>NW_023425427.1:5125000-5790241 GCF_014108245.1 Pipistrellus kuhlii
CTATCCGGTCTGTCAGGAAAGCCCACAGCTGCCTTCAAAACATGCCCGTGCCCCACCCCTTCCCACCACATCCATCCAACCAGCTGGTCCAAGATTCCTCATTAGGTTAAGCTCAGTGGCCTGCTGACCTGTCTTCCTGCTTCACCCTGGCCCACATTGGTCTATTAACCCATCAGCCAGCCTGTCAGTCAGGTCATACCCTTCCCTTCCCTTGGAGAAGCAGCCAAGCCCTTCTCTGCCTGCAAGTCCTCCGGAGCTGACCTGCTCTCTGTGGCTGGTCCTTGAACATCCTGCCTCAGACTTTTTGCACTGACTATTCCCTCTCCTTTTTTCATTTTTTATTATTGATTTCAGAGAGGAGGGAGGGGGAGAGAGACATAGAAACATCAATAATGAGAGAGAATCATTGTGTGTGTGTGTGTGTGTGTGTGTCCATGTGTCCATGTCCATGTGCATCGGAAAGGGGTTGGACTCACACTCACCCACCACCCAGCCACGGCCATCGCTGGGATTAGAAGGGAAAGTTCCTTGTTGGTGTACATACTTCTTTATTGACTTTTCGGTTAACAACAAGCTTTCCTTCCTATGTAACTGGACACATGTTTTTAAGAAATTGTCCCTATGTGTGTTTTAGTAGTTACTCTAAACATACCTATGTCTAGCTCCTTGATGGCAGGCAATGGTTTGTTGACAGCTGGGTTGCACGGAGGGTGGGTTGGTGGGTTAACGACAAGTTCAAACCCCCCCCCTCCCCTTGGTGGTGGGTGTGAGAGCTGTAACCAGGTTCTGACCAAACCAATCCTGCAAGCATCACCTGGGCATTCAAGGCCCTCGTCTACCCAAGTTTCAAGTACAATCTCCCTGGATCCCCAAACACACAGAGCAGGAGTCAGCATATCCGGCCCCTCAGTGTTTTTGTACAGCCTGGAAGCTAAGAATGCTTTTTACACTTCTTAATGGCTGAAAAATAATCAAGAGAAGAGTGTTATCTCATGACACGAGAAGATCACGTGACATTCAAATGTCAGTGTCAACAAATAAAGTCGTGTTGGCAGACAGCCATGCTCGCTCATTCATGTGTCATCCCTGGCTGCCTTGAGCTCTGATGGTAGAGCTGAGGAGTTACAACAGAGGCCGAGTGGCCTGCAGGGCCTCAAATATTTACTCTCTGGCCCTTCGCAGGAAAAGTTTGCTGATCCCCGATATAGAGTCTCTTCTGTCCAAGCAAGTCAGCCAGCTGTGTGGCCTCACTGCTTGGCCTTTGCTCTCCTGTCACAGGAAAGGGACAAGGCCCCGAGAGGGTCTGCCTTGGGCCCACCTATTGTGTGTGGGTTCTTGACTTGGTGCAGGTGATTTTGAGAGTATGTTTGTTAAAGCTGGGGACAGTGAAACAAAGGAAGGGCTTAGAGTACACGAAGCATTAGGAGGTCTCAGGCGTAGCCCTGCTTTGGTTCTCTAGAAACATTACAGGAAAGAAGTGAGCTATACTGGGCTGCATGGACTCACTGAGAAGTAAAAGTCACAGTGAGAGAACACAGTGAAGTGAGCCAAAGCAGCTGTTAGCTCACTGAGAAGGAAGAGAAAAGGGGGTCTTGGAAACAGGTTCAGGAGGTTAGCCCTGGATGAACTGCTGCTGCCCACTGCTCTCCTGGTTGCAGGTCTCACCAGGACCCTTAGAGGTCAAGAGAAAGAGAGGCAAGAAAAGACATGCCTAAAGGGAGAAGGCTCAGTTGGCGAGAGAGAGAGAGAGAGAGAGAGAGAGAGAGAGAGAGAGAGGGGTGTTCTTCCTCTTGAGGCTTTTTAAAGGCGGTGATTTCAAGGTAAGTTTGGGGGAGGGGGCGTATCTTAATAGAATATTCATCAGCTTTTCAGGGGTGTCCTTTCAGGGTCTTGGTCCCCACTGATTGGCTGGCACTGGGAGAGGGGGTCCTTAATCATTGCATCTGGTCCTGATGTCAGCCATGGCGTTGCTCTGTCTAGTTTTGCTGCTTTTCTGGGCCTGGAGCTGAAACACTACTGAGGTCTACATGTCCTTACTAATGTAACCAAAACTATCTCTGCGGTTAACAGACCTGAGGCTTTGTCTCTAAGGTTGTTTGATGCCGATCTGAACCTCATTGCCCTGAGGCCTCAATGCTTAGGAGGGTGGTTGCTGTGCAAGGGCTTGCTTGGGAGTCCTATGAGGCTACTCTCCGGCCTGTTGTCCCTCCTCGGAGGGTCCAAACCCTATGACCAGCAATGTGAAAGGTCAGGGGGTCTAAACCGAGCGATGTGTAGGGGAGGGAACATCCCGAAGGTGGAGGTCCTTAGTTCCTAGTGTCACCCATTGCTAGGCAGCAGGGGCTTTCCACCCAGTGGCCTTCCTTACCTGGCCTATTGTTCCTGCTCTGCTCATGCCTGTCTCATGGCTACCACAGACCTGTATGCACTCTCTGTCTGCCATCTCCCGGTCTACCTGCTAGAAAACTCGCCATCCTACAAGATCATGTACCGCTCTAGCCAGCGTGGCTCAGTGGAAAGAGTGTCAGCGGCAGACTGAAGGGTCCCAGGTTCGATTCCGGTCAAGGGGACATGCACAGGCTCAGTCCCCAGTGTGGAGCATGCAGGAGGCAGCTAATCAATGTTACTCTCTCAACATTGATAGTTCTATCTTTTTCTTCTTCTCCCTTCCTCTCTGAAGTCAATAAATTTTTTTTTTTTAAAGATTAGATACAGCCCTCCCTCCCCATGACCAGGATGGCCCACTCACTCTGCCGATCCATGCCCCTCCTGGTGTACCTCCCACCCCCCACCTCCTATCCTAGTGGCCATCCTCATGGGCTCTGATTCATTTCTGTGTCTCCAGCACTTGGCACAGTTTCTGGCTAAAGTTTGTTGAATTGCATGGTCTGCTATCATGGTTGGGTTGGTAAAATGCTTCCAGACTTCTTGTATATATATTTTTTCTGAATCACCACAAAACCTGAAAACTAGCCAGTAAGTATAGAAGGGGGCGGGGGTCAGGTGGAGTGCAGAGAGCTGAGCACATTCGGGGGTTCTGGTGACTGCAGGGAGCCCTCCGGGCAGAATCACTCCGTGTGACCACGGAGCACAGGCTGGGACCGGAGAGGGATGGCAGCAGGACACAGCGTGATGGCACCTTACCTGGAGTCAGAGGGAGCTGTCAGGAAGTAAGCTCCCCATTCTTGGAGGTAAGCAAACACTGTTTGGACCAAGGATGTGATGGAGGAGATTCTTGCTCTTTTGGGGGCCGAGGGGCAGGGGAGGGCACTGGCTGAGCCTCCAGTCTGGAGCTCGGGGAAGCCTGAGGTTCTCAGGGAGGAGACGAGAGCCCCGTCACTCCCGCCAGCTTGGTCTCCTCCTGCTGCTGACACGCAGGGCGAGCCCGTGTCTCCAGGGCTTCCCTAAGGAGGGAGGGCCCGGGATTCGGCAGCCAGGACACGGTTTCCAGAAAGTGGAGGATCCCGGACCACCATCCCCTCCCCGCAGTCTGGAAACCCCCACACTCAGCCTTCACTCGGGGCGTGTCTTCTTCCCGGGAGGCTTACAGGCGTCCTCAAACTTTTTAAAGTGGGGGCCAGATCACGGTCCCTCAGAGAGCTGGAGGGCTGGACTATATGAACTACTAATTCCTACGTAACACCTCGGCTGCGCTCACTGCCCAAAAAACCTGCCGCATGTGGCCCGCAGGCCGTAGTTTGAAGACCCCTGGGACTCTGTAATGACCACCCAGCCTCACGTCTGTGCGGCTGGAGGAGCACCGCGCTCTGCAGCTGAGCGGCGGGCCCTGCAACCCACTGCACGACCACCAGCCACAGGGCCAAGATCCTTCCCTTCCCCAGGAAAGACTCCCATTCCCATCCCCGCCCACCCAGCAGCGGGGTAGGGGGAGGACAGGATCCCGGGGTGGGGATGGGGTGCGAGGCAGGTGGGCACTGCCCTCCTGGAGTCCTGGCTTCCTCCCCAGAGCTCTGGGGAGCCCAGCAGGCCCCGTGCAGCCGGAGCTTTGTCATCGGGGGACCAGCCTGTCGTGCGTGCCCCACGGAGCAGATGACAGGACCCGCGGGCTGTGACGTGCCCTCGCCCTTGCCAGCTGGCTCAGAACTTGCTAACAGAAGCCAACCCTCAGTCTCAAGGCCTTCAAAGGAGCCACGCAAGCAGAGCCGACACTCAAATGCAGGGCCCAGGATATACAGTGTGTGTGTGTGTGTGTGTGTGTGAGACCAAAGGCTGGACATTCCTTCTCAACGGCCCTGTCGCACCTCCAGCCTCCCGGCCACCCCCGCCCAGACACGCCTCTTCTCTCCTCGGCTGGGAGGCGCCACTGGGTGCTCCGTGGGGCCAGCAGGGCTTGCGGTCAGGCAGACACGGCCTCCGGCCCCAGCTCTGCCACATCTCGGGGATGGAGTGTTGCCTCTCAGTTTTCCCATCTGTGAAATGGGGCTCAGAGAACAAGCTGGCGAGTGAGGCGCATTGCGAGTGCCAGGCTCCCAGGCACCCCTGCCCCCCTGGTCTCCCTCCTCGGACCCAGCTTTCATGGGAAGGAAGGACCCAGCCCACCAGACAAGCATTGGGATGTGGTGAGAGACACAGGCGGGGGCCCCTGGAGGGCTGGGGCCTCGGTGCTCAAGTGAGTGCCCCTGGGTTTGTGCTGATGAATGAAGGCCGGAGGCGGAGGGGGAAATAATTACAGCTCACGCCGACTCCTCCCACCGATATTTCATCGCGCACGTATTTATTGGGGTCCACGCTGTTGGGCACTTTCTAGCAGCCAGTGCTGGGGTACAGCGTGGAGCTTGCACGAAAGCAAGGAGGGGCTGGCAGACCACAAGCAGATAACTACGTAATGCGATGTCAGTAGGGTTCTGTGCCAGGAAGAAAAGTAAAGGGGGTTGGGGGGGGGGGGGGCCTAGAGCATCATGGGAGGGGCGGAGGGCGGGGCACGGGGTCAGAGAGGATGGCCGGGGAAGCAGCATTTGACCAGAGACTGAACATAGAGAGGACGAGGCTCTGGGGAACCTCTCTCCCAACAGAGGAAATGGCCAGGCCCTGGGGTGAGAGAGTTGGGGGGAGGAGGAGGGGAGGAGGGATGGGAGAATAGAAGGAGAGAGAGGAGAGAGGAGGAGGAGGAAGGGGAGGCAGGAAGGGGAGGAGATGAGGGGCCAGGCCGTGCAGGGGCCTGAAGGCCGTGCGAGGGTTCTGGGTTTTAGATTCCCTGAGTGCTCCGCCCGGCCCGTCCTAAGCTCTTCCTGTATTAACCCGTTAGCTCTCCTACCAGCCTCTCAGGGACTAACCTGACCCTCCGATCGCAGACGAGGAGACCGAGGCACAGAGAAGTGCCATCACTTGCCGAGGGTCACCCAGCTGGTCAGCGGGGGCTGCGGATCGGCCTGAGGCAGGCTCACCCGTCCTCGCCTGAGAAACCCGGGACGCTCCGGGGCAGACTCGGGCCCAGACTGGCCTGTGTTCTGGAGAGGCGGGTGTGGGTCAGTCTCCATCCTCACTCAGCCCCAGGAGGACCGAGGCCCTGGGGGCCCCCCAGGCTCTGTGTGGCCGAGGAGAGCAGGATTCCGCTAGAAAATCAGGACCCGGGGCAGAAAATTAATTGTCATCTCACGCAGCCCTGGAGGCTGGGCATCTCTCAGCGTTGGCACAGGCGATAGTGCTGCCTACCTTTCCTCCCCATGTCTGCCCAGCGGACTCTTCTTCCTCCCTCACAGCCGGCGGGGCCGGCGCCTCCTCCGTGAAGGCTTTTCGGATCCTCTGAGCAGGTGGCTCTCCTCTGGCCTGGCTTTCCCCTGTAGGTTCCCTCCTCCGGCATCTATTCCCCGGGGTTTCCCTTCTTCCCTTTATGCGTCTGGCTCCTGGGCTCGGCCCAGCCCCGTGGCAGGGGCAGAGAGAGCGAGCGGGGCAGACACAGCGTCGCTCCATGCCAGCCTGCCCAGCGGGGAAGGCAATAAACAAGCTGACCATGAATGCCCGCTGTCTCTCACCATGCCCACTGCGGGCTCTCCCTCCCCTGCTCCCTCCTGCTGGCGTTCCTCCACGCAGCCAGACTTGGGGCCAGCTGCCAGGGTGACTACTTAGCTCCTTCTCGTCACACGGAGTGATGGGTCAGGGCTGGAAGCAGGAGGTGCCTGCTGCTGCTGCTGCTGCTGCTGGAACAGAGGGTGCAGCGGGCTGTGCCCGGAGCATCTAGACCCCCCAGGCCCACCGCTCTGCAGAGCTCCGGCTCTGCAGCCAGGAGCCGCCTCCTCGACATCCGCGCGTGTCTGCCTCCTTTTCCCACAACAGAGCTGAGGGCCTCGTCCTCAAACCCCCTCCTGCTGGGTCTCCTCCAGCGCTGGGTGCCAATCTAGGTGCTCAGGCCGATCAGGGTGCTCTTCCCCTCCCTCCAGCCACCCCTGAGGGCCCCACACGTACCCTGAGTCTGCCTGCCTTCCTCCACCCTGCCACCAACACCCTGGTGGAGAGCCAGCGTCTGTCACCTCGAAGACTCAGCAGCGTCCATCCGACCTGGCCTCCCCGAGTCCACTGTGGCCCCTCCTCTGCCACTTTGCACACAGCAGCCTTCCCGTCACTCCCCTGGCCCACAAAGCCTTCTGGGAAGTGGCCACTGCGGCGTGCCTCTTCCCTCAGACGGTTCTCCTGCCCAGCCCTGGGCCGTCATTGGGATCCTCCTACCCTGCTCACTCCTGGTTGTTCTCCTCAAACCTCCTGGCCAGGCCACTGCTCAGATGTCACCCCCTCAGATGGGCCTTCCCCCGCCCCCTGATGGCAAGCAGTGCCCTGTCCTGCTCTGGCCCATGGCCCTGCTTTAATTCCGTGGTGGGCCCTTCTCTTCCTCTGAAGGTGTGTGTGCTGCCCACAGCTGGGATGTGAGTAACACGAGAGGAAGGACACTCTCGCCCCGGCCCCGAGCAGAGCCCAGGATGGGGCACAGGATCAGTACCCGCACCGGCGGGTGGGAGGAGTCAAAGAGCCAGGAGGGGCTGGATGCCCTTTGCTGCAATGCGGGCACAGCCAAGTGCCAGCACTTTTTGACCCGGAAATTTCACCCTGGAGGTCACGAGACAGATGTGCCCAGAGTAGGTCTGAGAAGGTCATCTCACTGTCGTTTGCTGCCCATCGGTGGGGCAATGGCTCAGGTCGGGTCTGGCCCCGCCAAAGTGGGGAGCGGCGTGGTGTGGCCACGGAGCGGGAGGAGGTGGGTCTGTCCGCATTGCCGTGTCACCAAGGAAGACATCAGAGCCCGTGCTCAGGACAGGTTTCTTGTAAGTGAATTCCTGGAGCCGGGAGCTCTGCTTGCACTCACGTTTTGTCTAATTCCCAGGAAAGAGGGAAATGGATTGGGAAGCTGGGAGCTGCCATGCCAATCCCACTCTGACCTTGACCTGTGAGAAGAGCGAGGCCCCAGGAGGGAAGTGCCTGTCTCCGGATCACACACACCGGTGCCTGGAGGCACAGCCAGAACTAGGGCCCAGGTCCCCCTTCCTGAGCCTCACCATGAGGCCCTCGAGGCAAGTTCTGGCTTTCAGATCCTCAGTTTCCTCATCTGTAAAATGGGCCCATGTTTCCCCTCCCCCGCACCTTCCCTACCTCTTTTGTAGGTGTCAGGTCGGGTAAAAGTTTAAGTTCGGATTGTATTACCCTCCCTGGGTGCTTAAGACACACCTGCCCAGTCCTGCCTTGGCTTACGGCTCTGATGCACTTTATCAAGTCCACACAGCTGTCCAATGAGGAAGGGCTGCGTTGCCCCAATCCACCAATGAGACTCCGGGCTGAGGTAGCTACCTCCGTGTCCTGTAGGTGTAAGCGGGGAGCCTGGCTAGGAGCCCAGGTGGTTCATGTCAGCCCCACTGCACCCTGAATAGAAAGAGGCCATGGCGGCATAATGTTCAGATGGGACCACCCCCAAACCCCAGGGGCCCTGGAGAGCTGGACCAAACCCCAACTCCTAGGCCTCCTCTCCCCACCACAGCCTGCCCCCCCACCCACCCACTGAGTAATAGACCGGGGAGCCTGGTGCCTGCAGCTGCCTGGGCAGGGCCGGGCCTCCCTGTAATTAGCAGCGGGAAGTTGGGAGCAGGGATCTTTGTTATCCAAAGGGTGCGGAGGGGTGAGGCAGGACAGAGGAGCGTCCCCGTGGCTGGACCAACCACATCAGCAGCCACTGGCTGCGCTGGGAGCAGCTGGGCACAAGGTGGGTGTTCCCCTCCCTGCCACCCCTGGCCTGCGTGTGTCCTCCTGTGGCCTCTTGGCTTGTCTCCTTGTCCCCCATCTCTGTCCTCTGCCTCAGCATCAGATCCTTGTCAACAAAAAGGTAGTCGCCTAGGCTCGGCTTCTAACGGTGAGCAATGCAGAAAGGTTCCTCCTGCTTTAAGGGCGGAGCGGTAAGAAGAGGGGAGGGAGCTTCTTGCGGGAATACTCAGGCATCTTGGGGAGGGAGGCTGTTCCCTGCAACAGATGCCTCCGGATGCTGCATGTCTCCCGTTGGACCGAGCCCACACGCCCAGGCTGTCATTCGGGTCCTTCCTGCTCCAGCCCCAACTGGCTCATCGCCCCTGACGCTCTCCCACTCGCTCGTCATTCCCGATGGCATGCTACCTTCCTGTCTGCAGGCTTTCCCTCGTGCCATTGCTTCTGCTCAGCCATCGGAATTCTGCTCAGGTCACATGCCTCCTCACCCAGGCAGCCTTCCCTGACTGAGCGATAATGACGTCCTCTTTCTCCCCCAAGCCTGGGCCCTCTTCTGTGTTCTGCATCTAATGTATCTTTGTCTCCCCTCAGCCCCCAGCCCATCCCCAAGCACCAAGGCCTCTCTGGAGTCCAGGCTGTGGGCAAGTCACTCGCCTCTCTGAGCTGCACGGTCCTCCTCTATAGATATAATAGGCGAGCAGGAGCGTCTGCCAGAGGAGGCAGAGAGGAGGGTGTGAGACAAGGTGGGTACACACTCAGAGCAGCACCCAGCTCTGGTGCTGTTCAAATAGTACCCCCCCCCCTCCGCCTGGACCGGTTTGGCTCAATGGATAGAGTGTCGGCTTGGGGACTGAAGGGTCCTGGGTTCGATTCCGGTCAAGGGCATGTACCTTGGTTGCGGGCATATCCCCGGTAGCGGGTGTGCAAGAGGCAGCTGATCGATGACTCTTTCTCATCGATGTTTCTAACTCTCTATCTCTCTCCCTTCCTCTCTGTATAAAATCAATAAAATATATTTTTTTAAAAAAATAGGACCCCCAAGCCCCAAGGGCCCTAGAGAGCTGGACCACACCCCAACTCCTAGACCCCTCTCCCCAGAGTCACAGTAGCCAGAGAGGCCTTTTTTAAAATTTATTTTTATTTTTAAAAATATATATTTTATTGATTTTTTTACAGAGTGGAAGAGAGAGGGATAGAGAGTTAGAAACATTGATGAGAGAGAATCATTGATCAGCTGCCTCTTGCACACCCCCTACTGGGGTTGTGCCTGCAACCAAGGTACATGTCCTTGACTGGAATCGAACCTGGGACCTTTCAGTCTACAGGCTGATGCTCTATCCACTGAGCCAAACCGGTTTCGACCAGAGAGGCCTTTTTAAAGAACTTGGAACATGCCACTCCCATGGACCACCCTCAGGGTCAGGCCTGAGGACATCCCCACGAGGCCCTGCCTGACCCTCCACTGCCTCCCCCCCCACCCCCCCGCCCCAGTTTCTTCTCTCTGCGCCGTCTCCTCCTCACCCACTGCTCCGGCCACCCGGAATTTATCCGAGGCACTAACCACCCCACGGACCCTCTCAACGCGAGGCTTTCGACCAGGCCATTCCCTCCATCTGGTACACCTTTCCCATTGCTCCCTCCTTCTTCGTCTGGCTAACTGCTGCTCATCCATGTACCCCAGCTTAGGTACCCACTCCTCCAGGAAGCCTTCCCTGACCACCTCCCCCAGCCAGTGCTCCGGCAGCACTTATACCTCACACCCTGCACGGAGATGGCCTGTTTACCTGGGAGCCCTGTGAGGCGAGACTGGCTCCCCACTGCGAACCCGGCATCTAGCATGGTGTCTGGCACGGAGTAGATGCTCAAAAAAAAAAAAAAAAAATTAGTGACTAACTGAATGGATGGATGAGTCAATTTCTGCATCCCCCACGCTGCAGGAAATGTCTGCGGAACAGATTTGAGTGGGCGGTTCCAGCAGGGCCCGGGAGAAGCCCCTGGGATTTGGGTGCTGGGTGGTGCACAGAGCCGACCCCCGTCCCCTCCCGCAGCGGGCCAGCCCTCCCCCCTTCCCACCGGCCCCCGGGGCCCCAGCGCCAGCGTCCAGATGCTAAGCCCCAGCTCAGACTCACCTCTTAGCTTCTCCATCTGCACAGCTGGGCCAGATCCCCGCAGCCAGCGTCGCGGGCAGCCGGGCCAGGCGTCCCCGGCGTCTTCCTATTTTAGACATCTCGCTGCCTCGGTCCCTTCTAATGTTTCCAGCCAGGCTGCGGGGGGAGGAAAAAGAGGTTACTGCTACTTTAAATGTACTGTATGAAGGAGAGGGCTGGAAAGGGGCCTGCTTGCAGGAGTACCCAGTCATCTAGTTGGAAAAGCCGCCAGATGGAATACAAAAGGAGAAACCCAGACGCTCATGGAGACAGCCTCGGTTCATAAATCAGGTGGGGCCGGGGGCTGGGGGCCCGCACGCCATGGAGCCCGACTCCCTCCTGGACCAAGACGACTCCTACGGTAAGCACGGCGCCGGCAAAGTGGCTGAGCGGGGACCCGGCCGCTGCTCAGGCGGACTTTTCCCTGCTCATGGCAGGAATCGAGTTCAGTAGGGAGGTGGGCAGCGGCTGGGCACTGTCTGGCCTTGGGAGCCCGGGGGAGGGGGCACAGGGCTGCAGGGTCCCGAGTGAGGCCTTGGACAGCGCCCTCCTGTCCCGTGTTCTGGGCATTGGTTGGGGGGGGAGAAGGCGGAGGGTGAGGGGGAGATTCTGCTGCTTCTGTTTTGCTCTTGGCCAAGAGAAAAAAGGAAGGAAGTTTGCAGCCCCCTGCCTGCCGCCGCCGGCCTCACTCGCTGTCCGCAGGCCTGCGGGGAGCCGTGGGGAATTTAATTAGTGAGATCCTGCAGATAAATATAGCAGGTCCAGCAACAGGAATGCTCCTGTAATTAAAGCCAGGCTGGCAGCACTCCCCGCTTTGCGGGGCCCCAGGAGCTGCCCCGGGAAACCTGGGCTGGTGGCTGGGGGAAAGTAAGTTGCTTGGGACGGAGCAGAGCCCTTGCTGAGCGCCCGGGGCAGGGACTGGGAGGCCGGGAATGGGGTGGCCGGGGCAGTTGCTGCAGGCTCGGGGCTCCAGGGGTGCAGTAACTGAGACCCTGATTGCTCAGCCGGCCCGGCTGCTGGCTCAGGGCTAGGACGCAGGGCACACTCTGGATACCTCTGGGCAGTGCCCAGGAGGGAAACAGGAGCCAGGAGAGTGGCCGGGGGACTGCGGCAGGGTGTGTGGGGGCAGCCAGTTTGGGGGCTCAGCAGGGAGAAGGCCCTGTGGGCCTCGGAGGAGAGGTCCAGTGGAGAGGTGGCCTCACCCCAGCTTGGGCTAGGCGTCGGGGACTCAGGTCCCCCCAGGGCCCGCAGTGCCTGCTAAGTATGCCGAGTTCTCTCCCCTCCCCTCTCCGGCGGCCAGGCCTGGCCTCTGGGCACAGATTCAAGGCCAGATTTCCTTCCTCCTGCAGGAGCGCAGGCAGCTCTTTCCAGGGAGAGGGGCCCTCTGCCACGCTGGGAGCTGCAGCCCTCAGGGGAGCTTGGCGAGGCCCAGCCCGCGGCCCTGGCAACTCTGGGCAGTCGGGTGGCCATTGGACACCGCAGGGGGACCACGCGGCCCCGTCTCCTCTCCCCACATGCCAGGCTGTGTGCCGGGGTCAGGGGGGCGGGAATGAAGAGCTCCAGGCTAAGACACAGTCTGTGCTCAGTGAATGGAGGGAGGAAAGAGAGAGAGGGAGGGAGGAGGAGAGAAGAGAAAGGCCTGGAAGAGGTCCCAGCCTCCAAGGGGAGACAGACGAATGATCCGAGGCTGCACTGAGAGTGCCGAGCTCCCAGGAGACAGTCTGGGTGTGATGGGCCGGCCTGCCTCCAGAGGTGGCACACTGGGGTGCCCGGATGCTGCCCCGTGCAGGGCACAGTGCCTTGTCTGGGGGAACCAATCCATGGCTAAGCAGGCTGCAAGTCCCTCGGCCTCCATCTCCCTGCCCGGAACCCAGCGACGTGTCGGGAACCCACAGCCCCGCTCGCTGTCCCGGGTTGGCTTATGGCAGCCTCTGGGCAGGGCAAGGCCGCTGCCCTGGAGACGGGGCTGCCTGGTCCTCAGTGAAGGGCCCGGGCACAGAGCACCGCTGTGGTCACCTACTGTGGGAGCCTGTTGCTGACCTTCTAGAAGCCGGTCAGGCAGAGAGGTGCCGGGGGCCGGGAAGAAGAGGCACAGAGACCGAGGGGCCCTCAGGCTTTGTCAGGCCAGCGTGGAGGAGCCCAGGTCCTCCTGGGGAGTGGTTTCAGATCCAGCCAACGGGGTCTGGCTTCAGGGCTGTCTTGGGCCAGGGCAGGAGTCACTTGTGTTCCAGGTCCTGGTTCTACATCTCATTCATTTAGTAGTCGCTGTTCTCAGGTCCTGGGGTTGGAGAGACAAGTCAGACCGTGTCCCTGCCTTTGTGACATTCCCAGGCTACTATGGGAGACAGGTGAGCCCTCTGACGGGGAAGGCCCAGGCCCTGTGGAACCCTGAACCCCACATGTGCAGTCCAGGAGGCTTCCTGGAGGAGGTGACTCCTCAGCTAAAGAAGTAGGCGACTCTCCTTCATGAGACACTTTCTTCCCCTGGCTTCTGGGACAGGCCATTCTCCTAATTTTCTCCCACGGATTTCTCAGCATCTTTTCCTGGTTTCTTTTCTCAAATGCCTCCCCACTCTTTCTCCCTTTATCCCCATGGTCCCTTCACCAAGGTCTGCTGCTTCTGCCGCCCCACACGATCTGACCTTTCCTCCCTCGCCGGTTTGCTCTCAGGGCTTCCGTCATACTGATCTGACTTTCCGCACGCTTATCAGACTAGTTCCTACCCCAGGGCCTTTGCACATTCTGTTTCCTTTGCCTGGAGCAGTCTTCTCACTCTTCACTAGTCCAACTCTGCCTCCACTTCCTCCCATCCTGCCATCCCCTCTTCCAAGAGGCCACCTCCCACCTGTGCCATGCCAGCAGGGCACGTGTTTTCCACCTGGCTGCCGGCCTGACTCCCACGTGAAGCCGTGCGAGCCCTGAAGGAGGGGCTGTGTCTTACTGGCCACAGGATCTCCAGGCTCCTGCAGGGCGCCGGCCTGAGAAGGTGCTCGTACACATTTGCTGGGCCGATGAGCGCGTAAAGGGAAGTGCGAGTGAGGAAATGAGAGGACGGTACTCATCCTGGCGTTGGCTTGCTGCGTGCCCCAGGCATCCTCCCCTCTCTGGGTCCCTTTCCTTCGCTGTCAGCTGAGGGTGCTGTACTGCCTGTCACCCGAAGGTTCTAGCTCTGGCCACCTGGGAGTCTACATCTGACCCAGCACTCGGCATCCTCTCCCCTCCCTGTGGCCTGAGCCTCATCCCCGCTCTCTTTGCCATCAGCTGGCCTGGACCAAGTCCCTTCACCTCTCACCCTCAGGGTTTTTTTAAAATATATTTTATTGATTTTTTACAGAGAGGAAGGGAGAGGGATAGAGAGTTACAAACATTGATGAGAGAGAAACATCAATTAGCTGCCTCATGCACACACACACACCCCCACCCCACCCCACACTGGGGATGTGCCCGCAACCAAGGTACATGCCCTTGACCGGAATCGAACCAGGGAACTTTCAGTCCGCAGGCCGACGCTCTATCCACTAAGCCAAACTGGTCTCGGCTCAGCCTCCGTTTTTTTTTTTGTCTGACAAATGGGCAGACTCAGGCCTGACCTGCCTGCTTCCTTGGTTGTCTTGGGCTTCAGCGCAGTGGCAGAGGTTAAACCGGTTTTGGTTGGACACCTGTTGGGGGGAGCCTGTGGCTCATAGCGGGGAGAGTTGGGCTCAGAGAGATGCTGGGTCAGACGCGCTGGAGGAGGTTGGTTGTTTTGGAAATCCTGGGGGTGGAAGGGGCAGCTCAGAAGCTCATTCCTTCAAGGCGATAACCAGCCAGGACACCTGCCCGGCTGGGGCCTGAGGCCGGGCAGGTGGAGGTGATTTTGTTAATAAATTCCCTGGAGCTCCCGGTATCAAGGCGGGTGCTATGTGCTGGGTGCCCGCTGCAGGCAAAAATGCTGTGCAAGGTCTTTTATGTCCATGCCTGTCTGCTAAAACCCTCCCAGCAAACCCGGCGGATGGCTGTTCGACCCATTTTCCAGATGAGAACCCTGTGGCTTGGGGAACTAAGGGATGGCCGCGACCATACAGGGAGGTCAGTGATTCGAACCCAGGTTGCTCTAGAGCCCGGATGCCAATCTGGCGGCGCGGAGGGCGTCACTCTGCCTGCCTCCCCGGGAGGGCTGTCGGAGGAGCTTAAGGGACGAGCGCGACGTGGCAGGGACCGCAACCGAGGGCGATGTCAGCTGGGTTGAAAATGGCGAGCACAGAAGCCGCTGTAATGGGATAGGGTCAGCCCGAAGGGAGGGCTATTTTGGGCTGGAAGCTGTCAGGAGGCCTGATGTCACCGCTTCCCGGCCCGTCCTGGGGGAGGGGGGAAGCTGCAGATGTCATCAGGCGGGTTTGCCTCCGCTGGAAGCAAACAGAGAAGACTCACAAAGGAAGAGCGTGTGCCAGGCCACATGCTCCTCCTCATCACCGTTCATCATCGCCGCCCCTCTCCACCAGCCCTGCGAGGCAGGTGCTAGCATTCTCATGTCGGAGATGAGAAAGGACGTCCAGAGAGGCCGAGTGACTCACCTGATGTCACACAGCTAGTAGGTGGCTCAGCTGAGAGTCATGTCCGTGAGTCCCCCCCCAGAGCCCCTGCTCCGAACCAGAGGCTGGGGGTGTGGGGACAGAGTGCTGGGAGGGGGCCGCTGTCCAGGCCGCCCTACCCCTCAGGGAAGAGTGCCGGGGGCCTCCTCCTGGCTCTGCCACTCAACTAACTCAACAGGCCTTGGGCAAAGTCCTGGGCCCTCAGCAGCCTCAGTTTCCCTGTCTGTGAAATTGAGGTAACGATGCCAGCCTGGACGACCTGGGACGGGGAAGGAAGGCCAAACTCAGGTTCCTTCTGCCTTGCTCTGGGGCTCTGCCCTGGATCAGCTGGCGGGGCCCCGGGGGGAAGCCACACACCTATGCGAGGTCCTTTCTCAGGGGGAAGAAATGAGGCCGGCGAGGAGGAACAGGGACCCGCTTACTGAGCTCTCACTCTGTGCCTGGCTCTGCGCGAGGGCTTCCGCATGAAACCACTGAGCCTTCCCGAGGACGTAACAACCCCACTGCTCAGATGAAACACCGAGGCTTAGAAAGCAAGGCTGCAAGCTTGTGGGGGCACTCCTGGTTCAAACCCAGGCCTCCCAGACCCCACCACTCTGGGCTGCCCATTTGCTCTCCTAGCCTCCCCCCGTCCCCCAGTCCACAGCCCAGGCGAGCCTCAGTCCTGCTGGCCGGCCACGCCTGAGCCTCTGACCTCCCCCAGCTGGGCACGTGGACGAGAGGGACAGCCCCCTTCCTGCCCCACAGGACTCTGGGAAGAGGCTAAATCAGGAAGACCAGTCCATGAAGAAGAACAATGAGGCCAGCCAGGGAGGGGCTTAAGTCATTTATGCACCCACGTCTGAGCAGCTGGCTGCACGAGGCCGGAGCGTGAGGCCCGGGAGGGTGGGAGGGCCGCCCCGTCCTGGGAGCTGGGCCAGGCAGAGCCAGGAACAAGCTCGGGGAGAGAGGAGCTGGTGTCCGCCAGAGGGAGGGGCTGCTGGTGGGAGGAGGGAGAGGTTCACCCAGGAGCTCCTGACGTTTAGAAAACGAAGGTATTTCATGCTCCGCCTCTCCATGGGCTTTTGGTGGGCTCCCTCCTGAGTGCCCACAGAGGGTCACACACAGCACAGGCCGGGGCTCCTGTCCTCGGCACAACCCTGTGGCCTAGGCCACGTGGCTGTCAGCCTCAGGCTCCTCATCACAGGGGTGGGGACACTACTAGCCACCTCCCCGTGCTCCCACTCTTAGGCCCATTACGAGATGGGAAGATGAGGGCCTGGGAGCTGAGGAACCGGAACCACTCCAGGCCCATTTCACCTCCTGAGCGGTCCTGAAATCTGCCGTCCTGATCCTCCATCTCCCAGCCCCACTTAGGTCCGGCCCACCATGGACTTCCTCCCAGGGCTCCCCATTTCATCCCCTCCCCCAAACCCATCCTCCATGCACAGCCAAAGGGGGCCACTCACCGACATCTTAAAGTCCCAGGGGCACCCCCCTGCAGCAGGGAAAATTCCAAACTCACTAGCACAGCCTCAGGGGATCCATCATCTGACCCCTGGATGATGCCTCTGTCCTTGTCTCTAGCCACACCCCTTCTTTCTCTCTACTCACCCATCATGAATTAATTTCTGCCTTGAACGTGTCATCTCTCTCTCTCTCTTCTCCCTCATCTTTGCACTTGCTGTCCCCCTGCCTGGAGCACTCCCCCCACATCAGCTCTCCCCCCTACTCCTCCCCCAACCTGGACACTTCTGTTCATTCCGAAGTCTCAGGTCCGACGTCACCTCCTTCAGGAAGTTCTCCCTGACTACCTTGTTTGAGCCTCTTTAGGTGCCTGTTTCCACCTCTGGGCTGTGAGTTGCTCCAAGATCCAGGCTGCAAACTTGGAGGCTGGGTCGGGTGGGTGAGGAAGGAGGTCAGGATGACCTGTCAGGAGAAGTTGGTGTCCACACTGAGAGGGGGCACAGGTGAAAGAGCAGATTCTGGGAGGGAGTGGGGAGTGATGACCTGGGCTTGTTGAGTTGAAGGGTTTTCTGTGGGAGAGCCTGTGATGGGCATCTCAGATGTGGCCTCCGAGAGGCCCCAAGACAGCGTGGAGGACAGGGGTGTCCAGGGCCTTCCCAGCTGCACCGACAGCACTCCCTTTCCTAGGCTCTTAAGACGTCACTCAACTGCCCTGCCACCTGTCATGGTCCTGCCACCTCCCCCAGGAAGCCAGCCCGGTCCAGCCTCCCTGCTTCCTCCTTGGCTGTGCCCTCTGGATCACAGCCCCTCTAGTCCTAGCACATCTCAGGGGCGACGCCTTGGACGCCTTTGAGGTGGGGCCATGCTCCTCCCTCTCCTGCGGACCCCGCATCAGCCCACACAGGGACTGAGGCACACAGAGAGAAACCCTGGACAGAGCAGCCTCAGCCAGTGGGATTCTGGGAAACCAAACAGACGCCCGGGGAGGCTTTGGGTCAGACTGACATCGGCCAGCAGGTGGGAGGCAGGCGGAGGGAGGGGTGCGTTTCTGTCCAATCTGGAAGCCTGAGTCTGGATGGTTGAATCCTCACAATCCCCAGCCCGAGGCGCTCTAGCCGGTGACCTACATCCCGGCCCACTTCTGTGTGTGTGTGTGTGTGTGTGTGTGTGTGTGTGTGTGTGTGTGAGAGAGAGAGAGAGAGAGAGAGAGAGAGAGAGAGAGAGAGAGAGAGTTTGCACGCATGCACGCATGCGACCACGTTCCCACACCGTGGCTCCACAGACTGCACCAGAGCCAGTAAATCTGTGCTCCAGGAAAGCCTGCTCCAGGGATCAGAGTTCCTGCAATGGTCCTCTGCCCCCACCCCCACCTCTGCTCAGGACTCTCTCTCTCCCTGGACCCAACTCCCAGATAAATGGCCTCATCCTGCCTTTGCGAATGGTGGGGTGTTAGCAGAGGTGGCCATGGAGGGAGGGGACCTGAAGCCACAGCATAAAGCAAGGTGGCAGAGCGGTCCGGAGGGAGGGCTAGGGAAGTGGGCTCTCCTCCTGAAGCCTGGGGTTGCGGGGCTCCCTCTCCCCATTCAATGGCACAGACTTAGGGACAGCAGGGGCGAGTGAGCTCCAGATCCCCCAGGGCCCAGCCTGCAGCCCGAATGGCCTCTGCTCCAGCCCTGTCCTCAGCCCCTGGATGCCCACACCCAGCCTCACCCCTCAGCTGACCCTGGGCTCCCGGGGTGCCAGGAAAACCTCCACTAACAGACACAGGGCTGAGGGCTGAGGGTGAGGGCTGAGGGTGAGGGCTGAGGGCTGAGCTGGGGGGGGGGGGTGTGGAAGTAAGGAGACAAAAGAGCTTGTGTTTGAGGGTAGAACCTTCCCTTCTCCCTCAGTATGGGGTGGGGGTGGGGTGCATTGGGCAGTGATCCAGGCCAAGAGGGGCTGCAAGGCTGGGGCAGGCGCTTGTCAGAGTGGGGCTTTGGAGAGAAGGTGTTGGGAAGGGGTGGGGAAGCCATCCTTCAGCCTGTTCCTGTTCACAAACAGATGCTTTTCAGGGGCCCTGAGACCAAAGCATCTCAGCCAGTTGGATGGAGTTTGGACCAGTCATCCTGGGGTGAAGGGGTCAAGGGCTTTCTTCCAGGCAGGGACCGGGAGACAGGCCAGCAGCCCTAAGCCTCTCTCCTCCCCGTCCACGTGCTGGGTCTCAGCGGGATCCAGGGATCGGAGGAGAGTGTTAAGGCATGGCAGGGACTGATGAGGTGGCAAGGGCGCCATTTTCACCATCTCCCCAGCCCCAACCACATGTGCAGCCCATTGAGCTTCTAGAATGCATGTTGAGCCTCCCCATCTCTTCAGCCTAACACCTCTGCTAGCTCCCATGAGCCTCAGAGTCAAGTCCACAGCCCTTGGACAGCCCCTCCAGGATACTTACCTTACCCCTCCTGCCCTGGTCCCGGACCCCACCCTCCAGCCAGACCGAGTAAAGGACAGCATCTCAAACACTCGGCCTCACTAGCCTCCGTGTTTCCCACCCCTCTCTGCTGAGCCTGGACACTGCCTCTTCCCCTCGGGCAGTCCTCCCACACTGGGCTAATGCCCCTTGGTCACCGCCGCCTCCAAAAAGCCTTCCCAGCCCCTGAGAGGGAGTGCCTGGTGTGTGGGTGGCATCCCAGGATCAAACTGTCTCCGTGTGAAGTCTCTGTCCTGAGGGCATCGCCCATGTCATCTGGTTTCTCTACAGCCTGAGGCCTCGAACAGCAAGCTGGGGACTAGCCAGCATTTTGTGACGGAAAAGCCTGTATTTAAACATGGGAGTTGCCTGGCCCTCTGGACACTGTGAATGGGCCAGGTTAGACCGGCCCCACAGCCTGCCTGGGAGAGCAGGTGTCGTTTCTCTGAGACCACACTCCTGGGCAGCTCCTTCCCCCACAGGCAGTGCCAGCCACAGCCTGGCCTCGACGACAGCCCCCCAGACGTGGCCCCTGATGCCACCACCAGGCAGGACAGGTGTTGGCGGGAAACAGAGGTCCCTAGAGGGCCTTTACTTGCCCACACTGCACTTGGGGCCTCCCTGGCCAGCTGTGGAGCCCAGATTCCTTGGTTCTAAGAATCCCATTAGCCAATGGACTGTCCAGGCCGCTGGGTTCCACCTGTGAGAGGAGCCCTGAGCTGGCAAGGAGGCGCCCACAGGTTGCCAAACAGGGGAGACCGCCCTTTCCCCTAACACCGCTCTGCCCAGAGCAGCTCGCTCTCACCTGATGGGAACGCCGGGCCTGCCTGGAATTGTTCGCAGAGCCTTTCTGTGGCTCAACCCGCCTCCTTCTCGGACACATGGGAAGACCAAGGCCAGGAGAGGAGCCGAGGGCAGAGCCAGGCTGACCTCCTGGCCCTCCCGCTGGACCACCGCAGCCTCCGCTGAAGGCCTAACCGTGTGAGTGAGTGAATAGGAATCTGAAAGCAGGTTTTGTTTGGGAACGTGCAATGAGAACAAAGGACGTTGGTTTCTGGGTAAGGGGTCGGGGGTAGGCAAGAGGAACTGCCCAGAGCGGGAAGGGAAGAGCAGAGCTGGAGGCCGGCGGCCCTGGGTCACGGTGTACTTAGTTTAACTACATCGCCCGTGCACAGACCCCAGACAGACTTCCTGGCTCAGGTTCAAGCCCCGCTCCTCCTTTGCCTCACTGTGTTGCCCTTGGCCAAATCAACCCCCGCCCCCCTAAATTTTTTTTTATTGTTTGTTTGTTTGTTTGTTTGTTTTTTGTTTTTTTTTTCTACAGAGAGGAAGGGAGGGGAATTGAGAGTTAGAAACACTGATGAGAGAGAAACATCCATCAGCTGCCTTCTGCACAACCCCCACTGGGGATGTGCCCGCAACCAAGGTACATGCCCTTGACCGGAATTGAACCTGGGACCTTTCAGTCCGCAGACCGATGCTCTATCCACTGAGCCAAACTGGTTTCTGCTCAACCCCCTCTTGAGACTCAGAATTTTTCTCAATGAAATGGGGCTAGCAACACCCCCATCCATAGCTTTGAAGGTTAAAGGGGAGCATGGAGTAGGGGTTGAACAGTTCCGGGGGGTTCAGGATTCCTCCTTGTACGTGAACACGAGGAAGTTTGTGGTCTAAGGTTCACATTTTAGCTCTGCCCCTTACTAGCTGAGTGACTTGAAGCAAGTTTCCTAACCTCTCTGCTTTCTCACCTATAGAGGGGGGTAATAGCAGCACCCACCTGCCCCATGGGATGTAAGGAGCGAATGTGCCAGGCGCCTGGAACTGGGCTCCGTACGTGTTTGTTACCAATATTTGTACTCACACGACAGCGGAGACTAGGCCTTAGCGAGGAGAGGCCCCCAGAGTGGAATAAAAGAATGGCTGAGATCATGAGCGAATGGAAGTAGCATTGGGGTTCTCCCTGGGAATGCCTGTGGTCCTAACCCAGCCCAGCCCTCACCTGCCAGTGCGTCCTCCAGCTGTGGGAGACCCCAGCCCCGCCACCAGCTCCCTATCGCAGGCCCCTCCTGCCTTTTCCTGTAGATGCAGAGGTAGGATTCCGTGTTGCCCCTGGATGCCTTTGGGTGAGAAAGGAGTAATGTCAGCCTCCTTGAGCAGAATCTTCTCTCCAGAACGTGAAGCAAACCTGGAAATGGGAATGGCCCTGGAGCTGACTGTTCTCCTGGCATTAAACTATTAGATGAAGGTGCCTCTGTTATTAGCAAAACCATGCCCTGCGATTGCAGAATGCGGCCATGAGTCCTGATGGCAGGTGAACTTCAGGTGACTTACTTGAGACGAATAACTGTGCAAACCCCCCAGGCTCATCTAACAGCGTCTCTACAGCGCTGCAGCCGGGGAATTATGCTAATGGCGATAAGAAATCACCTTCTGTGGCCTGGGATGCGGAGGGCTGGAGGCGGGAACACGTGTGGAAGGTATGACCTGCTTCCAGCGGGTGCGGCCGGGCGCTGTGCTTGGTCCCAAAGCGTTTCTTGCTGAGGGACTGGTGTGGTCCTTTGTCAGCTGGAGAGAAACCCATCAGGCAGTCAGAATCGCAGTGGCTTTTCAGACCCTCTCACTGTGGGAAATTGAACTTGTCTACGTTCCACTCTTGCGCACGGTAATTCCGAGAAGCAAGCTGAACTCTAAAAGCTCCGGACCTTGGAACTGAGTCAGTTCAATTCATGTCGCGCCCACTGGGTGCCAGGCACGGGTCTGGGCGCAGGCGAGGAGTGAGTGCCAGTATTGGGCAGTGCTTCTGTTGCTTTCTGAACACGGTTTCTTGTCCCCTCGCTGACCTGACAGAGGCAGTCTCATTCCTTGTTCTACAGACAAGGAAATATTGCCTCAGAGACAACCACGGTGCTTCCATCCACCCAGAGGGACCCGGCAGGCTTCCTGGAAGCGTGGACAGAGTGGGGGGAGGGCTTGGTGGGCAGGGGAAACAGCCTTTCCTGGGGGAGGGGTGTGTGCAGGGGAGGGACAGGAATGGACAGAACCAGGCATGATGGCCGTGCTCAGGGACATCCAGCCCCGGGAGGGTGATCACACCGCGAAGGCACAGTCACCAGCTGCAATAAACGCCATGAAGCAAAGGGACCCGGGCCGTGTGGGGGCAGCGTGCCAGGCCAGGGAAGACTTCCCTGAGGACATGACACCTCTGCTGCCATGGGGAGAAGTGTACTGGGCCAAGGAGCGGAGGGGACAGAGGAAAGCATTCCGGAGAGGGGAGCCTGGTGCGCAGCCTGTGTAATGGGGAAAGCAGGGCATAGCCGGGATCTGGCGGCTGGCTGGGTGGCTGCAGGCGGGAAGGGAGGGGGAGATGGCAAGAAGCCAGGGCGGGGAGGTGGGCTGGGCCAGAGCGCCCAGGGCCTGCTTGGCCACATGGAGACAAGGAGCCAGTGGAAGCTTTCAAGCCAGCTTGGGGTGATGCGATGGATTATGTGCTGTGCAAACCTCCCAAGGAGAAGCCACAGACAGAGCCCAGCAGGGAGGGCCAGGCAGATGCAGGGAGCGGCTAGTTCTTCCTGAAGGCCAGGCAGGGGCTTGACTGGCCTGGAACTAACCATTTGGGGCTCGCCAGCATAGGGACAGCCGTTGACGCCAGGGGCCTGGATGCAGTCGAAGTGGAGAGTCTGGAAGGATAAGAGGGACTCAGACCATCTCTAACTCCAGCTTCTGCAGCCCGGTAGAGTCAAAGGAGGGAGCCAAGGAGAGGACCAGGGAACCAGGAGAACACCTGGGAGTGGGCGGAGAGACAGAAAAGATCAGAGAATGTCCAGGGGGCGAAGTGAAGCCCAGAGGTCAGGCGAGAGGCAGGCTGAAAGGGGTCCTTGGCGTGGCTAACAGGAGGGTCACCGGCGACCTCTCTGAGGAGCGTTGAGGTGACTGACCTTCAGCTGGGCAGGCTTCCTGCCGGGCACGGCCATTTGCAGGGAACAAAGAGCCAGCCGTGGCTAATGTCCATGTCACGAGAATAATATTACATTGTCTAGTGCGCCCTGGATCAAAGAGGATCTGCTCATGAGTTCAGAAAATCTCCTTCAAACCCACGAAATGCAGTCTTGTTCTATTCTAAGGCCCGTGCAGCCCTGGCGGCTTTACGTATTTGTTTGCCTGCACAGCATGTACCACTGGCCAGTTCATCTCCCAGGGCCTGGGCCATCAGCCATTCGCCATCCTCTGTGGTGCCTTGCCGGGAGCCTCCGACGAGCGGACATATGTGGATTTTGCATAGATAGTGCCGACGATGCATTTGGTAAATGGCTTGAGACGTGTCCCCGGGGGAAGGTGCCACAAGCCCCGTGGCCCCTACAGATGGGAGCTGGCGAGGAAAGGACGGGCCCAGATTGCGGTCCCTGGGCTGTAAGCAAGAACAGATTGGTGGGGGGCCAGAGAGGAGGGTCTGTGGTTCTGCGATGCTGCACAGCCCCTCACCCCGGGAGGCACAGCGGCCAGGAGGAAGCACAAAGTGGGAGCTCACTTCTGACCCTCCCACCTGCTGGGTTGGCTCCAGGTGCATGTTTTTGTTCAGGACTGGGGAACACTCCCTGGCATATTTCTCAGCCACCCACTTTCACAGTAACTCCATGGGGTTCCTTCCACCCTCCCCTGTAAACATCTCCCTCTTGGCCAAAGCTCCTGTAACTACTATAATTACTACCTGCTCCCAAAATGGGGCCATGCATTTTGCCTCTATTACCTCATCGACAACCCCCTGCCGTAAGCCGCAGCCACACCCTGGTTGTGCAGGCACAGAATCTGAGGTGCATGCCCCAGGTCACCGGCTGGCAAGTGGCTCAGCCCAGGTGTGAGCCCAGGTCTCGCTGATACCAAAGGCCACGTTCCCTCCCAAGCGTGCTCCGTGAATATCTGTGGAGTGGGACTGTTTTCCCTTTGAGAGTTTGGCATAACCCCCCTTTTTGTTTCTGAAAACTTGGAGAGGGCAGAGAGACAGAAAAGATCAGAGAATGCATGTCCAGGGGGTGAAGTGAAGCCAAGAGGTCAGGTGAGAGGTCAGGTAGAAAGGTGTTCTTGGTGTGACTAACAGGAAGGTCATCGGTGAATTTTTTTTAAAAATATATTTTTATTTATTTTTTACAGAGAGGAAGGGAGAGGGATAGAGAGTCAGAAACATTGATGGGAGCCGAAACAGGTTTGGCTCAATGGATAGAGCGTCGGCTTGGGGACTGAAGGGACCCTAATTCGATTCTGGTCAAGGGCATGTACCTTGGTTGCGGGCACATCCCCAGTAGGGGGTGTGCAAGAGGCAACTGATCGATGATTCTCTCTCATGGATGTTTCTAACTCTCTATCCCTCTCGCTTCCTCTCTGTAAAAAATCAATAAAATGTATTTACAAAAAAAGAAAAAAAAGAAAGAAACATCGATGGGAGAGAAACACCGATCAGCTGCCTCCTGCACACCTCCTACTGGGGATGTACCCACAACCAAGGTACATGCCCTTGACTGGAATTGAACTTGAGACCTTTCAGTCCGCAGGCCGATGCTCTATCCACTGAGCCAAACCAGGTAGGGCCATTGGTGACCTCTCTGAGAAGCACTGAGGTGGCAGACTTTCATCGGGGTAGGGTTCCTGCCAGGCATGGTCATTTGCATGGAACAAAGAGCCAACCAGGGCTAATGTCCATGTCACAAGAATAATATTACATTGTCCAGTGTGCTCTGGATCAAAGAGGATCTGCCCATTCACCCCTTTATTGGTTGAACAAACCTCCCTGAGGCCAGACTCTATGCAAGTGGTGGGGCACCGGTGGCGGCTCCGACAAGGTTTGTGAGCTGGAGGGGCTCAAGGAGGAGACAGCTCCACAACTGGCTGCAACCACCACAGTGTTCCAAGCCCAGACAGTGTGTGGGGGGGGAAGGTGCCGTGGGACCTTCTGCCGGGGAAGGCCCACGAAGAGCTCCCAGTGGCTTCACGTGGGTGGAAATGGCTCCGCTGCATTGTGAGAGGAGAGACAGGCCCTGGCTCAGCAGACAGGGAGGACAGGAAGTCCAGGAGCAAACGCTTTGTGCAGAGGCCTGACAGGGGTGGGGGTGGGTTGGGGGCTTGGGAGACCTGGCTGCGTGGTGGAGCTTGGGTTCGGGAGCCCCAGCTGGTGGGACTAGGGTGTGAAGGGCCCCAGTGGAGACTGGGGAGCAGGCTAGTCATGTTCTTTTGATTTATGGAGCGCTTCACAGACGCAATGACCGCATTATTAAAATAAGAAATCTGAAGTTCAGAGCATGACTGGATTTTATGTAGACTCTCGCCATGCTTGTTCTGTCCTTAAAAAAAAAAAAAAGTTATGAAGAGTTAAAAGGCAACACCGCACGCGCGTGCGCGCGCACACACACACACACACACACACACACACACACAGAGCTGTGTAACTATAGTCCAGGTAAAAAAATCAAACCTTACCAATATGACTGAAGCCCCTCCCACCATCCATCAGCTCTCCCTCTCCCCCGAGAAACTCTTCCTTGAATGGTGTATTTATTATTCTTCTGAATTTCTTTATGCTTTTCCCACGTATGTACTTTCCTAGCAATATATGGTATCATTTTGCTCTGCACATCAAAAAAAAATCTATATAAATGAACTCACACAATTTAATCTCCTGCAACTTGCTCCCCATCCCCCTGGTTCTGTATACTTTAGAAGGAGCGCTAGCCATTCGTTGTCACTGCAGTATGGGGCTTCACTGACAGCCCCGCCGTCTGTTCATGTCTTCCTCCAACGAGCATGGAGGCTGTTCAGACTCTTCATTAGCACAAACCCCGCTGCCACTAGCAAGAGGTTCTCAAGTCTCTGGATCTCCAACGTGTCTCAATGCTGTTGGATTGCTCTCCAGTTACCCTTTTTCCGCCCACAAGCAGTGTATGGAGTTCTTTTTGCTGGTTCTACCCTTTTGCTGGTCACAAGTGGGAAATGGCACTTTACTGGCTGTATTTTGCATTTTCCTTATTCTGAGGCTGACAATCTTTTCCTATGTTTACCGGCCATTCCTGTTTCCCTTCTTCAAATTGCCTGTTCCTGTATTTTGCCCAATTTCTTCTCCTTTCTTTTGAAATTGATTTGTAGAAGATCTTTGCATATTTTGGATATTGTGTTCCAAATATCTTCTGTTGATAAAAAGGGGGTTTTACACTTTAATTAAATATGTCAATCTTTTTCGGTTTAAAAAAAAATATTTCTATTGATTTCACAGAGGAGTGGAGAGGGAGAAAGAGACAGAAACATCAATGATGAGAGATAATCATTGATCAACTGCCTTGTACCCTTGACCAGAATTGAATCCAGGATCTTAATGGTTTGTGCTTAAAGTCATAAGAGACTTTAAGAAATCTTTCAAGCTCTAGCGGCCCAGGGGTCCTCAAACTTTTTAAAGTGGGGGCCAGATCACGGTCCCTCAGAGAGCTGGAGGGCCTGACTATATGAACTACTAATTCCTACTGTAACACCTCGGCTGCGCTCACTGGCCAAAAAACCTGGCAGGCCGGATCAGACTCCTCTGCGGGCCGCATGTGGCCCGCGGGCGGCCGTAGTTTGAAGACGCCTGCATCTAGCCGGTTTGGGTCAGTGAATAGAGAGCGTCAGCCTGCAGACTGAAGGGTCCCCAGTTCAGTCCCCAGTTCCAGTCAAGGGTGTGTGCCTGGTTTGCAGGCTTGATCTCCAGTGGGGGGCATGCAGGGTGGTTCTCTCTCAGCATTGATATTTCTATTTCTCCCCCATCTCCCTTTTTATATGAAACCAATAAAAATATATTTTTAAAAAAGAAATCTTTCATTGTTACAAGGTTTCTGTATTCAAGTCTTTAATCCCCTTGGAAGTGATTTAGTTTGCTAATCTTCACTTGAGAACATTTAGATTTAGATTTAGAGAGAGTGCAAGGGAGGGCAGGAAGGTTGGGGGGAGAGAGAGAGAGATGAGAGAGAGAGAGAGAAAGAGAGAGAGAGAGAGAGAGAGAGAGAGAGAGAGAGAGATGAGAAAGACATTAGTTGGTTGCTTTCTGCAGATGTCCAGTTGGGGCTGGGGATGGAGCCTGCAACTCAGGTACATGGCCTTGACTGATTGATAATCGAGAAGCAAACCCAAGACCCTTCATTGTGAAGGTCGGTGCTTTAACCACTGACCCACACCAGCCAGGGCTGGAACTGATTTTTTTTATGGATGCTATGAGGTAGGGATTCTATCTCATTTCTCCCAATATGGATAGCCAATTGTTCCATAAAAGTACCTCTTACAGATGTGTTTCTACCCCCCCGCCCTTGCAGCACCACCTCTGCACAGGTTTCCATACGTGTGTGGGTCTATTTCTTCGGCCTCTATCACTGGCCTTACTGATCTCTCCATGTACTGATGTCATAGGGTCTCCCTGTACCTTTTTAGTCCCCGAGAACCCCCTTCCTTAGATTATCAGGGCTAGTGACTCCTGGAGAGCACATACGTGTCTTACTCATCTTTGCATTCCTCTCAGCACTCATGACATGAGCATTCACCTCATGCTCTTGTTTGCAAAGTCCTCTCTCACTCCGTCTCCTGGACTCCTAAGACTCCCTTATGCAGAAGGGGACATGAAGGCACCGAGATGAGATGCTTTGCCAGGGTCACGCAGCTAGAAAGTGTTGGATTAGGGCTTCCGTGGGCTTCTAAAGCCACCCTGTACACCCACCCCATCTGCCCAGGCTCTGCTGGACCCCACTGCTCTTCTCTCTTCTGGTCCCAGATGTTCACTCCTTCTGCCCTTCTTTCAACAAGTATGATAGCTCCTGAGTGATATCTGTGTGCCAGCTTCTGTCGGTGCTGGGACCAAACCGTGTGTGTGTGTGTGTGTGTGTGTGTGTGTGTGTGTGTGTGTGTGTGTAGGGGGGGCTTTCCATTGCTAGAGACCAGTAGGGAGCATGGGAAGTAGCCAGAGGCCTGGGGGCAGCAGGAGGAAGTCCGGCAGGGCTCCAGAGTCCATTCAAAGAGCTCTATCCCGGCTGTGCACTTGGGGCCCCGGGGGCGGGCGCTGCCTCCGGAGAGGACGCTGCTTCCCCCAGGAATTAGGCGTCTCCCCCCCCCCCCCCCACTCCGCCCTCCCGCCTCGAGAGGCAGGAATGCGAAGGATCAGCTTTCAGCGGAGCCGCGGTCGCCGCCGCTCCGGGGAGCTCCAGGTGCAGGCCCTTCCCCGGCGGCCGCATTAACTGGTTCTGTCTGTCCAACTGGGAGAGCAGCTCTCGCTAAAAATAGCGCCCTGCCCTGCGCGCCTGGTGCCCGCCGCCCGGAGCCGGGGCAGCGACCTGGGGAGTCCGAGCCGCCGCCGACCGTCCGCGGAGCCCGGGGAGCCCCGCACGCCCCCCCGCACGCCGGGCCCAGGACCCCCCCATCCCCGAGGCCGAGGCCGCGGGCACAGCGCCTTCCCCTCGGGCGCCGCGCAGGGTGGCAGGTCCGCGGGCGCCGGCGCGGCCCGGGCGGCCCGGGATGGGAGGCGGCGGCCCGGCCTCCCGCGCGCTCGCCTGGGCCTCGCTGCCGCTGCTGGCGCCTCCGGCCGGCGCGCTCCGCGAGGACCCGCTCTGCTGCCGAGGTAAGGCCGCCCCGCGGGCTGCCCTTGCCCTCCCAGGCACTTGCTGGGACCTTTTTCTCCTTCCCCGCGCCAGGTCCGCTGCAGGGGAGTGGGGGTGGGGGTGGGGGGCAGGTTGGAGGGGGGGGGGACCCCAGGCATCCACCTAGGGTTGCAGAGAAGAGCAGAGCGCTCCCTGCAAACTCGCCTTTTGTTTGGAAAAGTTGCTGCGTGGCCACCAGGGTCTGAGAAGGGTTTACTCCTGTGGGCCTCAGCTTTCCTATCTGGAAAGTGGGACAACGAGATCATCCAACTTTAATATTGGTTAGTCACCCCCCCCCAAAAAAAAAGTTGGGGTACCCAATGAAGCGGACCGCAAGCATTCTGGACAAGTTTGCCGGAACCCAGATGGGGTCCTCGAAAGAGTAGGAGCGTTAGAATTGAATTGCATTCTCTGTGACACCCCCTCTTTCCCGGCCCCCCCTTGCCCCCCCCCCCCCCCCCGCCCCGCGCCGTCCATTCCCCGCAAAGCTCTGGACTTGGCACAGATCTCCGACCCCGTGGTCGGTGGAAGATCAAGGAGGCAGGGCGCACAGCAAAGTTTCAGAGTTTCAGGGTCAGCTGCCACGCAAAGATCCTTGGGGGGTGGGGGGAGGGTGTAGAGTGGTAGAGGGGTGAGCAAAGCAGAGTCCTACTCCTCAGTCGCCTACAGCCTAGAGCCGGGTTTCTCTCTGGAATCCTGGGGTCCGCACGGAGGGCCTGGGTGGACTAGCTGAGACCGCAGCGCGCTGGACCCCGCGGCCCAGGAGGGGGCGGAGGGCAGCGCGGCCTGGCCTAGATGGGAGGATGGAGGGAGAGGGCGTGCGGCCCGGCCCAGCCCCTGAGCCAACACGGGGACAGGAGCCAGGAATGAGGGTCCGCCCTGCCCGGTCCGGCCTGGCGGGTGGCGGTAGTGGGGTCGATCGGTCTAACAGGTGCGCCCCCGCCCCTCCCCTCCGGCCTCTGCTCGGTGCCGGGCTGGCGGGAGGAGCCGCCGTGGCCGGGCTGGGATTGGCCAGGCGGGGCTGGCCGGTGGCGGGGAGCTGGGGAGCTGGGGAGCCGGGGAGCCCGGAGCCGAGCACCGCGGCGCAGGCGGAGGCGCGGAGCCGGCGGGGCGCGCTCCTGGGTCCGCCGCCCGCCGGGCCCGCTCCCCGCGCTCGGCCTGGCTCGCGCTGCGGGAACTTTTCCTGCCGCCTGGCCATCCCGCCGCTTCCTGACCCTGACCCTGACCCTGACCCTGGATCGGCTCCGATGGTAGCGCCCAGCGGCCCCACAGGCATCTAGAGGTAAGAGCTAGAGTCTCTGAATCAAGAGGAGGGGGCCACAAGGGCTTGCAGGAGTACCCCAGAGGGATCTGGGGTTCCAGAGCGTCTGGAGGCGCTGATAGAAGATATGGGGATGTCGGGCAGAGCAGTGGGCTGAGACTTTGCTTTACTCACCCCTCTTCTTCTTACAGCCCACTGTGCTGGAAGGATCTCTTTCCGATGGGCTGACTCTAAACTTTCCTGTGGGCCCTGCCACTATCTCTGGGTGCTTGGTGTTATGAGGACCGCCCCCCCCCCCCCCCCAAGCCAAGCTGGGGCCCATAGTTGGCCAGGAGGTTGGGGGTTCTATCCTTCCCAACCCCATCGTTTCCAGTGGTCTCCCAAAACTGCAGACCCTCCAGGGGGTAGGGCCTTTGAAGTGGGGCTTCTTTTCGGTTTCCTGGTGCTTTCACCCTGCCCATCCGTTAAAACACCTTAAGCAAAGCAGAGTAGGAACAGGGACCCAAACCATTCAAGTCCCAATGCCCAGCCTGGTGGCAATTTCTGGCTTACTGGTTTCCCATGGTCCATTCTTTTTCTTCTTCTTCTTCTTCTTCTTCTTCTTCTTCTTCTTCTATATATATATTTAAATTTTTTAATTAAATTTTTACAGAGAGAAAGGGAGAAGAATAGAGAGTTAGAAACATCAATGAGAAACATAGATCAGCTGCCTCCTGCACACTCCCCACTGGGGATGTGCCCCAACCAAGGTACATGCCGTTAACCAGATCGAACCTGAGACTTCGAGTTTGCAGGCTGACGCTCTATCCACTGAGCCAAACCGGCCAGGGCCCGATGGTCCATTCTTTTCAGCTGTCTGGCTTGAGTCATATGGAAACTGCACCCCTCTCCCCAGGTCCCCTTCCGCTGTTCAGGGGAGAATGTTAATTTTGACTTGGATTTAATTTTGATTGAGGGTGGATGAGTAGAAGGGTTGTCACTTGTGAGGATGATCATCTTGATATTTCCCTTCAATATCAAAGCCAAACTTCTTTCTATTTTTTTTTCTTGATCTAAGACCATAGACCTGAGAGTTAAAAACCAAATCAAACTCCAGCTTTAGAGCCCAGAGAACCCGAGTTCCAACGTCAGCCCCACTCTCAGTGCTGTGCGTCCTAAGGCAGGTTTCCTAACCTCTCTGAGCTCCAGGGTCCCACTCCAGGGGGATCTAGTAAGGCCTTTGAGAGGTAACGCTGCATGGAAGGCACCTGGCTCAGGGGACAAGAGCCTTGGGCTGCCCGTCTGTCACCTGGAGCTTGGGCCCTTTTACCCCTCCTCTCAAAAGTTGGGGTGGACCAGCCCCTCTTAATAAACTCTTTGGAGAAAAGTGCAGAGATGCACATACCTTCCGAGGTATATGACTCCAGTGGGTGTATAGGTCTCAGAGTTAAGACAGCCCCCTCCATCCGCCTCCTTGTCATGAACTATTCAGAAGGTATAGGCTTTCTGTCTATCACCGATCTCTCCTCATCCCTTTTGGATGCTCGGAGGCCAAGGCTGTACATATCAGGGAAATGTAAATGCACTCATTAACCAGCATGTTGCGGAGAGGGGCTGGCCTGCAGAACCTGGCCCAGAGTCACCTTCAAGACCCTCCCCTCCCCATTCTTCCTTCTCTGGAGTTGTGTCTCCACCTGGTGAACATCTAGTCCTTTTTGCTGGAATCCGCTAGTGACAGCCAGCCCACCAGGCAGCTGGCTTCATGATTGGACAACTCCAGGCTGTTAAAAAAACACACACAACAACACAAAAAAAACACCCTTCCTGTTGGGAGCGGAAATCTGTGTCCCTGTTAGTTCTACCCACTGGTTTTAGTACAGCCCTGCAGGCATCTCTTACCGGCTCCCGCTCCGTTATTCACTGCAGTCCCGTGCCTGATGTTCTGTTCCTTCCTTTAGGCATTTAACACGCTGAACTGGATCTGGCAATGATCACAGGATCGTTTATTGAGTGTTTATTGTATGCTAGGTCCACATTTCCTTGCATCTTAAAGACAACCCCATGAGGTTGATTCTTTCCTTGTCCTCATTTTGCATAAGAAGAAACAGGTTTAGAGAGGTTAAGAGATTTACTCAAAGCCAAATCACCCGAAGGTGCTGGAGTACATCCCAAGCCCAGCAGCTGCTTTTAGAGCCCACGCTTCTCACCGTTACTTTCGTCCTGTGCCATCCTGTGTGCCCACGGGGGTGGGGTGGGCGGTGGCCTGGGTCTGCGGGACATGCGGGCGATGCTTTGCATCACAATCACTTGGCCACTTGTTGAAATGCAGATTCCTCGCCTCTACTCCAGACCTAAGAATCTGTACTTCTTAAACTCCCCTCTGGTCCCATGTACAGAGCCATCTGAGAAACACAGCCCCAAGGAGAGAATATGGGATGTGGGTTCCAGGAGATCTGAGTCTCAGTCTTGTCTTCAGTCTCTTGAGCTGGTTCCGTTTCCTTTCTGGGGCTGTCTCCCAGCGGTAAAACGGGCATGATGTTACACCCCGTGTCTGCCGATGGTTGTGGGAGTCTCCTGGGTGGATGGCTGGCCTTAGAGGGAAGGCCTTCAGAGAGCAGAGGTGCCCAGGACAGAGGCATCTCCTGCCACACATGAATGTGTGAAGTAGCAAGCCCGTGGCTCTCAGAGGCCCTGCTCACCTCTCCACCCTCCACAGCCTCTGACCTCTTCTTTCTAGAAATATTGGAGCATCCTGGATGAGGCCCATGTGCTCAGATTTCACAACAAGTATGGCCCCAGGATGGCCTCTGACCTCTCAGATAGGAGGTGCTGGGCTCGAATTTCTGGGGGAGGGGTGTGGCGTGGGCCTGCCATGTGTGCATCTATATTGTCAAACCCAGTAGATACCTATCTTTTCCCCGGGGCGGCTGCTGTGCTGGTCCATGGGAAGCCGGAGAAATGTGTGACGGAGGCTGGCTGGGCAGGGCTGGCTGCCCCGAGAAGGGGGATAAAGGAATCGCCCACCTAGGTCTTGGACTACCGGAGTCCCGACCTCAGAGCTGTGGCATGCCCAGAGCATTTTCCATCTCCATCCTGTTTGGTCCTGTGAAAGGCACGGATTTATTAAACACCCATTTTTATGGAGGAGGCCGCTGAGTCCAGGAAGCTGAGCGACACGGCCAAAGCTCTGATGTCTGGGGGGGCGGGAGGGAAGGGAGGGAGTTGGTAAAGTTTGAACTTGATCCCAGGTCCCTTGACAGTGAGCACAGGGCTTTTCGCACTGTATCCCACCCTCATGGCCCCTCTCCCCACCTGGTCTGGCTGTGGTGCCGGAGCTCTGAGCTGGAAGCTGGAAGACCTGGCTTCTGACTGGGCCACCATCGGGCTGTGAGATCCTAGGCTGGGCCGGTCATCTTTTCAAACTCCGGTTTTCGGTAAAGGGGAAAGGGAAGGTGTTTAGTGAGATCTCTTGTTCTACTTCTGCATGTCTAGGGAGGGGTGTCCGCCATGGGCTCAGGTCGGGGAAGTAATTGGGTTGGAGTGGAGGGAGGATTGCTTCGCTGGCCCCTCCTGACTGGTCCCTGTGCCTGGATGGCTGGAACCTCTCCCGGGAGCCAGAGTCGAGCAGCTGGCTGAGGGGACCCAGCGGCCTGTTTCCTAGGCCTAGGACAGGCCCCCTGGCCTCCTGGCTTCCTAAAGTAGGCCCCGTTAACGGCAACCTCTGCCAGCCAGCCTCCTGCCCTCAGTTTCCCCCTCCCTCATGCCTCTCCTCCCTCCACTCCTTGGGGGTGGCTCCCTGTTACCCACCCACAGGATCAAACCCGTGCTCCTCGGCCTGGCGATCGGCCCCATCCTGCTCAGCCTTCCTCCCTGCCTCCCTCCTCTCTCTGCTCTGCAGGCTGCCTGTTCCTTCTCTCTCGGCCACTGCGTCACTGACCAAATTTCCCTGCCCCTCTGGGTCTGGCACAAATGTCACCTCTACTCTGTCTCATCACCTCACTCAGGGCGAGCTACCCCCTGCACGGTGCTGGCCTGGGGTCTTATCAACCACCTTGCCTTACACTTCTTTGTCTCCGAGAGGCACTCGGAATTCTTAGAGGGCAAGGCCCTGGCCTCACTCTCGTCTCAGTGCCCACAAAGGTGTGGGGTCCGGTGTGGGCCTCCTTTGGTCTAGGACTGTGGTTGGCAAACTGCAGCTTGAGAGCCACATGCAGCTCTTTGGCCCCTTGAGCATGGCTCTCCCACAAAATACCACGGCCTGGGCAAGTCTATGTTGAAGAAGTGGCATTAGAAGAAGTTTAAAAAATTGGGCTTTCCAAAGAAATTTCAATTATTGTACTGTTGATATTTGGCTCTGTTGACTAATGAGTTTGCCGACCACTGGCCTAGGAAATGCTCAGAAAACCTTGCCGGATTGGGCTGGTTTGTAATTCGGGTTTGGTTTTTCTGCTCCTGATTCTGAGCATGTTGCCCGCACCCCGCTGTACAAGGCAAACAGGTAGGGGTCCTCGATATGTGCCCTGGGCCAGGCTGGCTTCGGCCGAGGGGCAAACAGAGAGGAGCCTTTGGTGTGAGAAAGACTTCCCGGCCTCCTCTGGATCGCTCTTGATCAGCTTTTTAAAAAAGTCTATTCTGGCTCCTCGGCATCACAGAGAGCAGTCCGAAAAGGGCGCCCGTCCGTCCCCTCCTGCCGGCTGAGCTGAGGTCTCCTCCAGCCGGGACCCACCTGATTCATAGGTTCGGAAGGGAGTTTGCAGAACACTTATGAAAGGTCTGGGGGGTCACTGAGTGGCTCCAGCGGCTCCTATGACTTTTCTAGGGTTGCAGGTATTTGTGGCCGGAACCTCCAGAGAAACTGTCTGTCCCCGAGTTCAGAGGGGGTTCTTGCGGCCCAGAGGCCAAAGGGGAAAAAGATAAGAAATGAGGACAGAGAATTTGTGCTGAAGCAATCGTTTCTATAAAACCACTGGGTTTGGAAAGCCCTTTCACGCACCCGGCCTTGTTCCATGTGGTCCTTTAACGTAGTTTCTGCCGGGGAAACTGAGGCTCCGAGAGATGCGTGGTGGAGCTCACGCAGCCGGAAAGAGGTCACCCGGACTTGAACTGCCTCACGCACCCACACCCAGTGCTCACTGCACTCCCGCAAGGAGGCAGGGCTCGGCGTGGGGAGCCGTAGTGACGGCTCCTCGTTCGGGATGAGGCTTTTCTCCGGGACACTCTTGTGTTGGAGTCCCTTTCCCCGTGACATCACGTGATGAGAGTGAACTCGGGCAGTGGCCGGCGGGCGAGGTGGGACCGGGGGGAGTGGGCAGCGTCCTTATGGGTTTAGGCAGTGCCAGGTGGGCCAGGGGACCAGTAGGAGCTCTCTGTCCTAAAAGAGGAAGCACCCATCCTCCTGTAGGTCACAGTGGCTGCTACCACGTGGGAGTAAGGTCCGAGGGACGCTGGGGGTGCTGGAGGGAGATGGAGGAAGGTCCTGTTTTCCGTTCAAATGCTGTCCAAGCCCCTTGCCCAGTTGGAGGCTGCCAGGGGCCCCTGGAGTCCCACAGTCTCCATGATGTTGTTGATGGTGCCACTCACTGTTGCTCTGTTTGCCTATCTGCACCCCTGCCCTGCCCCTAGACTGAGCACCCATGCACAGATGCTCACGGTGGACCCTTGTGGGTGGCCCTGCACAGGCCCCACCTCCTCAGAGGGGGGACAGGAGGACACGTGGGGCTAAACGAATGAGCAAATGAATGAATGACCTCTCTTAGCATCTGTCTGACTGTCACCAGCTGGAGACTGTGTGACGACCGAATCCAGCAGGAAGTGGCTGTTTGACAGGGGCCGCGAGGACCCGGCCAGGCCAGACAGAATGGGAGCCGGGCCCAGCTGGAGGCTTTCCCAGCAGAGGGTGAGCCGTCAGCGCGGGCCTGGCGGCCTGGCGGCCTGGCGCTGCTTCCCGGAGGAGAGAATTCCCAAAAGTCCCCCCCCCCCCCGCCTCGCCCCCCAGATAGGATCTGCAGGGCGTGCGAGGGGTTTGTTTTCGGCCAGGATGTGGGAGTTAAAAATAGCCGTCCCGATCCCTCGCGTTTGTGTCACCCTTGAGGCTGTGCAGAGCTCCGGGCTCCATTATCTCGCTTGAGCGGCTCGGCAGCCGCTGACGGAGGCGGCGGTCGCGCTGCCCACTTTGAAAATGGGCGCGGAGGCGTGTGCCCATCCCTCACGCGCCCAGAGTCTGGTGGCAGGACCTAGGCCTGCTCCCTGCCCCCGTGCCTGTGCTCTTCACCCTGGGAGGGGCCTAATGAAGAGGCGACAGAGGAGACATGGGGTGGCGGAGACCATAGGGGCAGGTTATGAAGCAAAGCAGCAGGACAGTGAGAAGACTAAGGACCTGGGGACAAAGGCTCATGATGGGGTTGGGGATCAGCTAGAGGCTGTAGTGGCTGGGGCAGGGGTGAGGGGGCAGGCAGGGTAGCGATGGGAGTGGAGCAGAAAAGTGCCATCAGGACCCCAAATCCAGGCCCCGTATACCATAACAAGGAGCGTGTGAACAGTGGCCGGCAAACTCACTAGTCAGCAGAGCCAAATATCAACAGGACAACGATTGAAATGTCTTTGGAGAGCCAAACTTTTTAAACTTCTTCTAACGCCGCTTCTTCAAAATAGACTCGCCCGGGGCTGCGGTATTTTGTGGAAGAGCCACACTCAAGGGGCCGAAGGGCCGCACGTGGCTCGAGAGCCGCAGTTTGCCAACCACAGCTTTAGGCCCTAGGGAGCCATTGAGGGTTCCAGAGCACAGCAGTTCCCTTTTATCAACAGTGCACAACAGTGAGTGCAGTGGTGTGCCCCCACCCCAGCGTTGCTTCAGGTGTCAGTTTAAGGTGTTTGGTAGAGCAGATTTAAAAAAAAAAAAAAACAACTCCTCAGAAGACACCTTGTTCATCCCTACCTTTCCTTCTGTAACCGGGCACCAAGGGAGAGGGAGCATCCCATTTTCTCCTGCCTTTGGGTTCTTGGAAGAGCCAGTTCTGGGCAAAGTCTTTATCTGGGTTTCTTGGATTTGTCTAGGTCTTAATCTAGGTCCTTCTGGTTGTCTGTCTATCTGTCTTCACCAGGAATTAATGGAGAGGGAGGAGGCGTCGGCTGAAGTTCTGGGGGAAGGCTCTTCTCCCCTGGCTCTAGTGCCTCTGGCTCTGGGCTCCTGGCCACTGATAAGCTTCCAGACCCCAGAATCCATTCTCTTCCTCCCAGCTTCACCCCTCCCCCCTCTCCCAGGATCCCTGATCAGGCCCCAGGTCCGAGGGGCAGCCTGAGCAACCACTCCAGCAACGCTGGCCTCTCCTGCTGCGCATTCTAGTGCCCATTGTCCCCTACCCCACACCTGTATCCCCCTCCACTCCTTCCCCAGCTAGGCCGGAGGCCCCTGGGGGCCGAACCGGATCTGAGCTGGACAGACCATTGGGAATCTATAATGCACCCATTTTAGAGTTGGGCAGGCAGAGGCCTGGGTTTGCCTAGAACTCACGAGAAGCTCATGGCAAAGCTGGGACTCGAACCCTGATCTCCAGCTCCATCCTGGCCTTCAGCCGTAGCAGCAGCCTGCTTTTCAGAACCACCCTCTCCTTTCTGGGCTCCGGGAGCCGGGATTCCCAGCTCTGTGAGAACCCCTGGTTCTGCAGCCTCGACTCCTCCTGGGGCTGGGAGCCAGCAGCGCCAAGCCCGTGGCTTCCCAGAGAGGCCTCCTGGCGTCGGCAAGGCGTTGGCTTAGTCACCGGGATGAGATCACTGCTCACCTCGGGATGGGAACTTTCACTCCGAGCCACTTGTCGATTTCGTGCATGTGTGCAAAAGAAAAACAAACCTGCTGGTTGGGACTTTGCACTTGGCCCGCGGGCTGCGGGCCTGGGGAAGCTGCCGGGCCACGATAAGCCCCTGGGCGGTGCCAGCTCACAGGTTCCCAGGAGAGCGGCTCTGTGTTGAGAAAGAGCTTGGACCGGGCACCGGGACCTGCTGTTAGTGTTTGCTCTGCCTCACGTCAGCTGTGTGACCCCTAGCCAGGCGCAGGGCCTCTCTGGGCTGCAATAATAATAATTGCTAGAGCAGCTCAGACTCTCCATGGGCAGACCCTGAGCTCAAGACCCACCAAGAATTAGCCCATCAGGTTCTCACACCTAATCCGTGAGATCCTCTTACCAGCTCCGTTTTGCAGACGAGGAGACGGAGGCCCGGAGAGGAGCGTGGCTTGCCTGACATCACCCAGCGGGAAAGGAGGTCAGGTGGAGTTGGAGTGGAAGTCTCCCCTGCTCCACAGCTCACGGGGTCAGTCACGGTGCCCTCGGCCCTCGGCTGCCGGGCAGACTCCCCTGGGACTGTGAACGAATGACTGTGGGATATTAGGTGTGATGGAGCAGGAGTCTGGGGAAGGGAGTTGTGGGTATGGGAAAGTCTGAACTGAAGAGACTCTGTGAACTACTTATTTATTTTTCTTGTAAAGAAACACAGTGACTCAGATCAGCCAAACAAAAAGGCGTTTGAGTACGGGTTTTCGATGATGCCCAGAGAGAGAGGACAGCACAGGGAGAGAGAGCTTTCTTTAACACACCTGACGTTTATGCCTTGCTCGGCAATTCAGATTCCACCAGAGCTTGTTTCTGTGGTTTCGTCACCCCCGTGAGTGTGTGTTGACGCAAGCCTGCTGGGTGAGTGAGTGACGGTGGGGTGGGGGGACTCGAACCAATTTGAGACTCAGTTCCTCCCTCCTTCCAGAGAACCTCAGAGTCCACTCTCCGGGAGAAAGGGTGCTCCATCTCTGGTGAGGCCACAGTTGGTGTGTGGGGAGGGCAAGAAGTCTGGGGGGGCTTCCTGGAGTCGGTGTGGCCTGGAGCTGGCTCCCGGAGGACAGTTGCCCACGTGTCTACCAACAGGTTGGCAAAACCACTGCAGCCTGGTTCTCTGTGGCAGCCCTGCAGCCTGGTCAGCTGGGTGGCCTGACAGAGCGGTCCTTTGGGGGAGGAGTGCCCTATCCTGCCTCTGTTTCCTCGTTTAGACCTGAGCATTCCGAGGTCCCCTGGCAGACCTTTGGAGAGGGTGCAGGGGGGTGTGGCTGAAGAATCGAGTTTGAATTCAGGGGATGAGTCTGTCCCTTCCACGGAGTGCCCTCAGGCAAGTCGTTTCTCTGACCTCGCCTCAGTTTCCTGCTCTGTCCAATGAGGATAATAGCGACGCCTATCTCATCGCGTGGCTTTGCAGCGTGAGGTCATGCAATGCAAAGTGCTCATCGCGGAGCTGGCACGGGGTCAGTGCCCGTCATTACTCACCGCCGCCCGCGCTGTTGTTTTTAGCTCGGGACACACCTCTCCACCTTCACCTCTCCCCTCCCTCCCCTCGCCAGGCCACCGGCTTCCTGTTGTTGACATCCTCCTCAGCAGCCAGCGCAGGGATGTTAAGTATTTATATCCTCGCTGGAATGTCTCTTTGTATTGTCTAGTTAATTTCTTGATTGAATCAAGGCAAACAATTTCACTTCCTTTCCCGGGTAGGAGCAGGAAGAGAGGCCTGGTGCTTTCTGGACTCTGACTTGAGAGGGTGATGGAAATATTCGGTGGTGCTGATGCCTTCTCCGCCACGCCTGCTCCGTCTCAGAATACCTCCACGGGCCCCATAAATCACGCGGCGGCCACGCGCGTGGGAAACATCAATCTTGTTGAGGATGTGGATGGGTTTCTGTCGGTGCCAACCCACTGTTCTGACACTTTCCTGCCCGTTCGCAGAGGGGGCGTTGAAGAGGCATTTTGAATATTTAGAATTGAATGGCCTGCGTGTATTGGGGAAGTGCTGGCCGGCGGAGTGTAAATCAATAACCTGGGTGTAGGTGGAAGGCTTCCCCTGGGGAGGAGTGATCAGCTCTTCTTCATGCCTCGATGGTGTTGCTGGCATTGGGTGCTGGGAAGTGCGGTGGCTAAGGGGCCTGGGTTCTGAGACTGACATGCCGGGGGCGTGTGATCCCTGCCCTGCCAGTCAGTCGCTGGTTGAATTAGGACGGCCACTTAACTTGTCCTTGGCCCTAACGCGAGGGATACGATGGCACCTGCTTCCTGGGAATGCGGTAAGAACTGCGCTTTGTACGGTGCTGGCGCGTGGTAAGGACTCATACGAGTAAGCCTTTATTTGAACTCAAAGACCTCACCTTCTTCTTTATTTCGAGACCCTCCCCACTCTGACTTTCCAACCTCACCTCCTTCTCGCCAGGGACAGCCAGGACCAGCCTGCCCAGGGCTCTCCGGCTTCCGGCTCCTGCTTGGGCAGCCTCCTCGACGTGGAATGCCCCCACCTCTGTCTTTGCTCCTCCTTTTTCCTTCAGAGTCATCTCAAGCACTGTACCCTCCATGACATTTTCCTGTAGCGCCCCAACCAGTTAACCCCCCCCTCATGCCTCTTGTCTGCCACCGTTGCTGGCCTGAGGGTTTTCCATGGGATGGCAGTTGGGGAAATGCTTTGGAACCAAGGAGTTTGGGAAAAGGCCCCGTGCTTTATGTAGGCCCATTGGTACAGTGCCAATTCCCCTGAGCAGTTCTAAAGGCTCTGAGAAGCCCTGCCGTAAAGAAACCTGCTGAACTAGTTTACTCTGGAACTCTTCACATCCCTCACCAGAGGACCTGCTTCTTGGAAATACCCATTGACAAGGCTCTGTGGCCTTCGTAGGGATGTGGCATTGTGACATCTATGTAATACCTTGACGTTATCTTCCATTTTATATCAAGGAAACCCAGGCCCGGAGGGTTCACTAATTGGCCCCTGGTAAACCTGTGTGTCCCACCATCACCTCCTGGCTGGACTGACGGGCCCCTTATGTGAATGTCCAGGGCCAGGTGGTGAGGAAGGGCTGGGAGTGACGACGCAGAACCTGCTTTCAAAGAGCTTTTGGGCTTTGAGGGGATGAGATGGACACATGGACTAGAGAGAGATGGGCTGCCAATCCTGTATCCCCAAGCCCTTGTGTAACAGCAGCCCCGGCCCTGCCTGTGTTCCCGCCAAAGAAGGACCCGAAAGTCAGATGTCCTTGGAGAGCTCAGCCCTGTCCCCAGGGCCAGGGACCCTCCTGCTGCCTCCCATCCCAGGCCCCAGGGACTCCCATGATCCCGCTGTGGTTCAGTCCTGCGGGCGCACAGCTGAGGGAGGGGGAGAGCCGGCAGCAAGGAAGAGAAGAGCCTTCTGTTTATCAATGCACAGGCTTCCCTTGGTTTCTGGGGAAAAATGCTTTCTTTTAAGATTCCCCTTTTATTATCTGACATTCTCAAGGGAGCAATTACCTGACGGTGGGAATTATCTGCTGCCTTTATTCCAGCGTCTGTCTGCCCGAGTCCCTTCTTGGGGTAATTGATTTTGGTAATTCAGAACTGGGTGTTGTTTCAGGCTGGTGCAGAGGCAGGGGGATGCCCACAAAGGCATCTTCCAAGGCGTTGGCAGCCGGCGGCGCCACCGGTGATGGTGATGGTGGGGGTGGGGCGGTGACTGCATTAATGTATTTCTTACCTTTGAATTTTTCTTGTATTGAAGGTGCGTGGGTTGCACGGGAGCTTGACTGGCTGTGGAACTGGGGGCAGGTTTGCAGTAGGAAATGAGGAGCTGAAGATAGGCCTCAGGCCTGATGGATTTGGTTGTCCCTCACCCCAGGCAGGTCAGTCTTGGGCATGGGCCCTGGCCTGACCCTGACCCTGGCCCTCCCACTCTTTGGCCTCCCAGAGAACCAGGAAGGCAGCGACGACTCCTCGGAGAGCCTGTAGGGACAGCAGCTGCTGTGAATCGGCTGACCTTCCTTCTGGGCAGACCGCAGAGCTGGCTCTGGCCCCCGGGCACCGCTGTCCCCTGCAGGAAGGACAGGGTAGGGAGCCTGGCTTAATGGGGACACGGAGCACAGCGTGAAGGGAGGACTTACTTCAGTGTGAAGAGACCCGATGACACCGGGAGTCTGATCTGTTCAGTGGATAAAAAAACAGTGGGGGATTTTCTCCCCAAAATGACACGCCCTGGCTAGTGCCCCAAGAAGGCCCAATTACAAATGAGTGAATGCTCTGGAGAGGAGAGGGAAAGCTTGGACTGGAAGGTTCCTCAGGTCTTTCTTCTGCTTCTGGGGCTTGTCTGGAGGAAGCAGCATGGAGAAGTGGCTTCTGTGGAGTCTCTCTTCTCCCCTCTGCCTCCAGCCCTCCCTCATGTTTGGGCCCAGCCACAGAGGCGGCCTGTCCTTTGTCTAACGATCACCCAGTCCTTCCACAGCCGTCAGTCCGGGTGTCCTTGGGCATTTTCATGCCCATTGTACAGGTGAGGAAATGGAGGCCCAGGTGATCTGTCCAAGTTTCCACCTTACGCCTAGTCTCCTGACTCCTGGTTCGGGACCCTGGGGGGATCTGATGGAGGCGGGTGGGCACTCATGAACTGCCCAGCAGAGGAGGGGGTGGGCACCCAGGGGGAAGGGATGCTTTCTCTGGCTCCATCACATCTCTTACTAGAGTTGGCGCTACATTGCTACATTCAATGGATTCTTGTAGAAACTCTCTTTGTTTTCTTTCTTTCTCCAAAAGAGGAATTTGCATTGGAGGCACAATATCCAGGTGGCATGCACATTATCTCCCCTGAGCAAAACAAAGCAGACACCGGGCGCTGAGAAGGAGCCAAAGCCACTTCTTGGCTCAGGAGAAGTATGTGCTTAACGATATGTGTCCGAGCCTCGGTTCCAGGCGTGGTGGGGACGGCGGGGGTGGAGGGGGCCTGTTTGCCAACTCTGGCCGACATGTTGGGGTTACAGAAGCGCTCTCAAGGATTGAAAACAACTGGTTTGAACCTATGTGTCGTTGTGAAAGATTCCCGCAAACTTGAAAGGGTCAACTATGTATGCTTGGAAGCCCTTTCTGGCCAATGTAATATTATCCTGTAGAATCAACAGGTGCCTTACAATGGGATGGGATGTGATGAAGGGGTGGTTGTTGGAGGGTGTGGCTCCTTGCTTGCTGAGGCTCCAGGGAGGACTTCCTGTCCTTTGACTGTGACCACAGGGAGCTGCATAGACCCTGATGGAAGGCACGTATTTATTGAGTGCCTACCATGTAGTATCAGGCGGACTCATACCTGGAGACCACATCTGTTTATGGAGTGCCTCCCAAGTGCCAGGCGCTATGTTAGTGCTGACTGAGAAGCGGTGTGATTTAGGAGCCCCTGTAAACCAGCTCTGTTGCCTGGAATTCCACCATCAGGGATTGATTCCTCTGGCTTCAACATTGCCCTTTTAGTTCAGGTGTTGGGTATGAATGAAATCCTGAATGGGGGTCCCATGCATCTCTGAGCCCTCCTAGGGGTGGAAGTTATTGTTGGAAATGTGGAGTGAGAGGAGTTAAACAGGGGACCAGGGTGCAACACTGGGCTGGTAGTGGAAGCCGGGGTTTGTACATTGTATGCCGTCGTGTCTACCCCACCCTGAGTGGCTAAACTTAGCAACAGCCAAAAATTTTAATCACCAAATGTCTTTTAGTGGTCATTGTTTTCCAAGTTTGGATCCTAAAGGCAAAACAAGAACGAAAGGTCCTTCCCGGCTCTCGTCTCCTTCCACAGCCTTCCAGATCCTTCCGCTCAGATGGGTGGCACCCACTCTGGCCACCTGGGGTCAGCGGCTGGAGGAAGTTACCAGAGCCACCGCCCGACCACCACCACCACCACTCTTCCCAGCGGGAAGAATAGTTGTCTGCTTCTATCTGTTCACCTTCCAGGTCCCAGGGACCCCTTCCCGAATGAAAATATGGGTCACCGGCTGAGTAACAAAGGCTGACCCTCCCCTCCCCGCACAGAGGGGTTAAAAGTACGTGTGGCCTCTGAAGTCCCATTGGGTTCAGCACCAGGATTGACCTGGGCCTGCCTGTCAAGATCCTGCCCTTGTGTGATCAGAGGCACAAAGCCAGAGGACACACGCTGGTGTCCATGTGGTCTAGCCCCCTACCTCCAACCAGAAGGGCATGGCTGTTGGTGCTTCTTACCCTCCCTTGCCTTCTGTAGAATGTTCCATCCATAGAATCTATGATATTTGCAGCTTGCTGGCTGGGGCTCAGCCCAGACATCTCCGGGGTTTGTAGGACAAGGGTGTGGTCTGACCAGGAAGGCCACCTCTGCAGGGACAAAGTGGGTCTTGAGGGGCGGCCTCCTGGGGACCTCCAGAACCTGGCACCGAGCTGGCTCCCTTCCTTATAGTTCAGTACATGGAAGGCCACGTTGGTTTTGTCAGATGCAGGGGGTCTAATGACTGAGGGCCCCCCACTGCCTGTGTGTGTGTGTGTGGTGGGGCGGGGGGGCCTCTGCTTCCCCACCTCTTTGTTGGGAGGTAACATTCCACTTCTCAGGACTTGGGCTGCCAGCGGATTGAGCAATGGTGTGGGTGAGAGCAAAACAGAAGTGGACAAACTAATAATTAACAGATGTCAATTGTTAATAGCTTAAAAATACCGCCAGCACCCCGCCCTCCACCCCCAGGGGAGGGGAAACAACATGGTCACTTGGCCCCTTGGAAGAGGTTGATTCCCAGCCAGCTTGGGACAGGTTTGGCCTAGAGAATGACAGGTACTGTGGGGTGTGTGGGCCAGGGGCGGGGTGAGTGTCATTGCCAAGGCCATTGGGCTTGGAATCACTTTGCCTCCCAGGGTTTCTCTTGGGGTGAGCGCCGTGGCTGCTGAGGGAAAGGGGAAGTTAGAGGGGAGCTTGGGAAGTGCCACGAATCTGTCCGTGCCCTGGCCCCCAGTGCACCCCGATCCAGGCCGCCGTCTCTGTCCCAGCTGGACTCACTGCTGTGTGTCCCTCTGCAGCCTGTCCTCTTACCGGCAGCCAATGTGCCTGTGGTTTTTAATTCAGCATGGATCGGGTGGAATTGCTCCCGGCTCCCACTGCTCTGTGGCTGGGCCTGCCCGGCATATACCTACCCCTTCCCTTCCTCACTGCCCTGCAGCCCCTCCGACCTCTCCTTCAGCTCCTTTCATGATGTCTTGTCCACCCCTGGACCTGGCCTGGACGGTTCCTTGGCCTGGACCCCTCACTTCCTTGGAGCTTCCCGCTTCAGCTCGCACCTTCAGCGTCCCTCCTCCGGGAACCACGTGTCTAGCAGAGGGTGACCCTCCCCAGTTCGTGTCAGCCTGGATACTTGACTTTTCCTTTATAGACATATTGGCTGCGTATATGTCTATACGTCCGTACGGGTATGAGTTTTTTAATGCTTGCTTTTGAGTGTTTCCACGGGATGGAAAGCCCGCGAGAGCAGACTTCCTGTCTGGCTTTTCACTCGGAGTACCTGGCATCGTTTCTGGTACGTTGCAGGTCCCGGTAAATACTTGTCAGAGGAATGCATGGGTGAGCCAATGGAGGCCTCAGGAGAGGCCCAACCCTCAGCTGGGTGACCGCCATCTGGACTCCCAGATGTGGGACCTTCTGCTTAAACCAGGACAGTTGCAGGGAAACCAGGCAAATGCCCTCCCTAGGGACTGGGTGTTGCAAGGTCCTCGTGCTGTTTGAGGCTCACAGCCTTAAGCAGTCTGGTGTGTGGGTGCCTGGGGTCATGCAAGTCCCTGGTAAGGGAGCGGTCAGCTCTTCACCCCCACTTTGCAGCTGAGGTAGGTTTGACACCCCCAAAGTCAGCTCCAGAAGGCCACGCCAGGGTCCTTGCTCTGACTTCCCAGCTGGTCCCCACATGGTGAGTCTGTTTGGCTGCCGTCACAGAATGTCACCTGGGGCTTCAGCAGAGGAAATGTGTTTTCTCACAGTCCTGGAGGCTCCAAGTCCAAGGTCAAGGTGTTGGCAGGGTTGGTTTCTTCTGAGGCTTGTCTCCTTGGCCCATGGATGGCCACCTTCTCACTGCTTCTTCACATGGTCTTCCTCTGTGGACGTGGCCCCCTGTGTCCTTGGGGTGTCCAATTTCCTCTTCCCATTAGGACACTGGTCAGATTAGACTAGGACTGACCCACTCTAATGGTCTCATTTTAACGTAATCTCCTCTTTTAAGACCTTATTTCCAAATACAGTTGCTTTATGAGGGACTGGGGATTAGAACTTATCACTTAGGCCTGAGTGACACCCCTCTTCTCCCCAATATGACATCTAAGGTGCTGGTACCAGACAGGTGGAGCTTTACCTGGGGAAGAGGTCTCCGCTTCTTGGGGGCTGGGGAACCCCAAGGGTAATGTTTGGACTTTAAAGATTTGCTCAGCCAGCATGGCTCCGGGGTGAGTGTTGACCTATGAACCAGGAGGTCGAGGTTGGATAACTGTTCAGGGCATATGCCCGGGTTGCAGGCTCGATCGCCAGTGTGGGGCATGCAGGAGGGACTCAATCCATGATTCTCTCTCATCATTGATGCTTCTATCTCTCTCTGAAACCAATAATTTAGAAATTTAAGTTTTCTTTGCCTCTACAATGTTTATATATTTCCTTTTCTTCCACATTTGTCTGTTCTCTCATCAAGCCCAGCTGGTTCTGTCTGGACTGCAGTTCCCACCCCCAGCCTCAAAGTTTGGGGGGTTGCCTCGGGCTCCTTCCTGGTGCAACCAGCCCACTGCTCACCTTTGCCCTCTCACCCTGCTCCTCCTCACCTCATGACCTTGGCTCAGGTGTCTATACTGAAGCAGCCTGTCCAGACAGGACTCCATGGTTCCCAGCCGGGCTGCCCTGAGCAGGAGCTGGTCTCACCCCTGTGGCCCTGGGCTGGCCAGCACCTGGCACATTGTATTATAATATTCACAGAGGTTTGTGGAAAGCAGAGAGGAAGGTGTCTGTGGAGCAGACTGGGGAGGGCACTAGAAAAGACTGCAGCCACATCAGGTTACACCACTTGCTAGGCGAATCTGGACATGTCAGGGCGCTTCTCTGAGCCCTAGTTTGCTCATCTGTAAAACGGGGAGGCAGTAATAACTGTTTCCTGGGATTGCTGAGAGCGTGAGGTGACAGAGTCTTATTTGAAACATTCAGCAGGGTGCCAGGCAGGTACTACGTGCTCCATAGGGTTGATTCTGTTACGTGGGGTTCATCGGCTTCCGCAACAGACCTTCCTGCGAAGCTCTGAGGCTCCCTGTTTCCTGCCCCATCAAACGCATGGTTGCGGGCCTGCGGGAGAAGGGCCCCTCTGAGATGTGTCTGCATCCCTCACCTCTAGGCTCAGCTGTTCCTGTTTGTCACGATAAGAATGAGCCCTTACAGGGATGGCCCTCGCCTGGGTCCTCTCCCTCATGACCACTCAGCATCTTTTCAACACCCCTGTCATTCTTTCCCCCATTTTGCAGAGGAGGAAGCAGAGGTTCAGAAGGTCACCCAGCAGGTAGCCACAGCGCCACCACGCTGCTGCCTCCAGAATGCCTGGTCTCTGAGTCCCCCCGGGGGGCTAACGTTTGGGTGTGGGCTAGGGAGGGCAGAGTAAAAATGAACCTTTTGTCTTTATTTTCTTCTTTTTTTGTGTGTGAGTTATGGCTGCTCTGAATTCTGAGCTGCCACTCCCTGAGGCCACCAGAGGCAGGGGGTCTGGCAGGAAGCTGACCTGCAGCAGATGAGCTATAGCCTGTCTGGTGCTTGTTTGTTTTGCACTGAGAGCTAGTTACCTACGTTTAACAGTCAGGAGGCTTTTACATTAACATCTGGCAGCTGCTCCGGGGATGGGATCAGCTGGCCATCCTGGCCTGCTTGCCAGAGGCGCCTCGGTGGGCTGTGGTGTGCGCGCTCCATTTGGCTTGTTCCGCTCATGCCCTTCCCTCCCTGGCTCACACTGGCGTTTGTGCTCTTGAATCCGGAGTGGGGCGGGGGACAGGGCTGGGGCTCACATAGGTGTGCTCCTAAGGGCAGGCAGCATCCTAATTCAAGGCAAAATGAGTGGCCCCAGAGATGTTAACAGTGCATGGGGCTTTTAGAAATGGTAATATGGACCAATAGCACCCCAATAAATTAATAAAAAATAGCAATATGTGAAGAAGGGCATCCATGGACTGGGTACATGGTTCATGAGCTCCTGCTCTGTGCCAGGCACTGGCTAACCCTGGAGGCTACGGAGTATGTGGGACACAGACTGTCCTCAGAGAGCCTGCATTCCAGGGGTGGGGTACCTGGCACACCTTCAGGGAGGAGGATGCTGGAACAGGCACAGGAGCGTGCAGAGGCATTCCAGGCAGAGGAAGTCGAGTGAGCAGAGGTGCCAAACTGGGACCTCAGCGGGCTCCCGGTTGGAGCTTTAGTTGGGGGCCCTCACTTCGTGCCCCTCCCTCGGGGAGCCGGGCTGGGGTAGGTTTGGGGTGGACTTCAAGAGGCAGCCAAAGTGGGGGGGACTCAGGAGGCATTTGGAGTGTGTTTTTCTCAGGGCACTTCTGTGCCCTCATGTACCTATGAATCCTCAGAAAATCCATGAATCTGATTAACAGTTTTTAAAAACCATTATTCTGTAACCTGCCTGCTTTTGCTCAGTAAGACATTTTGGAAAGGTTTCCTTAGTCACACAGGGACCCCTGCCTTGCGATTTCTGTCTGCTGCGTCTGCAGTTGCGGGTGCAGCGCTGGATTTAACCACCCTCCGTGGGTTCTGAGGCCGCACGGTGTTCCAGGGGGCACCCCGTGGGCCTCACCAGGCTCAGGTGCCCGCGCCCCTCTGTCCAGAGGAGGCACATTTATTCGGAAAGTGGTTATTTCTGCCAGGAGCTCAGAGCAGCAGTCTTGGTTTTACCTTGGCTTTGAATTCAGGTCTAGCTCCGCTCTGGGTTCTTCCTGAGTAACATGCGGGTCCAGGCCATGCAATGCCCGTTCCCAGGCCCCTGAGCTCTCCTGGTTGACTCGTCAGGGGGCCCCCAGCCGATGATCCTGGGGGAGCTGCCCCTGCCTGTGTGCGTGTGGACCTGCCTCTGGTGGAAGGTTGGCATCGCACCTGGCTCACTCTTCCACCTGCCAGAATGATCTTCTTCATCTTTCCTTCTGGAAGAGCTGCCGTGGGGTCTCTGGGCCTGGTTGGAGGTATGGTAGTGAGGGATGATGAAGAAAAGACTCATGCAGCCCCTACCCAGGCAATGCTAGTGGCCATCCTAGTGCTAAGAGCTAGGAGGCCCTGGAAGACTTCTGATGCTGCAGAGGGTGGTCAGTCAGAAAAGGCTTCCTGGAAGAGGTGGTATTAGAGACAGTGGGGTTTGGAGAAGGTCTCTGGACTCTGAGGGAGCCCCTGGGCTGGGGGAGGGGCAGGGGCAGGAAAGGGAGAAAGGGTTGTGGAGGAGCCTGGCTAAACCTCCTTCAGAGTGACTCTCTGGCCACCTGTGGTTGCAGGGAGGACCATTGGGGGGGGGGGGGGGGTAGGGGAGAGGGAAGATGCTAATGGAGAGATCTGGAGCCAGATAAACTAGGCTCAAACCCTGGCTCTGTCGGTTTCCATCTGTGCCTCCTTGGGCCAGTCACTTAGCCTCTCTGAGCCTCAGTTACTTTGTCTGTAAAATGGGATCATAGCAGTGCCTTGATTACAGGGCTGGCAGGAGTGTTGCCTGAGCTCTTGCCTGGGCACTGGTCGGCACAGACCTGCACAGAGTACCTGGGCTGGGTACCGTGCCGGGGACCCAGTCACCGGGGCATGGGATGGCGACTAGAGTTGGCAGTGGGGTCCGGGTGAGGCCAGAGACACGTCCTGTGTGCAGTTCGTAGGTGAAGGACGCATGCTTGTGAAGGTGACCATGACGGCCATGCTGAGTCCCTTTTCCTCCCACCCCACTCGGGGAGCCCTACTTGGGGTTCCGGAGGGAAAAAGGCAATCCCTTCCGGGACAGCAGAGAGGTCAGGAGCCTTTGGGGCCAGAACCCGGGCTGAAAGGTGGCCTGGGGGTATGGGAGGGGAAAGCCCAGACTGCTGGGGCCAGAGGGAGGCGCGGGCTGACAGCGGCCGCCAGACGTGGCTCAGAAAATGTGGCCAGAGATGCCCTCCGAGCAGCCTGTGGGCGCGGCCCCGTGGCGCCCTTGCTTTCTGGGTAATTAATGTGTGTTTGACCCTCTTGAGAGGGCCATGGTGGGTACGGCAGGGTGGCCGGGCGGGCGCCGGGCAGACAGTGAGTCCACTCCAGCCTTCCGTGGCCATTTGTCACCTGTCAGGCCTGCTCTGTGGGGACATAAAACAAGTTCTCTGGGTGGCTGGCTGCCAAGGGCCCGAGGCCCTGCGCTGGGCTGTCTGGGGCACAGTGTCTCCAAGGGGTTGTCCTCTAGGGCCTGTGCCAAGCCCGTCCCGCTGAGGGGCTGAGGGCCAGGGGTTTGGTTCCTCCGGGATCTGACTGCAGCAGGTGGGTGGAGACTGAGGCACCCAGAAGGTTAGGGACACGCCAGGCAGCACACAGACAGAACCTGGGCTCCGGGGCCAACCCTGCTCTTTTCCCCTCAAGCCCCCGCCTGTAAGCCAGGGCTTCTTAACCAGGAACCCCGCGTCTCTGTGGAATCCAGCCTCTGAGAACTTGGACAGGGAAAAAAAATGGCATCTTTCCCTTCACAAACTTCTAATCACAATTGCAAATTGTAATTCTTTCCATTGCAAACGTAGGTGACTAACCACAGTGGCGTTAGCTGTTCTGTGAGTTTGTGGAAATCGTAGACACTGTCATGCCATAGTGTAGATGTGTGGATATCTTAAAGCGTTCAAACGAGGTCTTGTTATTAAGTTCATCAACACAGAAGCACATGCACAGGGTGTACCCAAAATGCGTATGTGCACTTTCACAGCTGGTAGCTCCATTGGTGTTCCTTTCTTCTCCGCCAGACCAAGCTTTGGACAAAGGAAACCCACCCTAAAATGCCGCTGGAAGTTTGAAAACGCAGATGAAGTGCAAACACTGCCTTTATAATCATTCTAAGTGTGCATACGTTTTTTTTTTTTTTTTTTGGGGGGGGGGGGTGGGGGACACCTATATTGCTGTAAATGTTTTTTAAAAGTTGATAACCGTATTTCAATGTCATTGGTTTCCTTTGTAATCCTTGGTATTTTATTTTCTACATTTAAAAATATTTTCCCGCCGAAACGGGTTTGGCTCAGTGGATAGAGCGTCGGCCTGCGGACTGAAGGGTCCCAGGTTTGATTCCGGTCAAGGGCATGTACCTTGGTTGCAGGCACATCCCCGGTGGGGCGGGGGTGTAGGAGGCAGCTGGTCGATATTTCTCTCTCATCGATGTTTCTAGCTCTCTGTAAAAAGTCAATAATATATATATATATATATTTAAATATATTTTCCTGAAGGTCTTAGGCCTTGCCAGAGGCCGGGTGGGGGTGGGAGGGTGGGGGGTTGGGGGGGTGGTCCATGGCACCAAAAAAGTAAAGGACTTTCAGGCTGGGTTCCCTCACTCCTTTACAGGATCAAGGTGTGCTGTCCACAATGATTGACATCTGCACTGAATCAGCTCTGTGTCCCCAGCTGTGGGCTGGGCCTGGAGGGGGCTGGAGGGGAGGGGTGCCTGCCCTCCTGGGGCTCCTGGGCTGGTTGGAAATGGGGGGGCGGGGGAGGGGAAGCAGGACCCATACACATACAGCTTCCACACTGGGGTGCATGGGGGAGACACGTCCCAGGAGCTGACATTGGAAAACCCGCGGGGGGCCAGTGCTGTGGGGGCTCTGAGGAGGGAGAAGCCACCTCTATGGCAGGGACCTGACCCTTGGGCCGGCTTCGTGGAGGAAAGTAGCACTGGATTTGGGACTTGAGAACTTGGAAGGGGGAGACAGGGGGGAAAGCACGGCAGGCCCAGGCTCCACATGAGCCGAGGCATGGAGACCAGCAGGCTGGGCACACGCTATGAACGTGGAGGAGGGGATGGCAGAGACTGCAGAGGGGAGGGTGGGAGCCCCGGAGGCATGGCAAAGAAGCGGGCACCCTCTGCCAGCCCGGAGCGGCGGGCTTCTCCGGGCGGAGTGCTGGGTCCCAGGAAGGCCTGGCTGCTGGTCGGAGGGACATCTGGAGGGGATGGGACTGAGGCTGGCTGGCCAGCGAGGAAGCTGAGCCATGCAAGGAGGGACATGGAGACCTGATCTGAGCCCACATTGGGGGTCCTCATCGGACCAGAAAGGGGAGGCGCCCAGAGTGGAATGATGGGTCGGAAGGTCCATAAGACCTCAGGCACCAGAGTGTGAGTGGCCGGGGGTGAATCCCAGCTCCGGGGTTCGGGCGGGGGGGTCGTTAGCTGCCTGTCGATCATCCCCGCCGGTTCTGTTTGCTCGCCTGACACACTGGGTGAGCACCCGCCGGGCAGGGTGGTTGGGAGCCAGAGATGGGACAGTGCATTTAGAGCTCAGCACAGGGCCTGGCACACAGTAAGCGGTGGCCACGCCACAGTGAGGACTGCTTGAATCGCCGAAAATAAAACAGCGTCCCGGGGGTGCATTGGAAGGGAGGGGCCGCGGGGAAAAGAGAGGCCAAGTCTGAGGTTTTAGATCTGAGGCGGGTGCTCAGAGAAAGGGCCATGAGGAGCTCCTCTTGGTTCCCAAGTCCCAGAGCAGGGCGGACAGAGACCAGCATCCTGCCCTGAGCCCAGAGCGCTTGCTGAGCAGGGATATTCCCGGTGGGTGGGCTGGGGGGCGAGGGAGGAAGGCAGGATCTTCAAACCCGGGCCCAGCTCCCAGTGGGACTGAGCCTTGGCGCCCTGGGCTTCCCTCTTAACCTCCCACACTCAGCCGGCCCCTGACTGCGGCTCCCACCCCCATAAGCCTCCCCCCCCCCGCCCCCCCCCCAGGTCCAGGGCCCAGCTCTAACCGCTGAGCGATGGCAGTGCTCTGGGCAGTGGGAGCCCACGGACGCCTGGAAATAAATTTGCCCTGTTTTGTAAAGCACGCGGAAGCATATTGGGGGGGTGGGAGTGGGGCTTAATCTTCCTAATAAATCGTGCTCAGATTGTGCACTATTAAGCCCCCGGAAAATTCATGGGCACGCTGGGAATAGAGACCTCGTCGAGAAGGTTTGACACGAACAACACAGTAAACGCGGCTTCTAAATTGGGTCAGGGAAGCCTCGGAGGCCCGGAGAGAGGACCTTCCCGCTCGCTCACTCGCTCGCTCGGCCCTCCCCAGGCCTATAAATTAATCACGCACACAAAGGGGCCTTGTCCTCTCTTGTCGGAGCCGGGGGGGGTGTCTGTGCCCACGGCCCCCACCCCCACTCCCGCCTCGGCTCCCGTGCTTTGTCATTCCCGTGTCTCCAAAGCGAGGTGGGTGTCCATTTCAGCAAGAGAGATGTAGGTTAGATAGGGGGAAGGACTTCCTGGCGGAGGGCGGGGCGGTGTGAAATCCCGGAACGGGCCGCTCAGGGAACTTGAGGAGACTCCTTTCTTTGGGGCTTTTAAGAGCTGGCAGGCTCTGTCCCTCCTGCCCCATGACAGCCCTGACCAGGACAGACGTTGCCCCAAGGTCTGGTCTCGGGAACGAACCAGCCTGGAAATGTGCCTCTTGCTGGGCATCTTAGGAAATGTATTTCCTGCCTGGCTTAAGCCAACTGGACGTGGGGCCCGTATCCTCTCAGCCCAGGCCCCTCACCGTGGTCTAACCCAGTGTTTTTCAACCTTTTTTGGGCAAAGGCACACTTGTTTCATGAAAAAAATCACGAGGCACACCACCGTTAGAAAATGTTAAAAAATTTAACTCTGTGCCTATATGGACTATATATAAAGTAATTCTCTTGAATAGGAATCAAATAAACACAAAGAAAGTATTTTATAATCACTTTATTATGAAATATTAAGTAAACAAAATAGTGAAAAATTATAAAATTCTTGTCTTGTCTGCACCTATGGCACACCAGGCAACATCTCGCCGAGGAACAGCGGTTGAAAAACGCTGGTCTAACCACATAGCATTTGGAAAAGGGAAGTCAGTTACTGCTCTCTGTGGTTCCCGGGTTACTGCTAATCCTCAGCAGGTTCCCGGCTTCCCTGCCGCTATCTGCCTGCTGGAATCCTACTCAGAAGCCCGGCCTGGAGGCCACCTCCTCGGTGAAGCCTGCCTTGATGCCCCCCCTCCCCCCGCCCTGTCAGTCAGAATGGGTTACCCTTCCTTAGGCTTCCTCTGCTTGGGCCCCTGTGGGTGGGTTCCTGGGGGAGTTCATGTGTCCCCCCCAGACTGTCAGGTCCCCAAGAACAGGGCCTGGGCTGGAGTCCCCTTGGACCCACACAGTCCCTCCCAGGACGGTGCCAGGACTTGCATGGGTTTCCAATGCCAGCTCCTGGGACGTGTCCCCCCCATGCACCCCAGTGTGGAAGCGGAAGGGCCTGGCTTCTCACTGCCAGCCATGGGAATCCCCGGCTCCTGAGCTGTGAGTAGAGCAGTCACGGCGGGGAGGCACGGGAGGCTGGCCCCGGCAGGCCCCGTCTTTACTCCCTCAGTTCTGACACTTCACAAGTCCTTATTCTTTATTATTTTTTTAGCCTGATGAAAGCCCGCTGATTCTGCAGGTCTCTGAGGGCGGTGGCATGGTCCCCAGGTGTACACCGGAGGCCCCACCCTGAGATGCCGTGTTCTGAGGAGTCCCCTTTGCACATGGAGACCAGCCCAGCCTCACACAAGCCTGGGCAGGTGCATGCAGCCTGTGAGCGCGGCCTGCACAGGGTGACGTGTGGGTCTGAGCCTGGGCGGACAGCGGGGGTGAAGTTCACCTAACTGAAGGGGATGAGGCCCCGTGATCCAGCCTCGGGGCAGGCATGGAAAGGAAGCGGGGGGAGGGGGGCAGGAGAAGGCAGTGGCCAGCCTGGTCAGTCAATTAGGGATACCCCCTTTCTGGGGGTATCTCTGGCCCCAGCCCCCCGCCTTGGCTAGGCTGGGATGAAGCTGTTTCTCCACCCCCTACCCCTACCTCTAACACCACTCCACCACAGGGGCTGGGCTGCTCCCTGCTCACTTGGGCCTCAGAGATGCCCTCAGCCCCCTGGCCAGCCTGTGGGCCACCAGGTGTGTCAGTGGCTCTGTGTGTGTGTGTGTGTGTGTGTGTGTGTGTGTGTGTGTGTGTTGGGAAAGCTGGTGTTGGTGAGGTGACTGCATGGTGGAATGCTGGCTATGGCATGAGCTGGCCAGACCCGGGCAGTAAATGCCGCCTGAAGTCAGCAGGTGGAGAAAGAGAGTCATGAGACCTGTGGGGTCAAGGAGGCTTTGGGGCTACTCCCTGGATGCCGCCGATTCGGTGCTTAAAAACAATCCCGCACTTCAGAATTTTCCAGGCTCTGTCAGATGCACACACTCCCTCAGTCCCCGGTGACCTGGGAGGAAGCGCGCTCCGTGTTTTCTGGGCCAAGGGGAACATCGTGTTCCAGAGGAGCCTGCGAAGGACCGCCGGCTCCGCTGGGGGTTCGGCGCGGTCTCCTGGGACCTGCTTGGACACGGAGCGAGGGAGGGTTGGCTTTGCTGTCTAGATGCCCTGCCCTCGGGGAAGGCCGTCTGGGAGGAAGGTGAGGATGTGGGTGAGCAGACAGTGGAGGAGAGAGGAGCTCTGCGGGGGAGGGGGGGGGTTGGGCATCAGCAGGGCCTTCCTGTGGGTACTTTGGAGCAAAGCAGAGAGAGTGGGACATGGGGGTGGTGGAGGCCATCCAAACACAGGGCACCTGTGAGTGAAGACAAGACAGTGGGACGCAGACTCAGGCCCAACCAGCTTGCAGGGCCCACTCAGCCTGAGCATCTCCGGCGGGTGGGCTGGGCAGTCAGATTTGAGGAAGGACCATGCATGCTGTCTCGGGTCCAGAAGTCATTTGAGGGCAAACTGTGGCTGCACCAGCCCCCTGTCTGTACCCCAGAGGTCCCCCCTCCTCTCCTAGCCTGGCCTGCTCTGTTCCTTCTCTCCTGGCCAGACCTCCTGCTCCAGCCCACTTCTTTATTCTCCGTTTAGCATCAAGAAGAGAGACACTCGCTTCTTAAGATGGCAAAGTGACTGAGGAGAGGACAGCAGTCAAAGGAAGAGAGGTGGTTGCCACGGAAACTAGAAAGTGGAAGCAGAAACTTTGAGGAGCAGGAGGGGAGGGAGCAGGCTGAGGGCCGCGGGGAGGGGTGGCCTGGCCCAGGCTGGCCCGGACCAGCCCCCTCCGCCCAGCACCCCCGCCAGAGGGAGCCAGTGGGCTGCCTGGTTGCTCCCCAGCCTGGGTGTGTGGGTGTGAGGTGCCTGGCAGCAGAGTGATGCAACCCCCCCCCCTTCCACATCCCCCTCCCCGCCCCACAGAGCTCCTTTTCCCTCCACTGTGTCCGTGAGGTCAGCAGCTTGTGGTCTCAGGAGGAGCTGGTGAGGTCTGCCCGGATCCCTGCACGGTGGTGTGGAACCACGGTCACACTCTGCCAGGAGCAGCGCAGGGAAGTGCTCCCTGCAGGTCTTTGCACGATGGCTCCTCCGCTGTTCCAACACGCAGCAATGACGTGGCCCAGGACCGGACAGTTTACAAGGCAGCTTCCCACGAGCTGCCTCATGCAAGTCCCGTGATCGTCCTGGGAGGGACCAAGCGGGGAGATGAGGCCCAGAGAGATGAAGGGACTTGCCCCGGGTCACACAGCTGAGGACCACCGGGGTTGGGAGTGCAACCCCTGGGCTGTCAGACGCTGCAGCCCTGAGCTCCCCCCGGTTCCTGTGTTGATTTGTGAGTGGGTAGCTCTGCCTGGAGCTGCGCCCTGCCTGTAGCCTGGCAGCAGAGTGATGCACCCCTCCCCCTTCCACACCCCATTTCTCATCCCTCACTCTTTCATCTCACCAGCCTTCTCATCCCTCACTCCTTAGGACTTCCTTCGGGCACTGCCATTGCTTCCTGTACAACCCTAGGGAAGTTGCTTCTCTCTGAGGCTTTATTTTTCCATCTGTAAAGTGGGCATAACAGAACCTCCTGTCTTGTGAGGATGAAAAGTGGCTGTGAGGATGCAGGGAGACAATTCAAATCCAGTACTAAGCACAGTGCCTGGCACAGAGGACACCCTCAGAAATCTCCTTCGCCACATTTGACCCTCACAAGCACCCAGTGGGGGAAGCCGGGCTGGGGTGCAACCTTCCTGTAGTGCAGAGACGTGAAACAGGTCTGATGAGTTCCTGCCTCGAGCCGGGGAGTTGGAGAGGGAAGATCATGGCTGTGGAGCCTCTGGGAAGCAGAGGCTGCACGGGAAGCACCAGAGTCTCCAGCCCTAAAGCCGACCCGCAGGACCCCAGTGGGCACTGGGCATCTCTGCCTCCATTCTCTCTGCCAGGCTGCCCTGCCAGAGAGGGGGCGGGGAGAGGAGCTGGGCCCCTGCCCAGTCAGCCCTGAGTGTGAGGCTCGGACCTGCTCACAGGGCTGGTCTGAAAGGGGCCCTCTGAGCCCCACATGGCCTCGTGGGCCTGTTCCTGAGCTGGAGCCCAGCCTCAGATGTCTCCTGGGAGAGGCCCAGGGAGCCAAGTGTGTGATTGAATGGCAGAGAGGCAGCACGCTGCGTGAGAAAGATAATGGGGGAATTTATGGGACGGGCTATAAATCATAGAATGGAAAGCATTGAAACCTGCGGGAAGGAACATGAGTAAGTCCTGAGCTGTGGCTTGTTTGGGGGGCCAGGGGAAGGAGGGCATTTTGCCCCATTTTGCTGAGATCCCAGGAGCTTCAAGATGCGGGAGGCCCCGCGGTCTGAGGACTACAGTGTGCATTCGCATAGGCTGTGCTCTCCCCCAAACACGGCCGTGACGCCCCCCTCCCCTCCTCTTGATTAGCAGTAGCCTGGTGACAGCCTCAGGCTGGACACAGGGGTTCTGATGGTGAGCCAGGCAGAAAGGACCCGGCCCTTGTGGGTAGGGGGGAGCACTATGCCAGAAGAGGAAGATGTGAGATGAATCATCAAAAAATAGATCTGTAACAGCCAGAAAGTGGTAACAAGTGTCCATTAAAAAAAAAAAAAAAAGTGTCACTGCACAAGGTGCTGGAGGAAAGGTGCAGGGAGCTTAGAGAGATGGATGTGGGGGGAGCCGTGGGTCGGGGGGAGCAGAGAGGGGATGCAGTGAGTTTGGGGAGAAGGGGGCGGTTTCTCTGGAAAAGAAGAGCGAGTGGGAATTAGCCAGGTGGCTTGGGAGAACCCCAGGGACAGAGATGAGCCAGAAAAGTGTCCCAAGACCAGCGAGGCCAGGAGGACTGGCACAGAGGCTGTTTGTGAAATCCTTGCTTTGGCTGCTTTGTGGAAAACAGACTCAGGGGACAAGTAGGGATTTGGGGGAACCAGTTAGGGGGCTGTGGGAGTCCCCGAGGCTAGAGATGGCAGTGACCACATCCAGGTAATGATGGCGGAGATAGAGATGGACAGACAGACTCCAGTCAGAATTTGGAGTTAGCAATAATCTGTTCACAGAGGGGGCTCAGCGTCCGGGAAGCGCACCCCAAGTCCTGTGTCCTAGAAGTGGGAACTATGGGAGCAAAGACGTGAGGGGGAGAAGTGGGGGCAGGGGGAGGCCTGGGACCAGTGTGGCTGAGGACAGGGTAGGTGTAGGGAGTGATGAGAGGGGAGGTCGGGGAGGGGGCTGGGCAGCATCCATGGACCAATACCCCGGGCTGGGAATGCAAGCCAAGGCTTGGGCTTCATTGCTACAAAACACTTATTTATTTAATTATTATTATTATTATTATTATTATTATTATTACAAACGGCTCTGTCCTCTTGGCGCCTGGAAAGGGGCTGGCAGGTTAATTACCTGGGACAGGTGGAGGGAGCCCATTTGTGGCAGCGGTGGGGCCCCCGGGGCCACCGTTAGGAGCCAGGCTGTACGAGACCAAGCCCTGTCTCTGCCCCAATCGCCGCTTGTGCTATGCTGTTCTCTGACCCAGCGTCGCCTCCTCAGGTTGTTATAAGGATGTGCTGAGTTCACTCTGCCTGGCAGAGAGGAAGCACGAGATGGGGGGTTCGTAACCAGATCCTGTGTGACCTCGGGCAGGGCTCTCCCGGCCCGGGGCCCCGGTCCCCCCTGGCTGGTCTGTGCGGACACGGTGGGTGAAGGTTTGCTAGTCTCCGTGGTGCCAGCCGTGTGGAGAGCGCGTCCCCAAGCTGGCAGTGTCACTTCCGCCGGGACCCAGTCCCTCCCAGCCCTGTAAGGAGACACCAGGCCTATCGGGGCTGTAAGGGGATATTTCCATCAGCCCAGGACGCCGTGAGGGCGCAGGGCGCAGGGACTGAAACAAAGGGGACCAGTCAGGGCTGCTGCCCGGCCTGAGCTGACCCGCTGGACCCCAGGATCTGGATTGCATTGGGGAGCCTGGGGAGGGAGGGGAAGCTGGGTGGCACCTTGGAATGGGACCGGGACAAACTGGCTGTTCTCTGTCCGTTCTGAGCCCCGTTCACCCGTCTGCACTGCGAGGTTTGAAATTCTGCATTTTTACCATGCTCCCTGGGGGACACGAGTGTCCTAACGCCTGAGAACTGGGGTTCTGGGCCATCCCTTTCACACCAGTGGGAGCAGGGACCCGGAGGGGGTGTGGAAGACACCCCAGCCACTCAGCAGGCTGGGACCCAGGGCCATGCCTCCCGGGGCCCATGGGGGGCAGGCACAGCCCTGGGAGCCCTGGAGGCTTGGGCCTCCCCAGTCAGGCTAGTGCTCCCCACCATAATACCTGTGCCAAGGAAGACTTTGTTCGGGGCCCCCACAGCCCGGCAGGGGGCAGCACCTGCCAGAGCCTCCTGAGGGCTCCAGGCTGCTGGTCCTAGGGCCTGGGCCTGGGCCTGGTGGAGAGTGGGAAGGCAGGTCTGTGGGTGTGTCAGGGCCCGTATGGGGTTGTATATAAGGGAGGGGGCACCAGGAGGACACAGGAAGCATGAGGTCAGAGAACAGTCCAGAGAATTCTGAAGCCACCTTGCAGCTTCTTGGGGCAGATGCCAGAGAGGGAGAGGAGAAGGCGATAGTGACTGAGGGGCTGGGGAGGGGCCTCTGTAACCCAGGCTGCTTCCCCGGGGGTCTTGATAGGACTAGGATCAACTCAGAGTCCTACCCACGTCCCCCAGGGGGCTGGGAGAGATGAGGGGGTGGGGCTGAAGCCCTGACTGCCCTACTGGCTCCCCATGTTGTGCCTGTAACAGCTTCATCTGCTGCTGGAAGCAGAGGGAGGACCCCAGGTGTGTCTGGGTGACCTTGAGCAAGCCCCAAGCCCCGGCTGACGGTGGGGTGACTACTGGATCTCTCAGGGCCTCTGCAATGCTTAGCTGTGGGGAAGCAGCTTCCCTTCCAGGCTTTCTGAGGACAGGGACCCGTTTGGTAACAAGCCCCCCGTCATCAGAGGTATGCCAGACCAGGCTGAGTGACTTTTACTTCTCTTAAGCCTGTGCCTGTGGTCCTGGACCATCCCGCCGTATCCTGACTGCCTTTCTCTGTTCATTTTAACACCAGGAGAGCCACACCGGGACAGAGGGACAAGTCCCCCGCTATGGGGGGAGCCTGGCTGCTTATTTCCAGGATGATCTTGAACTTGTTTTCCTTGGCCCCAAACTTTCAGCTACTTCCTGTACAAGCAGGCGCAGAAATCCTAGGGCCCCAGCCCTTCCTCCTCCCCCTGGTGGAATTTCCAGACAAAGGGCCGTTCCCAGGGCGGAAGCAGGGCCAGCACTGTTCTGGCGCTCAAAAGGGGTTTAGGGGTGACATACGGCAGAAGCTACATGTAATGCTCATCACCTACACGACCTCAGAGTGCCAGCGACGGGCTGGGTGGGGCCTCCGGGAAAAGTCAGTAAGTTCAAAATCAGGGCTGTGGCCCAGGCCGCCCCTCCTTTAACACCTGCTGCGGCTCCCATGTAGGCTCCGGACTGGGCATAGAGGCTCTGAGTGTCAGTGCCAGAGGGTCGGCACTGACACCCAGGCCAACCCCATTTTACAAGAGGGGGAGCTGGAGCCGTGCATGGGAGGGGATTTGTTCAAAGGCATTTCTTCATTCATTCATTCATTCATTCATTCATTCATTCCGTGCCAGTGCCTGCACAGAGTCTGCGCATATAGCCTGCCTCTTGACCAACCTCCCAGGCTGCTGCTTGAAAGTCAGCTCTGTGGCCTGCCGTCTCCATACATGTCTTGCTGAGGACAGCGTAGAACCGGAGACGTGAAGTCCCTTGCCGCTGGTCCCACAGCTGCCCTTCTGGAAAAATAATGGGGGCTTTGCGCCCAGCTTCCTTCATTCACCTCATTCATCAAGTGTTTATTGAGGACTGCCCTATGCACGGGGGGATGCGGCTATGACAGGCCTAGCAAGGCCCCTGCCCTCATTAAAGTTTGCGGGAAGACAATTCGTGAACAACTGAATACACAGATAAGGTGGTTTCAGGAAGAGATAAGTTAGAGAAAATAAAACAGGGCAATGGGATAGGGGGCTGGGGCGGCGACACTTGAGATAAGGTGGCCAGGGAAGGCCTCAGAGGGTGTGAGATTTGAGCTGAGGCCTGAGTGGCAGGGAGGTGCTGACCAGATGAAGACCTGCGGTTAGTGCGTGAGACACAGGGAACAGCAAATGCAGAGGCCCTGAGGTGGAACTACCTCTGGCAAAATGAAGGATTGGCAGGGTCGGCTGAGTCTAGAACCATCTTCGCCAGCGGCCTGCTGGCAAGCTCTTTTAAGACATTGGATTCTTTGGCCTGATCCACCAAGATTTGGATTTGGTGATGCCGGGGAGTCTATTTCTGAACCCTCGAGTGTCGATCCTGGGCATCCAGCCTTCTCCTGCCCCTGCAGGCCTGCGCCATAGAGCCAGCCCCGCCTCTCCTCGCTGCAGAGTGAGGACCAGAGAGGGCTGTGGCTTATTCGAAGTCCTACAGCCAGGCCTCGAGCTCAGATCCTCTGCCTCCCAAGCCAGGGTTCCTTCCTGACCACTTTGCTTCTCCTCTTCAGGAGGGGCTGCCTCGATCTCACCCCCACGTGGATCTACTCTTCTCTTCCCCACAACCTCACTCTTCACACGCCCTGCACAGTCTGCTCCCCAGGGGCCACTCCATCCTCTGCTCCAGCCACACAGTTCTTTCTACCTGCTCTCTCAACTGGTTGTCCTGCTATCTCCCTCCTCCAAGAACACACTCCTCTGCGCTTTACCCATGCAACTCCGACTGGGCTGTCCAGCTCAAGGCCACTGTCTCTTCCTCCAGGAAGCCTTCCGGGACTTCTCCCTCTCCCGAATGACCTCTGTGTGGACCTCAGATCAGAGGAGCTTAGCCACTCTTCCCACATGCTGCTGCCACCTCTCGCAGTCAGTGTTGCTGGAGCCTGCTCTGGGCTGGCGTCTGTGCTGACCAGCTCTGGCTGTCCTGCTCTCAAGGAGCCCGCAGACCAGTGGGAAAAGAATTGGCCTGGATGGGGCAGGTGTTGACCAGCTTATACACAGGGCTCTGATTTGCTATGCTATTTGATCTTCCACAACCTTACAAAATATTAGTATCATCCTGCCTATTGTATAGTCGAGGAAACAGAGGCACAGGGAGGTGAAGTCACCAATCTGGGGTCACACAGCCACGGTGCTGGCTCCTGACGGTGCATCTTACACTCTCTCAGCTTCCTTCCTAGGAGCTGGCTGCTGGATCTGTTCCTCTGTCCTCCTCAGTGGGAACTGCAGGCATGGAGTAAGGCCCGTCCCCCTGGGACCCAGGCCAGCGACAGCCACGAAATGGTTCACAGATGACCAGGCGGGCCTGCCTGGGAAGGAAGGGGCTCTCTGACCTCCCACTGGGACCATATGTCACCCCTGCTGGTGGCTCAGGAGGCGTGGAGCTGCCTTCGCCCCTCCTCTGGAAGGGGAGGAAGAAGCCTGGAGACTTGGAGTCCCTGTCCCAGGCCCTGGTGGGAGGAGGGGGGCGGCGGGTCCACCTGGAGCTTGGCAGCGTTTCTGGGTCAGGGCAGGGAGAGGAAGTACACGGAGAGAGCAGCTCCAGGCCCGGCCATCTGGGCTGAAACGCCGGCTGCTAGTGTGGGGGTGCAGAGGGAGGGGCCAGGCTGGGGCCTGGAGACTGGATCCCGGCCTCCTCCAGCCACAGGATTGGAGTCCTCAGCTCTGGGGGTAGCTGGCCTGAAGGGGAAGCTCGGGGCACCTGTGGGCAGACGATGGGAGGTGTTCTGAGAGGGGTGGTCCAGGTCTCTGAGGGAGGAATGCGGGTCTTGGCAGCTCCGTTTGGGACGAATCCCCAGCTCCTGTGTGTGACCTCAGGCAGACCACCGCCTGTCCTGGCCTCAGTGCCCGTGCTCTGCACTGGGCGGGAGGGGAGGGCTGGAGAGTTGGTGCCGCTTCCCCAGCTTGCCAGGCATTAGGCAGGGTCCTCCTGGCACAGGGCCGTCTGAAGGGCCTCAGCTTCCCCAGTCCACTGTCTGCTCTGACCGTCTGGACTTTACGACAGGCGGCTGACCTCCACAAGGGAGATGTGTGTCCCCTTTTCTGGACAGAGGGAGATTTCTAGGTCCCGATGGAATCCATGGAGGCGGGCAGGGCAGAGATGTCACGTCTCTGAGGCCCAGAGATACCGAAGTCCCCAGTGACCCTGCCGAGTGGCCTTCTGCCCCTGTGAGAGCCCTGGCCTCTCCCAAGGCCCCACCCTCAGCCCAGGTTTTGAGTGACTTGAGTTAAAAATAATTTATTTTATTTCATTTTTTATTTCAGAGAGGAAGGGAGAGAAAGGGGGAGAGAGAGAGAAACATCAGTGATGAGAGAGAATCATTGATTGGCTGCCTCCTGCACACCCCACACCAGGGATCAAGGCTGCAACCCAGGCATGGGCCCTGATGGGGAATGGAACTAGGACCTCCTGGTTCATAGATTGACGCTCAGCCACTGAGCGGCCAGGCTGGGTGGCTTGATTTAAAAAACACTCACACGCCTGGAGGCCCTGTCTGTGTGTGTTGAAATGTCCACGCTTGACTGATTCCTCAGTTCCACCCCTGTTCGGGGGCACAGGGCCAGCCAGGCCCCAGCTGGATGCCATTAGACTCCTCAGTGGCTTTGGAGAGAAAGCCCCTAGGAGGTGGGGGTGGGGCCGCGGAGGCAGTGGACTCCGGGCTGGGCCTGGAGTGCTTGAGTGTGACCTCCCAGGGCTTGTCTGCGCCTCCTGCTCTGGGGAGTGAGGCCCGGTCCCAGCCTCCTCCGTCTGCCGAATGAAGGTCTGCTCCTGGTCCGGCCTCATTCCCGGATGAGGGGTGGACTCAGGAAGCTGTCATGGCCTGCCAGTTGGGCCCCCTCCCAGGGCCGAGGCCCATGACCTTAACCATGATTGATCCTGCAGCTTCTCCGCTCACACCCCTGCCCGGAGTTCCAGCTACTCCAAGGCTGAGCTCTGCCTGGGAGGCGGATGTATGCGGGACTGCCCGGCTGGGGACTTCCCGGTCACCACTGCTCACCTTGTCCCGACAGGAAACCTGACAGGTCTGAGTCCTCCCGACTCCCATTGTGTGGGGCCCGGTGTGGGCTCTAGTGTTTCCCCTGTTAGGACGTCGGTCCCTCTTCACCTCCTCCTCCTGGTCCTTGTCAAAGCTGTGTCTTTAAGGAGGGTTCCAGGCTGCTGCCCTTCCTCCATCTCTGCATTCAATCCTGTTTCAACCTTAAGACTTTTCTCTTTCCACCCTGCCTGGGTTCAAATCCCTCCCCTGCATTGGGTGCCCCTCCTGACCCAGCCCTGCCCGGGCCTATGGTTTACCTGGACATCCAGCCCTATTCCCAAGCCACCCACCACCTCCTTCCCAGCAGGGCGCAATTCTCCTCCAGACACCCGCATGCTGCTGCCGGTTCTCTGTCCAGAGGGAAATTTGTGTCCCTTCCTCTCTGATCTTCTCCTGGGTCCTCATTATTCAAACCGACTGATGGGGTGTGGAGGGCTGAGGGAGTGTCTCTTGTTGAGGCTCAGACTTCCTTAATAAGGGGATGTTTGAGCGGGGGACCTGAGTGACACAGAGGAGCTCCCCATGTGGGTGCAGAAGGGACAGTTAAATGGCAGCCATCTGACCAACAGGGTGAAGGCTGGAGGCGCGATGAGCGTGGGACCTTGGAGGCCAAGAGCAGAGAGATCAGGCTGGGTGGATGGGGGTGGGTACACCAGAGCTAGGTCCTTTTTGATGCTGTGGGAGCTCACTTTTGGAGGGTCAGGGAAGGTGGTCATTGGGGTCGGGTCAGATCTGATTTGGCCTGAATAATTCCAAGCCCCTCCCAGACCTACTGAATCGCGTCAAAAATACACATTTGTGATGAGCTGGGGTTTGCCGCTTGGTTGACTTTGCCGACCGCTGAGATAGGGGCTCAATCACAAGGAACAACAATAGCCTGTAATTATTGGAATCAAGAGTCTAGGTCGGTGGTTGACCACTGAGCTGGGGTGATTTGGAGGCTCGGGATTGTGAAGGTTGCGACCTTGACCCCCACACAAAGCAGTGCTTGAGGGAGATGAGCTGGGCCTTCATCAGGGCCCCCGCTGAAGGCAAGAGCACTGATGACTATATCAGTCCTGCCTTCCCCCTTACCCCCCCCCTCCCCTAATCTTCCACCTCTAATGGATCTGCTTCGTTGGGTTCTGTAGCAGAAGTAGTGGTATGGGGGTGGGGGGTGAGGAGCAGTCTCCGGTGCCCCTCCCCCAGTCTAGGCAGGCTCCGGAAGGGGGGCTGCTTCTGTTTAAAGGAGGAGGCCACAGGGGCAGCAGGAGGGGGTGGGTGGCTTGCTCCGCAGCAGGATTGATTCCAGATGCTCTGTTGGGCTTGCAGGGAGCAGCCTTTGTCTGCCTGCCTGCCTGCCTGCCCGCCCGGGGGTCCTGAGCCAGGAGGAGGGGCAAGGAGCCCGGGCCTCTCTCTCCCAGCTCCTGCCCCGCCCCCTTCCTGCTCAGCACTCCACCTGGGACCTACTTGGTACTCATCGGATGGACATGTCCAGCTTAAGCCGTTGGCAATGCACACACCATCCCAAGGCCTGAAGCTTCCTCTTCATTAGCTGACCCTCTTCCCTCCACAAGGCAGATAGGTTGGGGCCGGGAGGGGCCGGGGGAAGAGGGTCCACAGCTTCTCCCTGAAGGCAGGGAAACTGGGTCACAGAGAAGGACTTGAAAAACCCAAGTTGAAGGCGAGAGGCCGTAACAGACTTTTGGAGCCCAACTGTATTTACAGATGAATTCTTGAGTTCCTGGCTACTCCCCGCTCCCTTCATACACACAAACCTAAATCTGCTTGTTGTGGGGGGGCCCAGGCCAGGAGCACTTGTCCCCACCACTGTTCAGCCAGCTGGCAGGAAGGCTAGGCCCTGGCTGATGGGGGGATTCCATCTGGGACAGAAAGCAGTCCAGCTGAACCCCAGGCCCTGAGCACAGAAGACTGTTGCCCCTAAGAAGGAAGACCAAGCTAGACTTCCTGGGGCTCCTTCAGCCACTCAGCACTGTGGCCCTCGCAGTGGAGGGTCTTCATTCCCAGGTACAAGGGTGGGCAGGTGGCTGCGGAGACCCCCCCTCCCCCCCTCCTGAGTGCGGAAGCTTAGGCTTGGGGAGGAAGATGAAGACTCACACTTGGACGGAGGACTTGGGTCCAACTCTTCCCAGGAGCCTCTGCCCTTAGCAAAGATGCTCCTTGCAATGCCTGCTAGTGAGAATAAGCCAGAAGCAATGCTGAACTCCAAGGGGACTCCTGGGTGGCAAGCCCTGTGGTTTTCCATCTGCCCCAGGGATTGACCAGTGCGCTGGGGAGAGCAGCCAGGGGAGCTGGTAGCTTTGGATAACCCTGTGTGGGCTTGGAGGAGCTCTCTACCTTCCGCCCCTCCCCCCCTGGGTCCTGGGAAGGCGCCTGGCTTCCAGCTGTGATCCCAGCTTCTCCTGACCTGGGGGCCCTCCCCCTGACTGAGGTAGCAAGGAAGGGGGCTACCCTTGTGAGGTGCAAAACCCGGCCTGGATTCCTGCCCAGACTGCCCGGCCCCCTCTAGAGCCCCACCTTCTCAGCCAGCTGTTCTGGAGGAGGACTTCTAGAGCGGGTTAGGCACCCCCATGTGACTCTCCCACAAACACACCCCTAAGACGGTGTGCTTGGAGCCCTGGGCTAAGACCTCTTTGTTACTTTTCCCTGTGACTGAGGCAGGTCAAACCTTTCAATCAAGGCCTCGGTTTCCCTTCCTGTACTTGAGAGGGATAGGGCTCAGGCAGGTGATTGATTGTCTGAATAATTTAAAGGCTAAATGCAGCTGTGCAGGTTAGGGAGCGCTAGAGAGAGAGGCCACCCAGGGCCAGGACAGTCGAAGGCTAGAGGAGGTGGGCCCTGGGATGGACTTTGGCCAGAGAGAGGAAAGCCAGTGCTGGGAGTAGGGCAATGAGGAGTGAGAAGTAGGGGAGTGGGTGTGGGGGCTGGAGGGTGGTTCGGTGGGGGCCAGGTAGTTAGAACCTCTCATCCCAAGGGAAGTTGCTTGGACTTGTTGCTTTTGGACGCTGGGGAGTGAGAGGCATGGAGAAAGCTTTTCAGCAAAGCACCAGAGCTAGCTGGCATCCTCCCTTCTCCCAGCCTCAGTTTCCTGGCCCTGCAGTCCGGTGAGGGTTGCAAGGCCTGCAGTAAATGCCGGTGGGAGGAGACTCCACAGCATCCGGGGGTTTTATTTGGGGCCGGTCTAGATCCATGAGGGCAAATCCTACTGGATACATACACGTTATGTTTTCTCTACTCTTGGTGTGTTGGAAAGAGTTCCCATGATTTTAATTACATTAAGAAATGCATCCAACGGGATAGTTTTTAAAATGTAAAGACTGCGTGAAGGGAAGTCTTTTTAACCGGTGGAAGGGTGTCTTTGCGGGTGGCTAAGCAGCCTGGTGGGCTTGTGGCAGAATCGGGCCCCATGGCATCAGCCTGGCTGGGACCCTCACGGCAGGTAATGGGCACTGGAGGACAGTGCCCACCTGGCCGCCCCGTGCAGGGGCCCTGCCCAGCACCATCCACACCCTCCCGCGGAAAGGGGCACCCAGTGCATCCGTCCGGAGCTGGGTGACCCTCCTGGGACCTGCCTGGGGTCCCGGGCACTCCAGGCCGCCTCGCCGCGCCGACTCCAGGCCGGGATTTCCCCCGCACTGACTTTTCGGGCCGGTGCCAGCCGGGCCCCGGTCCCCGGCCCCCGCGGCGGGGCCGGCTGCTGCGGGGAGGGCGGGGGCGGGGGGGGGGGGAGGAGTTTGAGGGACTTTGTGGGGCAGCCCGGCCTGGCGGCGGCCGCAGCGGCGCGCGCGGGGGAAGCGCTGGGACGCCCGCCGGGCCGGCCGGAGCGGGCGATGGGGCCCCTGTGAGCGCGCCCAGGCCCGGCCCGGTGCCCGGCGGGCGGCAGCATGTCCGCGGGCGGCGGCGCCAGGAAGAGCACCGGGAGGCCCTCCTACTACTACCGGCTGCTGCGGCGGCCGCGGCTGCAGCGACAGAGGAGCCGCTCCCGCAGCCGGACCCGGCCCGCCAGGGGTAGGCGCGCCCGCACCCCCGACTCCCGGGCCCCGACCGCCGCTTCCCCACCTGCCGCCCTGGGATGGGGTGCCCGGGACCCTGGGGTTCCCTCCGCCGTCCCTGGGAGTTGCCAATTTCTGCATGTGTTTGATGCTCGTCCCCCCCAGCAGCTTCCTTCCTCGTCCTCCCTCCTCAGTGGGGAAACTGAGGCTCTGGGGTTCCCCCCCTTAGGCCATGGGCAGGGAACCGGAGGTGGCTCCGGGGTCCTCTTTCTTCCACCTCGGAGATCCCACCCCCTGCTCCAGTGTGCCTCAGTTTACCCCGCGGCTGGGCAATCAGAGTGAGGGGATCTGGGCTTTGCCTCACTTTGCAAATCACTGCCCTGGCCTCTCCGCTTAGCCCTCCGACCCCCCACATCCCCTCCTCGGGGACTATGCGCTCCGCCTCTTGGGTGGAGGGACAGGTGCTTGGACTTCGGGGACCCTGTCCTTGGTTTCAAAGGAGCCCAGGCTCGTAGGGTTTCTCTGGGTGGGCGCCACCTCCTTTGAAACGGGAGTTTCTCTGTTTCCAGCCCCGGAGGCTGGACAGACGGGAGGGAGGAGGGGGCGGTCTGAGCAGCCTTTTCTTTTTCCAGTAACAGGATCCTCAGCTGGAAACGGGTGTGATTCAGGGGGCTGCCTTCTGGGCCGGCTGAGGGGGAGGTGTACTTCCTTCCACCGCTGGAAGGGAAGAGGGGGGGGGTGGACCCCTGGAAGGAGGAGCTTTTAGAAGCTGCCTGGGAGGCCTGAGTCCTGGGCAGAGGCTCAGGCCCACTGAGGTGCCCGTGGCGGGAGGGAAGAGGTGGGTTGGTGGGTCGCACCCAGCAGGGACCTAGGCCGAGTTTGCACCATCAGGTTATCTTGGGGAAGGGCGAAGGCTGGCTCAGTGACTGTTGGGAGAGGTGTTAGAGCAAATCTAAGCGTGGAATCTGGCAGACCTGGGGTCAAACCCCCACCCCTCTAGGTGCCGGAGGAGGCGTTGGTGTGGCCTGGGCCCATGGTGTTTCCCCACGAACCTCCGTTTTCTGGTCACTTTGAGCGTAAGCAAAGCAGACAGGCAGTGAGTGTTCCTTTGCTTCCCTCCAGAAGGGTGAAGACTTTTCCCTCGGTCAGAGCTGAGCAACAATAATCCGGCTTCCTCAGGAAGTGGGTAGTTCCTGAAGTGGTGCTTCCCGGGTGCTTGGGAGGGTTCACGTGGAGGCTGGGAGGTGTGCTCAGGTGGGTGCTGGGAGCTCAGTCCACAAGGCTCTGCGATCCGTCCCCTACTCTTGCCTTTCTTAAAGCGGTCTCCGGCTAGCCTCTTCCCCCAGGTTTGGTCTGGGAGTCTGGGAATCTGGGTTCGAGCTCAGTGACTTTGGGCAAGTCACTTCCCTTTTCTGAGTCCGAGTTCACTGAACTGTGAAAGGGGGTCAGTCGTCTGTGGAGGAGTTCATGAGAAAAGGAGATCATGCTGTGAGACGTGGGAGTTGTACAAATGCCATGCCAGTCCTCCTGTACCCTCTGCCTCCTGCTCAGTATCCTGAATGACGTTTCCCTCCACTCTTTTTTTTCCTTTTTTTTTTTTTTTTTATTGATTTCAAAGAGGGAGGGAGAGGGAGAGGAAGAGGGAAAGAGATAGAAACATCAATGATGACAGAGAATCATTGATCGGCTGCCTCGTGCATGACCCTGACTGGGGGTTGAGCCTGTAACCCGGCCTGACTGGAATCAAATCATGATCTCCTGGTTCATAGGCCCATGCTCAACCACTGAGCCATACGGGCTGGACCCCCTCCATTCTTCACCTCAGCCTGGTTCCACCCCTGACCACAGAGACAGAGAGGACTGGAAGTCCCCCTTCTGCTCAGCTGACTGGGCTGCAGACCGTCAACATGTCTGGGTATCGCCTGAGCCTCAGCTGCCAAGCCTGACTGTGCAGGAGCCCCTGCATTGGGTCTCAGCCTTGAAAGAGCTCAAAGCCTGCAGGGAGCGGGGAGGAGATTGTTTCTGAACAGAAGTGCCAGCTGGGGAAATCAGGGAGACCTTCACAGAGGAGGTGACATTTGGGGTGGGTCTCCTGAGTTGGATAGGATTTCCCTTCGCAGAGGGAGTGGTTAAATTAGAGCCAGATTCAAACCCCAGCTCTGCCCAAAACTATCCTTTGGCCGGTTACCTCTCCGAGCCTCAGTGGCCTGGTCTGGCAGATGGGGGTGGTGACGGCAGGGTTGATGAGAAAGGAGGGCAAAGGCATGGGAGGTTGGAAGCCCATGCTGCCTGGGACTTAGGCCACAGTTGAGGCTGAACCATTGTTGTCCTTACCTTGGACAGAAGGAAAGCCTGTGCGAAAACAGGAAGGAGGAAAATGTCTTAGGTGTTGTAAACATTTGAGGAAAATGTCTTAGGTGTGGTAAACATTTCATCCCCGGGTGGAGGAGGGGATGGCTGGAACAGTACTTAGGGCTGTTAATGGGCTGTGAGTGATGGTGAGGCATGGCTGGGGGGCGAGAGCTTCCTGGCAGTGTCCTGGAAGTGAGAGGTGGGGGTTGGAAGGGGGTGGCTATAGAGCAGCCACTGACCTCCCTCCAGCACAGCCCCAGACCCCCCCGATCTGCCCCTGGGCCACCCTTCCTGAGGGCAGTGCTCCCACTCGGCTTTTAACTCCTCTTGGGGGAGGCCATCCCTTCTGGTCTCAGTCTCCCTCCCTGTCTGCTTAGGAGCTTGGTCCCCAGAGGAAGGGGTAGTACCCAGCACCCCAGCCCTGGTCAGGCCTTTGCTCCACACCCATTCTGGCCTCTGCCACTAGCAAGGAAGGACAATGACCGAGAACTTGGAGGGTGTGTGTGTGTGTTTGTTCAGAAACAGGAAAGTGCAGGGAAGAGTTGGCTGTTGGCTGTTAGTGTTGGCCCACAGCTGGCCTGGCTGGGAAATGGTTGTGGCAAGGTTACCACCTCTGAGGAAGCTCCCTGCCCACCACCCCCTCCTGCCCACCACCTCCCCCTATCCCTCTGGAGTGGTGGGAGGGGGCTCACTGCGGACTTGAGAGCAGGACTTTCTCCCTGGTGGGGCTCCACGTGAGGGACAGTGTTGGCAGCTCCCTGGTTTGATGAAGTGAGGTTCTTCCCTTCTCTGGGCCTCAATTTCCCCATCTGAAGAATGGGCAGAATAGACCTGTTGGCGATAGCCAGAGGCAGGGTGGAAACAGTGACCGTTGGACGGCGGGTCATCTGGCTGTTTCACTTAGTGCTTTGTGACACTAAGTCCTCTTGAAGGCTGGACATGGCCGATGGATTCCAGGGGGTCTTCTCCCCCAATAGGGTGTCACCGCCATTTGCCTTCCCACCAAGGTCAAGAAAAGCTTCGTCTGTCTAACCTATCTGTCCCCCAGGACTGTTGGGGGAAATGCAAGTTTTCCTCTCACTTTGGATAAAGTCTGGCCCATTCCTTCAGCCAAGCATACATACTGGGAGCGCCTACTAAGTGCTGGACTCCAGGCTGGGTACTGGGGGCACCTGGGGATAAATGGTTCATGCTCCCGGCCTTTGCCAAGTCCCAGTCTGTTGGGGAGGCTGCGGTGATGAGGTGTACTGGGGCACAGAGCATTTCTTAGGGCACAGAGAGCACAATGGTTAGTGGGAGATAGGGGCTCTATTCCCAGCTCAGCCACAAGCTTGTGTGACTCTGGGCCTCAGTTTCCCCATTTGTCAAGCAGGGCTAATAGGGAGAACTCTTGGAACGCCCACACCCACACTCACGGAGGGTTTGGCTTCTTCTCCTCATGTCTTCAGCTGTTTCCGGGGCTCCAGCCACATGCCCGGCCTGCCTGGGCGCTGGAGACGTGGTGGATGTTTTCTCCTGAGACAGCCAGTCCCCGCTCTGCACCCATCCGGACCTCCACGGCGTGGCCCTGTGCCCTGGCTGCTGCGGTCTCCTTTCCACCAAGGCCTGTTTCCTTTCAAGATCCGCTGGAGTCTGTCTGTGGAGGGGGCCTTAGGAGGGGGGTTCTCAGGAGCGCCCCGGCACTCTGAGGAATGCAGCCCTCACCGAGGCCTGCTGGCCCCCAGGAAGATGGTGGCACGGATGGGTGGCATGGAAGGGTGCTGGTTTGACATAGCTGTTTTCTAACTGGTGGCATGCTTAGGGAAGGACCTCCAGAGGGAAGGGCTGGGCTGGGACCTCTCCATGGGACCCTAGCTGCAGTGAGACCCACTGAGTGATCCCTGGGAAACAGCTCAGACCCTGTGGGCTGGGCAGGCCCTTAGGGTGAGGCCTGGCTTTCTGCCCCTCACTTGGATGTGCCCCTTTTTCTGACTTGTCTCTCCCTCTGTTCCTGCTGAGACACAATCCCTCCTTTGGGGCTTGACCCCAGCTTCTTCAGGCCCTCCTCACCCCTACACACCCTCCGAGGCTGGGTGGCTCACTACTCCCTGTTGTGGCAGGTAATGAAGGTAAAAATGGCTTCTCTTTGCTGAGGGCCTGCTCAGGGCCTGCCAGTGAGCTTAACTCTGAACTTAACTTGCCTTATCTCGTTGAACGCTCACACCAGCCCCGTGAGAGGGACACTGGTATTAACCTTATTTTGTAGGTGAGGAAACTCCATCCTGAGAGTGCCAGGCTTGCCAGCATCATGCAGCTCAGGGACAGCGAGCCCATCTCTGCCAGACTCCAGATCCTGGGTGTGTCAGTGCACCACCTCACCGTCCGGATGTTTCAGGGGTCAGGCCTCCGCTTGGATAAGGCCTCCACCTCCTCCTCCCGTCTGACCTGCACCAAGTGTTCTCGGCCATCATTTCCCCCCATCTTGGCCATAACTCGGGAGGGAGGCAGGAATGACCTCCTGGCATCAGAGTGGGGGTCAGCCCTCCTGGTGGCTCCTCTGCCTGCCTGGCTGACCCAGGCGATCCCCCAGGCCCCATCCCTCCCAGGACCCCCGCCCCTGTATCCTGTTCTCAGTCCTGCCTGCCCACCATCTGCGCTCCCAGGACAGGTCTCCGGCCGTATGGGCGCAGCCCTGATTCTCCATCAAGTCCGTTTGCGCTGATGGTTTCGTGTTTCCCGGTGTGAAACCCCCGGAGATGGGCAGCCAGCCCGAGACCCACAGGGGCTGGACTGAGCCCAGAGACCCCAGGTCATGTGCTGAACGCCTCCTGGCCTCTGTGTCTGTTTCCGGCCCTTCCTTATCACCTTTAAGAGTAAGGAAAGCCAGAGCTTCCTTTTACCTAGCCGAGCGTGTGCCAGGCCCCGTGCCAAGAGCTCCCCTTGTCTCCTGTCTCATTTTAACTTCCCAACCCTCTCAGAGGGTAGGGGTCCTTGTCATCACCCCCCTCTGCCGGGTGAGGACACTGTCAGGGTGGTCAGGTCGCTCGCTGTAGAGGCAAGATTCGAACCGAGGCCGGCGGGCTGCAGAGCGGACACGTGCAGACGCCGGTGCTGCTTTTCTTTGGTTCTTGTAGTTCAGGGAGGACGGGCCGGGCCCCGGTGTGCCTTCGATCTCGGGGGGTAGTGTTTAGAGTCCTGATTCTGGGTGCTCTGTCTCTGCCCCACGGCGTCTGTACTTACTGAAACGGGGTGGTACAGGGAGGGGCCGGGGCCTGCTTCGCTTGGCTGCTAACCGGGGAGGGATCATCCTGTGCCCTCTTGCCGCTCAGCTCAGCACTGGGAGCTACCTGTTCCCCTTGACATCTGGGGAAACCGAGGCCCACAGAGCAAAGCCATTTGCCCACGGTCATGTAAAGATGGTAGTGAGAGCCGAAACCGGTTTGGCTCAGTGGTAGAGCGTCGGTTTGCGGAGCGAAGGGTCCCGGGTTCGATTCCAGTCAGGGGCATGTACTTGGTTGCGGGCACATCCTCGATGAGGGGTGTGCAGGAGGCAGCTGGTCTGTTTCTCTCTCATCAACGTTTCTAGCTCTCTATCCCTCTCTCCTCCTCTCTGTAAAAAATCAATAAAATAGATTAAAAAAAAAAAAAAAAAAGATGGTAGTGAGAGACCCTTTCTGGAGTCCAGATGCCTTGATGTTGTTTGTTGCTTTTCCTAAGATTGGCCCAGCTAGGTAAACCGAGGCCGCCGGGCTCCTTGTTGGGTCTTCGGGAGAGGTGGAAGGGGGAGAGAGAGACTCCTGTGCAATTTGACACAGACGTGTGCATATCCTGGACCACATATGGGTTTCGCTTAGAAATGACCCAAAGTCTCTTGACTATTTTTAACAGAAAAAGGAACGCACGGCTATGATATTTCCCCTGCACCTTCCTGTCGAGGCCACTTGGTTAAATGTCAGGAAAGGGAGAGTATTTCCTGGTCGGGAACATTTCGAGCTTGCCGGGAGCCCAAGTTTTGTTTTCTGTGCGGTAGGTGTTTGGGGAGTCACCCCTCTGGTGCCCTCTCCGCCGTTCCCTGAGAGAAGGCTGGCTCTGGGCGGTGCCCTCGCCGGGAGTGGCAGGGTGGCTATTTTTAGCCACCCCGAGCCCGAAGAGGCTTTTCAGCGATTGTTCAATATTTAATTATCCATCTGAAATCGGCCCACGTGGCCTTGCGTTGGGAGCAGCTCTCTGTGTTGCAATTTCCTCTGATTGCATAAACGAGGAAGCCAGGGGAATCTCAATGGCCCTCCAAATAATAATAATGGGGTGGGGGTGCGACGCGGTCCTCGGAAAAGACAGGCTCGCTTGCTCTGCAGTCTAGACGGACCACCTGTACGCTGTCAGAAGAGACGAGCCTGCGAGGACGCCCATCGCGCCCATGGAAAGGCAGCCGGCTCGGTCTGCGTGTCTCAGACGCCACGCCACGGCTGCCTGGCTTCCATGCCGAATGGGTTCCCGCCCTCGCCGGGTTCCCCTGTTGACTTTGACAGCTGCCGGGGGTGCCTGAGAGGAGGTTTGGGGATTTTGCTTCTGGAAGTATAGTTGGCTTTTATTTCCCTCCTCTCTTCCTCCTGACAGACAGGAGAACACCGTCGGCATCTGGGCTGTGGTTGTTCTTTTTTCTTGGCTGTTGGAGGTGATGTGTTGACACTGCTGTGAAATGAGAAAGGCAGAGGAAGATGCGGGGGCTGTGAGGCTCTGCGCGTCCCCCCCCCCCTTCCCTAAATCCCTGGGGGATGAAGGAGCTGAGGGGAGGAGAAGAGAGAGTGGGGCCAGAGGGAGCAGGCCAGCCAGACATGGGGTCGCTTCTTAGTGCCCCTGTTGGCAAGGAGATTTGTAAAACTTGGATTTGGAGGTCGGAAACCATTAAACTGGCAATCTGTGGGGAGAGTGGGTTTCTGATCATTTCTGCCTCTCTTTTGGGGACTGAGTTGGCTCAGGAGGTGGCCAGGGGAGTCCCAGTTGCTCCATAAGTACTGTGGGACCTCAGACAAGACACTAACCATGCTAGTAGGGCCAGAAGCACTTCTGACAATTAGACGTGGCGGAGCATAAGCTGTCGTTATGGGCTGGGCGAATTGTCGAGATCTGTTCATCTGAAGCCTGAGGGGCTCATTGCCGCTCTGTGAGGGCTGCTCCAGAAATAAAATGTGATGCCTGTGGGGGTCGGAACCTTCCAGGTGGTTCCGTGGCACCCTCTCCCCCAGAGGCTGCTGCAGGTGTCACTCATACTTGTTTATGTTGATATTTCCCTCCTCCTCCTCCCCCAACTCCCAGGATGAAAAAAGAGCAATAAAATCCACGACAGAAGAGGAGAAAATAAAAATCATTTTTCATTCCAGCTCCCAGGGATAAGCCCTGGGTGTATTTGGGGGCTATGTCTAGGATTTTTTTTCCCCTCTTTCTTTCTTAAATTTTTGAAAAATTCTAAAATATTGGAAAGTTTAAAATGTATAGAAAATAGTATTGCAGGCGCCCAGGCACTCACCTTTCAGGTTTAACAGATGTTAACACGGCTGGCCGCACTTTCTTCTCTTTCCTTTTTCTCTTTCTTAGAAGTAAAATGGTTCAGGGACAGCAGGGGTCGGCAAAGTGCAGCCCACGGGCCAGATCCAGCTGCCACCTGTCTCGTCGTGTGACCTGCGAGCTAAGAATAGCTTTCACATTCTTCAGGGGTTGAAACAAAATTCGAAAGAGGAATAATATTTTATAACACGTGAAAAATGATAGGACATTCTCATTTTAGTGTCCATACATTACATTTTATGAAACACAGCCAAGCTCATTCATTTACCTATTGTATTGTCTGTGGCTGCTCTCCCTGGCTGTCACCAGAATGGAGCAGTTGAAGCTTAAAATACTGACTTTCTGGCCCTTTAGGGGGAAAATTCGCTGACCCCCCGAGAGAGAGCTAAAGCCTCCCACACCCTCTCCAGGGATGACCAGCCTCCTGAGGGCGCTGTGTGTCTTGCCCACACTTGCTTTTTTATACTTCCCGACATACGCAAATACTTCAAAACGTGCAGTGCTGCATTGTGTTACAAAAACGAACGGAGAAAAACTGCACGCAGCTGTGAGGAGCAAACCCTGGGGCCTCCTTACTTTCCTAAATTTCAGCAGCACAGAACAAAGGCCAGGTTTCCACTGTGGCTGCAGAGCGAAGAGTCCCAGGCAAAAACTCAGGAAGGAAAACGGGGAAGGTGACACTAACGTGTGTAGGGATCCTCAGAAAGCAAAGGAGGAAGAAGAGACTGAGGGATGAGAGAAGCCTTTGGGCCACTTAACCCGATCCCTGGAGTGCTCAGGAAACCAGGAGTTTTGTGGAAGACTCTGGGGGAGTCTTTGGAAGGGAGGTGCATGTCAGGGTGAGGGGTGGGAAGCATGTCCTGTAAAAGGCAGCTGATAAGGGGCTCCAGAAGAGAGGCGTAAAGAAGACCTGGGAACTTGTCTACCCAGGCTGGAAAGTCTGCAGGATTTACACGGAGCTAGCGAGGAGTCCTGCACTGTCCCGTTCCAGAGGCTTCCACCCAGTTCTGGGATAGAACTGGAGGGAACACATCTCCTTGGCTCCCTCTCCCCACGACTCCCTGAGTACCAGCAGCGTGACTGCTGGATGCTCTGTGTTAAGAAGCAAACCCTGGGGCCCAGGTAGGGAGTCCCTGGACCCCAACCTTGTCTAGTCATCTCCGAGCCTCTCTCCCAACAGACTCCACCCCCAGCAACAGTGGATAACCTCCACGGACTCTGACCCACATTCTGAACTTGAAGACAAATGTGAGCCCTGATCCATTTCCATCCGAGAGACAACAAGCATGGAAGTTCCTTCCATAGTCTCATGACACCTATCCTTCCCCACACCCAGCGTCATGGAAACGAAACGAGGTCCCAGGCGAGGCGTCCTTTTCTGCCTGATCGCCAGGCTGGGTGGGCCCTGGACATTTAGGGAGAAGCCAAAGGCAGGGAGGAAACTCAGATTCCTGGGTGGCGTGGGACCCGCCCTCTCACTGGTCCGCACAGAGGCTCCTATCTCACGGGGTTTAGAGGCCGCTGGGCGCGAATCCCACCTCTGCATCTCCCATCTGTTTGGTCACGTTTTATTGTTCAGGCTTGATGTGTCGGGACCTCAGTTTCTTCTCATTAAAGTTGGAGCTGATGTTTCTGACTTCAGGAGTCAAGTTTACGCTAAAAATATGCCTATATGGCAAAGTCAGTGTCCTTCTTGGATTTATTTCTCCGTGCTTTCTAATGGTCCTTTAAAAAATTGATTTCGGAAAGGGAAGGGGGGAGAGAGACAAAGAGAAAGAGACATCAGTGAGAGAGAAACATCAATCGATGACCTCCTGAACACACCCCACCTGGGGGCGGAACCCAAAGCCTGGGTATATGCCCTAACCAGGACTCGAGCTGCCACCTCTGGTGTACTAGACCAGTGGTCGGCAAACTCGTTAGTCAACAGAGCCAAATATCAACAGTACGACGATTGAAATTTCTTTGGAGAGCCACATTTTTTAAACTTAAACTTCTTCTAACGCCACTTCTTCAAAATAGACTCGCTCAGGCTGTGGTATTATGTGGAAGAGCCACACTCGAGGGGCCAAAGAGCCACATGTGGCTCGCAAGCCGCAGTTTGCCGACCACAGTTACTAAACAATATCCAACCAACTGAGCCACACTGGCCAGGGCTGGTAGTCCATTTTTATTGCATACAGAAATCCAGTTGTTTTAGACTGTTGAAAAAACTATCTTTTCCACCATCAACTGACTGAATTTCCCCCCCCCCCCCCAAAATCAATTGACCATATCTGTGTGGGACTATTTCTGTGCTTTCTTCTGTTCAATTGGTCTGTATGTCCATCCCTATGCTAAAACCATACTGCCTTCATTACTTCAGTTATATTTCAACATAGTAAAGTATCTTTTGAAACCAAGTAATATACATCTCTCAACCTGTTTCTTCTTTCTCCAGATTGTTTGGCTATTCTAGGTCCTTTGCTTTGCCACCTGAGTTTAAAATTGTCAGTGTCTTCAGAAAGCCTGCTCGGATTTTGACTGCAATTGCATTGAATCTACCCATCAGCTTGTGGGAGGGAGAAATGGCATCTTATCAATACTGAGGCTTCCCAAATGTGTATGTCTCCATTTACTGAGATTTTCTTCTGTGTCTTTCTGTGTTATTTTTAAAGTGATTAGTCTTGTACTCATTTTGTTAAATCTATTCCTCACTATTTTTTATGCTGTCTGTTAATTACTTTGAGGGGTGGGGATTTTACCTTACTTGCAAGCCAACAAACTAACCTGGTAGTGTTTCCTGGGTGCTGTCAGAAGACACGAGGCTCCAGGGTCCAGACAAAGGACTCTTGGCTCATGGCACAGCGGCTAGCATAAGCTGCCTGAGTGCACCAATTCCCTTTCCTCATAAGTTCCCAGGCAGTCACAGGTTGTCTACCCTAACACATAAGATGTTGTTTTTTTCCAAATTACAACTTTGTGTCCCTTACTGGATCCGATATATAATCTCTGGGTCAGCTCTTCCTCAGGCTAAAAAGTACACAAGGAGCCAAAACCAGTTTGGCTCAGTGGATAGAACGTCAGCCTTCAGATTGAAAGGTCCCAGGTTCGATTCTGGTCAAGGGCACATACCTTGGTTGCGGACACATCCCCAGTAGGGGGTGTGCAGGAGGCAGCTGACCTATGTTCCTAACTCTATCTCTCTCCCTTCCTCTCTGTAAAAAAAATAGTAGAATATATTTAAATAAATAAATAAATAATAAAAATTACACAAGGAACTGAAATTCAGTTTGCTTTAGTATTAAATCATTAACTTAGAAACTTGGAGATAATTTAAAATACAGAACAGTAAAGAGAGTTTAAGTTACATGTGTAAAAATCAATCTATGCACATTTAGAACTTATGCCCATTTAAATCTGTTGTAAAACAAATAAGCCTGTTATATAGTTATATTGCTCTAATTTAGTAATACGGTTTGTGAACAAAAGTGCAGAATATTAAGTACTAAGGTGGAATTTGGGGGCAAAAAGAATTGGTTTATGTTTTCTGCATGAGTGAAAAATAGGATGAATTTAATAATACATGTGGATATTATGTTTTGATCATCATGGTTCCCTCTGGGGTGCTATCATTATGACTTATAAACCCTAAAGAAGTGTTATTGATGTAATCAGAATCTATTCAAAGGATAAATACACAGGGTGCTGAGTGAGTATTAAAAGATGAAATGTTCTTTATGTGCAGACTTGAAAACATCTATTATGACATAGCCAACAAGGTGCCATATACTTTTGTGGTTTTCAAGTATAGTATGTGGTTATCATTGATGTTATTTGATAATGCATGAAGAGAAAGAAAGACATTTACATTGTATATGGTGCTGAATGTTATATTTCCAAGAGGAAGCTCATCTCTTTAAAAATTTTTTTTAATCCTTAAACATGAAGATGTTTTTATTGACTTTAAAGAGAGGAAAGGAGAGGGGAAAAGAGAGAAACATCAATACAAGAGTGAACCATTTGTTGTAAGCACCCCTACTCCTGTACATACCCCGACCAAGGATCAAACCTACAACCTGGGTACGTGCCCTGACTGGAATCAAACCTGCTCCAACCAACAGAGCCACAGGGGCCAGGGCTTGTCTCCTTTTCTAAGGCAGCTGTAATTTGGAAAAGGAGGGTGAGAGACCTTGCGAGTACACAATCCGAAATCGGCCAACCATCTGCTACCGCTCTCTCCCTGTCGTTACTTTAATGTAATTGGAATAAGTTGTGCTTTCATCAGTGGGTGGATTGGTTTCCTGTTGCCACTGTCAAATTTAGTGTCTCCAAACAACATGGATTCGTTATCTGACAGTTGTGGAGGTCAGAAGTCTGAAATCAGTTTCCTGGGGCTACAATCAAGGTGTCGGCAGGACTGCATTCCTCCTGGCAGTGCTGGGGAGGATCAATTTCCTTGTCTTTTCCGGCGTCTAGAAGCTGCTGTGTTCCTTGACCCACAGCCCCACAGCATTCCCACTTCTGCTTCCATCACCACATCTCCTCCTCTGCCTTCCTTGGTCCTCCCACCGCTCTCTGAGGAGGACCCTTGTGACTGCAGCGGGCCCACCTAGACTAGACGATCCAGGGCGATCTCTCCATCTCCACATTCTTAATTCAGCCGCATCCGTCATAGGAAGTAACACTCTCGGGTTCTGGGGGTCAGGTGGATTAATAACCTCTAAGGAGCACCTCTTCCTCACTCTCCCAAAGATGGATGACCAAAGGCTGAACTGGAAAGTGTGCAAGGAGACCCGCCAGCTTATCAATGCAATAGTTTGGCAAACTCACTATTTTACTTAACTGGTAAGAGCGGATAATTACAGTACAGATGTGCTTCTTTCACACACACACACACACACACACACACACACACACACCCACACCGATACAGACACATCAGCTGGACGGCTGTGTCTGCAAAGTCCTAATAATCTGAAGACTCCGTGCCCTGTTGCCATGGCGATTTCACCTTTGGCCCTTCCTCTCGTTCACCTGGCCACGCCCGAGGTCAGGGACTGGGGGGCCAGTAGCCCGTTGGCACTCCAGGTTTGGGAGCTCTTACGTTCCTTTATCCGCAGGTTACTTTGTGGCCTTTCCTGACCCACTTTCTCTCTCTGGTCACCTGGGCTGCTGTTGATGTCACTTTTTTTTTTCTTGTTTCTTTTCCTCTTTCCTCCTCAGCCATATTCAGGAGGCACAATTTGTACTGAATCATCATACCACCTATTTATACTTTAATTTTACTATTAGTTTGGGGAAGTCTATTGTTCTTCATTCATTAAATAGCACCATCCTCTGGTCCCACCTGCAGCCTGTCCCATTCTGTAAAGAAAACCTCTGGTAACAAGTGTGTGGGCACCGCTGATGATATTTTCCTATGTAAGTGCTCACACCTGCAAACAGAAAGTAAAACATTGTATTAGTTTAGCCACCTAAACAGCAAACATCTGTCCGCCTAGAGAGCCCCCCTCAGCAGGGATTTCATATTCCTGTGCCTCTCACCTCTACATGGCTGGCCCTCTCCACTCAGGTGACACTGGACACCAATATTTGTGCAGCTAGTTTCTCGGGATGGAACTTTCAATTGTTTACACACAGATACGATCCTGTATAGTTCAATAGGCTAATCATTAACCTTTTATTTTGAAATTACTACAGATGGATAGGCACTGGTGAAAACAGGTTTTTGTGTACCATTCGCCCAGTTTTCCTGTAATTAGAGTACAGCATCCTGCAGCGTCAGCGCCCTCCAGACAGAGGCCCGCCAGGAATGCACTTCCAGTTGAACATGTTGGGTTTATTAGTCACTGCAGCGAAGGAGACCGCACACTGGGGACCAGGGGGCGCCTCCGTGGGAGTGCGGCAGAAAGAACCTCCCATACCAGTAGGATCTGAGCTTTGGTCAGGTGGTGTTGGGGAAGTCTAAGGAAGCAAAGCTTCTGCTAGATTGGCTGCTGTCAGGAAGGGTGGCCACGTGTGTGATGGTTGATCTCAAATCTTATCTCCAGGGAGACGAGGCAGCATGAGGATAGGCTGGGCTTCTGAAGCAGCAGCATCACTTGTTTTAGCCACAGGGTGGTGTTTGGGACTTGGTGGGTGGCACTGTGGCATGGTTTTTAAAATATATATATACTGAGTGGCCAGGTTATTATGATCTCTGAACGCATAATAATCTGGCCACTCAGTGTATATCCTATATAATAAAAGGCAATTATGCAAATTGTCCCCTCAACCAGTAGTTCAACCAGCAAGCAGGCCGGCCAATTGCCCATGTGCCCTCCCCCTGGCCAGGCTGGCTGGACCCCGCCCATGCACGAATTCATGCACCAGGTCTCCAATACACACACACACACACACACACACACTGAGTGGCTAGGTTATTATGTGTTCAGAGATTATAATAATCTGGCCACTCTGTATATTTTTATTGATATCAGAGAGGAAAGGAGAGGGAGTGACAGATAGAAACATCAGTAATGAGAGAGAACCATTGATTGGCTGCCTCCTGCATACTCCACACTGGGGATCAAGCCCATAACCTGGGCATGTGTCCAACTGGGAATTGAACCATGACCTCCTGGTTCAAAGGTCAATGCTCAACCACTGAGCCATGCCGGCCGGTCTGTGACCTGGCTTTTGTTCGATGCTTAGACAAAAATTATGCAGTGGCCTTGTTTGGCCTCACTTGGTGGTGGTGACCTTGTCTGAGGTTGGTGGCCTGTGAGATTGTGTCCAGCAGGAGAATCACGTGGCAGAGCTGGGAGTGCCAGGCCAGCATCCAGATGTCAGGGCTGCTGCTGTCCCTCTTTCCTGCACATTGGTGAGATGTGTGCATGTAATTCCGTGTCATTTTATCACATGTAGATTCATGGAACCACCATTGCAGTCAAGATACAAGACTTGCTCTGGCCGGTGTGTCTGTCAGCCTGTGCAACAAAGGATCTTGGGTTTCAATTCCCAGTCAAGGGCAGATACCTTGATTGTAGGTTCTTTCCTTGGCCCCGGTCAGGGCGTGTGTGGGAGGCAACCAATTGATGTCTCTCTCTCCAATATTGAAGCTTCTCTCCTCCCACTCCCTCCACCCCTGTCCCTATATTCTCTTCAAACAACAGCAGGAAGGCTGAGGAAGGTTGGTGGTGGGGGGTGGGAGGTAGAGATTAAGAGATCAACCGAAGGACTTGTATGCATGCATATAAGCATAACCAATGGATGCAAGATACTGGGAGGAGGGTGAGGGCTTGTGTGTGTGTGTGTGGAGGGGGGCGGTAAGGGGAGACTTCGGGAAGGTCAGTTGGGGAAAGAAAAGGAGACGTGTACTACTATTTGTAATACTTTATAAACAGTAAAAAAAGAAAAAAAAATCAATGAGAAAATATCCCTGGGTGAGGAATAACAATAACAATAAAATAAGGTCAAACTTGGCAATTTTGAATTTAAAAAAAAAAAGACTCAAGACTTGATCACCGCAGAGATCTCTGTGGTGCTGCTCCTCTGTCGATACACCCACCTCCCTAACACCTGGTGATCACTGACCTGTTGTTCATCTCTGGAATTTTAGCACATCGGGAATGCCGCAAGTGGGATCATACACAATGTGGCCTTTTGACATTGGCTTTTCCCCCCTTAGCACAATGTCCTTGAGACCCACTCAAGTAACTCCATGTAGCAATAGTGCATTTCTGTTTCATTACTCAGTGCCTCATAGTAGGCGTGTTAGCTTCCTCTTGCTGCCATAACAAACTAAAACTTAGAAGCTTAAACAAGACAGATTTGTCATCTCGTGGTGCTGGCGGTCCACAGTCTTGCAGGAATAACACCAAGGGGTTAGCAGCCTGCCTTCCTTTCTGAAGGCTGTAGGGGGAAAAATCAGTTTCTTTGCCTGTTCCTGGCAGAATTCCGTTTCATGTGGTTGTAGGACCGAGGTCCCTGTTTTCGTGTTGGCTGTCAGCGGAGGCTGTTCCCAGTTTCTAGCTGAAGGTCACCCGCATTTCTTGGCTTCTCCCATCCTTCCTCTCATGCTTAGACTCCCTCTTGCTTCTTCTTCATCGTTGCTTCTCTCTGACTTACCTGTCTCCCTCTTTCACATCTCAGATTATTCCCATCTGGATACTCCAGGATAAATTCTCACCTCCCAACTTCTCGATCTTAAATGTATCTATAAAGTCCCTTTTGCCATGTAAGTAACACAGCCACAGGTTCTGGGATTAAGGTTTGGACTTCTTTGGAGGGGCATTATTCTGCTTCACCCCTGATGGATGTACCAGTTTGTTTCACCATTCACCTGTGGACGGACGTTTTAGCTGTTTCCCATTTGGGGCTATTACAAATGAAGCTGCCATGAACAGTTGTGTAAAAAACAAAACAAAAAAATAACAATAAAAAACAGCCACTATAAAGTTTGCACTCTTGTTTCCTTTTGAAATTTATGTTTTTCATTCAACCTCATATTTCTGAGTTATTCCTGTTGATCTGATAGAACTGGGTCTTTGGTAGCACTATTGTGTTCCATTGCAGTTCTGAACAGCGTCCCTTGGTGGTGTTCCCCTCTTCCTTGCTGTATAGTATTCCACTGAGTAATTGCCTCAAGGTGCAGTCATCTGTTCCCCCAGGGGTGGACATTTAAGTTACTTACAACACATTGTTACTATGAACAGTGGCGCAGGAGTCATCTTTTGTGCAGATCTCCGGGTGCAATGAAGCATTTTTCTAGACTGGACATGCAGGAAGGAAATTTCTGGTCCCAGAGTCAGTGTATGTGTGTGTGTGTGTGTACGTGTGTGTCAGTTTCAACTAGTTATTGTCTTAATTGTTCTCCAAACCCCTTCTTCCACTTCTCCAGCAGTGAGGAAAGGTTTTTCTACATTCCTGTCAACATTTGAGGGCAGTGTTTTTTTCATTTTTCTCTGTTTGGTGTGAACAAGGTGTGAAATGGCACCTGGTAGTTTTAATTTTCATTTTCCTGACCACTGTTGAGGTCCAGCACACACATGCACGTCTTCTTTCTACTCTTGTGGTGACTTTTCTTTTGGCGCCTCTGCCTGTTTTGAAGCATTAAGATCTGGTCATTGCAACCCGACAACTAAAATTTGGTGTCGTGTCTGAAATTACAGGATGTTCCTCAGGCCTCCATGTTGCCATGGGAACAAGTAACAGTCATCCTTCATGATTAGGTGGTGTCCATGGCAACCAAGCCAGCAGCATCTGAATGAAACTGATTTTTTATTTTATTTAAGTTTTTGCAAGCCCATAAAGGTTAAAATGTGGTTCTCTGGTGGCTGTGGTTTCCAGGAATAGGAAGGGCAGCTTGGCCTTCCGGGTACAGTGGAGACTCTTTTTGACCTCTTAGCGAAAAGGGGATTCAGGCTCAGCTGGTTCGGTGGCCTGATTTTGCAGACTGCAGCCTGGGAGGTCATGTGGAGGTCACAGAGTGAGTCTGAGCTAAGGGGAGACTCTTCCAATGTTTTGGGGAGACTAGGAGGTCGGCCAGCCAGTTCTCCCTTCCTGGGATCTGTCCCTGGGGGTGCCACCTTCATGCTGCGCCCTCTGTGTATAGACCCTCTGGGGGATGGGGCCTAAGCCTCTCAGTGTCTGCTTCCCCAAGTTAGAAAAGACAAGTGGCTGAATCCGGGGCCAAAGGCAGCTGTGTTTTTTCAAGGCTCATTCCCCGGAGGCAGAGTTAGGACTCGGGGATCAACCTTCCAGCCTCTTGGCCTGTAGAAAATAAAGGAGGTTTTGTTTTCGTTGTGGTGGCAGGGAGCAGAGATGGTCGCTGCTCTGACTCCCCTGATTCACTGCACCGCTGAGAAACCGTGAGCTCAGAGACAGAAAGCGCTTGGCCTGGAGGCACACACCAGAGTTGGGGTTGAATCCTGTCTTCTCTTCCAACCTTGGGCTTCTCCCCTACCTCTGTTCCAGGCACCCTCAGCCCTCTCTAAGGCCTAAATGTGGGACAGTTTAAGGGGCTATCAGCATATCCTCTTACTTCCTACCCGGGGGAACTTGAGTGGAAGTCACTTGCCTCTCAGAACCTCAGTTTCCTCATCTGGAAAATGGAGCTCATCACGGCTGTCCATTTGTCATGGGGGAGGATTATATATTTGAATGGGTCCAGAACCTGCATTCTCAATGGGGGCGATATTGACCCTGAGTGGGCAAAAAATTGGTTCTTGGAGGGGGGCGGTAACAAAAACTTAACTTTTTCTGTTTAAAACGCAATATATGTGCAGTGCATAAAAAATATCTCTATATATGAAATTTTTATGGGGACACACTAGGAAAAATGTCTTTAAAAAGACTCATTAGATGCCCGGACGGGTTTGGCTCAGTGGATAGAGCGTCGGCTTGGGGACTGAAGGGTCCCGGGTTCAATTCCGGTCAAGGGCATGTACCTTGGCTGCGGGCATATCCCCAGTAGGGGGTGTGCAAGAGGCAGCTGGTCGATGACTCTCTCTCATCGATGTTTCAAACTCTCTCTCTCCCTTCCTCTCTGTATAAAATCAATAAAATATATTAAAAAAAAAAAAAGACTCATTAGAGAGGAAGATAATGAATAAAAGGCAAGGAAATGCTGGCCCAGAACCCAGGGATCCATGAGGTTATGGTACGAACTCTGTGGTTAGAGCCCGTGGCAGGCTGGCGGGAACGGTTGGGTGTGTTGGTGAGTAGCAGAGTCCTGATATTCCGTGTGACCACGTCTCAGCTTCTCCCAGGCCTGGTTTCCTGTCCAGACGGAAAGGAGGTTCCGTCAGCTGCACGGATGGGGACTGGTTGGTTCTTGGTTCTCAGCCGCTGAGATGCCGCCTGGTGTCTCCGTGGGGGTCCAGCAGGAAGCAGATGGCACTTCCACCAGGATGATCGGAGGTGTGGGCGGGTGTGGGCGGGTGTGGGGAACAGTGAAGAGGAGTGCAGGACCCCAGAGCTAGTGACAGCCGGGGCTGATCCACCGAGGCCCCGAGGGAGGGGAGAGCCCGGGGAACACAGCCACTGAGATAGCTGGGACTTCAGTGGAGGGACCCAGCCCGCCCGCCCAGGCGACTCCCCTCCCTCCCCTGATCTCCTGCCAGGGTTTCCCGTTGGCCAGACAGACCCTATGAAGCTTGGTTGGTGTGGTCTGCACAGGTCAGCAGCCCCTGGAGCAGAAGGCGGGGTAGAAGAGGGTGGAGACTGGAACTGGGGCCAAGCAGAAGCTGCCTGGAAAGGGACTAAGGACCTCCCTCCATCTCCTCTGGAGTGCAGGCCCTGCCCTCGGGCCTCCTCACTGCCTTCTACCTCCTGACGGAGATGGGCTTGCACTAAAGTTTAAGGCCATGTGGGGGGTCCCAGAGATGATGCTTGCTTGCTATAGACCTATTGGGTTAGGGGCTCATGGGCAAGTTCCTCTCCCCTGGTCGCCGCTTCCTCATGGGTAAGATGGGTGGTTGGACCAAGCCACCCCGAGAACCCAGGCTGTGGGCGCATCGGACTTGGTCTCAGAGGAGAGGCAGCCTTGCTGGGCTCCTCATGTTCTCCTGGGTGACTCCTGTGTCTCCTGGCTAGAGCCATGGTGACCTGCCTGCCCAGGACGGGGCAGTGCAGCTGTGTGTGTGTGTGTGTGTGTGTGTGTGTGTGTGTGTGTGTTGGTGGAAGGAAGGGGGAGCTCCTGAGAGGCTGAGCATAGTGCCTCACTCATGGTAGGACACCGTGGCTATGGAGGTGACTGAGATGGGGTGTTGGGGTCGGGAAGAGGTGAAGGCAGACTTGTGAGCATGGGGAGAGATTTCCTAGGGAAATACTAGGAAAAAGGAGGTGTTCCCTAAAGTGAGACGAGCAAGGATCCCAGAGGAAGTTAGGAAGGATCTAAATAGGGAGCACAGCAAGAGAAGAGGTCACCGGGCCGAGAAGGGGTCATGGTGGCCCAGGGGTGGCCAGTCCACCTCCCAACCTGGTATCAACCCCTGCCCTGGGGTTGGGCCTGAGCCTGGGCCTGAGCCTGTTCCCACCGGTGACAGCCCACCTCCCCCTAGGCCCGAGGTGGCTTTGTCTGCTTGACCATTGCCAGAGCTCAACACGGGCGCCTGTCCTGGTGGGGGGCGGGGTCGGCTCTCTCCTCCCACGCTTCTGGGGCCCCTGTCCAGTTGGCTGCTCGGAGGGAATGGCCCGGGATGTGTAAACATCGCCTGCTCCTCGGCATCTGCCCCGTGTTTGTGCGCCGCCCACTGGAGGACGTGACCTGGGGGTGTGGGTCTGAGCCGACCTACGTTGGCGTTCTTGCGTGGATGTGCACATGTGTGTGTGCTGGGCGTGCACCTCTGACCGTAACTACGTGTTCACATGCACAGAGGAACCTCCACCCTGTTCGCCCTCTTCCTTTTGAGTCAACAGGTCTTTCCCAAGCACCTGCCAGGCAGCAGGCTCCACGCAGGGCGCCAGGGAAGGGCTTAGGCGTGGGTGTGAGGAGTTCTGCAGTGAAGCGCAGATTCCCCTCCCCCCCCCCCCTCTCCAAAGTGAGAACGTTGATAGGAGAGACTTGCTCTTGGCCGTTGCTATAGGAGCCAGAAGTGAGCCGAGAGCTGGGGGCAGAGGGGGTTACCAGCCCCCACCCCCCAGCCTCTGGGATGGCTCAGGCTGGAAGGTGCAGGAAGGGGGTCCTCTGTGGGCCCTCGCTGGGGCGGTGGGAAAGAGCAGCCAGTGCCAGGCGCGGTGTGGGGGAGCCAGGGAGGGAGCAGCCAGGTCGGACTGACCTGGGAGGCTTTCAACAGGCAAGCTCAGGCCGGGCTCGGCGTTTAGAATGCGCTGTCACCAGTTAAAATCGGAGTATTTAGCATTTTGAGGAACCCAGAGTTCCAGCTTCTCTTGAATTGGGGAAGCTATAGCTGCCCTGCCCCCCCCCCTCCCCTTTTACCAAACTGACGTAACCAGCTAGAGCTGAGCGCCTGGCTACTCCCCGTGACTCCATCACCGGCCAGGCCCTCGGACCTCTCTTGAGTTTAAAGCCGGAAAAGAAGATCTGGATTGGAAGCCAGAGAGCACAGGTTCTCATGTTGGAAGGGGTTTCTTGCATTCCTCTTGTCATAGGGAGCTCACTGCCTCTCAAGATGGATGGCTCCAAGTGTGGGTTTTAGGAGACCTTTCATTTATGTACTTATTCTTAAATATACTTTTTATTGATTTCAGAGAGGAAGGGAGGAGAGAGAGAGAGAGAGAGAGAGAGAGAGAGAGAGAGAGAGAGAGAGAGAGAAACACCAGTGATGAGAGAGAATCATTGATTGGCTTCCTCCTGCACGCCCCACCCTGGGGATGGGATCTGCATACCGGGCATGTACCCTAACCAGGAATCGAACCAGAGAACTCCTGATTCTTGGGTCAACACTCAACCACTGAGCCACACTGCTGGGCAGAACTTCCATTCTTTTTGGCGGTGGAATAACATTCCATCATGTGGGTGCGCGACTGTCTCTGTCCATTCATCTGCTCATGGGCACTTGTGTTGCTTCTGCCTTTCGGCTATTGCGAATCACACTGCACGTTTGCATACAAGTCTCAGTGTCTCTGTTCTCGATTCTCTGGGGCATATACTTAGGAGTGGGATTGCTGGGTCATGTGATGATTCTGTCTTTAATATTGTGAGGAACTGCTACATGGTGTTTTGCAGTGACTGTCCTAGTTCACGGCAGCCTGGTGTTCGGGCCAGGATGGGCCGGCAGGGGGGCCTGATGGGTGGCCTCGGCGGTCCATGCTTACCCGCTCTCTCCCTCTGTTGACAGAGTCGCCCCAAGAAAGGCCAGGCTCCCGGCGCAGCCTGCCCGGCAGCCTCTCAGAGAAGAGCCCCAGCATGGAGCCCTCAGCCGCCGCGTCGTTCCGGGTCACGGTAACTATCTCTGCGTCACCATCACCACCCGGCCTGGGGTGCTGCTCTGTGACCCCACGGGCCCCCTTCCTGGAGCCTCATGGACCGGGAGACCATCCAGCCTCCCTTGTTCTAGGTATCCGATCACTCGGCTGCTCCCCCCTCTGTGGCCCCGCCCCGCCCCTGGGGGCCCTACGGGGGTCCCATCCTGTGAGGGAGGGGCTGGTGGAAGACAGACAGCCCTGCAGCCCAGGGGCCCAGACCAGAGCTGGGAAGAGAGAGGCCAGTGGTAGGTCAGATAAAGACACCCTCACATGCATGAACTCAAACACACACAACACAACACCATGCTCCCCCGACTCTTGAGATGCACAGCTTTTTTTTTTTTCCACATTTTAAGATCTTTCATGTTGTAGTCCATGATGTGTCATAATTTAATGGCTACGTGTTTTCTTGGTCCCATAAAATAATGCTGCATCTTAAAATTGATGGCCTATTAGAATCCACAAAACACAGAATATATATATTATAGCTGTTTATTCTAGTGGTCCCACTAGCACAAATCTAAACAACTTTACAGAAACAGAACCGAGGAGCCTTCATAGCTGACTCGCCGTGCCCCTCGGTGTCCCCACTGGTCTTGCTGCGCACACACAGGCAGTTTTGTGTCCCTTTGCTCCCCCGTTTGGTATGTTACTACGTGTTCCCCGTCCAGTATTCTGCTAGCCACAAGAGACTGGAGGGATAGACACTTTATCCCCCCCACTCCCCCACCCCCGGGAGCTTACAGTGTGTAGGGGAAATGGAGTTTTGATCACTTGTTCATCCATTCATTCATTCAACAATTCTTATGGAGTGCCTGCTGTGCGCCAGGCACCATTCTTGGGGCTGGGGCTGAGGAGGAGGGGCTGGCCAGGACAGGCGAGGTAGATGAGGCCCCTGGCCTCTGCGTTCATGCTGTCACGCTGGAGCTACGTGATATGCAGGAGAAAATCAGGGGAAACCAGGAGGGCTTCCTTGAAGTGGTGTGATCGGGGCTGAGTCCCAAGGGGTGAGGAGACAGCCCTCTGGGGAGCAGAGGAAAGAGGCTTTTGATGGAGGAAACGGAGAGGGCACAGGCCTGGCTGTCACCCTACTCTGTGATGTGGCGGTCAGGTGAGCTCGGAGTGACTAACTGCTCCCGAGGGTTGGGAAGGGTTTCCCCCCGGGAGCTGACTTTTGAGCTGCGTCTTAAAGGGGCACTAGATACTGGGTAGACAGGGACAGTGAGAGGGAATCCAGGTAGGGGAACATCAATTGCAAAGGCGTGGAGGCACTCTGGACATGGACCTGTTTGTAGAATGGTGACATACGTGGTGGGATCGGAGGGAGAGGTCTGGAGGACAGGGTGGGAACTTGGGCTGAGTCTGGGTCAGGTGGAGCCTTTGAGCCAGGCTGGGGGGTGGGGGTAGGGGGGGTGGGGGAAGGGGGGCAGAGGGAGATGGGGCTTTCCTCAGGGCCACTGGTTCTCCTTCCTGGCGATATGTCATCAAATGCTGTCAAAACAGGTTCTTGGGGCCTCCTCAAGGTTTCAGTGCGGTGGGGCCGGGGCAGGGCCTGGGTGGGTATCTGCATCTTAACAAGCTCCACGAAGGAGTAGTTCTGAGCCCCAACCTCTGAATTAGTCTCTGGGAGGGAAGGGTATGAGGAGGGAGGAGAGCCAGTGCTGAGCGAGGACTCAGAGTCCCTTCCCTGGGTGTGGCCACGCCCCTGGGAGATGGTCTCCAGCCTGCAGGCAGGGCCAGGAGGCTGGCACCTGGGTGACCCTGACCTGACTCGAGTCAACTGGAGTAGAGGCCAGTCCTGCCTTCCCTGGATCCCCGGAGCCACGACAGCTGGGGCTTCAGGGAACGATGACAACATAGCCAGCTGCTCTGTGCTCAGGGTCTTACACATATGTCCTCTTTGACTCCTTGAGACAACCCTGCAGCTGATTTTGTGGTCACTCCATTTTACAGATGGGAAAACTGAGGTTCAGGGAGGTGAAGCCACCCAAGCACCAACTGCTAATGGTGGAGCCAAGATTTGAACCCAGACTGTCTGGCTCCAGAGCGTGAGCATGCACTTCCTCTTGCTGTGAAGAGAAACACATTGTCCCCACACCCTCCCAGCACCCCTTCAGCATCACTTTTTACCATTCCTTTTTTTTTTTTTCCCCCTTGCTGCTCTAATAGGTGTGTCATCACACCTTGAAGTTGCTATAATTTGCAGCTCTTTAATTGCCAGCTAGACTTGGCATTTTTCCTGTTGTGGCGTCTCTGCTCTGTTTCCTGGCGTGGAAACCACCTGCAGATCAGAGCCAGCGCCAGCCCTCTGCACCGCCAGGCCCCCGGGACTCCTGGGCCCGCCTGCCCGATTAGGTTCTGCGGTAGGGGGGCTGTGCTCAGGCCTCGCTGACCCACCTCTCACCACACCCCCGAGGGGGGGGGGCGCTGTTAGTACGCCTGGGTCACAGATGAGGGAACTGAGGCTCAGAGAGGAGAATGTGTCCGCCCGGTGTCCTGCCGCTCCTGAGTGACATCACCAGGCTTCGGTGCCAGGGCTGCCGGACATTTACGTTTTGTGTCCTTCTCTGGGCACGTTGGTCCTTTGCTGTGTGCAGCACTTGGGAAACGGTTATGAGTTGAGTTTCTGTCCTGAGCTGGTGCTAGGAGCTGGAAAGATCGGAGGTAGGGTCTGGGTTCAGATCCCAGCTCTTCGGCGACCTGTGTGGCCTCATTAGTCAGGGGTCCTCCGAGCCTCCATGCCCTTGTCAGTGAAGTGTGGATGCCTGCCTCGGAGGACTGTCTGACCCTGGATAGGTGCGTAGTAGGTGAGATCCATCACTGGGGCTGATGGTGCTCCCCTTTGTGGCTCCAGCACAGGAAAGACCGGGTAGAGTTGGGGTGGACAGCAGAGGGCAGAGTGTTTGAGGGGGAGGTCTGGCCTGGGCCTTGGGAACAGACTGGCACCCACACCCTTTGCAGGACCAGAAGCACATCCTCTCCCCCTCAGCCAGGGCTCCCACCGGCTCCTATGTGCTCGGCCGACTGCTCTGTGCGCAGCCTGGCGGGGTCCCTGGGGGCCGTGGTGTTGCCGGGGGAGGCAGGGGAGACAGTTCAGGACATCCCCGAGTAACTGCTGTCTTCGCTGCCATTTCAAACTGGAGGATGGAGTGTCACCACCTCACACAGGGGTGCATGCTCCTTTGCAACCACGTTGGTTAATGGAGAGTCAGTGTTCTGGGCTCTATGGGACGCATCCTATTCACTTCTTCCATGAAAGCTGACGCCTGTCCAGGGTCACTACCCAGCTGGGGGCGCTTCTGAGTCTGGGCTGTTTGCACCCTAAAGGTGGCCCTTGTTCCTTGGATGGGTCAGGCTAGGGCCGCAGCCACCCCACAGGTGCTGGTTCCATCTCCACCTCTCAGGGACCTGGGACCCTGGCAGAGCCTCAGTTTACCCTCTGCGCCGTGCGGGGAGAGGACTTCGGAAGGCAGCATGTGGTTTGCCACGCAGCAGGCGCTTCAGTGCTCTGATGCAGTCACTAAGAGAAGAGCTGTAAACTCAGCAGACCCGCGGCTGGGCCTCATATCTGCTTTGCGACTTGGAAAAGATGTGGAACCTTTTGTCCGCCTGGTGCAACTTCCTTCTGCCTGCAGGTGGAGTTGGGGGTGGGGGAGTGGTTCCCCAGGGCCATGTGGTGCTAGCAGGCTGGTGTGGGGCTACGGGGGACCCTGAATGAGGGTAGGATGGAGAAATGAGCTGGGAGCAGGTGACCAAATGGACCTCCTGTCCTTCTCTGGCCTTCAGCTCTCAGGCCCCCAAGAGAGAGAGGGTGAGATCAAGATTCAAGCCAAGGCCTGTCTTCGCTGCACTAGTAGAGAGTCCTGGGAGGGAGAGAGGGATGGCGGGAGGGAAGGAAGGCAGGTGGCAAGCTGTCAGGCTGCGCCCAGGGTGCTGCCCCCTCTCGCCTGCCTCCCCATGTTAGAGGAATTCATGGTTTGATTTGGGGGTGAGGAGGTGGTGACTGTTACAGATCTCCCCCGATTCCCCTCAGCCCGCTGGCTTCCCCAGACCTGCACTCCGGGTCCTTCCTCTGCCCCTACCCCTTCCCAGCGACCTTGAGGAGAGCTGACAGGGCCTGGGTGTGGGAGGTGGCAGAGGCGCTGGGAAACTTGACAGCCAATTGATTCCTCCTCGGGAAGTTGAAAGTGGAGAGTCGTGTTTGAAGGTTTCGCTGAAATTAGGTCTCACGGCTATTTTTTGCGAGATGGAGAAGAAGTGTCAGGGAGGGGAAGGCACAAGGGACTGGCGGGAGCTGCAGATAAACTTCGTACCTGGCTGATTGCAAACGCCTCTGGAAGTGAGGCTGATTTCCTTTCAACCATCCACTTTTCCTGGATGCTCAAATGTCTCAGCCTACGTGGCTCTGAAGCTGTGGTGGAGGTGTGCCTGCGGTGCTGTGAGAACCCAGAATAAAGGGCAGTTAGAAAGAATTCCTAGAAGAGGGATCTTTGGGGCTGGGCTTTGAGGGATGTGTAGGAGTTTCTCAGGAACAAAGGGAGAGGAGTATTTCAGTGAAAGGGGGATCTCACTGAATAGGAAGAAGCCAGTGGCCCTGTGTGATTCGAGCGTTGGATGAGTCGAGGGATGAAGGAGAGGAAGGATCCTGGGGGGGGGGGGGGGGGGGAAGTGGGTGGGTGAAGCTTTTGGACTAAACCTTTTGGACTTCCCCCTGGAGGACGCCAGCCACAGGGGATGGTGGGCAGGAGCGGAGCCAGCAGGAGATCTCTGCGATGTGGCCTCTGGGTTTCCCCAGCGGCTCACCCCTCTGCCCACTCCTGCAGCCTCTCTGCACCCTCCCCATGTTTCAGCTGCCCGACTTTCTCTCACACACAGAAACAGGTACATGAACACAAACGGCAGACCTGTGGGCAGCCCATGGTGGGAAGGCTATTGGGAATTGTATGGTCCTCCCCTTCTCTGTCCAGAGGAGGAACTGGAGCTCAGGGAGGGGAGTGTCCTTTCCTGAGGTCACGCCCCCCATCTGGAATTGAGCCTCGCCCCCTCCATTCCCCACCCAATGGTCCAAAGTCCTGCTCCTTCCTGCCCTCTCTTCCCTACTGAGCCCTTCTCCCAGCCACCATTGTGTTTCCTGGGGGAGGAGGCGTAAGGGAAGGAACACTTGTGGGTCTGACCACCCTTGAAAGCCCCTGCTCGCTCCCTCCCACTCCTCAGCACACTGCCACCTGCTGGCCACTGGGCCTCAGCACCAGGGGCAGCTGGCCTCACAGTTTGGACTGGAGGCTGCCTGGAGGAGGAGTGATGGGGGGATAGGAGAGTGGCATCCTCTGCTCCCCACGGCGTCTGCCTCTCTGTTCCCATGAGTGCCCTTTCTCAGCGAGGGCGACTCCCTTGGGCATTGGGGTGGGGACAGAAAAGCTGGCCAGGCTCAGATTAGGTGAACCAGCTCTGTCACTGCATATACGGGGAAACTGAGGCTCAAAAAGGGGAGGTTTGCCCGGAACACCTGCTGGGGCTTCCTCCAACTCCTCCAGGCTGTTCTGGCCCATCTCAAATGCACATGTGGCCCACACACCAGGGGAAGGGTATCAGCGGCTGGCTGTGCTCGACCTGGCAATAGTGCTGGATCGGGGTGCTATCAATGGGTGCCCCGGATCCTTCTTCATAGCCCCAGGAATTTGCCCCTGCCAATGTTCCGGGGGTGTCAACTGATTTCCCTCCCTCTTTCTCTGCCTTCCCTTTTATTTATTTATTTATTTTTTGTTGTTCAGTTGAGCCTCGTGAGCTGGAGTCTCCTTACCCAGTTGTGTGGCTGGTGTTCCCCAGACGGAGACAGCAGGCCCCACACCCTCAGTCCCTTCCACCTCTCCCGTCTCAGACCCCAACTGTTAGGAAACCGTTCCAACCCAAAGGAAAGTTACTATCGTTTTGGTCTGTGTCCGCCTCACACAGAGAGAGGCCCCCGTTCCTGCAGCGGGAAAGGCACTTCCTGGGCCCCGGTACTGCCCAGGGTGGTGGGCCTGGGCCCAGAGGGTCTTCAAGGCAGAATGCGGGACCACGGCCCATTCGGGGACTCCTGAATCCGAGGCCAGGCCAGGGTTCGAGGCCCGAAATTGAGGTCGGGAGGCTGCCCCGTTCAGGAACAGGAGTGTGGTCCCATTGGCTCCATTGTAGGGATCAGGAGGACGAGGCTCAGGGACTGTCCCAGGTCGCCCAGCCGGTGAGCAGCAGGGATGGGGGTCAAACTCTGGTCTTCGCGTCCCACGGTGGGTGTGAGCTAATTTTCCTCCCTTCCTTCTCTGCTTTCCTTTTTTCTTACTTTTAATGAGCATTTTTAATGAGCATCAGCTATGTGTTGAGACCTTTATAGGGCACTTGACACAAAGAGAATTAATATGTAGTTGCCACCTGCAGACACACGGAGGGTCACCTGGGGCCGGAGGAAGTGATTTCCAGGCAGGTGAGGGGGAAGGACACAGGCAGCCAGGACAGTCCCTGCAAAGGCCAGGGGGTGGGAAGCAGCCTGAGCAAGCGATTGCAGGAACCGGCAGCCGTGTGGGGGGGCTGAAATGTGAGGAAGTGTGAGGGATGGCCAGCTCATGGCAGTGCCCAGAGCAGAAGGGATCAGGGGCCATATTAATAGGAGTAGGGAGTCCCCAGAGAGGGAGGTGAAACGGGCCAGAGCTGACCAGCGCAGACCTACAGTGCAGTGTGCTCCTCAGAGCAGCATCCTTGACCAGGTTGGCAAGTCTGGAGCTCCTTCAGCGGGCAGAGACCAGGACCGGAGTGGGTAAGGAGGGGTGGGAAGAGCAAGCAAACTGTGTTTCAGGTTATCAGAAGCCCATTGTGCCCCCAACCCCTGGGCATACAATTCTCTTTGTAGGGGCCCTTGAAGGCAGGGATAGAGAGAAGGACCTGCTCAAGGAATCTTGGCATCTCTTTCCTCTTCCTGGAGGTGTCAGCCTGGCAGCTTGAGTAGGAGAGACACAGAAGGAAGGAAACAAGGACAGCCTGGGAGCTCCCCCCCCCCCCCCCCCCCCCCCCCCGCTCCTCTTTCTGCCCTGGGGTTTCCAGTGGCATCTCTCAACTATTCCTGCAAGCTCTTTCCTCATCCTTGCCCTGGTGGGCAGCAGGAGTCTGATAAACCGGTCTCCCCTAGAGCTCAAGGAACCTTGTCCATTGGAAGTTTCAGTCATTCACAGGGAGTGTCTGGCTCTGTGACTGGCAGGTGGGATGCTGTTGGGGGGCCTTTCTCTCTCTCCTTCCTTCCCCCTCTCCCCGCTCCATCCTGGAGGAGCAGTGCCGGCTTCTCCTAGCAGTACCCCCAGGACAGGCAGGGTTTGAATCTTGGTCCATGGCTTCCCTCCGTGGGATCGCTCAGACAAGTTCCCACCTCTGAGCCTCTCTTTCCCTATTTGTAAATGGGCAAAGGTGCCTCCCCTTTCTGGTGAATGGGACTCACTTCTACTCCACACCTCCCCCAGAGCCTCCGGCCCTCCCTTCGGCACCCCTCACCTCCTGCCTCAAAGAAGTATTGCAGCGAGTGTCCAAGGGGCCAGAGACCAAGCTCCCAGCGGTGAACACAGATGGAGGAAGCCCGTGTGCGCGCAGGGCCGTTTCCCACCAATTGGGGGCAGCAGAGTGCAGCAAGTGGACGCCTAGGTGGCTACTTCCAGAGGAGAGTTGAAGCCCCAGGGGTTTGGGGGCCCCCCTCCATCCTGTGCCCCTCACCCCGGGGCCACAGGGAGCCGGCTGAGCTGAACAAACCCAGAGCCCACCGCTGGGTGGAGGGAACAGTTCAAGTCAGGGAGTGCTTTGCTTTGGTGGCTGCACTGACTGAGCCAGGGTTGACCAGAGAGCTGGGACTTCTGAAAGGGGACCTGTGTCAGGGACACTGGAGGGGACAAGGAGCCCCGGCAGCCTCCCAGCAGGAGGAGGGGCACAGGCTGAGGCAGGACAGTGCCGGGCAGTGTCGCCGTACTGTGGTCGCCTGGCTGGGCCAATTAGACTCTCCTCATGGTGGTCCTTGGAAGGCTTGCAGGTGCCTTGCTCCATCCTCACCTCTGCTCTGAGAGGAAGGAAGGCAGGCGTTCTGGGACAGCCGGGGTGGTGGGCAGAGCTTGGATTTGAACAGCATTGCTGCGTTAGAGGCAGCTGTACTAGCTCTTTGTGCAGCGGGGGATGGTGGGGCTCATTTTGCACAGTCCGCTGGGTCAGGCTCTGAGCCAGGCACTCTCCAGGCATCACCTCACTGAGTCCTCACAGCCCAGGGGGCAAAGAACACACATCCCGCCTTTTCAAGGGGACAAAATCAAGGCGGACAGAAAGGGAAGAACTTGCCGAAGATCGCTCAGCTCCTGAGTGTGGGTTTGAAGGTCTCGCAGAGCCTGGTCCGCAGCGTGCAGCCAGTCTCTGCCAGCCGGAGTTGGCATTCTCCGTTCTATAACTGAACGCTGAGGCCAGAGAGGGGCGGGGCGGTGCATTGCCGAGCTCATTCCGCCAACCAGGGATAGAACTGTGCTTGAACCTGCATCTCCCCATCTCGTCCTGCTCCTGCCCCTGGCCTGGCCCCCACTGGTCAGAGGTGTCTGTGCAGGGTGGACACCACCCTTCTTCACCCCACCCTGTGTCTCTGGCAGGCCTGCCCCTCTTCCAGGGGCTCAGGAGACTGGGTAGAGGGGGCTAGCTCGGATGCCTCCATGCCCCTCCCCCCGCGGTATGGAAATAGAGTGATTGTCTCTGTCGTATCCAGTGACATGTGGGTTGGATCGCAGACATACTGATAGCTGAGTCTTCAGGGGAGAACTGCTTCCCAAGCCAGGAAGCCCTCTTGCGGCGGCAGCGATGACATCTGTTTCCGACACGAGGCCCCACACCGGGATGAGTAACTCCTCCTGTGGAATGTCTAAGAGGAGCCGTGATGCTTACTGCCCGGCCCCGGCACCTTAGATGGCTCCCAGGGGTGGGACCCAGTTCCCAGCATTTGAGGTGCCCCTCCCACCCCCGCCCCGCCTGTCCTAACAGCTGCCCTTGCACAGCTGGCTCTGCTGCCCACCATTCTCTGCCCCTTTTCTCTGCCTCAAGAGCCCCTTCCCAGAGCCCTGCTCCTTCTGGGTCCCCGCAGGCATCCCCTCCCCTCGGCTCCAGGACTTAGCCACCGCCAGACCGGGGGACTTTCTCCAGGGCAGCTACTGTCTCTAATGTATCTGAACTCCAGGCACTGGGCTGGCCACACGGAGCAGCGTGTGGGATGGGAGTGTGTGAGAGGTAGTGGATGAGTAAGCAGTGCAGGGTGAGGAGAGGAGAGGAGAGGCGGGCATCCATCCCCTTGCTTCTGAGAGCCCCACCCCTTTTGTCGTGGGAGGAGAGGTCAGGACAGGTCACCCAGGGCCACCACCCGGGGGCAAAGCCCAGCAAGGACCCCAGCCCTTGCCTTGAAATTGACCTTTCGTCCACCCGTGGGCTCCCATGATCCCTCAGAGCAGGATTCCCAGGAAGCCTGGCCTGCAGCTGGTAAATCACCCGGGAGCAGAAATAGCCTATAAAATCCTCTCCCCAAACAGTGCGCTTCGTATCCCGTAGTGAATGGGCTTTTCAAAGCGCCGCTCCCTCTGGTGGATTTATGGGGCTGCTGCCCGCCTCGCGCCTCTCCCTCCCGCGAGGGTTGGCAGGTCCCCGGGACGGGAGCACCCCGGGGTCCTGGTGCTCCTCCTGGCTCCTGGTGCAGGGAGAAACAGGAGTACCCCTCTTCCCTGCTGTGCTGGTCTGAACCAGCTGGCTGGGAGCCTGGGAGGACAGGGTGGGGCTGCCTGACCCCACAGAAGCCTTATGGCCCAGCACAGAGCTGACGTCCCACCATCAGTACCTTTTCCCCGGCACATTGTTGTCTCCAGAAGGTCCTTCCTATTTGTTGTCATCAGAGGGGTCTCCATGGAGGGGAAAGATGCCAGTTCAAGCTGGAAAAAGAGTTAGAGCTCAGCTCGACAACTCCTTCATTGTACAGATGGGGAAACTAAGTCAGGCTGACATGCTTGCTCAGAACCTCCTGGTGCGGCAATGGAATTCTAGAAGAGCTGGGGCTCGGGTGCCACCCTTCTGGGTTGGACACAGCTCAGCCTCCTCCTGGCTGTGTGGCCCTGGGAAAGCAGCTTGACCTCTCTGAGCCTCCCCTCTCTGATCTGCACATTGGGCTGTGAGAATTAAATGAGGTAAGCCACATAAAGCTTTAATACCGTGCCTGGAGCTTAGAACTTCCTAAAGATATCTGGCTTACTCCTACCACGTTGGAAGAGGCTTCACTATTATTAATTAGCAGAGCTGAAACCAGATTTCCTGGCTCCGAGCATGGCTTTTTTTTTGTTGCTCTGTGGGGTGGCCTCGGCTGAGAGCGTTCACTCACACAGCGTGCGCAGAGCACAGGTTTTGATGGGGAATAAGTGCCGAAATCCGTGAGTCACCCTGGGGAGACTGGCCTGGTAAGGGGGCCCTTAGTGACAGGGCCTGGCGGGAGGCAGAGGGAGGAAGGGGTGAGGCTCCCTGATGGAGTCTGTTTCCCTGCAGCCGTGTGGCCCCGGTGCCAGACTCCCCACCGAGAGGTCAGAGCTGGCCGAGGGCTTAAGAGCTGATGGAGTGTCTGTGGCATCCAGACCTCTGGGATGGGCTTATTAGGCTGAGGCCCGGGGAAGATTTACAGAGCAGTGAGTCACTCCCTGGCTGCTCTGGGCCATCACGTCCCTGCCTGGACCACAGGAATGTGTGTCTGATTTCTGTTCACGGATGCTATCCAGTCCTGGGCTCTGGCAGGTACCAGGAGGGCCTCTCCCATGTCCTTATTTCCCCCTCTCACCTTTACACCCCACTCTTTTCCCAACTGGGCACCCTTCCCACCTCCTCCCGGCTCTCAGGTTCCTTAAGAGCACCCTTTGCCTGGGCGTCCTCGGCAGGGGTTATGCCCATGTCATAAGCCTGGCCTCAGTGTGTCACTTGGAGGTCCTGTGATCACTGCAGCAGCCTCCGAGGCAGCCAGGCTTGCCGCTGTCCTCACCAGTGCTCGGCTGTGTGTGGCTGCCTGCTCTCGGTAACCTTGGCAAGCCCACCCAGATGGACTCCCAGCCCCATTCTCTGCCTTTCTCCTTCCTCTTGTACACCATAAGTATTTGTTAATCCATTCCGGAAGTATTTATGGTATACCTGCCAGGTGTTCAGCACTGGGGACCCTAGCTGTTGTGGCCCAGGCCATCCTGTGAGGGAGACAGACATTAATTAAATATACAATTACAACTGTGATGAGTCTGTAAGGAGACGTGGCCTAATCTGAGGGCTTGGGAGGCCCCGAGAAGAAGATGTGAGGAGAAACTGAAGGGTGTACCAGGCCCTCTGGGCCAAGGGCTCCTCTGATCCAGGCAGTGGGAACAGCCTGTGCAAAGGCCCTGTGACCAGAGAAACTGGCAATCTCAAAAGTCCCATCGAAGACAGGAGCTGGAGCACAGGGTTGGGGGCAGGTCCTGAGGGGCCATAGGCCTCAGAAAGGAGTGAGGCGTTTATCCCAGGAGCCCAGGGAAGCTTTGCGAGGATGTGGAGCTGGTCAGTGGCAAGATCTGATCTGGTTTTTTAAGGCTCTAGACGCCCTTGGAGAATGAATGGGGGAAAGTGGCAGGACTGGAGGTGACAAAAGCAGTGAGAAGGCCCCTGCGCCCTTGAGTGAAGGGTGTCTGTGACGGTCTAGGCCTGCCTTTCCAGCTGGGGAGCCCTTGCGGGCAGAAAGCCAGCTTTCCCAGGGCCCAGCATGTGGTGAGGCTCAGGGGACACACCCTGGGTGAGCTGTGGACCAGCACCGGCCTCGTCAGAGGAGATGTGCTTCTTAACGATGGTTTCCGTTAACTCGTGCTTTCTGTTTCCTTCTGGCTCACGGCTGACTGGCTCCTGATGGTTAAAGTCCAGGTCATAAAAAAATAAAAAGCGATGACGATGCCTGTGATGATGACAGTAGCTCACATTTACTGTGTGCTGGGAAATGGGCTAAATTCTTTATACACGCGTGATCTCAGAGGCTCATTGCAACAACCTGTGGTGGCTGCTCTTGTCCTCATTCTGCAGAGGAGGAAACGGCTCAGTCCGCATGGTCACTGACCTCAGGACCAAAGCTGCAGGCAGTGGAACCCACCGCTCCCCTGCTTCTCAGGGTGAGGGCTGGGGTAGGGCGGGGTGGGGGGGGGCAGGCCTCCTCTGCATTTTACTTGGGATTCCTAGAGACTGAGGTAACGGAGAACCTGGGGACATTTGAGGTGTGATGATGGCACAGGAGAAATATTTGGGGCAGGGGTCCCTGGCTCTGAACCACCAGTGGGACCGGAAGACCCTGAAAACCTCTTGTTCAGGGAGCAGCGAGGACAGCTTTTGGGGGGGCGGTGAGAGAAGCAAACAGGTCATCCTCAGAGAGGGGCACAGGGTGAGGCCCTGCCCGCAAAGCAGGGGGATCGGGAGGTCACCAGCATGGGCTTCCAGCTCTGAGGCCACCCCAACACTCTCTCTTCCTTCCCGCTATGGCTGTGAACGTGAGCCCGGTGGGCCTGAGTGTTTGGCCTGGTGTCTGACAGCGTAATTCTGTGAGCGCCTAATGACAGCTGAGTGTGTGTGCCTTTGTGAGCTTGTATCTGCACGCTTATCTGTGCGTTTTATGACTGCGTATGTGTGTGTTGGTCCATGGGCACATGTGCTTACACGGTGGGGGTGATGGGGAGACGTGTGTGTTTACACATGAATGTCTTTGGTGGACGGGCACGCTCCTCTGGAGCCTCATGGCTTTGTATGCCTGTGTCTCCTTAAACGTGTGTGTTTTTCTGGCCCTGCATATTTGTCCATGTGAACATGTTTAGGTGTCGTTATCCAGGTGCTATTTTAATCCAGGAATGATTCTTGAGTGTCAGGCCCCAGCCCCTCCTGGCTCTCATGGCCCATGTGTTGGTTCTCTGAGTGACCCAGCGAGTCTGTCTACCTTCTCTGGGTAGAGAGGAGTATGGAGGTCTTACATTCAAGGGCACGTTGGCAAGGGGTGAAGGAGGTTTTTATATGGGTATCAGATGGCCGGTGAATATGTGGCCACCAGGAAGGCACCAGCTAATCCTGGCTTTATCGTGCTGCCCCTGTTTCACCTGTCAGGGTGTCTGACATTCCACCATTAGTGAGTCATTTCTGTCTCTTTGATGATGTCTATCTCCCAGAGGAGGCCAGGAGGCCTGAGGGCTTGCTGAGGGTGGAGTCCCAGGAACAGAGAAGGAGGGAGGAGGACCCCAACATCTGAAGGATTCCATGAATTCACTGGTACTGCCATGTGGGTGGGAGAGCCCAGCTGTGGGGGGCAGCTGCTCTAGCTTTACACAATCACTTCTCAGCACCAGAAAGGAGCTTGGCCATCACCCAACCCAGCCCTCATGGCACAGATGGGAAGACTGAGGCCTGGGAAGAGGAAACACAGGGAGCCTGGGAGGTCTTGAGGCATGGGGTGCTGGGTGAGGAGAGGGTGCCTCTGGGGCAGATCACTGCCCTCTGGGCCGCAGGTGCTTTGTCTGTACCATGTGGACATGGGCCCGATTGCCCCCGGGAGCCCTCCTGGCTCTCACCCTGTGATTCTGGTAGCAGGACTCCTCTCTGCCCCCAGCCCCTTCCCAGAGCCTGTGTCCAGGTGGAGTAAGGTGCCCAGTCTGCCTGCCTGCCTGTGTGCCCCACACATCTCCTCCCCTGGGGTGCTATCTGGCTAGGATCTTCCCCTCCCTTTCCTGTTTACCTGTGTGCGCTGCTGGCATTTGCACAAAGCCCCAGAAAGAGACTGAGAGACTCCATCTCTGCTTGGGTGCCAGCCTTGGCACTGGCCGTGGGAGGAGGAGCTGGGCCCGGCAGGGGGAGGGCTCCTGAGCTGAGGTGCTGCCTCCAGCCTGAGCACTGCCTCAGCGGCCCTGGGTGGGCAGCCTGGAGCCCATTGGCAGGGCAGGCCCATCCATCCATTTGCAGAGACCTAGGGTTCGTTTGCTAAAAGGGGAGCAGTTGCCGAAACTGGTTTGGCTCAGTGGATAGAGCATTGGCTTGTGGACTGAAAGGTCCCAGGTTCAGTTCTGGTCAAGGGCATGTATCTTTGTTGCGGGCACATTCCCAGTAGGGGGTGTGCAAGAGGCAGCTGATCGATGTTTCTCTCTCATCAATGTTTCTAACTCTGTCCCTCTCACTTCCCTTCTATAAAAAAATCAATAAAATATATTTTAAAATAATAATAATAAAAAATAAAAGGGGAGCAGTTGAAGAAGGCAGAACCAAGTCGATGGTGGAGCTGAGGGAAGGAACCCGCCCTTCACAGAGCACCTGCTATGAGCCAGGCAAGGCTGGCGCTTGATGCTTTACACTCGGGTGAGAAAGTGGCCCAGAGACCAGTGGTGACATGCAGCGCCCAGGTGCCCAAGTGGTGGTGCTGGAATGCAAACCCTTAGGTGCCTCCTGGTCCGGGAGGGAGGCGTGCATGAGGAGGGGCCAGGCTTCCCTTTCCTGAGCCTCCAGGTCCTCACGTGTGAGTTCCAGGCGCTCAGGGAGAGGCACACCTCTCTTTCCCTCCCATCCAGAGGCCCAGCACGGTGCCTGGGGCTCTGCTCCGTGGAGGGAGGATGGGCTGAGCTCTCAGTTCTCCTTCTGGCCTTTGACTTATATGTGTGCAAGCATGTAAGTGTGTGTGTGTGTGTGTGTGTGTGTGTGTGTGCGCGTGCGTGTGTGTACATGTACATGTGCATGTGTAAGAGGGACCAACCCTGCCCATGCCAGGGGCTAGAACTCTCCTGGTTACACTACCAGCTCCACTGCCTATCAGCTCTGCCACTGGGCAAATGGCCTAACTTCCCTGAGCCCCCATTTACTCACCTGAAAACCTGAAACACTCTGAATTCTGAGGCACACAGTTTCCCAGGGAGTCCCAGGAAGAGGCATTGGGCACTCCTTGGGACGTGCAGCGAGTGTGGGGGGCAGAGCGGCTTGGCAGAGCCGGAACACGATAACGGGTCATTTATCATCATCCTCATCGCTTGGAATTGATTGAAATGCGCGAGTGAAGAAATCTTGTGTCTGGAATTCTGAAAGGCCCTTGAGAAAGTCTCAGAACATCCCGGGGAAGAAGCAGGGTTGTGGGCCCGACGCCAGGATGGTGGCGTAGCGGCTGGAACAGGGGTGAGGGAGCTGCCGAGAACGGGGGTCCTTCCAGCCAGAGGCCCCACAGGCTCCTGTCCTCCGTTCAGACTGCCTTGCACGTTGGTCAGTGACACGGATGTAAGCCCAGGGGTCCTCTGAACCAGGCTAGTGGGAGGACTTACGAACGGGCAGCGGGCACTCACAGCTGTCGGCACCCAAACACCAGGCTGGACTGGAGGTGGGGGAGGCGTGGCACCAGGCAGCTGCCTTGTGCAAAAGCCTCTGGGGCCTGAGCTGACCTCAGTCAGTGACACAGCTGTCTGAGGAGCACGGGGAACAGGGCTGTGCTAGTGGAGGCAGAGCGCCTCGTTCCGGGAGGGCGGAGGCTCGGTTCCCGCGGACTGAGCCGGTTCCTCGCTGAGCTTGACACATCAGTGCCTGCTCCAGTGAATGGGAGCTGAGACCGCCATCTGAGCAGCCCGCCCCAGCTCTTCGTATCTCCAGAGTCTCTGTGAGGTTCCTTTAAAAAGAAAACAGCGTTTGTTTTTTAAAAAATTCAAAACTACCAAGCTGGATGAGAGCCTGTGACTCCAGCCTCACTTTGCAAGCATGCTCATTCCTTTACTAGGCGTGACGTCAGGCTGCCAGGCCACCGTCAAGCTCCTCAGAATGCACAGACTTCCCCCGGTGGTGGTCACATACCTTCCAGAGCTTTATCTGTACTAGAGCCGCAGGAATTTAGTACCGGTAGTTTATGTGTGCCACCAGAGGAAGAAGGTTGAAAATCTCTGTTCTAGAGGCAACATCAGTGATGATGATAATAATAATAATAATAATAATAATAATAAAGCTGGCAACTACTATGTTTAGTTGCTTAATAGTTAGCATTTTACTGGTGATCTCTTACCTTTATTTAAGCCTTCCCACCCTGTAGATGTCATTAGCCCATTTTGTAGATAGGGACACAGGCTCAGAGAACTCTAGTAGTTTGCACGCCCCCACTCGCCCCTCCCCTCCGCCCTGCTTATCAGAATTAAGATTTGGACACAGGTGGTGGGAGAGTACTTACTTTTGCTTGGTGTGATCACCAGGGCCACCTTGTATAGGATCTGCCTCCTGGAGAAGGTGGGATAAAGCCAGGCCCCTCGGGCGTGGAGAGGGGTCCAGAGCTTTATCTGTCCTACGTAAGCCTCACTGCAGTCCCCACCCATTTCCCACAGAATCAGGGCCTTGCCGGCCTTCTCCCCTCCTTCCCCCTCTCCCCCGTCCCAGGCCAGGGGGTCTGGGGAGCCTGAGTTGAGCCCAGTTTGCCTTCCTCCAGCGCCTCGCAGGCTCTGCTGCAGGCCTAGAACCTGTTTCGCTTAAAGAAGGAACACGGTTTTCCCACTGCCCCTCACTAACGGTTGACTTGGGTCTAGAACAAGACTTTCTGTCTGGAAGACCGCCAGTCTCTCTTCCTGAGTTCAGGGCTGCAGCTCCCCAGAAATAATGTCTGGGGACCTCCCGTGAAGGGACAGGAGGAAAGGCTCAGCTTCCTTCGGGCAGGACTGAGTGAGGAGCCACCGCTGGCCCTCCACCCCACGAAGAGGTCAGTGAGCCAGCTGTGAGGCTGGCCAGGGCAGGGAACTGGACTGACCTTTGACTAGCCTTGCACTGTGACCTCGGTGCCTCATTCTCCCTCGTAATGCGTTCTTTTGGGTTCGACTGCCCTTTTAGTGTTGGCTATCTGGGATGATGAGCATTGGTTAAGCTTGGCAGAGGCAGGGACATGAGCTGAGTCCTCGGGGGGACACCAGGGTAGGCAGGTGCAGTGTGGTGGGAGTGAATGGGGGTCCACCCCGTTCTTCTAAAGCAGTGATTGGCAAACTGCGGCTCGAGAGCCACATGCGGCTCTTTGGCCCCTTGGGTGTGGCTCTTCCACAAAATACCACGGCCTGGGCGAGTATTATTTTGAAGAAGTGCCGTTAGAAGAAGTTTAAGTTTAAAAAATGTGGCTCTCAAAAGAAATGTCGATCGTTGTGCTGTTGATATTTGGCTCCGTTGACTAATGAGTTTGCCGACCACTGTCCTAAAGAATCACGCTCCCCATGATCTGAGCTCTCTGGCCTCCTAATCTGTACATTGCTCACTTCCTGGTGTTCATGGCCATATTGGTCACGGTGTCTGACACATAGTGGGCTTTAGTAAGTGGTGAATGAGTGACTGTCACAGAGAGTTTAAGTCCCTAAGGTCATGGTCAGTTGGGAGGCCTCTTGTCAGAGGAACATTAAGTGTCACCTTAGAGAAGGTGGAGAGAGGAAGTGACACATGTCTCACTCAGTCTCCTAGGAGGGAGAAAAAAAATGTTTTTTTCACTAAAAATGAGTAAAGCTGTCAATATTGGTACATAATAAGCAGCCTCAATGGTGAAACATGTCTTGTGTTCTTTGTGCCACAGGGGTGTAAAAATGGTGAAATTTCCATCAGTGTAGAAAATAAAAAAAAATTTAAAAAAATGAGAAAAAGTACAAACCCATGGTGGGGAACTTGCTTGACAACAACACCTGTTCGAGAAGAACCCATCCAAGTTAACCAGGTGCATCTCCCCTCCCCCCATCCCTGGCAAGAGGCCAAGATTTGGAGAGTCCAGGGCTTGTGTGAAGGTGTGGGTTCCCCTGTGTTTCCCAGAGGGTCTAATGTCCCCTGAGCTGCCACCATGTGTGGTTCCTCTGCATTGGGCATTGCCCTCTGGGTGACCCCTCTGGATTAGGGTCCCTCTCCCCCACTCCCCACCCCCAGCAGCTAACACCTAAGAGATGCCTGGTGAACTGCAAGCTGGTTAGAGCATCTTCATGGGGGAGCCTCTGAGCTGCAGAGGTGAGAGGCATTGGAGTCCACGGCCTGAGAAGCCTTCTGGATGAGGTGGCATTTCAGTTGGGCCTTGTAGGATGTGCAGTATTCTGACCGGAAGCCACGGGGATAGGTCTTCCGTGGATGTGAGAGATTGAGTGGGAGGGAAAAGGAAGGGGAGAACGGAAAAGGAAAGCGTGGAGAGGGTGGGCAGAAGAGGGCATCCTGTGGGAGGAGCTCTGGCTTTGGTTGGCCTGGAAGCCGTGCGTCCTTGGGAAAGTCATTTTACTTCTCCGAGCAAGGTTTACCGTCTTCATTTTTTTTTTTTCCCTGTGTGGGTCATGAGATAGATGATGTGTTCAACCAATGTTTGACCTTGTCGTGTTCAGGGTGCTGGGGCCATAGAGAGGGGCAGATCTAGCACAGGGCATGACCTATGGCAAATGTCCACCTTTCCCCCTGGGCCAGAGAGTGCCCCGAAAACCACCCTCTAATATGTGATGGATAAAATGTGATGTTCAGATCGAGTGCAAATAAGTTAATATCACGTTCACCTGGAATTGAGGCTAGGGTGGTGAAACCCCGGAGCCCTCTCAGATAAATTCTCCCTCGGGAACCTCCCCTCAACCCCGTTTTCCTCCCCTTCCAGCATCTTGTGTGTTCCAAGTTCAGAACGCCCCAGGCTGCGGCCCCTTGAGGCTCCAAATCCACCCATTCGCGTATAAAGGAAGTGCTGGTTCCGCCTGCATTTCTCTATGGAACCCCTGTCTGGCTATTGGCCTAAGAGTTCTTGGGGCGGAGGTGGGATTAAGCTCTGTCCTGAGTCCAGGAAAGCCTTGGTAGATGGAGGAATGGCTTGAATGCCCTCCCCCCAGATGAGGTCTGCCATACTCCTCCCAGGAGCAGACCCCTCTCCACCGCGGGTCAGGAATGGGCCCAGGCAGCTGTCCCTCTAACGAAGGCCCCGACATCCCTGAGATCTGGCGTCAAATCTTGAAAGATGCAATGGAGATACCCCTGGGCTCTCCCCGAGCTAGGCACTAGGGACCTGAACCCAAGGTGATTGCCCCGGCTGGAATCCTATGTCTCCAGCAAAGGGCTACCCCCTGAGGGCCCGTGATGGTCATCCACGGAAGGAAGGGCACCCAGGCTAAGGGTCCAGGTGGTCAGGGTAGCTTCTTGGTCCCTAGAGAGGACCTCACACCTGCTCTCAGAGCCTTCCTTTCCCCATCTGTATACCCGGGGTTGTGTGCAGGAAGGCACCTCGTTCATCTGGAAAGGTGTGGGAGGCGTGGATTCCCCAAGGCAGGTGGGGGGTGTGACCTCGTTCCCGGCAGAGGTGAGGAGACCGCGGTCGCCAAGCCCCCGGGGTGGTCCCCGCCCCCCGCAACCCCGCCCCCGGGTTCCCGGCCGCCGGCGCCCGGGGGGCTCGGGCAGCCTCGGCCGCGGCCGGCGCGGCTCGGCTCCGCGTCGCCATGGCAACAGCGGCTTAGGGGCGGGGGCGCCGCGGCGGGCTGGGCCGGGCCAGGCTGGGCCGGGCGGGCGGCGCGGGGTGGGCTGGGCCTCGCTGCGCGGGCCGGGCCGTCGGCGCTCGCTCGGCGGGCGGGCGGGCGGGCGGCGCGGGCTGCGAGCTGCTGGGGCCGAGCCCGAGCCCGCGCCCGCCCTCGGCCGCGCGGCCGCCCGAGCCGGGGCGCGGGTCCCGCGCGGGGTCCCGGGCCCGGCGCCGCCGCCGCCGCCGCCGCCGCCGCGCTAACCCCGCCTCCCCTTCCCCTTCTTGTCGCCCCGCGCGCAGGGCTTCCTCAGCCGCCGCCTCAAGGGCTCCATCAAGCGCACCAAGAGCCAGCCCAAGCTGGACCGCAACCACAGCTTCCGCCACATCCTGCCGGGGTTCCGGAGCGCCGCCGCCGCCGCCGCCGCCTCCGCCGCGGACAATGAGAGGTGAGCCCGCCGCCGCCGCCGCCGCCCGGCCCGGCCTCCCGCGCCGCCGCCCCGGGATGCGCCCCGGAGGGCGCGGGGACAAAGCGGGAGCCGGCGCCGGTGCGCGCTGAGAGCCGGAGGGGGCGCCATGCCGCCCTCCGGCAACTTGTGGGGCCACCGCGGACTGGGGGGCACGACGGGGGGACCCTTCTCTCACCCCCTGAGGCCGGGCGGGAAGTGCCCTGGGCGAGAAGTCCTGCCTCGCCTCGCGGAGGTGGGCATTGTCTCCCGGGCGCTGCAGTGCCCGGAGCTGGGGACCCAAGTGGCGCCTCCATCCACAGGACTCGCCCTCCCTGCCCCTGGAGCCCCCGGGTGTCCAATACAAAAGGCATTTTTTCTGCTGGGTTTTGCTGAAACCCAGCGGCGAGGAAAAGCGTGAACATCTGGCGGGGAGGAGCAGGGGGCTGGGCCGCTCAGGGGGCACATCTGCTCTAAGTAGGGCGCACGCCCTTCGGGGGGCTGGGGCGAGCCAAGCGGCCGTGCCCGGGTCCTGAGCTCAGGGCATCGCGGGAGGCTGTTGAAGGAGGAAGGGCCTTAGCCTCTCCGGCCTGGGCAGCTGCTTCCCTTGCTTACCTCTCCACTCCCAGGGGTGTCTCCTGTTCCCTGTTTCCTTTTCCTGGACAAGCCAGGAGCAGGGTGTGGAAATTCCAGGGGGAGGTGGCTCGTGGGCCCGAGGAGGAGAGGGAGGAGGCAGTTCAGCCTGCCCGGGAGTCCCCGGGAGCTGAGCAGGCTTCAGCTCGCAAGGGCAAGCCATCCTGTCCGCCTGTAGGGGCACTGGGCGGGCAGGCACAGTCCCTCGGGGCCCAGGTCACGCTCCTTGAGCCCTGCCAGCCACCGCACCTTTCCCCTTGGGCACAGGTACAGCGATGGATTGTGGTGCCGGTTAGAACGTGTCCCTCCCCGCCCAGCTAGTGGAGGGGAAAGAACGGGTAGGCACCATTCAGCCCCACGTCTCAGGCCGCTGGCATCTGCCTTCATGGGGCTGTGCCTTGTGTGTGATCGGGCGAGTTGGCGAGAAGGGGAGGCACGGGGAGGAATGAGAACGTGTTTCTGCTCCCCTTTAGTTCCCGCGAGGAAAGGAGTGCAAGTTAGATAGCCCAACTCCTTCCTGCCCAAGGGTGAGTGACTTTAACTGACCCCTGGCATCTTTCCGGAGAGTAGCCCCAGTAGAATGACCAGACCTTTCATTTCTACCAGCCAGAGAGCTGCACTTCCCAGGGCATCCTGCCGCTGCCTGCAGCGAGGTGCCAAGCCTAGCCCGAGGCGGGACCCTCAGCCTTTCTCTGATGGCCACGGTGCCCCAGGGGACCAGGCGTGCCGGGGCAGGCAGATGCAGCCAGGCCAGAGCTCAGTGCTGGGTGCAGCCACTGCGTCTTTGAAAAAAAATCTCGCTTCCCATCGTTGTTATTGTCTCGGAGTCAGGCCACCGGGTTTGCTGCCTTCCTCCCTGCGCCGGGCCCCGCCTCCGGCTCTCTCCCTCAGGAACATGCCTTTCTCTGCGCTTTCCCTGGCGGGGGTCAGGACCCTCTGCACCCGCATGCGGGGGCTTGTGTACGTACCCCGTTTTGTGTGCATGTGTCGGTGGTTGTCGGGGAGCAGGAGAGACAGCAGGCAGTCCAGCCTCGGAGTGTGTCTGCCCTCCCGGGAGCAGACAGCGTGCATGCCATGTTTACCTCCTTCCCGTGGAGAGCCCGCACCGAGAAGCTGGGGAACGCTTGGCCGGCCGGCTACCTTGGCTGGAGGTTGGGGCATGGCTGAGATGCCCTCGAGCAGGTCCTGCCCGGCAGCGTGGCCTCAGGTCAGCATTGCCAGATGCTGGAGGGGCTCGGAGTGGGGGGTTGGGAGTGAACCTGTGCAAGCCCATTTCTAGAAATGGTGGTACACGGTAGTGGTTGGAGCAGCATGGCAATGGCAGTGGTGTGGAATTGTCTTCTTAATTTTCTATAAACAAAATCTGGCTCGGTGGCTTCTCTGGCACAAGGAGATTTCCTACGGACGGGCAGAGAGAGACCGAGTTTGAAGTCTCTCTTCCCAGCCTTGGAGCTGAAATAGGCTTGGCTAGGACTGGGGTCTCTTGTTTTGCTGCTCTGGTTAGAAGTAGACTCGTTGGCTGCTGCTGGAATGGATGGGGAGATATTTCCCTGGGGCACCCCCTGGAGTCGAAGTCGTCCTATTTGGAGTTGAGTGAGTAAAACCCGACTCGGGTGACCCAACTCCTGCAAAGCTCTTGGTCAGACCTGGGCGAGGGAGGTACCGCCCTGTCCTCTGAGTTGGTGTGCTTGTGCTGTTGGAGGCCGGGAGGGCGGAAAGGCTGCCTTTGGCTTGGTTTAGGAACAAACCAGGGGGTTGAATTCGGCTTCATGGACCCCCACTGGGCTGCCACACCTTCTGCAGGGGGGAGGGGAGGGTAAGTGCATAGATGCCAGTCTCAGGGATGTGAAATGGGAAGAGGGAAGAGGGTGGGGCTTCTAGGTAATGAATATGAGCCCTGGCTCCTGTGGCCTCCCCTATGCAGACACTTGGGGGCCGCCAGTTGGGTTCTGACTTTGGATAAACCTGTGTGCTTTGTGGCTGTTCAAGTGGTTTTGTTGCATGCTGTCTGTGTGCTCTGCAAACTGCTGTGTGGGAAGGTTATTTTTTGCACTGGAATTCTCTTACTTGGAGGATGGAAACCTCCCTGGGAAAGGAGTCTGCCCCAGGTGTGGCGACACGGAGGCTGGCTGGTTGGGAGAGAGGGTTGGTGTCTAATTATGAGGTTGGGGTTAGGCCAGTCAGGGCTTGGTGGGCACGCTTGGGTACTGGGGGTCCCTAGGGCTACAGGACAGGTTTGAGCCTTTGTATTTAATCCCCTGAAGTGGCCCTGGGGAGGTTCCTTTGGAGGTTTGGAAAATAAGCACCCAGGACAGGTAATCATTTCTCCCGGATAACGGAAATGAACGCTGCTCGGAGGCTTTCCAGGTGAAAGGTGTGCTGGCAAAAGCATTTTTGTTTTGCAGGCTGGAAATGCTGCCGCTTCGTTTACAAGGCTGTTTTAATGTGGGTAAAAGCCATCCAGGATGTGGTGGTTCTGCTTTCCCAGAAGATAATTTCCGAGAGTCACCCGTTTATTTATTAATGTTCCCGAGTAGGTAGGAGGGTCAGCTGGCAATATTATGCTGTCTTCATCCCTTTTCTCCTTGACACTGTTTCTGGGTGATCCTGTTCCTCTCCCCACCCCCACCCACCCCCCCCATGCTGGGATTATGTCCTCCCTGCCTCCCTACCTGTTCCCCTACACCCATAGTTATTCTGCAGTGACTGTATCCCCCTTCCCATTCTTCCAGTGTAGAGCTTATGGAAGAAACGTGGGCAGCCCAGGTGCAGGGTTGCAAAGCTGCTGTGTGAGGAGTTAGAGATGGATTATTCCTCCTGGGAATTGAGTTCCCATACCTGGAAGTTATTAATGGTGGGATGCTAGGCAGTGTGCGACTAGGAAGGGAGGTACTGGAAGTTTCGGGTGAGGGCTTTCAGGGACCCTCAGCTGGCCCTGAGTAGGGAAGAATTGGTTCTGCCACTTGGGGTGAGGGAGTCCCTGAATGGGGAGAGGAGGCTTGGTGAGGAGCAGGGAAAACGGAAGACAGGATCTGTTTTTCTGCATTAACGTTGACAGTAGGTGCAGGAGGGGCTGGGCATCCAGGCCTGGTTTTTCTTGCGTGCCCTCCTTCCCCTACCATAGGCAGTGCCTGTTCTTCTCCGCCTTCCCTAGGGTGACTGTGCAGTATAGACAGTTTCTAGGCATAATGGGAAGTATGCCACCGTTGGATTTGAAGCCAGGTTTTCCTGGAGCAAGTCACTTAACTTTTCTGAGCCTCAGTTTGCACATCTTTAAAATGGGCCTGATGGTAATATTTGTGGGAACATTAATCTTAATATATTCAGCACATATTTAACAGGAAGTGTCTGTCCTGTTCAGTGCTATTTCTTTTGCAGCTAACACTGGGTTTGCACATTTCATTTAAGTGTTTCTAAAATTTCAATAAGTAATAGCATGCAAAAGAGGCTTTTTGCAGTCTTTCAATAAGTGGCAGTTAATATTGGTTGGGAAAGGTCACCTCATCTTGGTAAGCCTCAGTTTTCTCATCAACAGCATGGGAATAAAAACAAGTGAGGTGTTATTTCGAGGTGCCAGGGAGATATCAGATGTTGCTGTCCCTTGTAAGGCGGAAAGGGCTGTGAAGAGGGTCATCGTTACCTTGAAGTAATAGCTGGGCAGAGTGACCTTAGTTCCTCTCTACACCTGGAGAAGCAAACCTCTTCTACTACATGTGTTTTAAAAATCGGCTTTAAAAGTTACATCTAATGTTGGATCATACTTGTTTTTAATCATGTAGGCATTTAGGTTATGTGGCTTTTCTTAAAAATAATACTGGTATTTAAATCCTTGAATATCTTTGTCTGCTTCTTGATTGTTTTCTTAGGATAAAGTCTCAGAAATGGAATTATTAAGTCAAAGAATAGATAGAAATGCCTCCTCCTCCTGAAAGCCTGTAATAATGTGCACTGCCCCAATGGTTTCTGAGAGTGCTTGTGAGCACCTGTGCCCTCCCACCCGTACCAACATCTTGGTGTCATCATTAAAACAATCTTTGTTATTTGAATAGGCCGGAAGAAAAAAATGGTGTTTCTTTGTTAATTGCATTTCTTCCCTTGCTAGTGATTGAATATTGTTTTCTGAGAGCAATGGCCAGGAGTGCTTTTTCTTTTGAGTCTTGTCTATTCCTGTCCCTTGCCTTCTGACAAGCCCCTGGCAGGATTCGTGGTTGCTTTGTACGGCCTCCCTCTGCTCTGAGAGGCCGCAGGTAGGTGGATCTTTGTTAAATGGGCCTCTGCCTTCTGAGAGGTATGGCAGGGAATTCATTAATTATCTACAAGGAAGGCTCTCAGCTCTCTCCCCTCCCCTTCCCCCTGCCTCTTCATAAGGGAATCGGATTTAATTCTTAATCCGATAATTATCGTAAGGAGGCCTGGTGCATACACAGCACTTGGCGAGGTCTTCCGCCCTACAGGGTAGGTGGGCAGTGAAGCACTGTTCGGTTCAGGGACACTGAGGGACACCGAGGTACACGGAGGCGTGGAGGTGGGACTGTCACCAAAGCCAGGCCTTGCCTCCGGGTCCTCACCACCTGCAGTGTGGCATTCGGAGCCCCGTGGGCACCTTTGGCAGCAAGGCTGACCTGAGCCCCATGCACGGGCAGGTAATTCTGAGCCTCGTCTCCAGAGAGGGAGGGGGAAGCTACAGAACACGACTCGGACGTAGAGAAGAACCAATTTATTTTTTGCCTTCTCATTTTTATCACCCTCCTTTTAGATCTGCAGCTCCCTCGTGTATCTTCCAGAGATCCGAGCTGGGCAATATTTTTAGGAACCGTGGAAATTAGCTAGCGAGAATGTGATCAGCCCCAGGCTGGGGTTTCAAAGACATATAGAGAAGCCTTTCTTGGTACTGGCATCTGTAGATACATGCATGTCTGTGTGTGCACATTTGTGTATGTCTTACAAGTGCATACCTGCCCTCATGAGTGTTGTGTGTATGCTATATGTAAATACGTTGTACATGCCTGTGCGTTTGAAATGAGTAATGACATGTAAAATGTTTAGAATAGTGCTTGCCACTTCATGTTGGATTGGAGCATATGAAGTGGCTGTTTTTGTAGGTCAAATGTGGGCATATGGTTCACTCTAATAAGTGCTCAATAAGTGTTGACTGCCGTTATTATTATTGTGTCTGTTTATTCTGTGTACATGTGTGTATAGTATGTTCTGTGTTTGAGCTCTCACACGTGGATATCTGTGTGCAGTTTCTGTCTGGGTGTGCGGCTGCTGAGCTGGCCTGTTAGGTGACAAACCGCCCACCTTCCTGGGGAGAACCTTCCAGGGCTCGGCATATACATGGGCCATCAGGACAGCAGCCTTCCTGCTTAATTCCCTTTAACTTTCAGGTGCCAGCAGAGCCCAGGCTGGGGTGTCAGGCCTGAGGGGTGCTGTGGGGCCCATCACATTCTCCCAAAGTAACTCTGCCTATTTCTAAGCCCCATGTCTGAGAACACGCAAATCGACTCTTTAATGGAATCCCTTTGCAAAAATATTACTTGAAGCAGAAAGTTAATTACCAGGCTCTAATGAATGGCTATTTTAGAGGGCCACAGAAGAGATCCTAGGGAGACCGAAAAGGCAAGAAGGAAAACATCCCGCTCCCCTCCGGAGCGCCTGGTGACTCCTCCCCTGGCGGCAGAGCACACTTGGCCTCTCCCAGCCTGCGCTGCCGCCCACTCCCCGGTGACTGGCTCAGGGGAAGTGGAAAGCTCCCTTTGTGCGAAGACCCTCCGGTGTCCTCTGAGGAGTGGCCTGGGTGCATTCCCACCTGGGGGTGGGCTGTGTGAGGAGCTGTGGGTAGCAAGCCTGGACGGAGGCGGGGCTGTACCTCCTTACCCGCACCCCCTCCCGGGCCTCTGAGGCCTCTGTAGCTGGGCTACACGCCCAAGGCTGTGGGAAGGACAGTCCCTGGCCACTCCTCAGTGAAACTGGCCCCTCCCTTCCTCTTCCAGGGTACTTTGGGCTGCTGCCTACAAGACCCCCTGTGCTATCCCTTCTCCCCTTCTGCACGAGGCACCTTCTGGAAAGGCTAACTCTCTACCGGGTAGTTAGCTACCTCCTCCCTGTGCTCCCCCAGTGCTCAGTGTGGAGTCATCTGTGATCATGCCTGCCCACCCACCTCAGCGCACTGGTTGAAAGCCCAAGGAGATTGTTGTGATAGAAATGATGTGGAAGTTTCCCTTCCTAGCTGGGGGTGGCCTGTGTTTCCTCCCCTCTGAGATAGAGGGCATCTCTGTCCTCTGTGGGCATGTGTGAGTATGAGCCTGTGGCTGGACACACCGCCATGGCTCCCCACCCCGTCTTGTCTACAGGCCTCACCGCCTGCCACCCGGCTGTGCACCAGAGGGCCCCTCTGAGCAAGGCAGGTGGTGGGTGAGGACCCAGGGGAAGGACAGGGAGATAGGGTTCCCCACCTGCAGAGATCCCTGGCAGTCTGCCTGGGAAGGTCCTGGGCATTGGGAGGGTAGGAGGAAGTGACCCCAAGGCTAGAGGTCAAGCCTGATTCTCGGAGTATGCCAAAATAGGACCTCCCTGTACCCCGCTTACACCTGCTCAGGAAGCCTGCGGGCACCTGACTCCTAGGGTGGTTCCCTCAGAGACCTCCGCTGATGGCGGCGGCCTGGGTGGGCCGGTGTGAGGTTTTAATTTTGTGCCTTGTGTGAACGTGCTCCTGTGCCGGAGGAGGGGAGGTGCTAGAGGGCAGCCTCAGGACCTCCTTGGAGGTTCCCCCAAAGGCAGCCTGAGCAAGGCTTTGCCACCCTCACCCTCCTGCTGCCATTCCTTGACTGCTACAGGCCAGCCTAGAGCCAACAGAGGTCAGGGGCTGCAGGAACGAGGCTGCTGGGCCAGGCTCTGTCCTGTAAGACAACTTTGGAAGAGCCACCGTGTCTCCGTTTTCCCATCTCGTTAGTGGGGAATTGGCCCAGCTAGATGCTCTATGGGGTGAGTTACTCCTGCCACAATGATTCCCCACCTCCCTCTTCTATTGGGCAGCCCCCATGGGAGAGGCCCCCTTTTGACCCCGTGCCAGCTGGTTCTGGCCACCACCCAGTTAACCTTTGGACCTGCCTGTTGCCCTGACTTTTCTTGCATCCTCCGGACCCTCATTGGAAGGCCAGACATGATTGTGAAAGAGAGCAGTGGGCAGAGCTGTAGACGCACTCTGGTAGCACAGGCCCTGATTTAGTGCGACGGTGTCGTGGCGGGGGTTTCATGTGAGGGCAGTGAATTAGCGCGGCGGCTCCCTGTGCCCACTGACTAAGGGGAAGTTAATTTCATGCTCTGTCTTTTTGACATTCGTAATCAAAGCACTGTATTGCAGCTGCAGACGGTTAGCACGTGAAGGATGTGCAAGCCTTAACAATTTCTGTTTCCAGTGAAGCGGATTGATTAATAGATTGTTCACAGCCCCGCCCACTCTGTTCCTGTTCCCCTTCCTTCCCCCCGTTTCCAACTTCCCCAGATCTCATCAGGACACCCAGCCCCAGGATTGACTGACTACAGCCCCACTCTTGTCTTGGAAGCAGAGGGGCTGGCCTCTGAGTAGGACTGACCGGCCAAGCTCAGCCCCACAGGACTGACCCTTCATCCTCACAAACCAGGATTGCCTGGGGCACCTGATAAAATGCAGGTTCTTGGGCCCCAGCCCAGACCTTCGGAATTAGAGTCCGGTGGAGTAATTGAGTTTCCCCACAGTCTGAGAACTGTTGCCCTAAGTCAGTGGTCGGCAAATTCATTAGTCAACAGAGCCAAATATCAATAGTACAACGATTGAAATTTCTTTTGAGAGCCAAATTTTTTAAAACTTGAACTTCTTCTAATGCCACTTCTTCAAAATAGACTCTCCCAGGTCATGGTATTTTGTGAAAGAGCTACACTTAAGGGGCCAAAGAGCTGCATGTGGCTCTCGAGCCGCAGTTTGCTGACCACGGCCCTAAGTTTATTCCTTTTGCAGAGGGGCAGGAACTCTGCCTTAGCTGTGGGCCAGGGTCCATTCTTAATGACTTTTTATGGTGAGAGGTGTTTTTTTTTTTCTTCCCCATTTCACAAATACAGAAACAGAAACTCCAAGGGGATGTAACTGGTCCAGAATCATACATTGGGGGACCCATGTCCAGGCAGTCCCTGTCCTTCCCCTGGGTCCTTACCCACCACCCTAGGTGGTGCCCCTCATACCCCCATTAGTATGCAGACCCTTCCTTTTTATGGTTGTGGTGCCTTCTTTCAAAAGTTTTTTTTTTTTTTTTAAATTTATTGGGGTGACATTGGTTAATAAGATTGTATAAGTTTCAACTGTTCGTTTTTATGATACGTGATCTGTGTATTGCATTGTGTGCCCACAACCCAAAGTCAATTCATCTTCTGTCGCCATATATATGGCCCCCTCTACCCTTAACTACCCCCATCTCCTTCTCTCTGGTGACCACCATATGTTGTCTCTGAGTTTTTCGTTTGCTTGTTTTTCTTGTTTCTTCATTTGTTGTTTTCATTCCCACCTAAGAGTGAAATAATACGGTTCTTATCTTTTTCTGACTTTTTTTTTTTTCACTTAGCATGATATTCTCAGGGTCCATCCGAATTGTGGCAAAAGGCAGTATTTCACCTTATGGCTGAGTAGTATTCCATAGTACGCATGCATCGCATCTTCTTTTTCCAATCCTCTATCGAAGGACACTTCAGTAGTTTCCATGTCTTGGCCACTGTGAATAATGCTACAGTGAACATAGGGGTGCATATATATTTGTGAATAGATGTTTTCTAATTTTTTCAGGTAGATACCCAGAAGAGTGGTTGCTAGGTCATATGATAACTATTAATATTTTCATAGTGGCTGTGCTAGTCTACATTCCCACCAGCAATGAATGGGTGCGGTGCCTTTTGAAATCCACCTTCGCCATCCTAGAGGAGTGCCCAGAAGCCCTTCTTGTGCCCACACAGGACGAAGGTGCCCCAGGCCTCCCAAGTTTGCTTGGAGCAGTTAGGTGACCTGCATTTCACAGGGGAGGTGGAGAGGCTCGGAGGGGTGAAGGGCAGATCTAGATTTGGAACTTTTCTGCTAACGTCATGTCCAGTACTTGCCCACCTGTGCCAACAAGGCTCACTCTTCTTGCTGTCACCTTGGTTACAGGTGAGAAAGTGGAGGTTCAGAGAGGTTGGGGTCACTTACCAGGATTGAGAGAGTGACACTATGGTTGTTCAAGCCCAAGTCCACTGAGTGAAAGCCTGGGGAACAGGACTGGCCAACATTTCGTGGCTGGACCAGGTGCCCTGGACCCCCACCTGGAGAGTGGCCAGCCGGGAGAGGCCAGGTCAGGTGGAGGAGGGTGTCGGGAAGAGAGGTGGAGTCTGGGCTGAGGGTTGTGGAACTAGAATTTGAACTCATGGCTGCCTTACTCAAAGCCCCCCCCCCCCCGCCACTGTCTCTTGCTGAGGAGATGTGGCAGTCACTCAGAGCCAGCACAAGGCCCAACTCCACCCATTGCTTCTCTCTGAGCCTCAATTTCCCCATCTCAACAAAGCACAAACGCAAGACGAATGTGTTGGGGGCCAGCATTCTGGGATTCCTTGAAGGAAAGCAGCTAGCCCAGGGTGCATCCAGCCTTGCTGAGACTTTGCTGCACCACCTTCAGGCCGTGAAGCCCAGGGCTATTGTAGAATGGAGCTGTGAGAATGTGCTTCCTCTTTGCACTCTGCACACGGCCTGCTTCTCTTGGTGCTGTGATCCCCCCCCCCCCCCCCCCCCCCAGTGCTCTTGAATGGCCACTCATGATTGGCCAGGTTCCATGCCCAGCGCCTTGTTCATTTTCTCATTTCGTTGTTTTCTCATTCTGTCCTTACAACAGCACTAGGAGGATAGACTGTTACCACCCTCATTCTATAGAGAAGATTGAGGCAAGACACAGACTGCACAATGGGTCCATCATTCAGCTCATAGGTAGCCAAGCTGGGTCTCAGACCCAGGTGGTCTGGCTTATGATAGAAAAGCCCATCATCACCCATGCATCTGTTCAGATGCCCCGTTTTACAGATGACATGCTGTGTCAGTAATACCACCAGTGAACTACCTGCCACATAGAAAGTGTCTCCTGTGTGCCAAGCATTGTGTGTTGTATGCATGTCATCTCTGGTCCTCGTGGCTACTCCCACAGGTGACGACACTGGCCTGGGAGAGGTGAAGTTTATTGGGGATTACCCTCAGGATGAATTTAGAATCTAGGTCTCTCTGGCCCAGGGCCAGGGCCTCTCTAGTGGAATAGCTAACAGGAGGAACACACCCCGTAGGCCAAGCCTGCTGTCAGCACATCACTGGGAGGAACTCACTTCATCCTCACAAAAGCCTGTGTGATACACACTCTTGTCATCCCTGGGTTACAGTCAGAAAAGGAGATGCATAGCTGGAATGGCAGACCTAGGATTCGAACCCAAGAAGTCTGGCTCCCAAGCCTGTGCTCTTAACCACTGCACGGCGCTGCCCTCTTCCTATCTTACAGATGAGGAAACTGAGGTCCAACAAGTGAAAGCCACTTGCCCTGAGTCAGACAGCAGGTGAGTGGCAGAGATGGGATTTGTATTGATATGTAAATCTTTCCAGAGGGCTTTACTGTCTCTCACCTGAGAGAGCATAATAGCTGTCAGCGGGGTGGAGGAGTGTCCCAGGCCGCCCGGAGCACTGCAGGGGCTTCTGTTGCTGAAGTCCTGAGGTGGTAGGGGTGGCAGGCCTTTCTCCCGGTCTCAGTGGGTGGGACCACCAGGATGTGAGAGGAGGGCTGGCTTGGTGACTGCCCCCTACCTTTGTAATTGATCAGTGATGATAAGTGTGGGCTGCCCCAGGGTTCCGGGCCCCACATCTCTTCTTGGCAGAGCTGACTAGCTGTGGCTGCATTTGAATCTATTGATTTATGATGCCTGGTGAGGTGTGGCAGGTGGAAGAGGTCATGGGTAGGTTACACTGGTTTTGCACAGCACCTCTCTTCCTCTCCAGGTCAGCTTGTAGAGGATACTTTCATCATTGCCCAGGAGGGTAAAGAGAAAGCAGTGATGGGGGTGGGCAGGCATTCCCCCAACCAGCCCAGGCCATGTCTGGTCCTGACCCTGAGGGAGGATAGGAGAGTCTGGTGTTGAGACCTCCAGCAAGGCTGGCTGAGGGTCACTGATCATGCAGCCAGGCTCCCTGCTGACACAACCGTCTGTGGACCTGAGATGGCCCTGGGCACAGGTGTAACTGTTTGGCCTCAGGGAGGGCGCTAGAGGTAGGTGTGGGGCAGTGGTCATGCTGTGGCCGGGTATTCTGGTCTCTTCTGGTTGTCCGGGGCATGTGAAGTCCACACGTTTGGCTGCCTATGAGAGTAATGAAAACCTGCTTTAGGGGAGTTCAGATCAAGGGATAATGGAGCTGACAGGGGCTTTAGTGAGCAATCTGTCCAAAGGTTCTCAAACTCGGTTCCTGGAGGCAAGACTCGGCGTTTTCCTCCACAGGTGTGTGAGCATTCTCACTCCAGGGACTCACCCTAGGATCCAGGACATTGAAGGCCCTGAGGGGTCCTGCAGTCTCACCTCGGTTAGTCCGGGCCTTCTGTTCCCGCACCCTTACTTTCACCCCAGGAGCGGCCGGCAGTGTCTGCGGATCGGTAGTGTTCTGCCAAGCATTCTTTGATAAACACTAATTTGAAGTGTTACCTCTCCTTAGACATGGGCTTCTTAGGAGGCAGCTTTGGAAGTATTCCATGCCTTCAGGACCCACAGGAGTAAGTCTTGAGTGATGGCATTGCTGGCCCAGAAGCAGCTATTGGGATGTGTAATTCCAGGACCTCAGAACCGTTCCTCAAAGCAGCTACCAGCTCTCCTGTGTGTGGGGTGAGCACTGGCTTTCTGTGGGCCCAGAGCCGGGAGGGGTTTATTTCCCCTTTTGTGGGCTGGGTGGCTCCCTCCCGGCACCCAGCTGCTTGGGCTCTGGGTATCTCCATCCCCCACTGGACTCCTGTGGAAGACAGCAATCGGGCAGAGGCTGCCCACTGATTTGCATAATTGCACTGTCCCCTGAATAATTAATAAAGCTCTGTCCTTGCTGGGAGCAATGTCTGCGCCATTATGGGTGGGTTTGCCAGAGCTCTTCCAGGGAGCTGATGGTTCCCGGACTCCTCGGCCTTTCCTGGCACGAGTTCCCCGGAGAGAAGAGAGGGCACTGGATTGGAGGGGGGGTGTCCATGTCGCTCATACTGGGCGGGGCTGGCAGTACAGGCTTCTTTCTTCCAGGAGCCCACAGATGGGTCTCGAGCACACAGACGACTTGGGATTCTATTCTTCCGCTTTGTGTGGTTGGTCCCACAAGTTCTTCTCTGAAGTGTGATCAACTGGTGCGGAGACTGGGTGTCCTTTTTGGTTAGCCTGGGGAGGCACTGCTGACCCCGCACGTAAGGGAAGTGATGGGCGTTTTCAGGCAAAGGCAGGGGAAGGGAGGCATTTCAGCTCGAGGCCTTTCTTCAGTCCCTTTAAGTATTTGGCCTTGGTAAGATCGGGGTAGCCTGGAAGTGACTCCTATTCGAGGTTTCTAAGTCATTCTTTGTGTCGTTTTGTTGAAGGGAATTTTCTCTCTGGGTCAAGGGAGGTTGAGGGCTGGCTATACTCCTGACATGTAATTGACACCGGGAGAGGTCCTAGTCTCTTCAAGCCAGGGGTGTTCTTGAAAGTGCCCATAGGACTGTTTCTCAAACTGAGTTCCACAGAACACCACATTCTTGCAGACGTTAGTGGGTGGGTGCTTGGGATAAGAGGATTCCATAGTCCAATCAGGTGAGGGAAGCAACCAGTGAACCCAGACAAGTTAAGTTTCTTCAATGCTGGACTCCTAGGAGCCTTTAATATGTTAGTGTGCATCTGGGTGTGTAGGAGGTTGTATAGGATGCTCTGCTTTCCATCCACACAGACTGTCCAGGGTCTGCTTGCACATCTCCTGAGATGGGGAGGTGCCCAGGCCATTGCTTGACAATGCCCACCCTTGGGAACCGTCCTCTGTTGAGTTTCTCGAGCCAGCATTTAGGTGGCACTTTACCACTTATCCTTTACCACTTGGCCCTTCTACCAGCTTGGGAGGTGGTAGGGCAGGGGTCATCCATTTTATAGATAATGAAACTGAGGCTCAGAGGGTAATTACTTAACCCTAAGACACATAGATGGTGGTAGAGTTGGCAGTTAAACCAATGTCTGCTAGATGCATCTTCACCTCTTTCCTTTGGCCATCAAAAAAACCCAAAACATTTATTCCTTGCCCTGTTGGTGTGGCTCAGTGATTGAGTATCAACTTATGAATCAGGAAGTCATGGTTTGATTCTCGGTTGGGGCACGTGCTTGGGGCATGCGGGAAGTGGCCAACTGGTGACTCTCATCATTGATGTTTCTGTCTGGATAAAGGCTGGCCTTGGTCCTTTGGACTTTGGGGACCTGTTGCTCCTGCAGCTCCCATCCCAGCTTAGAGTAAGATTCTGGGAGGAGGAAGTAGGTAAGTTAAAACTCTGTTTAATAATATCAGGCCTGGTTTCAGAGCCATATACAGCTAATGGGCATAAAATTATCAGATGTCCTGCTTATCAAACCATTCTTGACTCACTCTTTCTTCTGCCCTCCCTTTTCATAGGATGAGTAGGCTCTTGTCATGTGGGGAGGAGGAGGGCAGTGGGTGCCCAGCTTTCAGGTCTTTCTGAGGCCATGCCTGGGCCTGGTGGGTGGCCAAGGACAGCCTGTTGACAGAAGGTGGGCTCAGAGGTTGCACTTAGGCTGAGGGGTGACTTCCAGGACCTCCACCAACTGTTTTATGTCTCAGGAGTCTCCTTGGGTCACATCATCAAAGTGACCGACTGCATTGCTCCCAAGTGGCACATTTACCTTGATCCCTAATGAACAGAATTCTTCTGTTGACACATGGATCTGGCACCCTAATTTCCTTTGTGTCTGGGCCAGTCACCTAATCTCTGAACATTTGTCTCCTCAGTCTTTAAAATGGGTGTGATACAAAGACCTTGTATGCATATATGCATAACCCATGGACAGACAATAGGGTAGTGAAGGCCTGGGGCAGGGGCAGAGGGACAGGGGCAAGCAGGAGGGGGGGTCAATGGGGGAAAAAAGGGGAGTCTTATGTAATACTTTCAACAATAAAGATTAAAAAAAAAAACAACAGGAAAAATGGGTATGCCAATGGTGTTGGCATCTTAGGGCTCTGAGGTCACATGGGATCATATATGTCACATGATCATTTTATCATATCACATGTGCGCGCTCACACTCTCACATTTGCACATATCATGCTTTTGAGCTTCTGTTTGAGACCCCAGAATCCTGTCAGCACATCTGGCCCAGCCCTCACAGGGTCCACCCCATCATGTAGCAGGAGATAGCCCAAGACAGACATGAAAGATGTTAGTGCGGACATTTCTCCCACTTAGAAAATCAATACTCTGTGGTCTGCCTAATTGCTCTGTTGCTGCTAAATGAGTCATTATGGAGGGAAAATAGCAAATGCATTGTGAGATTAATGGGAGAAAATAGTTGGCAAATGACTTTGACTTGCTTCTAAAACTCCAAGAAGGTGTTAGTATGAGAAATCTGGGGAACCACGTGAGGCTGAGTCCCAGGAAGCAGCTAACGGCGTTAAGGCTCCAGAGGTGCCGGGAGGTCTGGGAGGGCCCGTTCAGGGCACTGACTCGAATGTCGAAGGGGCTGGAAGTGGGAGTTCCTAAGTGGTCAAGTTTGGAGCCATCGATGGGATGGGAGCTCAATGGCCTACTCCTGAGGAGATGGTCCACTCTCTGCCAGGCACGATGCTAGTGTGGAGGGTGCGGTGTGTAGCAGAACCAGCCTGTCTCCTCCTTTGTGAATGAATCATCCTACAGGTAAATTGCAGTTGAGGCACATGTCCTGAAGGCACTGAGAGCCCAGAACAGGAGGGTTTGATGTGTGGTGGTGGCGGGGACAGCTTCCTTGAGGAAAAGAGGAATGAGCTGAGCTCTTAGGGAAGAGCCTTCTAGGCAGTTGGAGGAGCTTGTGCAGACCCAATGGGGCCAGGAGTGAGGGGCTAAAAAAAGGTCCTTGTGATCTTAACCCTATAGCAATCTTAAGAAGTAGATAATTTCTCACTTTATAGGTAAGGAAACCCAGGCTGAAGTTGGTGAAAAGACTTGCCCAAGATCATATAGCCTTTAAGTGGCAGAGTCTGGATTTGAACCCAGGCCTGTGGAGTGTCAGCTGAGGTGCATGCCCACCTGCTTCAGGGAGCTGGCCTTGGCACCTGCCGCCCTGTGGGAGTCTCTGCAGCCAGGGTCAGGGACCTCACTCCTGTAGGTCTGGCCTCCGCAGAGGGCTGCCTAAGAATCTTCTAATCTGGGGAGGCATAGGACACCAGGTGGGGTGGGGGTTGCCTCTCTGCCTTGTTGGGATTTTGCTTCCTCTTCAAGGCAACAAAACTTGGGTAATTTTCTGATGATCAGAACACATGCTGACTAATGACTCCTCTTTGAAAAAGCTCTGTTAATAGCACACTTCTCCGATGAAGTGGGTTGATTTATTTCCTGTCATTCTGCCCAGCAGGCCTGTCATCTGGGGCCTATGGCCTGCCTGCAGAGGTGGGTGGAGGTGGCCAGTTGAAGGCACTTAGAGACCTGTGGACTTCCAAGGGTTTTAGGAAGTTCACCAGCAGGTGGGGAGCCACCAAGCATTCCCGTGGGCACTGGGAAGGAGGCATTGGGGGCACAGAGGTCATCCATCTGTCTTGGTTCTTGGATATAGCTGAGCGTCATGGTGTGATGGTAACCTGGCAGAAAGAATCTAGAGCCCTACCCAGGAGTCCAATTCTCAGGCCTAGGGGTGGCCCCAGAGACTGTGCTCATGACAAGCCCCTGTGTGATTCTGAGACCCACTCAAGCATTGAGACCTCCAGCTAGCAGTTCTGGATTCCCCCTCTCTGGAAGGACCCCATGCCTCCAGGGTGGAGGTGGGGGTGGGGGTGCCGAGTTATCAGGCTGCAGGGTAACTTTGGGACTGGATATACCATTGCCTGCTCCAGCCTGGGAATCCGGGCCTGACCGTGCCTCGTGGGACACTGGTAGGTGGGCAGAGCCAGGTGGGCAGCTGAGCTCCAGAGGAGGCAGGAACTCGGAACTGGCCTGGGGTACTTAGCTACTGCTGTTGGTGGAGAGCCAGTTTCAGCCCCAACTCAAATCCGATTGGCTCTGCCCTGCCCCTGGTGAGAGGCTGAGTGTTTATTTGGTCTGGCTGAAGAGCCCTCGCTGAGGGCCCTTTGTCCTGCTTAGATTTCACTTCCAAAAGAATCTGCTCAGTTCTTCTATACACAGCGGGGCATCCCCTATGGGGTTCCAGGGAGATCTGGGCTGGCCCTGCCCTGGAGGCAGAGAGGGTCCAGCCCTGCCCCAGCACTTCTGAGGCCCCCAGAGGGGGACACTGGTGGCATCCTGGAGTTGGTGCATCGAGGTCAGCTTTCTGGTCTTGTTTCTGTTCCTCCCGGAGCCAGTTCCTCCTTCAGAGAGAAAGCCAGGTATGTCAGATTCACTCACAGCTCAGACACCAGCCACCACAGTAGCTCTGGCTCTGGGTACCAAACCGTGGGTCTCCTCAGAGGCAGTCCTTGTCCCCCTGTGGTGGCAGACTCAGGCCACATGACATATGAACCCAGGCATACGTGAGGCAGAAGGAGCCGGGCTAAGGCTTATCCCACACTCTTCCCTCCACCTGGGCTATGGATGAATTCCAGAGTCTTCCATCCCTCAGTTTCTACTCCAACAGGGTCACCCTGGGACCTGCTTGTTATCACAGGTGCTCTTTCGCAGGTAGACAGCCGGCTGTTGCCTTAGCTTGGTTCTGTGCCTTCCATTGGTCTTTGACCAACCTGGGGCACCTGGGCTGCCCACCAGGAAGCCTGGTGGTTCGCCACCATACGTTTCTGGTTTGTCATTCCTGCTTTTCTCCCTCCCAGGTGAAGGCGGCTGCTTAGCTCTTGCCATGCTCCTTTGGTAACATGTAGTAGCATGTAGCCTCTGACGGTTAGCAGCGGGTCGGACTCTTGCCTCCTCTGCCCCCAGCTACCAGGAAGAGTCTCAGTGAAGACTGCCCTGTGCACACGCGGTTTAGGAACTCTCAGAGAGACAGTCCTCGGCCTCTCCAAAGCCGGGCAGCCCCCCACTCTGTCCTTCCACCCGGAGAAGCACCTTACACCGCAGGCTCATCCCCAGGCAATGCCACAGTCTCTCACTGCGGGAACTGCCCATCTCTTTCGTGACTTGGGGGACAGGGTCTTCCCTTGAGTGATGGTACTCGGGGCAAACAGAATTCCAGACCCCAGGAGGCTACTTGCGAAGGGTTGGCTTGCAGGGTTTGCTGACTCTTAGGGCAGGTTCAGACAGGCTGGCGATCCCCCGTGGCCTTTTTGTCCGGTCACGTCTGAAGCCACTCATTGCACAGCGGAAACACCGCATCCTACCTAATGCAGTTGTGCAGAAAACTGTTTAATGGGCTTGCCGTAGCTACCCCTGGTGCACTGGAGTCCCATCAGGGCCCCTGCAAATCTGGCCTTGGGCAGGCCCACGTAATGTTTCACACATGTTTACTACAGTGGCAGCCATTTGTCTTAATATGTTTCAGAGTGGTCGACATACAACTTAGCAATCCCCAGGGCTTTCTGAACTAACATCACCCTCTGCCTGGAGTTGTTCTAGCTGCTGTGTCTGACTCTGCCCTGCGGCAGCCAGCTGCTGGGCACTGAGAGGAGGCCTCGGTGAGAGTCCAGTCAGGGTCCTGCCTTCCTCGGATCATTCTCATCTTAGCTCCACCCATCCTCCATCACTGTCCTCTCCTCTCCCCTTCTAGTCCCATGGCTGCCTGTGCTGCCGGTCCAGGCTCCTCCTTGGAGGGGCAGGTACCATTCAGGAGTGAGCATCCTACAAGATGAGCCTGGCTTGTTGGAACTCCTGGCCCAGAAGCCTCAAGCCCCCAGCCATGGTCCCTGTTAGGATTGTGTGGCCGACAAGGGACTTGTTTTCAACATGTGAGGCATGCCCCTGCTTTCTGTCTCGATGGCCTTTTGTGCCAGTGGCCCCACTACCAGGCCCCTGACATTGTGTTGAGGTTTTGGAAGGGCCAGGCACTCACCCCCGAGCTGGTTGCCCAGAAAGAGCAACCAGTTCTAAATCACTCCGCCTGGGAAGGCAGACTCTCTGGGCTGCCCTGGCAACAGCTCCGCACCAGCCTGTCGGTGTGGCCGCTGACAGCCGTGGTTCCTGACTGGCTACACGCCTCCAGCTCCCTCCCCTGCTCCCTCACTCATTACCAGCAGCTTCCTGCATCCTTCAGGCAGAGCGTGCAAAGGAAGCGCAGGGCTGGGGTCCTCGGACGCTCTTGGCTTGCACACGCCATGCGTGGGTGGGGCCACCCTCACAGGATTTCATCAATAACATCGGCCTGGCTTGGGCACCATTCAAGATCAGGCCGCAAGGAGAACGGAGCCTGGCTTCCAAGGTCTTAATGAGTCTCTCGGGAGCCCCCGGACTCTCATCCTCACTGCCTCCCCACTCCCCTGAGCAGCCATGCCCTCCTCATCCCTGTTTACTGGCACAGATGCAGCCAGCATGCCCTGTTCAAATCCCAGCTCTGTGACTTGGGGGAACTTGCTTAACTGTGAAATGGGGATGATGGCAGTTCCTAACTGGAAGGGCTGTGGAGAGGAATAGCTGAGATGTGTAGCTGAGCTTAGCAGAGTGCCTTGAGACAGGTGCAGTGGTACCTCAGCTGTGTGAGCGTTACTGTGCTGTAGAGTTCCCCGTCTCATTTTGTTCCCTCTGAATGCCTCCTTCTCTTCCGTTCTTCCTGCTTTCATCCTGTCTTTCAAGTCCTAGCTCCTGCTTGAAGCCTGTCCAGGTCCCACCTCATCCCGGATAGACTTCCCTTTGCTCTGTGTTTTCTGTGCTTTATTACAGGGTCTGCTCCCCCATAGCAGTGAGGCGACCTGAGGGCACTTGGTGGGGTCTCTTGAGCTGTACTCATCAAGGCAGTGTCTGGCACCTTCCCAGTCCTCCAGAATCTTGGTGAACCTGGAAACCCCACCGCCCCCTTCCCCCCTTCCCGCCATAGTGAGGAAGTGGGCATGAAGATGCGCACTTCCTCTGTGCCAGGCCCTCTCTTTTTTTGAGGATATTTTTTCCATTGCTTTTCAGACAGCGTGGAAAGGAGGGGGCGGGGAGACAGACACACACACACAGACACATTGATGTGAGAGATACATCAACTGGTTTCCTTCCGCATGGGCCCCGACCAGAGCAGGGAGTGAACCCACACCCTAGGTATGTGTCCTTGACCGGGAATGAAACCTGCTCCCCTCATTGTGCTGCCCAGCACTCTAACTATTGAGCAACACCAGCCAGAGTGATGCTTTATCTCTTAAAAGCTCACTGTTCCCTAAGTAGGTATGCGGGTCACTAACATTGTGTATAAAAGTCAGGGCAAGGGTCTGGCCACACAGGTGCTGTGTCATTGCTAGTTCCCCAGCACTCATGTCCAGATGCACACAGCACAGATGTGTGTGTGTGTGCACCTGGGCGCCTTCACAGAACTGGATTGCTCACCAAGGCTGACAACTCTCCTTATTTTTTTAAATACATTTTTTAAAAAATATATATTTTATTGATATTTCACAGAGCGGAGGAAGGGAGAGAGTTAGAGAGCTAGAAACATCGATGAGAGAGAAACATCAACCAGCTGCCTCTTGCACACCCCCTACCGGGGATGTGCCTGCAACCAATGCACATGCCCTTGACCGGAATCGAACCTGGAACCCTTCAGTCCGCAGACCGACGCTCTTCCACTGAGCCAAACCAGCTTCGGCTGACAACTCTCTTTAAATGAGGCTGATGGGAAATGGGTGGAGTGGCAGGCACCTCTCAGCTGGGCAGCCCCAACTCTGGCCTCTGTAGCCTGGCAGCCAAGAGGTGGGGCTCTTGTACCGCATGGGTCCCTTGGTCCCACCTTGTAGAGCCCAGGGTATGCTGTGGGCCTCACAGCATTCGTTTCCTTACTTCCTGGCAGTTCTCACAGTATGACATTGAGGGATAGGCCTCCTGTGCACAGGGCCCAGGCCTTCATTCTGGGCCTCTGGCCCCTTCCATGCAGCCTGGCTCAGCGCAAGGACCCAATAAACGTTTGCACCATGAGGGGTACAGTGAGCCCCGACTATGCGGGTGCGGGTGCTTCGCCAAGGGCGGGAGTAATTACCTTCGGTGGCACTTCACGACCAACAAAGCTCCACCCAGTTCCTTTAGGTGTCAGATTTGGAAACATAGGCTCAGAGAGATGAGGCAAGTAGCCTGAGGTCACATCACCAGCGGGGAGGGGCAGAGCCAGGCCAAGCCCATCTCCCAGCCAATCCTCCTAGCAGGTTCCTGCTCTGGGACCAGCCTTTACCAAGCACCCGCACTGAGAACCAGAGTGACGCTCCCAGGCCAGGGAGGCCAGGCCCATGGAGACCGTATCCTGGGAAGCAGCGTCCCTGGGGCTCGTCTCGTTACTCCACCCCAGCAGGAGCTGGGCGGGCCTCCTCTGACACTGCCGTGCTGAGGAGCTGGCTGTTGGGGACGGTGACTGTGTTTGAGGTAAGTCAGAAGCAGGAGAACAAAGAGAACCAGCCCTTCCTGCCAATGTGAGCCTGACCTTGAAAACCCAGGAAAAGGGAAGAGCTGGCTCCCAGCTTCAAAGGGGGCAGGCCTCCTGCTGGCGGGCACCGAGGGAGCTTTGCTTGGTCAGTTTCTGCTGCCAAATTTCTCCTTTTTCACTTTAACAAAAGTCCTGGGAGCAGTGTCTGTGGGCTGGCCCAGAATCCTGCCGCTTTTATCAGAGGCGTGGAGACGGCAGGATCCCTGCTCTCGCTCTGACTGGCCTCCGGAAGACACAACCACTGAAGTGAAGGTCAGATGTTGGCGTGAGAACCTGGACAGAGCCCTGGAGGCTTACCCCAGTGTCCCGCTGCTGGGGTGCCCCGCCGTGGGAGGGGGACCCAGGATGGAAGAGCATTGTCCTGTCCCTGCTTGGGGTCTTTCGGGGAAGCCAGTAAAGATCGGGAGATCCTGGGCAAGGTGCGGCATTGGGTCTCTGATGTCCTGACTGAGTGTCTGGGAGATGTGTTTTGTGTGTCCTGCCCCATGTTCTGCCAGCAGCCACTCAGGAGCCACTGGCTGGGGCCGTCCCAGATGTAGACACTGGCAACCTGGAGAGTGTGAGTCCTGCCAAGGGGGACAGCTGCCACTAAGCCGTGGCACTGGGCCTTTGGATTTATAAAGAGACAGCAGCCATCTAGCGTTTTTTGGGTGACATTTTGAAATTTCACATCTTTAAATGTTGGCATTTGATTCTCAAAACCCAAAAATGTCAGACACTATGTGGGCTAAACAAAACGTGCATGTTGACCAAATACAGCCTATACTTTTTCGAGACCTTCCATAGGTTGGATAAAACCCAGGTGGGCAGAGAGGATCGGTAAGGCCAGGGAGCCATCCAGGCCAAGATGTGGCCGTGGGAATCTGCATGAACGTGTTCAGGACAGTTAGAGAACTGGACCAGAGGGGACTGGAGCTGCAGGACCGGTGGGCCGCGAGCCTTGTTAGTGTGAAATGCCCGCTGCGGCTGTGTCTCCTGCTTCTGTCCAGCATGGTCACCTAGACGGAGAAGCTTTGGTCAGGAAAGAGCTAAGGAAAGAAAGGTCGTTTTAGAAAAGGTGTAAGTAACTACACAGCTTTAGGGGCTGCGTGTCCGTCTGTGTGTCCAGGCGTGCGAGCCACCTTCCCCTTCGCTTTGCAGTTGCTCTCCTGCTGGTTGCACAGCTCCTCAGGCCCTGGAAGTTCTAAGCCCTCGGGCTCAAGAGGGCTCACTCCCCTCTCCCCTGCAGGGTTTTGCATTCTTCTGAGGGTTAGACTGCTCTGGCCCAAGCCTGTCTGGGTTCCTTCCTGTTGGGCCTGGAGGCATTGTTTCTCCGCTCTGTCTGCCCTATCTGCCACTCACTCCGTATTCCAGATTTGAGTTTCTCTTGAATCTGAGGTAGGGAACATCCGGCCCTTAGGTTTTGGCCATATAAGGCCCGCTCATTTGGTCTGACCCTGCCAAGCAATGAAAAGTTTGACCAGGCGTGGCTGGTTTAACTTAGTGGATGGATCTTTGGCCTGTGGACTGAAGGGCCCTTGGTTTGATTCCAGCCAACAGCACATGCCCAGGTTGAGAGCTTGATCCCCAGTAGGGGGCGTTCAGGAAGCATCTGATCAATTATTTTTTCTCATCATTGATATATCTGTATCTTTGTCGCTTCCTCCCCCTTTTTCTCTGAAATCAATAAAAATATATTTAAACTAGAGGCCTGATGCACGAAATTCATGTAAGGGGCTTGGCCCTTGCAGCCCCGGAAGGGCAGCTGGTCTAATTAGCCTGTTTTGCTTTTATTATTATAGATTATTATAGTTGTTTGACCAAGTATAGCAGGCTAATTTTTAAGGTGATAATTTTGTATGGACTGCAAGTGATGCTATAAATATCCAAATGGCCCCTGGCAGAAAAAAGGTTCCCCACCCCTATTCTAAATGATCACCTGATATAGTCGTTCCTTCCGAATGTCCCCTGTCTAGCAAGCTTTTATGGAACACCTGCTTGTGCAGGGCCTTAGGTGAGAAACATGCAGGTGACTGAAGGCCAGGGCGGCCAGTGACTGAAGGAGTACACAGACACACGGCCAGGGGTCTGTGTAAGGAGATCAAGGCAATAAATGGGGACGGGGGGTGGTGGTGGGGGTGGTGGGGGATGGTCAGGGAGGAAGTGAGGTGATTTGCCATCCCCAAATGCCTGGGTCTGAGGCAGGGCTCCTGGCTGATTTCCCAGCCCTGCCTCCTCCCGCTCTCGCTCTCTCTGGGTGTGCAGGGGGCTGGCTGGCCTGGGTGGGAAGAAACAAAATGTAAGGCAGGCACTTGGCATGGAGGAACAGGTGCCAGCGCCTGCCAACTGCCCTCTCATTCATTTAACTTTATGTTTAAGTCTTTTTAAATATAAAAATACAAACACAGGAGTACCAATTCCAGGCACATGGAGTATAAAGCAAAAAGTGAAATTTCTCCTTCCACCTCACCGTTGACTGCTGGTTGGGGACTTTTCCTGCAGACCTTCGGTGGCTTGTTAAAAAAATTTATGTATGTGTGCTGGAGAACATGTGGTCACGCTTAATCTGACCTTGTTGGCCTGTGAGAGGGAGGGGGAGACTGGTTGTCTGGCCTAGAACCCTTGGATGGGGAGGGGGCATATCATACAGACCCCTCCTTCCAGCCCCACAGCTGGGGTGGGGGGAAATGGTATTTTCCTGGCAGTTTCCCCCAAACTCAGAGGTGGTGAGTGAGAGAGAGAGAGAAAGGCTGGATGGCTGTCTCGTGCAGACGAGACTCCCCTAGGGACCCTGGGGATTCAGTTATTTCTGTTTTGCTCACCTGTGCCCGGCCCTGGGGATAGGGGCAGGAATCAGCTGCGGTCCCTGCTTGCCCTGGAGGAGCTCCCAGCCAGGGGTGGCAGAGGTATACCCAACCTTAGTGACTCCACCTGGGGGCTCTCATGGGGCCAGCAGGCTGCTGTGCAGAAGAGGCCCTGGAGCCTGGCCCCAAGGGGCTGCTGGGAGCCGCCAGGCCTAGGCAGGAGTGTTGGCTGCACTCCGGGAAGCTGTTGGAGGAAGTAGAATTAACTAGAATTCGAAGGAGCTTTTCTCAGTCCTAGTCCATCATCGATGGGGCTTGAAGTACCTTCCTGTTCACGAGTGATAACACTGGATGGAAAGCCCTCGAATCTTTGAGGCGCAAACACTGGTGCTATTGTTTCATTTGGAGTCTGTTTTTTTTTTCCCCCAGTGGAGGCCCGGTGTGGATTGAGACACAGAGCTGGTTGAAGATGAGGCCCTTCATGGGGGAAGGGAGGGCTCATGGAGAGCAGTCTGCTTAGACCAGAGAGCCCTGTCTGGGCAGAGTGCTGGCCCTGCTCGGGAGACCTTGAGCAAGGAACTTGGTCATCTGTACACTGGGCTGAGGACGTCTGCCTGACTCCCAGCTTTGGTGATGGTGAGGAGGATGGTGATGGTGAGGAGGAGGATGGTGAGGAGGAGGATGGTGAGGAGGACAGGGACAAGTAGAAGAATACTGAAGATTCACCTTGTGCCAGGCACTTGCCGTGTGCTTCGTGGACCGCCACCACGGCCACGGCCAAGCCATGCCACCTCACACTTGGGTCCTGCAGCCGAACCTTAGGTCTCCACCTTCAGCTTTGCCTGTCTTGCTGATTTCACTGCCCCTGCTCGAACCTGTCCCCCATCCCTTGGGTGCCCCAGGCCAGGATCTTTGCCCTCATTGTTCCCTCTTCCCAGGTTGTACTTGGCCTGTATGTCTGTGACCTGCTTCTTCACTTCATCCAACCGCACTGTCAGACACAGCCTGGGCCCTGCTCTGTTTCTCCCAGCCTTTGTTTCCCCCTTTCACATCCCCCAACTAGACTAAGCCCCAGGGAGCAGGAAATTGACGTCTTGTTCCCTAGTGTGTCTCTAAAATAGGGCCTGACGCAAGATTGGGGAATGAACAAATCAGCATATTTCATTTAATCTTACCCCCACGAGGTGGGCACGTTGCTACCAGAGAGATGGATGGACTAGCTCATGGTCACACAGCTGGCACAGGACAGAGCTCCGGGGTACGACAAGAATGCGAGGGGGATTGGATCCTGTGAGGTTAGGGGTGGGGTCAGAAGGGAATGAGAAAAGAAACGAGGGCCAGGGGCCCATGGAGGACATCAGCAGGGGTCCGGACAGGGAGCCTTTGCAAGAGAACCCCAGAGCAGAGTCCGTTTGGGGCCCCTCTGCTCCCAGAGACCAACGTGCCACTGGAGTCCAGGCTCCTTGTGCTGGCGGCTCTGGTATCTGGCATCACCGTGTCCTCAAGGAGCTCAGGCCTCGCCCAGGCTGTTAGGGCGGAGAAACATGGTAGGGGAGGGACGGAGGGAGGGAGGGTGTGTGTCCAGCCTCGCTGTTTGCCTTGTTGTCACGTCTCCTTAATCAGTTTATTTCTGGGAGCGATGACTTCATCTCCTGTGGTTCTCGTCAGCCATTGTCAGGCGTCCGTGGAAAGATTGGGCCTGGCACTATTTGAGTTCTGAGCTGGGTTGGGAGAGCCAGTTGGCTGGCCCTAACCTGACCTGGGCCAGAGGTCAGATCTCCTCCAAGGGCCTCCCCTCCCAAAGGTCATGGCCCTTGTTGTCCATGTGGAGCCCAGGGCAGCAAACTCTGGTCAGCACGCCCAGGCTCTGCCCCCAAGGGCTCCTGCTGGCTGCTAGAGGAGGCAGATGGGTCACCAGAACCTGTGGTTAGAGGGGCTTCTGGGAGTTGGTGTCTGGCCACGCTGGGAAGGTGAAGGCTAGTGGAAGGTATCCCTGCGTAGAGGAGGGGAAGGGCTTGCTGGCAGGCTGTGTTGCTGGCCACGTGTGATTGATTGTTTGTTGGTCCTGGGGCGTGGCAGGGAATAGGGAGGAAGATAGTGGGAAGGCAGGCAGGGTTTGAACTTGATCCTTAAGGTCACTGGGAGCTGGGAGGATTTTAAGCGGAGGTGGGAACTGGGCAGATCAGTGATTTTAGGAGAGGTTCCCTGGCTGTGTGTGAGGGTGGGTGCCGGAGGGTGTCTGGGAAGAGGAGGAAGAGCAGGAGCAGGAAGCTGGCAAATGAGGGCTGGCCCCATCTTCCCCCTTCATCCTCAAGGGGAAGGGTCTCCTCCCTGCCCCTACCTCAGACAGCCAGGGGCTGCTGTCCCCACCCCTGGAAAGCTCATAGACCAGGGATGGGAGGTGGGGAGGGGTGATGGGAGAGCCTGGTTGGAGGAGCAAAGAAGTCAGGGTCCTAGTCCACGTGCTGAACCCATAGGCAAGTTCTTCATCTCTCCCAGCCTCAATTTCTGGGCCCAGAAAGGAGTGAGAAAAGCAAACATTTCATTTTGCTGAGATGGAGGTCTCAGCCTGCAGGGGGCTGGTGAGGGGCTCACATATCTGTTAAAACTTCTATTTTCATTTCTTCCAAAAGTAAGAATCTAACTGCCTGACTCTTAAGTAAAAGGGAAATGCTTTCAAAAGGGTCCTTGCCCAGGTGGGGACGCCAGCTTCCCCCACAGAGAGAGGACTGCTGGTCTGCTCTCTCCCTGGTCCCCAGCCACCCCCCATCTTCCCTGGCCTGCCTTCACCGCGCCCCCAGTTCAGCGTTGTCTTTTGGGGCAAGAAAACAGTTCTGCAAACCTTCCCTCGGCATCTTTTATCTGCATGGGTCTGTGCTGGGCCCAGGGCAGCAGGGACGGCTAACATACTGAGGCAGCTATTACAGGGGAGGAAGGTTGTTTTACGTTGTCTTGTGTTTAAAAATCTAGATGCAGAAGCAGCTACCCTGGGGCGAGAGGCCCTGGGTTCTGGGAGCTTCTCTTTTCTGCCTGTGGGACGCTGGGCAGAGTACAGGGCCTTGGTGTCTTCAGCCCCAAACCTAGGTCAGTCTGTGGCGATCCCTCCCCGGTCAACAGCTCCGGGGTCAGTGTTGGAAGTGAACACACCCTGTCCTCCCCAGGTAGAGAGGCCTGAGCTGAGTGCAGTGTCAGGGCAGAGCCCAGAGAGCAGGCTCCGTCTGGATGGAGCAGGCGGACCTACCATATTTTTCGGACCATAAGACGCACTTTTTTCCCCCCAGAAGTGGCGGGGGGAAAGTCCCTGCGTCTTATGGTCCAAATATAGCCTATACATATACTTTAAAAAAAAAGTTTTTTTTTTACTTGCCCAGCTCTGTGTGGTCTCTGTGTGCTTGCCCGGCTCTAAAATGGTTCTAAATGCTGCTGTTTACTTTACAGGGTTGATTACATGTGTTTATGACTGTGATGTTGGGTTTTAATGCACATAAAATATTTTAGGACACTATTTGTTTCACAATCTTTTTTTCATTTCCCTTCTCTAAAAACTGGTGCGTATTATGGTCCGGAGCGTCTTATGGTCCGAAAAATACGGTAACTTTGAATTCTGGTCGACCAGCTTCCTGTTGGTGATGCTGGGCACATTGCTTCCTTCAGTGTCTCTGAGCCTGGGCTCTCTCCCATGTAAATGGGTAATACGCATTTATGAAATGGGCATAGTCCACTTTCTGATAGGCTATGCCTGGGCCGTAGGGAACTCCCCGGTCATATTCATGCTGCTGAGAGCAGAGCCTCTTCTGCCCAAATACAGTGCCTGCTCCCCGCCCCACCTGCCCTCCTCCCAGCGGCAGCCGTGCTTGGCAGAGTTAGCCAGTGAGCAGCGGCCTCCAGCCTGACCTCCTGGGAACCAGGGTGCAGAGACAGCAGCTGGCAGCCCCAGGCCTGCAGCTGCCCCAGGAGCCCTGGGATGGGCGCCCACAAACTATTCCAGGCGGGGCGGGCAGGGCCTCACGTGGCTTAAACCCCCCTTGATTCGAATATGGAGTTCTTTGGAATTGTGTCTTACTTTATGAAGAAAGTGTTTGCTAATGAAATTAATAGTGTAAACAAGATTTGGGGAGGGCGGGCAGCCAGGGGAGAGAGGTTATTCAAACACACTTCAAAGCACACCCTTCTGCAGCATCTAAGCCACACCATTTGCATGCATAACGACGGTGCTAATTATAGGTGGCCTCGTCTGTTTAACAAGCTTGCCTGGCTGTGCTACATTCTTGTGATCACGCAGTCAGGATTCCCCGGCTCGCTCCTCACTAAAGATAACAACAACAGTAATAATAGTGCCTGTCATTTTTTTGATCTCTTACTATGTGCCAGGCATCCTACGGGGCACTTGATAGTCTTCGTCTTATTGAATCTTCACAACAGCTCTGTGTCCCTAAGATTCCTGTCCCCTGTGTACGGAGGGTGAGACTGAAGCACAGAGAGGTGAAGTCAGTGCCTTGGGCCCACACAGCCAAGAGCTGGCTGGCGGTTGGGGAAATGACCCAGGCCTTGCTGACCCTTCCGTTCTTTCCTCTCTGTGACGCTACGGCGCCAGGACACAGGATGGGCGCTCACTTTGTGTCCTGAAGCTTTCTGCTTGTGTTTGGGTCCTCTCAGAAACCCCCTTTTGCTGAAGAGGAAGCTGAGGCCCTGACAGAGTTGCAGGCAGTGTAAGAAGTGAGGCGGAGACCGCTCATTTGTAGGGTAAAGCCAGGCCCAGCGTCGCCACCCACTTTCCCACAGTGAAGGCGCAGCCCTCCGTCCTGAGGAGTCCCGCTTGGAAGGGGAGGGTGTCTGCCTTTCCGACTCCGGCTGGGCTGGGCTGGGCTGGGCCTCCTGGGCTGGGCTTGGCCTCCGGTCAAAGGAAATTAGAGGGCAGTAAACCGGTGGGAGGACACGGCATGTCATCACGTCATCGATTGCTTTACACGCGTTGTCATAAATGGGAGGTTGCACATGAGTGGCTCATGGCCACGTGTAGCCCACAGGCAGGTTTCGTTTTGAGAGAGTGGAGAGGTGTTTTTTGGGGGTGTATTTTTTTTAATTGCTTACCAATACTAAACCACCCTAAACATGCATCTGACAAATCTGGATTTTTGGTTTTTCTTTGAAACAAACAAACAACACAGATGTGGCAACATTGGGCCCCTATTTCTATAGGGCAGAGGTCAGCAAACCACGGCTCTCAAGGGATGATTTGCCGCGCTGTTGACTAATGAGTTTGCCAACCACAACTATAGTGCAAAGAATTGACCTCTGCAGTTCACCTCTGACTCCTTCATTCCACCTTCAAGTGCTCACCTCCATTAGCTCTTCCCAGCCATCCTGGGAGGGGGGGAGGGGTTCTATTCTATAGATGCCAACCCTGGGGCCCAAGCCACTCCACAAAGCTGCTGGTGAGGCCAGGACTTAAACCTCCATCCTCACCGTTCACCTTGTGTGGTTTTCACCTCCTTGCCTCCCAGCCCTGTCCAACCTCGCTTCCCCCTCCCCCCCCCCCCCCCACTCCAGCCTCCGATCGCCAAGGGCCGCCAAGGAAAGAAGGAAACCTTTCACAGGCCTAATGATTCAGAAATAACCAACAGGGAGCCCGCGGAACTGTTCCCGTCTCCCCCTCTCGCTTTCCACCCTCCCCGAGGCCGGAGGGGACATGGGAAACCTATTCATTTAAACTCAATTATTTTCTCGAAGACAGAACAGAACTGAATTGGGTCAATGCTATATTTGCTGTACTCAGCTGTTTCCCCTGCAACGCCATCACCCACCGGGTGTATTGCTGGGCTCGGTGCCGCCAGGCTCGCCAATTAGGAGTCCATATCGGCGGCCATTCCTTGGCAAGCTTGGCTGGGGAGCAGGCCTGTCCTCGGCGCGGTCCCCAACAGGCAGTAGGTACAGGGGCACTTAATGTCCAGCACCCGTCTGCGTGGAGGTGCTTCTGACAGCGGAGTTTCTGCAGGTGGAGAGACGAAGGCCCAGCGAAGTGAAGTGCTTGCCAGAGGGGCAGGCCTTGGAGTCAGAGCCGACGGGGCCTGTGCCCGCTGTGCAGTTCTGTCTCCCACCTGTAAGTGAGGCACCAGAACTTGACAACCCTCCTGGGGTGGGGCTGTCGTGATGTAGACGTGATGTGGTATGCCAGGGGTCTGCCTGGGTGAACCCACCTGGCCACACTCATTCCCTGCACAGTGTACCGGCTCAGAGCTCAGTGGGGACCCAGGTCTCCGGAAGAGGATGTGCTGGGACATCCTCCTCCTGGTGAACCTCCCCCAGGTCCCTGCACCCAGCCGGAAGGTGTTCCTGCGCCGTTACAGACCCCCACGGCCAGGCCGGGCATGCATACCTCGTGCAGCTTCCTCTGGGCCCCGGCCGGATGCGTGCGTTATTCTTTGGCATTAATGTCTGTGTGCGCCGCCCCCATTGGAGTGCCAGCTTCTTGAGGGCAGAGACCACGTTCTCGTTCACCTGCTTGTATCCTGGCGTCACTCCCCTTCTAGCTGTGTGACCTTGGGCTGGATGTTTAACCTTGGCGGGCCTATTTCCTCCTCTGTGGAGTGGGCCAGGGATGCCTCCCTCTGGCACATGGCACGGGGAGGGGCGAGGAGTATCAGACATGGCCTCACTGTGGGAGATGCCAGCAGCGGACCAGAAAACACTCGGAGGAAATAAAATCAGATGCTTCCTGTTAGGCCTGACCAAGTCACTGAATCGATACCCCCTCCCCTGGGAACTGACCTTCAGGCCAATTCACAACTGACATTCCCTTTCCCTTAGACCACATTCCACTTACTAAGACCACATTCCACTTGCTGAGACCATTGTCTCTCCCCTCCAGACTTTCCCAGGATTCAGACCCGCCCAGAGAGTTCCCGACGAAAAAGCCCTCCTTGAGCCCTTTCAGACCTCTGACGCCCCCTCCCTGGTGCTGGTGCCATTTGGGGGCTCAGCCCATCTGTTCTCCAGATGACCCAATGAATGGATGACCCTCACCACGCTGGCCTCCTGCGTTCCTCCTTTGGCGACCCTAACATTTCCCTCCACTCTCTTCAAGCAGAAAACCCAAGAGCCAACTCGGGGTCCTGGGAGGGTTGGCAGTGGCATGTTGTTGCAGAAGTACCATCGGGCTGCAGACAGAGGTATGGGCAGGGATGTGGCCAGGGGCCTCCCCGCCTCTGCTTCACCTTCTCTGCTGCAGAGGGCTGGCCTTCCCCAGGCGGGGCATTCCAGCCTCATAGTCATCTCTGGTTGCCAGTGTAGGGCTGGGACCTAGCCTGCCCTGCTGACCTCCAGGCAAGGCATCCAGGTCCAGTGCCTGCCATTGACCTGGCCCTTTGGCAGTGCTGGAACCTGGAAGTGGCCAAAATTCCCCACCCCCTTCTCACAATGTTGTCCCTGGTCCCAGGGGTTTGGGGGTGAGTGAGGGCAGGGAAGTTTGAATTTCTTGACCTTTTAGGAGGCATGTGTGAACTCCGGCATTGGTTCTCACATGGTGTGATGGCTCTGAGGACAGAGTCCTACTTTGCTGGGGTGGGGATAAGACTTGGGTCCTGGGCAGCAGGTAACCTCTTCAGAGACACAGAAGCTGGGCTCTGGTGGGAACACATGAGTGGGCCACACACACACACACACACACACTCACACTCTGACCGTAGGGGCTGGCAGTTACAGGCCCATCAACTGGAACCACCCCCCTTGCCCTTTGACAGCTTTCATTCCCTGGACCACCTTTCTGGGTGTCATCCAGCACTCGGCCCTGTGACAGCCAAAAAGGAGACATGCTGACCGTGTCTCATTGACTGTTTGAGTAAATTTACTCTGCATTTTTTCCGAGGAGCCGGCGCATGGGTGGGAATTTACTCCCCTGAATGCTTTGATGGAAACATTACATTTTTTGAGTGAACATGTGTCAACATCACTGTGGGGGGAAGGTTCCAGGATTCTCTGCCGGCTGCAGTCATTACCACAAGACGTAGTAGGTTGGGGTGGGCAGATGGGGATGGTACAAACTGGCTGGCTGATGGGAGGCGGGGATGGGAGCTGGGGGATATCTGAGCAGGTGAAGAGGAGGGAGGAGGCAGTTGGGAGGCTGCAAGCTGACCATATACATGAACCCCGCACACATAGAAAAACAAGTGAGTGGAGAACACATGAGGGCAGGCAAGGACGGAGAACGGGGGCTCCGGAATGGTGGGCACTGGCCTCTCTGACCAGAAAGACAGGCTGGGGCCAGACTGAGGGACCTGAATGCCAGCTCCCAATGGTAACTAGCTGTGTGACTGTGGGCAGCTTTTCCAACCTTTCTGTGCTTCCGCCTCATTTTAGTAAAATGTAGCTGTGGATACCAACAGTTTATGGCTCTTTGGAGGATTAATCAAGATAATGCATGTAAAATACTTAGCACTGAGCCTGGCACATGGCAGGTGCCAGGACACATTTGCTATTTGTTGGTGATGATGAAACCACACAAGCATAGATGTGCTCATATAAATTAATGGCTCAGCTGCTTTGAAACTGTTACCCAGAGTTGGCCCCCGTCTAACACCACATTTGTTTCTCCTCCTCCGCTAAGAGAGCTATGGTTTCTTCAGAAGTCCTTGTCCACAAGGACAGGCTCTGGGGCTGACTGTCCTCTGCAGGGCATCCTTGTCAGGTCCTGTGTCTGCTTCTGTCCCGCTGACTCTCCTCCTCCCGCTCAGGCAGTCCTCAGCCCCCCAGAGAGGGCCAGTCCTCTGACAGCTTCCAAACAGGAGAGCCATGGTCTCAGAAAAGGTCCCTCCCAGCCACGAGCCTCTCACCACCCCCCCCACCCCCCCAGGGGATGCCTGGCCCTGCCTGGAAGTATTCCTTGACAGTCTTGGGGCTGGCTCTCTTGCACCCCAGGAAATGCAAAGCTTTCTGAGGGAGGAGGGATCTAGAGAGCCCCGCCCTGTTGATGAGACAACCTCAGATCTGAAATGATACAACATCTGAGCTCTGGGCTGTGGGGAGAAGATTGGCCTGCAGGGTGTGTACGTCCATCGCACGCTTACTGAGTCCCAGGACCTGAAGAAACAGCGATGAATAGACCCCCAGCAGCACCCAGGAGAGGGGAGGCAGGCCAGGGAGGGATTCAGGAAGAGGGAGAGAGCTTGCATACTCCGGTTCCTGGAGACCTTGAGAAAGGGCCCCCTTTAGGTGGGGGCAGTTGAGCTGGATCTTGGAAGGTGAATGAGAATTAGAAATAGGAGGTGAAGGCTGAGAAAGGACAGGGCATGCATGGGGAAAATGGAAAAGGCCTTGGTGGCTGGATGGGATGGGTGTAAAGGTGAGGAGTGTGGTGGGTGGGGCCTAAATTAGGGAGGCCTGGGTCCCTGGAGGTGCTGGAACCAGGAGGGACTGGATCGGGCAGCCTCTGAAATTCCCCAGCTACACACGGTCAAGGACAGTCAGGTGTAGTCACTCTGCTCGGCATATTATTCTAGATGACTGTGGAAGGATCTTGCAGGAGGTTATGCAGTCCTCTGAGCTGAGGCTAAGAAGGGGATGGAGGAAGCACCTTATGCATGGCCAAATAGCCAGTAAGAGTGGGGTCCTAAGTTGGGGTGTACATCTTTTGACCCCCCAGATACAGGCTTATTTCTTTTTAGCTTGTGACACCCCCCTCCTGTGTCAGCTGTCGTGCAGAGTGAGAGACCCTGACACAGGAGCCTGTTTTGTTATAACAAGATATTAGAACTGTGTGGACCAATCAGCAGGGGGAATCTGGAAAGGCTTTCAGGAGGAAGGATATTAGAATTGGGGAGGGAGAGAAGAGGGGATGAGTAATAGGTACAAATGGTTATCTGGGGTGAGGCACTTCTTTCCGACGAAGCTGCATCAACCTGTGCTGGTGACTGAGCTCTGGACTTGACCTCTTTGTCTATAAAGCGGTCACAGCATCAGCCTAGCAGGCGTCTTCAAACTACGGCCCGCGGGCCACATGCGGCCCGCAGAGGAGTCTGACCCGGCCCACCAGGTTTTTTGGGCAGTGAGCGCAGCCGAGGTGTTACAGTAGGAATTAGTAGTTCATATAGTCCGGCCCTCCAGCTCTCTGAGGGACCGTGATCTGGCCCCCACTTTAAAAAGTTTGAGGACCCCTGGTAGCCTCTTTGTTACCACAGTTGAACTCAAGGGGGAGGAGGTGCTCGGAGATGTGCTCTGCTCCCTCCCCCTGCGTCATGGCCTTGGCTGCTCAGGGAGCCAGAGGGGCTTCTCCTGAAATGTTATTAAGACTTCGGATAGGCCCGGATGAAAACTGTGAGGGGAAACCCCACCTCATAGGGAAGAGAGCCACTAAGTGCTCTGCTTGGCTTAGAGCCCCCGGAATGGGGGAGAGGGCGGGGAGGACTCTGGGCGTTGTTGGGTCCCCTGTGGTCAGAAGCTCCGGTGCCCAGAACAGGACGCAGCAGGGGTTGGAATGAATTTGACTTCCCAGGTTGTGGACCACAGTCAGACCTGTTCACCAGCCCTGCAGGTGCCCCAGCCAGAGTCCTGCACCAAGTAGGTGCCTGTTGGTCTGGCACTTAGTAGGGCACATGTGTCAAACACAAGGCCCACGGGCCAAATCCGTCCCGCCAGGCCTTGCAATGTGGCCCGCACCGCGCTGTCATCACTGCACTCCGCTGCGTTTCCATCACAATGACAGTTTATGACTGTTCAGTAAACCATTCGGCCCGCGATTTAGGCTGGATTTTAGATTTTGGCCCCTTCTCTGATTGAGTTCGACACCCCTATAGTAGGGGTTTAGTTGTTTGCTGAGGGACTGGAGCAGGGGACTTACACTGGGGCTTGTGATGCCTCTGGATACAGAAGCCGTGGAGTAGGCAGGCCCCCAGGCAGGGCTCTGTCCCCCAGGGCCTCTCTCCATCCATATTTACATGGAGGGGTTAGAATCCCTTATCCCACTGCACCAAGAAGGTGTGCAGCAGTCCCTTCCATGGAGGCCGCCGGGTGGGGCTGTAAGGGAAGCAGTGTGGGTCTCTGCCTGGGGTAGAGGTCCACATATTGCTTTGGCTTCTCTAGTGGATGGAAAAGGGGCTGACCCCGGGCAAAAATGTTGGGTTACCTGGGCTTGCCCTTCCCGTGGGATTTGAGTTTCAGTGAGGATCAGGTGCGTGTGACCCCAGGAGCCGGCCAGCGACAGGACCACCTTTGTGGTGTTCACAAACCTGGGCGGCTCTCCCAGCTTACCTGCTTGTGTACTCCGTCCCTCCCGAGATTAACCCTCCCCCTCTCTCCCCTGGCTCAGCCCAGAGGACTAGGCCCAGAGGAAACTTGAACCCTGGACTGATGCTGCTGGGAACTCAGTTCCTCCCAGCTGGGTGCTTGCTGTTGTTGACTCCATTAGTCAGGCGGGGAGGGCCGGAGTCAGGAGCCCAGCTTCCCAGGCCCTCCCTCCAGTCTGGTGACCTTGGTAGGCAAATCACTGGCCTTGTCTGCACCTCCGTCTTCTTTGTTTGAATTTTTTAAATGTTTGGATGAAAGTGCGGGTGGGGCGGGGGAGTGGTGAAGGAGGCAGCAGTCTACCCCCCTATTGCAATGAGCCGGGGGTGGGGCTGTACTTCCTTGTGATCAGAGAAGAAAGTGTTTGCAGCTGGGGGCAGCTGGCTCCGGAATGTACCCAGCTGCCTGGCCCGGGAAGGGAAGGGCCTGTGCTGCAGGTGGGCGAGCCGCCCGGCCTGGTGGCAGGGCGGGCGAGAGAGAGAGAGAGAGAGAGAGAGAGAGAGAGAGAGAGAGAGAGAGAGAGAGAGAGTGTGTGTGTGTGTGTGTGTGTGTTGGGGGCGGGGGAGGGTGCGGAAGTCTAGAAGGCTCAGTGTGCAGTGCCCAGGGAGGTGGCTCTGGCATCCCTCCCAGCCTTTTGGTTACCTCCACTCCCACCTATACAGCTTTAGCTGGCCCATACCAGAACGGTTCATTCAACACATCTGTCAGTGCCTACCTTGTACCAAGCATTGGCCTACGGCATGCCAGGCTTACCAGGGTGAGCAGGCCTTGTTCCTGCGGACCTGTCATTCTCCTGGTGGGAGAGAGGGGGCAAACAAGGTGATTTCAGGTCAGTGCTATGAGGACTATGAAGCCAGGTGATAACTGGGGGGGAGAAGGGGGGTGCTCCTTTAGCTGGAGGGCTCAGGAACAGCCTGTCCTAGGAGAGGACACTTGATCTGAGACAAGAATGAGGCAAAACCAGCCTTGCCTAGAGCCAGGGCCAGTGGAGGGAATGTCCTGTGCAAAGACCCGGAGGCGGGGCTGCCGGCCATTTATGACCCTGGGCGGAGCCAGCGCATTAGGGGCGGAGCCTGGGAGGGACCTCTCCTGGCTGTGAGTCTCCGCCAGCCAGAGCTCCCTGCTCAGGTGCCCTGGGAAGGACCCTTTCCCGAGGCCGGAAGTGGCTGTTTCCAGGCTTCTTTCTAAACTTCTTGGACTTGGAGGTTGTGCCTACCGGCCACCTGTATGGAAGGCTGTAATTTTCCACTTGTTCTCTGGAGGACCCGGAAATCTCTAGGTGCTGTCACTGCTGTATTTTTTTTAAGACGTTTGTGAAATTTCAACTTGGAAGACAGATTCAACGTGGAGTTTGCAGGAAGAGGGAAGCCTGCCCGGGCACGCCTCTTCGATGCTGGCCTGGGCTGAGAGGTCCCCTGGTGTGTCCGGAAGTGGCCCCTGGATGCCAGCCATCCTTGGGGATGAGTCTCTGTGGTATTGGACTCCTTGGTGACAACCTCAGCAAGATCCTGGACCGGGCCAGAGGATCTGCTCTGTGGAGGCCTGCCCATTCGCAGAAGCTGGATCAGACTCCCGGGCACATGGCGCCCAGACCTGGGGCAGCGGAGAGGCCAGGGTTCTCACCGCCAAGGTCTGTGGGTGGCTTTGCCAGGGCAGGGGCGCAGGAAGCTCCCTTCCCGCATGGACCTCTGATGGGGGTGGAGGGAGACTGGAGGCTGTGAGGTTGTTTCTCCTGGGAGCCTGGCCTTGGGAGGCTACCTGTCCTGGGCCAGGGCCTCATGGATGAGGGAAGATGGTCAACAGCCAGCCAAGACCCTTCAGGGGCTTGAGAGGAAGTGCCAAGGTGGGTGCCTGGGGTTGCTAGACTGGCTTCTTCCTCCTTCTGGGAATCAAGCCCTGCCCTCTGGGAGCATCAAGTCTCGGGGAGGGGAGGCTGTGGGCACCTGGAAGGTGGTCTAGGCCCAGGGAACTGGGGTTGGCAAGGCAGGCTGGCAGGAGGGGGCTGTGTTGCCAATGAGGACCCTTACCTGTTCTTTAGCGGGAGGCTGCCGGCGCAGGTGAGCAGGGGCAAGCCCATTGGACCCAGATTTAATAATCCTAGCCCGTCTCTCTGGTGGTTAGTATTGCAGGCGAGGAGCTTTACTCCTCAAACTTGTATTGATCCGGACACTAATGAAAAGTAAAGGGGTTTTCGGAGCAAGGTTTTTTCTTTTTTTCCCTACTAGAGAAAAGGACATCCGAGGCCTAAACCACAGTTTTGTTTTTCTCCCTCTCCCTAGATTTGGGGGCCTTGGGGGGTGACGTGACCTTGCTCAGGTTTCACCTCTTCAGGGAGCCTTCCCTGACTGCGCAGGCCTGCAGTCATTCCTGTTCCTCAGCAGTTAGTGGGCTGAAGCTGCCACTGTGCATCCCGTCTCCCCTAGGGGCTGGGAGTGGCAGAAGCCTCTCGCTCACCTGAGGGCTCCCCCCCCCCCGCCCCCCCGCCCCAGCATGGAGGTGAGAGGCATCTCCCTGGAAGACATTGAAGGTGGGACTCTTGACTTCTAGTGTCTTTCTAGGCTTGGTCTCTTTGCTGCCATGCTGTTTTTATTGCACACTCGTGATTTTAAATACTTAGTGAGCTCTTGCAGCATGCCAAACCCCACCCCCCTGTGCTCAGGACGTGGAAAACACCCAGACGTGGCCCTGGGGCACGCCGAGGTCGGGAAGGGAATTCCAGGTTGGGTGAAGTCCCCTAACTGAAATGTAAGTCAGGGATTTCTGGCTGCTTAGTTCAGCACCTGGATGCCCAGTGCTCCAAAAAGCGCCTGGGCCATGGCTTGCATTTAAATACTTGCTGGCTGAATGAGCAAGGCGCTATGAAGGAATAAGCGTGCTAGATGGTTCGGTGGGAAGGAATGGGGAAGTGTCAAGAGCGGTTGGAATGGGGCAGTAGGGGGAGGTTGGAATGGGGCAGTAGGGGGAGGGCTGAGCTCCGAAGGATTCCCTAGCCCTTTGGGAGATAGGGAAAACAGAGGAGCCGCAGTACAAAGTCCCGAGGCCGGCCCTGGCTGCTCGCAGGTGCAGGGTGGGGGTTGCTGGATGAGGATAGAGGGTAGGTCATCCACCTGGCCAACTTCTTCCACCTGGGGAGGACTTTGGATGTATTCTGAGTGCTGATTGGACCGGTTGATGGGTTTCTAGCCCTGGAGTTAAATAATGATTTGCATTTCTAAAGGGTCCCTGTCACACCCTAGAAGGAAGTTGGGGGCGGGGGAGTGAGGCTGCCAGAGCAGGTTTCATGGAGTGGATGAGTGTGAGATTTTAGAGGATTTGCTGATGGGCTGCCTTGTAAAGGCCAAGGAGAGGTAGGGTTCCTGGCGTTTGAGACGGGGCTTTAACCACCGAGATGGAGGCCCACTTCGGACTTTGAGGAGTCCAGGAGATGTCAGCCAGGTCTGTGAGCCTGGAGCTCAGGGGAGGGGAGGGCCGGAGAGGAACACAGGAATCCTGAGCACACTGGGCATAGTCAAGCTAAGGAGTGATGAAATCACCAAAGGAAAGTATCTTCCTGGAGGAAGGTGATGCAGGTGCCTGGGAAGGAGCACAGTGGCCTGTGCGGGAGGAGGGACGTCAAGTCAGGCCACCCCTCGCCGACTGATTAACAGCCCTGTGGGTGAGGGGGTAATGGGGCGCCTAAGTCACCCTGCTGCCCCTGGGTTAGTGGTCACCTGGTCTGCCAGGGCTGCAGGCATTGCTCCTGCCTCCTACCTTGTTTCCTCTGGTGCTCCATCCCGCCCTGCCCTCTCTAGCACACATGCTGGTTGCTTTAGGCTCCGGGGAGGGAGAAGGAGGCAGGCCTTGAGCCTGGTCAAGCCTTGGGGCCGAGGGAGGCTGTTTGCAGCAGGTGTGAGTGGCTTGTCTGACTGCTGCACAGCTTCCCACAGGAAAGTGAGCTCAGCTGCACACAGACCCTGGGGACACCTGGGGAGGAGGCCCCTCTCACTGGGGAGTGAGAATGCCAAGGTCGGGCCAGGCTCCACCTGGAGAGGTGACACTGTGCTGCCTCCTGATGACAGGTAGTGTTGCTGCTTGGCTGCTTCCTGCTCTCTCTTCCCTTCCGCTGCCCAGCAGATCCCAATTGGCCTGCGGGTGGGGCAGAGGCAGGCTGTTTTCAGGTTTCAAAGTATGTGGGCCACCGCCCAACCTTCCTGTCTTTCTGGCCTGCTGGCGGGGGGGGGGGGGGGGGGGGGGGGGGGGGGGGGCGTGGGGGGGGGCGTGGGGGGGGTGGGCGTTTGAGAGGTTCTGGGGAGGTGGTCTTGCCTGGTAGTCAATGAGGGTCCAATTGGACTCCCTCCTTTTTACGGAAAGAAACTAAGACCCGAGAAAAGTGGCTTGCCCGGGGTTAGTACGCAGGGCTGGTTTCCAGCTGTGTGCCTCCCAGGATAGCCTGGGCAGCCTCCTTCAGCTTCACCAACTGGCTTGTCTCTGAAGTGCTCACTCTGAGCCAGGCTTTGTCTAAAACTCAGTGACTCCTCACAGCCACCCTGTGAGGTTAATACCATCACAATTGTCCCTCTGACGGAGGGGGAAACAGAGGCCCAAGAGGTGACTCGCCTTGTCCAAGAGCACCAAGTTGTAAGTACCCCAGCCCAGATTTGAACTGGACATTCTGGCGTCAGAGCCCATGTTTTAACCCCCGGGCTGTGGCCTCAAGCTTATGTGACTGGGGGTTCCATGGAAACAGTGAGGGTGGTGAATCCTTGACTGGCCGGCCCCTGCAGCATTAGGCCTGAGGACTCCGCCTGGCCTTGGCCTTTCAGATAGAGGATGGCATCCGAGAAACAGCACCTGCTGCCTGCCCAGCTACCCCAGGTGCCAGGAAATGGCCCATCTTTTTCAGAGGGCTCGTTAGGACAGGTGCTGAGGCCCAGGCAGGCAAGTCTCTCTTCCTTTCCTCCCCTGGTCCCCTTCTATCTGGCAGTTGGGCAGGCCCTGCCCACCCTTTGGAGCCTTGGGGCCCCAGGAGAGCCTGCAGCCCTGCGCCTCCATTCTCGTAGACAGTGGAAGGGCCTTGCCAGCTTGCAGAGCCCTGGGCTCCCCTCACCTGCCACTACCTCTAGCCATGCAGCCTGTCCAGGAGGGGCCTGGGCCTGGGCCTGGGCGAGAAGTGCCCACTGCTGCAGGTCTGCCTGTCTCCTTCAAGTCCTGCCAGGTGTCATGATACCGTGTTCTCATCTGTATGTAAGAAAGAGAAAGACTAGAACCAACCTCACAGGGTTTGAGGCCCACAGTGTGGGGGCACCTGTGACAAGTGAGCCCTCATTCTCACCCCTTCTTTTTGCCCATGAAGGAAAGGTGCTAGTGGCCTGAGCATTGGGCTGAGGAGAGCTGGGCCTCCGGGAGCGGGAGGGAGCAGGTGGGGGAACACATCCTGGCATTGGCGGACCTCTTGTGGCTGGGTCCCAGCTGCATGCACACACGCGCACACGCACACACATGCACGCTGTATGAAGTCCTGGGCAGGTTGGGAACCTCTGCCCATGGCAGCTCCTCCTCTGAGGTGGGGCCAGCTATTGCCTGTCTTGTGGGGTAACTATGAGGAATGACCAGCCTGTGCTATGAAGTGCTAAACGCTGTGCCAGGCACGAAGCGAGTGCTTAAAAACGGCTGCCATTTCTGGCTTATTCTTCAGGATGTAGCCCCCTTGTTCTGGGGTTCTTTGGAGCCTTAGGGTGAAATTTGGATTTTCACTATTGTGCATTTTATGTAAAGTCTTCATAGAAGCCCAAGACCTTCAATCTGATCACGACTCCTTGGTTTTTGTTGTTGTTGTTTGATGTCCTGTTTTCTGTAAAGAAAAAGGGATCTGTGCCTTTAAGATCCTGGTTGGGCCAAGTGGGACACTGTTGCTTTAAAAGCACATTATGGAGAGTTGGAACTTAGCCTTTGTTTAACTAGCCATGATTAGTCCCAGCGGACAGGGCTGGAGTGGCATGCCCAGGACCAGAGCTGGGCTGGACTGGCTGGGCCCGGTGGGAAACGGCGGGCAGCTGGCTGGCTGGCCTGGCCCCCTGGCGTGCTGGGCCTGGCGAGCTTGGTGGCCACGGCTGAGAGATGGTGAGTGGCCTGAACAGAGGTTGGAATGAGGGAGGCTGGGGAAAGAGGAAGGAGGGAAGCTGCCGGGGCCCAGGGGCCACCAGCTGGCCTCCTGGCCCAGGGCGATCTCTGTGAGATGGGTGGGTGCTACCTGTGAGAGGGACTGCCCAGGTGCCAGCCTAGGGAGGGCTCAGGAATTCCCGGGGGGTGTCTCCCGCTCCTCCGCAGACATCAACAGTGAGCCTGAATGTGGAAGCAATTAGGATAGCCCCGCCAAGGAGCAAGAAACAAAAAGTGCCCTGGCTGTTTTTAGCTTTTAACGAGAGGAAAAGAGGAAATCAGTGTTGTTTCTTTCTGTGAGCAAGGCCCCGTGGCCTGTGTGGCGGCCCCGTTGAGAACCAGGAAGTGCTTGGAACCGTGAGAAGTTTTCTGGGCTGAGGAACTTGGCCTTTGCTCTGCGTGGCCCAACCCTGGACCGGGCTGTGCGGGGCTGTGCGGGGTTTGGGGGCCATGTCCTCTCCATCCCAGCCCCCCCGCTGGGTCTCCTTTCCCCTCCCCTCCCTGCCTGTGTCTGTTCCCGGGTCCTTCGGCCTGCAGGGTGGGGTGGTGGAAGACCAAGAAGGCTGTGTCTGGGCCTGGCGTGTGTTTTGCTGCAGCTTACCTATTTGAACCAGTTGTCAGGAAGGAGCCAGGTCACTGTGATGCAGCAGTCTTTGCTGGGACAGTCCTCATCTCAGAGAAGTCAGAACTGTTACAAACTTTCCTGTGGTCTGGTCATGAGGAATAGCTGAGCTGCCTGGTTTGACACAAGTATCCTTTGGTCTTAGCCACTGTCACTACCGCTGCTGGGGGCTGGCCATGGGTCAGATTCCTCCCAGCGTGATGTCCTTCTCCCCATTGTCCAGACAGGGAAAACGGCTTGCCCAGGGTCGCAGAGGAGGTGAGCGTTCTGGTGACCAGAGTTCCTGCGCCTTACCAGAAAGTTGGTTCGGTCGATCCCACGATTTCTGTAGGCTGGTGAAAGCCTGAGGCAGTGCCGGGCAGTCCAGAGCGCCCTGGTCCAGAAGTTGACCGTGGGCGAGCTGCAGGACCTATTTGAGCCTCCACTCCTTTGTGTACAGGGAGGTGGGGACCTCAGGGCAAACCCCGGAGGGACTTGGTCATTTCTGCTGAGGCAGCGCCACGGAGGTGGGGGTCTCTGGGCCGGGCCTGGAGGTGGACAGTCCAGAGTGACCGGAGCCAGATAGGGCTGGGCAGGGCTGCTGTGGCTGGGCTGGGATGTGCCTGGGAAGCTGCATTTAAAGTGTGTGGCATTATGAGTTGGAATCCATGGGCCAGGTGGCAAAGGGCAGAGCCAGCCTATCCTAGAGCCAGCCTTTGTGGGGTGGGAGGCGGAGGTGGGCTCTCGGAGTTGGATACACTATCTGGGCCTTGGCAAGGCCCCCAAGGTCTCGGAGATGTAACTGTAGTTGGGCGGCTGGGCTACTTGCGGGTCAGAGCTGTGGGTGTGTTGAGTGTGGAGCCTGTGCACTTCCCAGGGGTGTGGGCAAGTGGAGGTGTGTGGTGTGTGTTGGGTGAGGCAGGTACTAGAGAGCCACAGAGCGCTGAGCCACACCCCAGTTTTCTTTGACATCCTTTCTCTGAGTGTCTGCCTTTGCTGGTGGCCTGGGAGCCTGCAGCTTGCTGACACCACCTTCTCCTCCTGTCCTGTCGAATGCTCCTGGCTTTCTCCTGTGAGTGACAGTGGGAAACAGAGCTCTGAGACCCCCCCTGGGGGTCCCAGACTCCAGGCTTTTGGAAGGAATGAGGAGCAAGGGTCCATGCCCCCCCCCCCCCGCCTCCCCCTGCCCTCCGGCTCAGTGCTGGCATACTGGAGGTGCTCAGTAACTATATACTGGGGCGCTGGACTCACTAGTCTGGGAGGAGGGGACATTAGCATAATGAACCTCAGAACAAATCCTGGCAGGAGGTAAGGGAGGCCCCATTTGCCAGACAGGGAAGTTGAGGAGCAGGAGAGGCCCTATGGAGGTCTGCACTCCCTCGAGCCAGCACCCCCTCCCTTCCTGCCTTTGCCTCTTGTCTCCCTGCTGCCGCACAGCCCCCCCCCCCCCCCCCCATCCCCAGTGGTGGCTGGCGTGGACACAGCTGGGCTGCAGGTGAGCACTGAGGCTGGAACCGAGGGTGCCAGGGTTTATTCCGAGATGTGTCTCTCCTCTTCAGAGGGGACGTGAGGCGCCTGCTTGAAATGTCGGCCTTCTCCAGGTGCCCTCGGAGGCCGTGGGTCGGTGCGGTGGCAGAGGGTCTCTGGGTCAGTTGGCAGAGGCTTTTGGACAGTCCCTATGCAGGGAGGGCCAGGAGCGCTCTGCCTCCTGGGCGGAGTGAGAGGCGTCTTGGAAATGTCCATGGGCCCAGGGAAAAGCCAGCAGCAACCAGAGGCGACACAGGGCAGAGCGGGGCAGGATGCCCAGGAAAGGCAGGGCCAGGGCTGCACACGCTCCCTCGGTGGCTCCGAAGGTACTATTGTTTGCCCATTCTACAGAGGCGATAGCTGAGGCGAGCAGTTAACAAAGCCACAGAGCATTCTGTGTATGCATGTTTGTCTCTGAGGAAGGAGGCCTTATCACGTTTGACCAGTCATCAGCCCGTGTTGACACGGGCCTGGTCCTTGGCTGACAGGAAGCCTGTGCCCAGGGATGGGGGAAGGACTCTCCCAAGGTCATAGTGTCCCTAGCGTGAATGGCCCACCCAGCACCGGGAAACCACGGCGTGATACCCAGGCACTGGGTGGAGGAGATGCGGGGGAGATGCTGCTTCTGCCCCGCCCCTCAGTCCATGGGGGGTGCAGTCCGAGCCTGGGAGGGCTTCCTGGAGGTGGAGAAACGGGAGGGATTTGATAAGCCAGAGGGAAAGTAGCATCTTTACGGAGCGGAAGTCCTTGGTTTTCAGCTCGTTCATTTATTTATTTCATCATCCATTCCTACTTGGGTCATGAGTCCCCCGGGCCCGAGGCAGCTGCTGGAGGTGTTTATGGTTTCTGGTGGGGGTGGGGAGCCAGTCCCGCTGTGGGTGATGTGATCTGTGGGGACCGAAGGGTGTGTTTACATGTGTGAGTAGGAGACTGAGCTGGCGGGGAGGGAACGCCTTGGCCAGGCCTTGAACCTGCTGTGCATGTGGAGAAGCTGACAGCAGTCGGGCCGCGTGTGCAGTGAGCCACTGGGGTTACAGTGTCCGGGCTGTGGCAGATGAGGCTGGGATCTCAGTCCTGGATGCTGTGCTCCTGGGGCCGGGAGGGGTGGGGGCTCTTTACTCTGGGTGACGGGGTTGCTTACAGTTTGGGGGTGTCACCCTCCCTCTCTAATGTTCCTGAGTGGCTGGGCCAGGCTGGGTAATTTCTCCGGGGGACCAGGAAGGGGATAGAGACCTGTCCCTACTCAGAAGCAGGAGGGGCACGAGGCCCTCAGCCAACTTTCCGTTTGCCCAGATCCCATCCTGTTCAATGAGTGTTCCTCACATTCCCTTCTTTTAAAATTCAGGGCACTTCGCTGTTCCGCTGAGGTTTATGAATGTTTAAAAACTGCTGTGAGGTCCCCAAAGTAATTTGACAAGTCTGGCAGCTATTGATTAAAAACCCAGAATTATTCAGGTTGCAGGAGGACGTGAGGGATTAGATGGAAAGATTTTTTTGTTTCTTCTTTCTCTGTGTGCCCTTTGCCATCTCCCTCCCTGCCCCCATCCCCAGCCCTCCCAGAAAAAGGTATAAGGTGTGGGGAGGTAAATGTGTCCTGTGTCCTGGGGTGGTTTTGAAAACTCCCTTAGGCTGTTGAATTATACTGACAAGAACGGGGTTGGGGATGGGGACGGCATATGTGTGCCTCTCCTGGGACCAGAACCAGCATCCCTGCGTCCCTGGACTCTCCTCAAGCCGTGTAGCCCAGGCCACCAGCAGGCAGCAATGAGGTGTCACTCTGTGGATATTAGGGTGGCAGTGGCAGTGGGAAGAAGAGATGTAGCAGTTGATAAAGGGTCTCTTAAGTTTATAGGGAGTTGGCGTTGGGAGGCGGGGTTGTGGTGCTTTCTGGAGTAGCTCAGGTGAGGAAATAGCAGCCTAGAGAGAGGAGGGAACCTTCCAGGGCATTGCAGCATCTGTGGGTCCGAGGGAGAAAGGGGCGCGCCCGAGGTCACCGGCAGATTCGGGGCGTGCGGGGACAGGAGCCTGCTGGGGCACTGGGCTGACTGCATGCCGGCCCCCAGGCCTGCCCCCGTGTGAAGTAGGTTCCAGGGCAGTTCCACAGGATCCCAGCTTCCACTTGTGGATCCTGTGACCCAGCCACGCTGCTCCTCTCTAAGCCTGGTGCCCTGAAGCCTCCGTCATCCCATCCTTTAAATGATCTGGGATGTGAGAAGGGTTGCCCCATGAACCAGGGCTCATCAGCCTGTTTGAGTTCCTGTTCCCCCTTCCCTTGGGGCGATGCTGCCTTTTGTGCAGGCTGTTGAAGAAGGCTGTGCATTTATGTATGTATGTGCCTTGGTAAGAAAACCTGTTACAAAGGGGAGCACATAGTAGGTGCTTAGTAAGTGGTTGTTCAGAGCAGGCTGCTGCAGTGCTGGTCATTCAGTCAGCATGTGGGGCTCTGTAGCCACAGCAGGTGATGCGTTGCTGGTACTCCTGTCTGGTTACCAGGTTACGGACCCTCCTGTGCCAGCTCAGCCCTGTGGTGACAGGGGAAGCACAGGCTCCCAGGTGTAGGGTGAGGGCAGTAGACCAGGCTCTTCCAGCCCAGGGCTCAGTCTGGGGATGGGAACAGGGTCTTACTGGTTCTAGTGACTGCGAGGACCTGCCCCCTCGCCTTGGACTCAGGGAACCCTGGGCCAACAGAGTCCATGCCTCCAGGCCAGGCCCTGCCATCCCAGGGAGCCTTCCCAGGCTGGACGGTAACCTCCCTGCCTTTTAAGGGCAGGCTCTGTCTCCCCGGGGTCCCTGGAGCCACAGGGCGGCTGCATTCTTCTCCCTTCCCCTGGGACCCCAGTTGGGCCAGGAGTTGAGCGCTGGCCACAGAGCAGCCGGTTCCCAGGCCTGGAGGGTGAGGCTGGGCCTGGGGCAGTTGGCTCTGCTGGGCGTTCTGGGTGGGGCACTGGATTCTCAGGAGGTTGGGCGCTTTCTCTGCCTGTGTGCCAGGACCCGTGGGCAGATTCTCAGCACAGCCTGCAGCACCTGCCCGGCTGTGACAGCAGAAGCATAGTTGGCACGCTGTGACCACACAGTCCACAGGTCCTGCCAGCCCTTAAGTGGGCACCTTCGCTGTGGAGACCAACTTTATCCAGGTTATGGCAGTGGGCAGTGGCAAGGGCCCACGTAGGAAATTAAGGGTTTTTGTTTTGTTTTGTTTTTTGAGACAACCCAGCATTTGTGTAGAAGGAGTTTGTCCCATTTTGTAGATGGGGAAAACTGAGGCATGGAGTAGAAGGTAAGGGATTTGCGTGGTCAGAGGAAGGAAACAGAATGACTCAGGAAGTCCCTATCTCCTCACCCCAAATGTCAGGAGTGTCATCTGCCATCAGCCTTAATAACAGCAGGTGCATCCTTCCTTGTTCAGCCATTCCCTGCTCCTACCCCTGGAACTGTTACATTCACCCCCGCTCTCCCTAACATCTCCCCACATTCTCACTTGATCCTTGATCCTTACGGCAGCCCTCTGAGGAAGAGATTCCTTCTCCCCACTTCTGGATGGAGAAACTGAGGTCTGGAGAGTTGAATGATTTAAAAATCTCAAGGTTGCATGTTTTATAAGGAATGGAGACTAGATTACAGCTGGGCACCCTTCACACTGGGCCCTCCTGCCTGTTACCATCTACAGGTGTGTGTGGTAGGGGGTCAGGGGGGGATGGTCTTTCGTGCTCACTCCTGGGGCTCCTTCCACTGCCTGCATGCATGCTCGACTGCCTGGCCTGTTACCCTAACAGCCCCCTGGCAGTGTAGGCATCTCCTCCACAGCATGTCTGAAAGGGTCTCCCAGTCCTGCTTGCACACGGGCAGAGACTGGGCGCTGACTCCCGCTAGAACCAGCCTGGCCCATGTGGAGACAGCTGTGCCTGAGCTGTCATTGGCCTCTCCTGGTCCCGGCCCTGCCCCCTCTGAGGCTCACTTTCCAGGCTCTACAACCCCACTTTCAGCTCACCCCAACCATCGCTGGGGACGTCCTCCCCATGCCAGGAACTTGTTGATAATTGCAGGTTTTGTTTTGGGGTCTCCTCCCTCCTTGAAATAATGGGGAATTTACTAACCATCTGTGTCACTAACCTTTTAAGAGAAAAAAGGATGGGGTTGAAAAACAGCTCGTGGGTTGGCTGGAAGGCTATCAGATAAGGCTGCTGCCCGGGAGCTGGGACAATGTCTCCTTGTTTCTGCTCCCTGGCCGCACAATGAACTGCTGTTGGGACCTGGCTGTATCTCCAGCAGCAGCTCTGCCCCTGCCCCTGCCCCTGGTGTGCCCACGTTTCCTGGGCTCCTGGGCAGGGGTGCCCTGCCCCAGCCAGGCTCTCTAGCTCTTTCTTCCAGACCCAGTGATCGAGTGGGTCCCAGTGAGCAGGTCAGCTAGCTGTGGGCCTTTCTCTGCCCATCACCTGTGGGGAGATGGAAAGACCAGCCTTGTGCTGATGGAGTTAGTCTTGGACTCTGCTGAATGCGGTTCAAATCACACGCGGACTTTGCCACCCGCCACCTGTGCAATCTTGGGCGAGGCACCTGACCTTTCTGAGGTGTGGAACCTCAATCCTATGGGTTGTTGTGAGGATTAATTAGGTGAGGAGACGGGTGGGAACGTGGTGTGGAGTGGGGCTCAGCCACACGGCCTGGGTGTGAGCGCTTGTCCGCCTGGAGGGACCAGGGACAGCGTGGTGGTGGTGGTGGCTTTGGCCTGGGCTTTGAAGTCGGAGGAAGGTTTTTGTGAGGCAGAGAAGGTGGTGGGAAGGTAGAACGGGTTCAGGAGAGAACTTGGGCGTGGATTCCAGAGCAGAGGAAGTTAGGGACCAGCTAGGAGGAGCATCTTTCCAGGGTGTGTTGTGAGAGCAAGTGCTGAGGAGACATTTCAGGGCGGGTTCACCACCAGGTGGAAGTGTGGCGACTTGACTATAGGCCTTGAGGGGATTGCAGACAGATGGAGTGATGCCCGTTGGGTAGAGGGGTCTGGCTGGAGGGTGCCGCTGTGGCCTAGGAGCGCTGGGGAGACGAGGAGGCTCAGGGCTGCCCGGCTGCAGCCAGGATGCCTCAACAAGAGTTCACCCAGGAACCTTCCCCTGAGGCTGGGGCATGTTTGTGGGGCAGGATATTAGGGAAGGAAAAGTAGGCATTTGCAGCTCCAGGCTCTAGCCACTTGGGGTCAGGCCTGCCTGGGCCTGCTCGGCTCCTGGCCCGCCAAACCAGGGCCCCTCGGTCTCCTGGGAAGGCCCAGTCCATTGAACTGTGCCTCCCTCTCCTCTCTCCAGCCCACCAGCCCCTCTGTGTGCACTTTATGGGTCCCTACCCCACTTGCCCTGGTTCCCAGCATCTTTACCCGGCAGGGATTTCTGGGCTGGGCCCAATCCCGATCTGCAGGCTGGGTTTCCAGCCCTGCACGGCAAGCCCAGGGACTGTGGGTCCCTGCTGTTCCTGGCCTGGTGACTTCCCAGCATCTGAGGCAGGTCTTCTCTTGAGCCCCATGAGGAAGGGAGGCTTGGAGGCTGCCCCAGGAGGTGGGCAGCCTGGGTGGAATATTGACTGAGGAGATAACAGGCCCACCCAAGCGTTGGTCAGTGCTGTGATGGGGGAGCGGGTGGAGGGCTTGTCAAAGGCACCTAGCACGGGGTGACGTGTTCGGCCATAGTGCTTGTGTGTGAGCCCCTTCTTCCCAGAGAGGGCGCTGGAGGAGCAGAGGCACCCCAGCTGGATGCTGAAAGTTCCAGACGGGGGCCACGAGGAGGTTCGGGTGTTTCTAAGTTGATTTTCTCGTAGCTTCCCTGTGGTCTGTCTGTTCCCTTGGAGCTTTCAGAAGCTCTGCCTGAGGACATCAATACAGTGCAAGTGATCTGAGCCCTGCGTGTGGCAGCCTCATGCTGGGCCTGGGGGAGCAGGTGCAGGGAGGCTGACTGCCTTTTGGGCTGGGCTGTGGGGGTCCCCAAGGGCTGGGATCCCAGTTCCAGCTCTCATTCCCATGCCTCGCCCAGCACAGGACTCCATGTCAGGGTGGGCTGCTGCCATGGTGACGTGAGTTTGGGGGTGGAGGCTGGCCTCTGTGGGCCTGTGAGTCTCTCTGAGCAGGACCTATCCGCTGTTCTCTGAATTCCGGATCACACCCATAATGGCCTCAGCCTCCCTCACGGCTGGCCGTGGAAGTAGTTACAGGTGTGTGCCCAGCAGGGCAGTGTGTGGTGACCCGCCAGGCCTCACTGACATGAGGGCAGGGAGAGATCGATGGATTGGAGGCCAGGAGCAGCGAGGGAGAGGGGTGGGGAGATCTGGGTGAGCTAAGCCCAGGAAGGGTTTTGTGCCAGTGCCGGGGTCTGGGCCGTGGACGTGAATAGGGCCAGGCCTGTTCAGCTTCCACGCCAGAGGCTTGGCTGGCTCTCCAGCTTTCCCTGTGCCCAGCCGTGGGGGCAGCTTCCACGGCTATGGCTCTGAGAAGGGACTTGCACAGCTCCGCACCATGCAGGTGCCATCTGAGGCTCTTTCGTGGCCTGTGCTGAGAAACCGAGGCTCAGGGAGGGGGGAGTGACTTGTCCAGGGCCACAAAGCAGGCGAGAATGAGGCCAGATCTGTCAGCCAGTCCGGTCCAGCTCCACTTGGGCACCAGGTGGCATCCACTACCTCTGCTCTTTGTATCTGTGTTGAGGCCCCCAACCCCCCTCCCCACCCCACCCCCGGCATGTGGACCTGTCTGGATTTTGGCATTTGGAGCCTCACTGCCCTCATCTATAAAATGAGTGCAGCAGAGCTCCCTGTGGCTCTCCTGCTTCTATTTGGGGGGGTGGGGGGGGTGTGAGAAAGGGCTGTGTTGGCAGTAATGTTCTGGACGAGGGGGTGACTACTCTGGTCTTGGATGGGACCAGGGCTGAGGGGGTGGGATGGGTGGGGAGCTCAGCTCTTCCCTGTGGGTCTCGGAGTCTGTTTGGGAGCCAGGCCAGACCCTGCCCTGCACTCAGTGCTGACTTTCAGCTCCTGCGTGGCTCACCCTCAGCCACTTGCTCCCATAGAGGCTGAACCAGTCACTCAGTCCTGCCGTGGGCAGAGGGACCGATACTGGGTCTCTGTGATGCCAGCACAGAAGTGCCCCTCCCTCACGTCTGCCTTTAGAGGAAAAGGACTTGGGGGTTGATCACGGAGTGATTGCCTTCCACTGGGGGAGGTGGGAGGGGTCTGGGCAGGCTTCCTGGAGGAGACGGGAGTGACAGCCCCAGCCTGACGTACCTGCCGCCCACCCCCCAGGTCCCATCTGATGCCCAGGGTGAAGGAGTCTCGCTCCCACGAGTCCCTGCTCAGCCCCAGCAGCGCGGTGGAGGCGCTGGACCTCAGCATGGAGGAGGAGGTGGTCATCAAGCCCGTGCACAGCAGCATCCTGGGCCAGGACTACTGCTTCGAGGTGGGTGCCGCGGGGGGAGGCAGGCTCTGGTCGCATCTCCTAGTCAGGCCAGGTCTCAGACCCCGCCCAGAGTCCTCAGTGGCCTTGGCTTTGGGACAGCTGCTGAAAACTGTTCACTGTTCTTGGCTCCTGAGAGACCAGGTGGAGCTTGGAGATGGGGGCTTCGTTCCTCCTCCGTGGGCTCCTTGGAGACAGACCAGCACTATTCTCCCTGCTGGTGTGGGGGCAAGAGCTCCCCAGCAGTCAAAGGGGATAAAAGTCCATGGAGCATTGTTTAAGCTCCAGGGCCTGTGCCTGAAGCCTGCTCCCCCTCCTTAGAAACTTAGAAACCTCCTAAATGTAGTGTGGGATGGTAGAGTGCACCCCCTTTTCTGGGCCAGTCTCCCCCATCAATCTTTTCTGCGCTCGCATTCTGTGACGCAGGTTTAAGAGCAAGCAGAGGGCAGCAACCCCGCCTGGCAGGGCTGTACCTGGGATCACCTGTCCAGTCTCTCCCAGTCGATGGGGAATCTGAGGACAGAGAGGCAAGATGTTAGAGGTCACACCACGAGCCTGAGGCCACGCCAGGACCAGGGTGATGAATGTCGTAGGTGTTCCTGGGAGTTCCTGATTGCTTCTCTCATCAGTCAGATTCCCTGCCCACCTCACCCTCCTCTCCCACCTACAGGGAGCTTACATAATTAGGGCGCTCTCTGATGGAGGGATGAGCCGGGTAATGAAAGTCAGCCATTCGGGGACTCATGGCAACCTCCTGGCCACCCAGCCCCAAGGAAAGAGTGGAATATGCCAGGCATCTGCCCCACCCCTTGTGCCCATTGCTTCTGGTTTAAGACTCCTGGTCCAGCCGGGCTGCCTCTGGGCTCCAACTTCTTTGCCTTGAACAGGGACAGGTTGAAGACGGTGTGTGGGCACTGGTCCACAGCAGTGGGCGCTGTGGCTTGTGCCGGCCCTTGAATGGCTGGATAAGGAGCCTGTTTCCCTTCTGTCGAGCCCTTGGTGCTGGGGACAGTGGAAGAGGAGGAGCCGCTTGGGCTGGGCTTCCTTACCGGTGGGGATTGGAGGATGAGCGAGAGTTCGATGGCGAGGGAGCGTCAGGGTTCCAGGCAGGAGGACCCCAGGCCACGTGCACCTGGAAGCCCAGTTTTCCTTTGTCCAAGCTGGCCCCTAAAAACTTTGTGACCATCACTGTTGTCACTGTCACTTGGCAAAAGATAACCATCAGAGAGTGTCAGCTGAGGACGGAGGTGGTCCTTGTGCCTACACAGGGTTGTGTCCCCATGACACTGTCCTGTTCGGCCCCACAGGTGACAACGTCGTCAGGAAGCAAGTGTTTCTCCTGCCGGTCAGCAGCTGAGCGGGATAAGTGGATGGAGAACCTGCGGCGAGCCGTGCACCCCAACAAGGTAGGCTGCGTCCCCTCTCACCAAGCCCGGGGATTAAGGTTAGACCCGGAGCAGAGTGGGATCTCTGGGGTTGGGGGGGTGGGGAGAACCTGAGTGGGCAGAAGAGTTGGGCCCTGGAACAGGGGTTCGAGATGGCCAGGCTGACTCAGGTGGTGTGGGCCTCTGTCCTCGAAGCTACACCAGGGAGGCGGGGCCAGAGAACTGAGAATGGGCAGTTAGGGGGTTGGGTGCTGGTGGCCTTCTGCCTGGACCTTTTGTTCCTCCTCCCCTGGCCGATTCCTGGCCACCCAACCAATTCCAGCTTAGACCTCTGTCCTGGGAGCTCCACTGGCCCAGCCTGGCGCCCGGCTCTGTGTTCCCGCTGCCCTGGGCTTCCCCCGTCAGGTTCATGGGCCCCAACTCTAATCACTGCTTCTGTGTCTGCCCGCCTGGCTGGCCTGGCCTGGGCTGAGCCTGGTCACGTGACAACACCGCGGGGGTGGTCTGAGCAGTGGTCCCCTCTTAAGTGACTACAGACCTGAGGAGTAGCACACTGGCCTGTGTGCCAAGCACTGTGCTAACTTCTTACTTGTTCTCTCGACATTTGTTCCTATTTTATAGAAAAGGGAACTGATCTTAGATTCAGTCACCTGCCCAAGGCCAGGGAGCTTGTTTGAGGCGGAGCAGAGATCCAGCCTCATGGCCACCAGACTCCAGAGTTATCCCTGGCCGTGCCCTCCCTCATCCCCATCCTGTCGGTGTCTGGCCCTTCCCCACCCCCTTCTGGGGCCCTCCTGGATCTGAGAGCTCCCCCGGCTCTGACCGGGTGGTGGGCCGGCAGGTGGCCGGCCACACAGTGACCAGGGTTCACCTTGTGCACGTGCAGGACAACAGCCGGCGCGTGGAGCACATCCTGAAGCTGTGGGTGATCGAGGCCAAGGACCTGCCGGCCAAGAAGAAGTACCTGTGCGAGCTGTGCCTGGACGATGTGCTCTACGCCCGCACCACGGGCAAGCTCAAGACCGACAACGTCTTCTGGGGCGAGCACTTTGAGTTCCACAACCTGCCGCCCCTGCGCACCGTCACCGTGCACCTGTACCGGGAGACCGACAAGAAGAAGAAGAAGGAGCGCAACAGCTACCTGGGCCTGGTGAGCCTGCCCGCCGCCTCGGTGGCCGGGCGGCAGTTCGTGGAGAAGTGGTACCCGGTGATGACGCCCAACCCCAAGGGTGGCAAGGGCCCCGGACCCATGATCCGCATCAAGGCGCGCTACCAGACCATCAGCATCCTGCCCATGGAGATGTACAAGGAGTTCGCCGAGCACATCACCAACCACTACCTGGGGCTCTGCGCGGCCCTCGAGCCCATCCTGAGCGCCAAGACCAAGGAGGAGATGGCGTCGGCCCTGGTGCACATCCTCCAGAGCACGGGCAAGGTGAAGGTGCGTGTGCCCGGGCCCCTGGCCCTGGGGAAGGCCCGGGGACACACTGGGTTACCTGCTTTTTCCTGTGTCCGAGGCATGGACGTCAGCCCTATAGGGGGCACTGACCAGGTGGTCCCCCTGAACCCAAGTGTGTATCATGGAGTGAGGGGTTTCGTTCTTCTGCCCCCATCGCTGAGGCAGCCGTGGAGCTGAGGGACGGATGGCAGCTTGTAGTGAGGAAGTGAGCAGTGACTTTTCGGTCTGTCGTGGACGCCAAGGGCTTCTCCCTGCCACCCCTTCTCCCTCAGTACAGCAGGAGGAACGGGCTCTGGGAGACAGGAGACCTGGACCAGGTCCGGCCTGGGAGCTGTGGCCTTGGGCAGCCCTGTTTCCTGTTCTGTTCTGTGCCGGTCCCCGCCCTGGGCCCTAGCTCTGCACAGCTCTTCCTCACCTAGCCTGGGCGCAGGCTCTGACACCAGGGAGCAGAGTGGGATCTGCGGGAACAACGAGTACCACTCCATGAGCCCAGGAAGGCCTGGGCGGAGGAGCCGGGCTCCTGCCTCCATGTTCCGAGGAGATCCCAGAGGTCAGCTGAGTGTCAGGAAGGGCTCCTCAGATTATGTGATCCCCAGAGGCAATGGCTTCTTAAATACCCCCCACCCTACCCCTGCCACCATCCCTCCTTTGGCCAGCGGGGCCTCCTGGGCCTCGAGCTCAATTCTGTATTTAAGGGGCCAGGTGTCATGTCAGAGAGGTTCCCAAAGTTCTGTGCACCAGAAACCCTGGTCCACGCTGGCTAACTTTGCTGGTGGCCTCTTCCCTGCCCTTCACCTTCCCCAGGGCCTCTGACCCCTGCCTGCCCTCTTCCCCTCCCCCAAGCCACGAGGCTGGCTGTGGGTGGGAGGAGGGGTCTCTGGAGGGAGGGAGCTCCCACCTGGGCCATGGGAGCAGGTTTACTCTCCAGCCTCCCTCCAGGAGGGGAGATGTGGGCCAGGCTGCCCCCTGGGGTCTGCCCATGACCCTGCCTGTGGCACTAGCGGCTCATCTACTTCACAGCTGCCCTCAGCAGTGAGGAACTGCCGCCCTGGGTTTGCCAGGTGGGCAGTGATGCCACTGCCTTCCCAAAGAAGCCAAGGTTCCTTCTCTCACCGACTGAGGACTGGCTCACTGCCCCCGAGGCAGCCGGATGGCCTCTGCCTCGCTCCTTCTCTGCCGCACCACGCAGAGCAAGCCCGTATCTAGTGTGGGAGACATGGGCATCAGAGCCATGGGTAGATAGTGGAGAGGGTGCCCATCTGTCCTCTCTGGCGTTGATGGTGATGGGGGTGGGGCGGTTCCCTGGTCACCCAGGCCTGCTTAGGGCCAAGCAGGGATTTGAGTCCAGCTAGTTTGGCCATGGGGCAGGAAGCTTGTGTCCATGTGGCATGCTCTTATCCAGGCCTGCCTCCCTGATCCTGAGACCCAGCTGTGACGTCACCAGGCGGCCCTGCCCTCTGGCAGCCCCTGAGGTGGACAGTGCCCTGGGATGGGAACCTCCTCAGCCTTGGGAAGCAGGGGTTCTGGCCGCTGCTCAGAACCCTAGGGTCCTCCCTACCGGCTTGCCCAGGTCCTCCCTCCTCACTGCTTGCCTCCCCAGGACTTCCTGACCGACCTGATGATGTCAGAGGTGGACCGCTGCGGGGACAACGAGCACCTCATCTTCCGAGAGAACACGCTGGCCACCAAGGCCATCGAGGAGTACCTCAAGCTGGTGGGCCAGAAGTACCTGCAGGACGCACTAGGTAGGGAGGGTTTGGGCCGGCGTGGGCAGAGGGTGGGGCATGCCCACCAGCTCCTCACTGCCCCTCCCTGCCCTCCCGGTCACAGGGGAGTTCATCAAGGCGCTGTACGAGTCAGACGAGAACTGCGAAGTGGACCCTAGCAAGTGCTCGGCCTCCGACCTCCCCGAGCACCAGGGCAACCTGAAGATGTGCTGTGAACTGGCCTTCTGCAAGATCATCAACTCCTACTGGTCAGTGCTGCCCACATGCCCTCCCCGGGCTCAGCCGCCCAGGCCTCCCCACCACATCGGGTGCCAGGTGCTGTGGTAGGCACGGGTGCCTTCCTCTCATATGGCTCAGTGAGGGCGCTGTTTCCTGTACAAACAGGAGAGCTGAGGTTCAAGAAGGAGAGGCAGGTAGGCCCGCCTGTGGCCTCACGCAGCTTCCGAGTGGTGGCTCTGGGATGGGAACTCCCTCTGCCTGACTCCACCCTTTTGGGTTCTCCGGCGTGAGGGAGTGTTCCAGACCATGCAGGACACGGGTGTGCCGCGTGGAGAATTGGGCGCAGCGGCAGTCCACGTGTTTGTTAGCGAGCGTGCTCTGTGACTGTGCTGTTGTAGGTTCTGGGGCTGCACAGGGAGTGAGACCGGCAAGGCCCGGTTCGGGCCCCCCACGGGGGTGGGTGAATGACAACCTGAGACCCCTCTCTCCGTAGGAGCTTGGGCTCATGTCACAGCTTGTGATCGGGCCCAGCCGGGGCTGGTGGGTGCCTGGGCTGTAGGGACAGAGAAGAAAGGATGGGGGTCTAAGGAGAACGTAGCTCTGCAGCCCTGAGAGAAGGAGCAGGGCGTGTGGACGGGCTGTTCAGAGAGGAACACAGTCAGGGCCGGGATTGGTGCGTGGGCCACGGCCCGCAGGGCACCTGCTTGCCAGCTGACTGTGTGCAGGGTGCAGCCCTGCTCATGGTGAGGCAGGTGTAACTGTCCTGGGCAGGGACTTGCTGCCAGTGCCGAGTGTGGGTGTTTTCACACTGGATGGGCTGCTCAGATTTTCTCCGGTCACTGCTCCAGCTCGGGACCTGCTTTCCCCTCCCCACTCAAGCCTCACCCCCAGCCATACTGTACTCCCCTTCTTTGGTCACACTTCTTCCCCTTCTCCTTTAAGACCTTCTACCTGGCTGCCTCTGTGGCCTGACTTAGGTCAGCTCACCCTTCTTGGGCATCCTCTGTCCCAGCCCTGATCCCATCAGAGTGGGATTGTGCTTGCATCTATTGTAAATCTGCTTCCTGCACATTCTGGGAGCCCCTTGGCGGGTGGAGCCACCAGCTCAGGGCACACCAAAAGGCCCCGGGAGAGTTCAGCAGAGCGGCCTGCTAGGCCAGGGAATGATCAGAACCAGTGGGGAGGCCCCTTTGCTCCTGAGCTCACCTGGGACCAGCCCGGCCCTCAGGCAAGGTCACATGACCCACGGCACTAAGGAGGTGGGCAATGACCTCAGAGTCTAGAACTCTGAGGCAATGCACTTCCTGCCCTGGGGCCAGGCTGTTTTCACACTGACTGTCCTGCTATCCCCAGGGCGGTGGGTGTGGGACCAGGGAAACATAACTTGGACAATGATTTTCCATTTCCTGTTTCTGGTGTTTGTCAGAGACCCGGAGGCACCTCTCAGTTCTGGGTGCCACGGATAGATGTCATGCTCAGTGCCTGCCCCTGCTTGGGGGTGCCTGTCCCTAGCACTTCCTGAGCACTCGCTCTGCCCGTCCTATGCTGCCTCAGCTCCCCCAGCAGCCCTGTCCGGTGGGTGATGGTTGGATGATGGATGATGGATGATGATGGATGGATGATGGATGGTGATGGGCAGCAGGCCAGCTCATAGCTATCAGGGTTGAAGCTCAGGGTTCCATCGAACACAGAACCAGGTCCCTGCTCTGCACCCACCTGTCCTGGCGCCCTGCCTGACCACCAGGCCCACTCTTGTCTCTTCCTACCCAGTGTCTTCCCACGGGAGCTGAAAGAGGTGTTTGCCTCGTGGCGGCAAGAATGCAGCAGCCGCGGCCGGCCGGACATCAGCGAGCGGCTCATCAGCGCGTCCCTGTTTCTGCGCTTCCTCTGCCCGGCCATCATGTCGCCCTCCCTCTTCAACCTGCTGCAGGAGTACCCCGACGACCGCACCGCCCGCACCCTCACCCTCATCGCCAAGGTGACCCAGAACCTGGCCAACTTCGCCAAGTGAGTGTGGCGCCCCCGGCGGGCAGGAGGCCACGGGGGCAGGCCCCGGGTGTTTCTTTCCAAGCTGGGCTGCACAATGGGCCCAGCTCAGTCCCCCTTCACCCCTTTTCAGAATAAAATCCCCTCCACACCCCGTCCTCCCTCCCCACCGAAGGAACATGCCATTTTGGTATGTTTCCTTAACTTTCAGAGGTGAGAAGACAAGATGTTTTTTCCCTGCAGCATTTTGGAATGAACATTTAATCGTAGGGATTCTCCCATGTGCTGAACATCCATAAGCCTCCGTTTGAGACGGATGACTAATATGCCTTCAAGGGAGGAGGCCCATATTTCCTCAGCCCGTCCCCTGTGGCCGGCACTCGGGCTGTTGCACTCTGTCCTTGTGTAATGCTGTCAAGGATGTCCTTGCTTGTCCAGCACGTCAGTGTTTGGACTATCCCTGGGAGCGAGGGGGCAGGAACGGGAGGGCTGGGTCATCCAGTCGTCAGTTCCGGGCCCCCTCAGTGCTGAGCTCGGAGTCACACCTGGTCCCAGCACTTTGGCGGGGGAGGGTGACAGGAGCACACGGTCTCTCGGGAGGGCCCTCAGCTTGTTGGGAGAGGAGACAGGAGACAGGGAGACACATGCCCCCAGCTGCGTGATGGGAGCAGTGGCAGTGCAGCTCCTGGGAGGGCGTGTGCTATAGGGACAAGGCACCTGGCGTTCCTGAATCTTCAAGAGACAATCAGGGAGAAGTGGGAGACAAGACCCAGAAGGACGCAGGGACCTGAAGGCCAGGCAGGGCTTTAAGCATGGGAGGGGATGTCTGTTCTGGGTCCTAAAAAGGTCAGCTTGACAGCAGTAGGGCAGGGGGTTGGAGGGAGCAGGCCTGGCAGCCGAGAACCCGCAGGAGCGCGAAAGGAAATTGGGGAGGTGATGCAGGAGGCAGGGGCTACAAGGTCAAGGGGTGATCAGAAGACACAGTCAGCGGCCTTGCCAGGTGGGAGGGAGGAGACGACGGGAAGGCTCTGGCTCAGCTCCCTGGTAGGCGTGGTGTCTCCACTTGGGACAGGGAGCCTGGGAGGAGGGCATGGGCTTGGGGATGATGGCGATGACTTCAGACTTGGCCAGGCTGGGTGCGAAGGGAGATGCTGTGGACACGCGTCTGCAGGCTCAACAGAGAGGCCTGGCCGAGCACAGATTGGCCATCATCTGCCCCCTAGGCCTTGGAAGCCTGGAGGGAGAGAGGAAGGAGATTGTGACCAGTAGTGAGAGGGGAATGAGGGCCACAGAGCACTCCAGGTCCTGTGAGAAGGGGTCCAGCACAGGGGCCCTGAGGAAGGAGGGCCGAGTCTCAGCAGGGCGGCTGGCTATGGAGTTAGTGGCCACGGTGGGTGAGGAGGGGTGGGGGCTGAGGGCCGGTATCTCCGAGGAGGAGGGCGCCTGGGCGGGCCTGGGTCGCTCACCCCGCCTGCCCCCTCCAGGTTTGGCAGCAAAGAGGAGTACATGTCGTTCATGAACCAGTTCCTGGAGCACGAGTGGACCAACATGCAGCGCTTCCTGCTGGAGATCTCCAACCCTGAGACCATCTCCAACACCGCCGGCTTCGAGGGCTACATCGACCTGGGCCGCGAGCTGTCCAGCCTGCACGCGCTGCTCTGGGAGGCCGTGAGCCAGCTGGAGCAGGTACCATCCACGGGCAGGGCGCAGCGGAGAGCGCTCCTGGGGGTGCAGATCACCAGCCGCCCGGGTGCTGGGGCTCAGTTCCCACTCAGGCCCTGTGGAGGCACAGGCTGGGATCTCTGGGCCCCGCTTCCCTGGTGGGGAGGGCCGTGCTCGCTCGCCAGCACATGCAGGAGGGCGCCCGTTCTGGGTACTGGGCTTTGGCTGTGTCTCTGTGCACGCGGCGCTGAGTGGGTATCAATAGATTCCCCGGATGAAGGTGTGTTCCCCGCCTGTGAGAAATGTGACCAGATTTAGCTCTTTCTGCGGAAATGTCCTTGTTCTGGGTTCTAAGGGCACCGTAAGAAAAAGACCAAGTATGCTCTACTGGACCTTCAGGTGCCGGGCAGGAAGTTACAAACCTCCCTACAAACCTCCCCACAGTTGCCCTCGGCCGTCAAGTCAGTTGTAATGGTTGTTGCCCAGAAACCCCTGAAATGGCTGCAGCCACCGGAGTGTGCCCTCTGCCACCCGGGGCTCCACTCCCTGCCCCCAGCAGCTCTGCCCACAGTGGACAGGTCCTTGGCCTCCGGGAGGTTTGTTGCTTCCTGGGGCTCCGGGAGGCTCCCTACTCCGGTCCTGTCTCAGAGGAGAGCACACCGGGCGCCCGGGGCTGCAGCCTGTGGGTGTATCCTCGCGAGTTCGGTACACAGGCAGGCACAGAGCTCTCTCCCTGTTTGGACTGTGTTAAAGGGAGAATGTAGGTGCGCGCTGCAGTGTGTTTCTCACACTCTGTGTGGATGTCTGCCCCGCGCCTGTGACCTTGCTGACGGCCACAGACTCTCCCATCGTGACTGCCGTCCATTTCATCGGCCCCCCTGTTGCTGGACACTCGGGTTAGCCCAGCTTTTCACCACCAACAGATGCTGCTGCAGTCATTTCTGCTCATTTTTGTCCACTGCCCTTTGGCTGTGAGAGACATGGCGGGGAATGGAAACCAAGGCCGGTCACCCCAGTGCCTCCCCTTCCTGAGCCCCTGTGCCGGCCCCGTATCGACACACGGTCAGCAGCCGTCACAGCTGACGGGGCTGCAGCAGGACTGAAATGTGGCGCTTTGCCTCCCGAGTCTCTCTGCTCTGTTGATGACACAAGTTTTCGCATTTTCTTTTGCACAAAGTCCTACCTGGAAGCCAGTGCCTAAGCAGTGAAAGCAGAGTCCCCTTTCCTGAGCTCGGCCCCACAGCCTGGCATCCTTAGCACCTGTCAGTCTTAACCGTGGCAATGAGGCGCTGCCTCTGCCTGGGCCTCCACTTGCTAATCGTCTGGCAGGCACATGGTGGTGCCTGCTCTGTGCCTGGAGAGTCCCCTGGGTCTCGGGTGTTGATGGGTCAGGCCCCGCCCCACCCTCTGGAGGAGGTGATGTGGGAGGGGCTGTCCCAGGAGCCTCTCAGAGGGGGATGTGTGGGTGCGAGAAGTTCTGGATTCCACCTGGGTTTTCCTCCCCGAGGCAAAGTTAGGATGAACCGAGGGTCAAAGGCTAGGACTGGCTCAGCGTTTCTCCTTGTGGGCCTCACACCTTCATCTTGGAAATACTTGTGGAGCTGGTAAATATGTAATTTGCACAGTCCTGGCTCTCCCCCTCCCCCCGACCTGCTGGATCTGACTGGCAGGGGAGGGGTCTGCTTTTCTGCCTGGTTCCTCGCTGTTTTAAGCCACCGTGGCTGCAGCTCACTCGGCCTCTCCAGATGGCCCCAACAGGTCACATCGCCTCTTCGTGTGTCCTTACAGAGCATTGTATCCAAGCTGGGGCCCCTGCCCCGAATCCTGAGGGACGTCCACACGGCACTGAGCACCCCGGGCAGTGGGCAGCTCCCAGGGACAAACGACCTGGCCTCCACGCCTGGCTCCGGCAGCAGCAGCATCTCGGCTGGGCTGCAGAAGATGGTGATCGAGAATGATCTCTCCGGGTAAGAGCCGCCGGGTGTGCTGGGCATTGTGGGGTGCACGTGCAGACAAAATGCAGCCCATCTGCATGCAGGCTCAGGTGGGCAGGAGGAGAAACAAGCTGGTGAGCCTGGAAACGTGTGGTGCAGGCCCTAAGTAGCGAGCCTCCATTTAGGAAAAATCAGGGAAGGCTGCCTGGGTGAGGTGGTTCTGTAGTTTTGAGCTTTTTAGCATGTTAGTAGTTTTGAGCGTTTTCATTGATGGAAAAAGCATTCTGGGTAGAGGGACTAACACAAAGGCAACAATGTTCTGTTGGAGAACAATTATTGGTTCCCAAGTACCTCTAGGGGTGTCACAAATACCGGTTCCCCTGGTATTTGCTAGGCCCAGTCCGAATCTCCAAAAGTGGGGCACAGGGGTGTGTGTTCAGCAGGAGTTTGGGCAACTACAAGGCTTTAAGGCTGGGTGCTCAGGCCTGACCCTCACTCTAAGCCCTCAGCCTGGGGCAAAATAAATTCACTCAGTGGAGAAAGAGGGAAACATTCTCTAATATTGATATCAAAATGAGGCTATTCCTTTACAACAGGTGTTTTTTATTGTTGTTTTTTTTAAATATATTTTATTGATTTTTTACAAAGAGGAAGGGAGAGGGATAGAAAGTTAGAAACATTAATCAGCTACCTCCTGAACACCCCCTACTGGGGATGTGCCTGCAACCAAGGCACATGCCCTTGACCGGAATGGAACCTGGGAACTTTCAGTCCGCAGGCCGACTGACTATCCACTGAGCCAAATCTGTCAGGGCAACAGGTGTTTCTATTGACCCCTTTATGCCTCCCTTGTACACTCCCCTCCCTACCAGGGGCCGCCTTGGACCAGTTGGTGAGGATGCGGCTGGGCCAGCGGAGTGGGGAGTCAGGTCTCCCCTGAAGGTGGTGGCAGTGATGGGCTTTTAAGTGGCAGAGGGTGTGGTGCACAGACCAAAAGCTACTTCTCAGGTCCCTGAGTCTGGGGGTTCACTCATGCAGCCTGCCTAGTGAGGCAAATCTAGTTCAGGTGGGGACACCTTGGCTGAGAGATGGCAGGACACGTGGCTTTGAGGAGACCTCACCAGGTGTGCTGCTGGCATGGGTTCTCCAGCTCCACTGCCGCCTGCCCACGTCTCCTCAGCCCACAGTGCTGTCACGCGGGCACCGTCTGCCCTGCAGTTAGTACTTGGCACTTCCTCTCCATTCCAGGCTAAGCCGACTCTTACTCCCCTTCCACGCCCATGGCAAAGCCTAAAGTCCTTGCCGCCTCCAGCCCCCTCAGAGCCCTTTTCACCCCATAACGTTCCCTCCCAAGCCTGGCTGGCCCCACTCCTTTGTGCCTTCTTCCAAGGGGCCACATTCGGGGAGGGCCCAGCCTGCCACTGCAGGGCAGCCCCTCCGCGCCTGAGTCATGCCTTGAGGATCCTCCTCTGATTCCGCGTTTCTAGCAGGAGCGCCCGCCTCCGCCCGCCTGTCAGTCAGTCAGTCAGTCAGTCAGGGGAGGGGCAGCAGGAGGCTGGGCCGGGGAGGCTTTGCCAGACCCCACCTCCGTTCTCAGGCTGATCAGGAACCAGAAGGAAGAGGCAGAGAGAGCCCTAGTGGCTCTGAAGTCGGCTTCCTCTGTGCAGGACCCCGGGGAGCAGAGAGCCACTGCGTTGTGGGTTGGGGTTCAGCTAAGGGAAATTTCCAGAACATCCTGGCCTCGACTGCGCCATCATCCCGAGATGCAGCCGGCCTGCCACTAGCTGCGCTGGCCCCTGGCACAGGTTCTGTGCAGGAGCTGCCACCTCAGCCAGCCAGTCCTCAGTGGCTTCCGCTGGGGTCGGCTGCCCAGGCTGTGGGTTTTGCATCTGGGCCCCAGGACTCTCCCATCCTTGCTGCCCCAGCGCCTCCCCTCCCCTCCCTGCCCCGCCCCCCCCCCCCGCGCCCCCCAGCCTTGGCTCCGGCGCCAGGCCCGGCAGCTTGGCTGGGGGTTCTCGGGTTGGACCCGCCTTGGCCGCACTCACAGTTCTTCTCTTCCCCCTTCTTTCCCTGTGTGTGCTTGTCTCCCTGCAGTCTGATAGATTTCACCCGGTTACCGTCTCCAACCCCCGAAAACAAGGACTTGTTTTTTGTCACAAGGTCCTCCGGGGTCCAGCCCTCACCTGCCCGCAGCTCGAGTTACTCGGAAGCCAACGAGCCCGATCTTCAGATGGCCAACGGTGGCAAGAGCCTGTCCATGGTGGACCTCCAAGACGCCCGCACGCTGGACGGGGAGGCGGCCTCCCCGGCGGGCCCCGACGCCCTCTCCGCCGACGGGCAGGTGCCCGCGACCCAGCTGGTGGCTGGGTGGCCAGCCCGGGCGGCCCCCGTGAGCCTGGCGGGGCTGGCCACGGTGCGGCGGGCGGGCCAGACGCCGACCACGCCGGGCACCTCCGAGGGAGCGCCGGGCCGGCCCCAGCTGCTGGCGCCGCTGTCTTTCCAGAACCCTGTGTACCAGATGGCGGCCGGCCTGCCGCTGTCGCCCCGCGGCCTTGGCGACTCGGGCTCCGAGGGCCACAGCTCCCTGAGCTCCCACAGCAACAGCGAGGAGCTGGCAGCCGCCGCCAAGCTGGGAAGCTTCAGCAGCGCCGCCGAGGAGCTCGGGCGGCGGCCGGGGGAGCTGGCACGGCGGCAGATGTCACTGACTGAGAAGGGCGGGCAGCCCACGGTGCCGCGGCAGAACAGCGCCGGGCCCCAGCGGCGGATCGACCAGCCGCCGCCCCCGCCGCCGCCCCCGCCCCCCGCGCCCCGCGGCCGGACGCCGCCCACCCTGCTGAGCACCCTGCAGTACCCTCGGCCCTCGAGCGGGACCCTGGCGTCGGCCTCGCCCGACTGGGCTGGCCCCGGAGCCCGGCTGCGGCAGCAGTCCTCCTCCTCCAAGGGCGACAGCCCCGAGCTGAAGCCCCGGGCGGTGCACAAGCAGGTGAGTGCTGCGCGGGCGGAGGGCAGGCGGGAGGGTGGTCCTCCCCATGCCGTGCTGCTCCTCCCGGTCATTTCATCCCCCTCACCCAGCTGCCATCCCATGCTGAACGGTGCCACATTCGGCCCCAGCCCACTGCATACACCCCTCCCCCCCTTCCCTGCCCCTGCTGGCCTCTGCCTCAGTCCCGTGAACCAGGGACACCGCAGCCTCAGGCTCCCTCTGCCAGTTTCCCCCGAGACAGCTGGGGTCAGGGAGAGGGAGGGGTCAGTCCATCTTCAGTTCTCAGCCTGTGGATGCCCTGCCTAGGGTAGGACTTGACCTGTGACCTGCTCGGAGCTGGCCTCCAGAGCTCAGCTGCCAGGGGCTGCACACGGTGCATGGAACTGTCCTGCTTTGGGTGGAGCGCCTGGTCTTCTCAGGCCAGCTCCCCGTTCTCACCGGCGCTTGAACTGTGGGAGCCGCTGCTGCCTCCTTAGGTGCCCGGTCAGCTGAAGGTCCCCTCCCTTCTCCCGTACCTCTGGGCCACATGTTCTCGTGGCTCACGGGTGCTGCTCCCACCTCCTCCCTCCCCGCTGCCCTCCAGCCCTCACAGCTGTGTTTCATTGTAGGGCCCTTCACCTGTGAGCCCCAATGCCCTGGACCGCACAGCTGCTTGGCTCTTGACCATGAACGCACAATTGTTAGAAGACGAGGGACTGGGCCCAGATCCCCCCCACAGGGATAGGCTAAGGAGTAAGGAGGAGCTCAGCCAAGCAGAAAAGGTAACGCTGGACCCTGTCAGTTCGGGACAGGGAGGGGCTGCATCCCTTGGCAGCTGGCAGGATTCTCGCCCTTCGAGACCTCAGTGAAGGGGCACTGCTTGCTCCTGCAGATGGCCAGTCCCCTCTCAACCCCTGATTTCAGTCAGTGGGATCTGGAGGAAGAGCAGGAGGGATGTAGTTAGACCCGAGGTTTCCCACACGGGCTGCACGTGAGACTCTGTTGGGACTTGCGGACTGAGGGTGCCAGAGAGGGGCATGGAGACCCTGAGGGAGCCTCATGCATGCGGCGGTGGAGGCGTGCGTCCCCAGGCAGCTGGAGAGTGCCCCAGCCAGGCCCCCTCCGCTCTGGGCTGTGCCTGCCCCAGGCCTGGCTCCTTTCCCAGTCCCCTTCTCCTCCGGGGGAAAAAGTGGTTCTAAAATACCCACGTGCCACCCACCACCCACATCTGACACCTGGTGGGCAGTGGGTGCCTCCCATTCTCCCAGTGGTGTGATGGCTGCCCTGGCCATGGCTGGTTCTTGTCTCCTGGAGGCCAGAGCCCAGGTCTACCCGAGCAAGGCCCAGGCAGCGGTCACCCCCTCTCTCACTCTAGGCCACATGTGTCAAACACAAGGCCCGCGGGCCAAATCCGTCCCGCCAGGCCTTGCAATGTGGCCCGCACCGCGCTGTCATCACTGCACTCCGCTGCGTTTCCATCACAATGACAGTTTATGACTGTTCAGTAAACCATTCGGCCCGCGATTTAGGCTGGATTTTAGATTTTGGCCCCTTCTCTGATTGAGTTCGACACCCCTACTCTAGGCCCCAGGCAAGCCTGTGGCAGCCTCAGGCAGGGCCGTGGAGGTCAGCGGCAGCTCCCTCTCTCTGGCCTAGGGCGAGGTCCAATCCTGTGCTGCATGCCGCCCCCTCCCTCTCCCCGTGGCCCACCGCATCCACCTGCTTTCTCCATAATTATGTGAAGGGGGCATGGGCACAGTGCTCCAAGAGCCACAGTTTTGCTGGAGAGCGAGGAGGGCCAGCCTCACCCCAGGCTCCCGCGTGGACCTGGGGCCGGGCTCTGTGCCTGTCAGAGGCTCAGATTGCCATTCGCGAATCGCAAGGGTGGCCTGCACACTCCTCGGGCCGGGCTGGCGTGCCCTCCTTCCTCGTCGTCCCTTGGCTGAATGAGCTGCTGCTTCTCTCACCCTCTTGCTGCTAACCTTCACAGGCAAACCCAGGAGCCTGTCCCCTGAGCTCCCTGGAGACCTGGTCCTGCCTCTGGCAGGCCCCCCTCTCACTCCTCTGGCCAGCTGAGCAGGGGTGGGCGGAAGATCAGGAGCCAGGCTCCCCTGTGGGTCCAGCTTTGCTTCAGGGATTACCTTTGAGGTGGATCTCTGGCTTTGCTGCCCTCTGACCTCGGGCCAGTCCTTTGCTGTTGAGAGAGGGGCTCCTATTGCCTGGTCTCAAGGAGAGGCCCTTCCTGCCTCCCCAGCCCCTGACTCCGGCCTCAGCCTGCCTCGCCCTCTGTTCAGCCTGCTCAGCCTCTAGCTTGGTGCTTCTCTTGCTGCCTTACCCGTCCTTGACTCCCCCAAAGGCTGAGCGTGCTGTGCCGAGTCAGAACCAGAAAGCCAGGCCACCGTGCCCTTGACCTCTCCTTCCCCCCACCCCCTCACTTCCTTCCACCGCCACCTGGCTTTAGGGGTCAGATAGAGGCCGGGCGGCTGGATCTTATCCCACTGGTCAGTCACTCGACTTTCCATGTGACTGGGCCACTTGCCTTTGGAGCCTCAGTTTCCCCTCCGATAGAGCCCCCATCTCACAGGGAACTGTCAAATCTTCTTAACCTTTATTTGTTATAAAAAGCTAAAGATCTTAAATTTACTTTTTGAGTCTTCACTCCCTTCACAGTTGTAAGGTCAGACTAGGGAGATGGGAGCATCTCCTCACTGAGACGGGAGCTGGGGTGGGGACAGTCCCTGGGGCGTTCCGACCTGGGTCCCCTCCCGCCTGGGTGCCTGCTTGGGCTCACGCGGCTGTGCTCTCTGTCCCGGGTGCTGTGCCGTGGCACGCTGCCCTCCTGGCAGGACCTGGCAGTGCTGCAGGACAAGTTACGAATCTCTACCAAAAAGCTGGAGGAGTACGAGACCCTGTTCAAGTGCCAGGAGGAGACGACGCAGAAGCTGGTGCTGGAGTACCAGGCGCGGCTGGAGGAGGGCGAGGAGCGCCTGCGGCGGCAGCAGGAGGACAAGGACATCCAGATGAAGGGCATCATCAGCCGGTGAGGGTCCTGCTCCCGCTCTGAGTCCAGGCCCGGCCCCACCCTGCCCCCTGGGAGGCTCCGGGGAGGGGCTGGCCGGCTGCAGGATGAGTGGAGTGTGGAGACAGGGAGGGAGGGTGCCAGGTGCGGGGGGACAGCGTGGCACAGGCCTGGAAGTAGGGGGGAGCCTGGAGTGTGGGAACCCCACAGAGGACAGTGTGTGCCGATGGCAGAAGGCAAACCAGGCCTGGCGGAAGTGAGGGCCTCCGAGGCAGGTCTGGTAGGACCTGTGGGCCCGTGCAGAGCCCCACTTTCTCAAGGGAGTGCAGAAGCCAGATCGGAGGTGCCAAGGAAGACAATGAGGACCCAGTTCAGGGCAGGAGAATAGGAATGAATGCCAGTTACTTTCTGTGGCTGAAGGTGGGAGGTGAGAGGGAGGAAGGAGACAGAATAATCCAGACTTCTACCAAGAGCATCTGGGTGTGTCATGCTGCTAATTACTGAGAGGGGGAGCTTTGGAAGAGAAGCAGTTCAGGTGGTGAGGGAGAGGGATGGTGATGATGCCAGTGTTGGGTGTATTGAGTTTTAAGGTGCCTCTGGGTCATACAGAAGATTTCGGGGGAGGAGCGGGGGGGCATTGATTTTAATTCTGGCTCATCTTTATCGATGGTTTGTATCAGATTCTGTGTTGATCGCCCCTTCCTCCCACCCACCCCCGCTTTTGAGTAGGGTGGCACACCTTTGTGTCTGTGGGCAGGGAGTGCAAAGTGTAGCATCCAGGCCAGCCCACAGGGTCCCAGTCCTGGAGTTGACTTCCTTATGACAGTATTACAGGTACGAGAGCCTGTCATCCGGACGGATTTCACAGGAGAGCAGCAGCCAGGATGTCCCCCAGCACAACTAGCTTCATGCTAAATTTATTCACTACAAAACCCTCCCCAATTCCTCCTATTTAGACGGCCTGTGTTCCTGCTCCTAATCATTGTTTCATCTACCTCCGGGTTTGTTCATTGGAAAATGGTTAGCGTGAGCAGAGGGCCTATAGCCAGGGTCACTAGAAACCCACTGTCCAGTTGACGGCCAGCTCTGCTCTTGGCTCTCTTCACATGTGTGGTCATAAAAATGGAGTCACTTTCAACCTAACCACCTCCTCTTTGTGTCTGTTCTCTGAGAGGTGCATGCTTTCCTAAATTCAGTGGTTTATTTAACACATATACTTCTACTAACCAATCCTGGCATATTTCCTCACTAACGTAATGTCGATTAGGTTGATAGTGTTGTTCAAGTCTTCTAGATCCTTACTAACTTTTCCACTTGTTCTGTCAATTACTGGGAAAAGGATATTGAAGTTTCTAATCATAATTATGAATTTGTCTATTTCTCCTTTTATTTCTGTTGGTGTTTGCTTTACATACACTGAAACATTATTCTTAGATGTACACACATTAGGATTGTTAAGTACTTTGATGAACTGACCTCTGTATTATAAAGTCATCATCCTTAGCTCTCATAATATTCCTTACTCTGAAATCTTCTTTGATATTAATAAAGCTGCCAGAACTTTAATTAGTATTTGCCTGGTATATTCTTTTCAATTCTTATACTTTTAACCCTTCTTTTTGTTTCTATATAGAGTGAATTACTCTTACAGACACCCTATTGTTGGTTCTTGCTTTTTATTGGATAAGTTTCTGACTTTTAATTGTTTAGACCACTTACATTTAATGTAATTATCAATATAATTATGTTTAAACCTATTATCTTGCTACTATTTGGGCTGTTTTATTTCCTTTTTCTGGCCCTCTTTTGTATTATTTTTATGATTCCATTTTGGTGTTGCTTTAGGACAGGAGTTAGAAATTTTCTGGAAAGGGGCAGGTGATAAATATCTTCAGCTTTGCAGGCCTTATGGTGTCCTTTGCAACTATTCGACTCGGCAGAACTGTTTGTGTGGTGTGGCTGTTGACAAAAACAGGCAGTGGGCCTGCTTTAACCTTGAGGATATACCAGGCTGATACTGGCTGTAATGATGGGCGCCCTGTCGTTATCTGTGTTCCTCTGTATTTAGCATACCTTTTCCTCTGGCTGTTTGTAAGATTTATTTACTTATCATTGATTGCTGTGGTTTTCTTCACGTTTCTTGGGTTTGTTGAGCTCTTGGATCTGTGGGTACATAGTCATGACTCCTCAGTTTGCTTTCTGGGACTCCCATTGCACATATATTGGGCTACTTTATATTGCCCCACCTCCCACTGATTCTCTGTTGTTTCCTTTCTTCTGTCTTTTATCTTAGATCATTCCTATTGCTCTGTCTTCAAGTTCTCTAATCATTTCTTCTTCAGTATTTAATCTGTTAATTTTATCAGGACTTTTTTTTTTAATCTGCTATTAGACTTTTGCCTCAAGACTTTGGTTTAATTCCCATCTAATTCTCATTATGCTCATGCTTTTCTATATTTTCTTGAACATGTGCAATATATTAGTTGTTTTAATGTCCTTGCCTACTAATTCTCTCATCTGACATTTCTAAATCTGTTTTTACTGATTAGTTTTCTTTCTTCCTGGTTATGGGTTATGTTTTTCTACTTCTCTGCATTTTTGGTTGGCTGCCAGACATTGTGAATTTTACGTACGTGCTGGATGTTTTGTGTTCCTTTAAATATTTTGGGCTTTGTTCTTGGACACAATGAGGTTATCTGGAATCACTTTGGATTCTGCTGAGGCTTATATTTACACTTCGTTGGGCGGGTCCTACACAGCCTTTAATCAAGGCCCAATCCGGCAGTTTCTTTCTGGGGATCCGAGGGGAGGCCTCCTGGGTTAGCACGTCTTTCCACCATGCTTGGAAGGAACATGCACTGTTCCTGGAGTGGTTTTGTGAACTTATAGCGGTTCTTGTCTCAGCCTGGCTTTTTCTCACAGGCATGCAGACCATCCTCAGCCAAAGCCCTAAGGGGGACTCCTCAGGAGACAGGTGGTCCTCTCTCTGCATCTTCCTCCTGTCCTCACTGTCCTGTGACCCCAGCGCCCCATCTCCTGCCCTCCCTGGGTCTCCTCCATTCTGCAGTCCTCCCTCCTTTTGTTTGGCCTGGACACTCCAGGCGCTGAACAGGGCTCACACTTCCTGCTCCTTTCTTGGAGGGGGCACAGGACTGTGCCGCCAGTTATTTAGTATCTGGAAAACTTTGTTTTATAGGTATTTTATCTGGTTTTATCGTTTTTACTTATTTGTGGCAGGAGGGTAAATCTAGTCCCCGTTATTCCACCATAGCTGGAAACGGAAGTCTCCCCCCAGTATAATTTCCCTTCTAACGATGCCGTCTACTGCCTTTGCTCTCCCTTCCCTTCCCTTCACCCCCTTCTGGTGGGCTTCGTTCCATGACTGCCATCCTGTGACAGGAACCCCCACTGGCGTCGCCCCACACTCCTCTCTCCTGACCTATTGACTTCTCATGACACCCTGTGTGGTGCCTGCCCAGCACCGAGGGCCTCCCTGTGCCCCTACTGTGCTGGGAGCTAGTGCTCCCCGGGGGAGGGGGACTGCTGCTGGCTGGGGAGGAAGCGGGGGAGTCGATGAGCTCATCTGGGAGTGTTTGTAGAGCAAGGAGAACGGAGAGGAAGCGGAGGCCTGACATCCTAGGGCCAGACAGGACATGGCGGCTGCCAGCTGTGGCCTGGGAGCTTGCAGGGAGACAGAGTGTGGGCTTCAGAAGCCAGAGGAGCGGGGTGGGAAGGTAGGAGTGACGGAGAGTGATGACAGTTGTGGGAGAGACCGCAGGGTGAAGCCGGAGGGGTCTCGGGAGAGGAGCAGCTGGTGGCAGGCCCACACCTGCCTTAGCTCTGAGCCTCTGCAGGTGGCATTCCTCCCGTCTCCTCTGCTTGTTTCCCTCCCACCTGCAGAACTTGCTGTCTTTCAGGTCCAGTTCAGTGTGTGTCCCTGTTATTCCACCATAGCTGGAAACAGAAGTTTCTTACTCCTGTCCTCACTGTCCCCACCCTTCAGGGCAGTTAGCTGGTTAGCTCCTCCCGCTCTGTCCCATGGCCCGAGCTTCCCGCACAGGGCGTAGCTGCGGTCTCTGTGTGTGTCCCTGCTGCCTTACGTGTGCCTTGAAGGGAAGGACTACACTTCATCTCGCTACCACGAGTGCCAGCACAGCCCCATGAATGCAGTGGAAGGAGAGAGCTCTAGACCCTCCAGGGTCTCCGTCTTCCCCCCAAACCATGTCTCCACGGCTTTATATCACCTGCCAGGCTCTGGGGGAGGGGAGGACCCAGCACCCACTCCCACCTCCTGGAAGAACACCAGGAAAGGGGCAGCCCCAGGGGCTTCTGGGAATTGGAAACAGAAGTGAGGGCAAAGTGTAAGGAAGGAGTAGATCCAGCCCGTGTTGTGGCCAAGGGCCAGCTGGAGGGCCTCTGTCCCAGGCACATGTCTCCTCGGCAGGCGTGGTGACCTGCGCCCACAAGGCCCACACCCACCTCACCACCTGCTCCCCAGGCGCTGACTGTCCTTACCTCCGTCACAGGTTGATGTCGGTGGAGGAGGAGCTGAAGAAGGACCACGCAGAGATGCAAGCAGCTGTGGACTCCAAACAGAAGATCATCGATGCCCAGGTGGGGGGCTCTGGCCCTTCGGTCGGCCACAGGTGGTACAGGACCTAGGATGAGGGAGGTGACTCTGGCTTCTCCATATCCTTAGCCGTAGCCTCTGCTAAAGCTGCGGAGGGACAGGGGAGCAGACCCCTGCCCTGAGAAGTCAGACGTGCGGGTCTCAGTGGGCCACCAGCTCACTAGGACAGGTTGTGAGCGGGTCAGCGTGGTAGGCATTGCCTTTCACTGGGTGCTAACCGCAGAGCAGGTCTGTTGGGAGGCGAAGGGGAAAGAGGGGGTGGCACAGGAAGGGGGAGGGCCTCTGTTCAGAGCTGAGGCTTCCCAGCTGCATGGAGAGGAGAGACGTGTCAGAGGCTTTGGCCTCCTTCCCCCAGGCCTGTTCCCTTTTCCTCTCAGACGCCCAGAGCTAGGGCCAGTCCTGCAGACTGTGAACTGCATGCAGGCCCGGGAGCTGTGACCTCCGCGTGTCACGCATGGGCACAGGCACCTGCCCTCAGGGCCTCAGGTGGTGATGGATGACACTAGAGCCGCTGTGTTGAGCGCGAGAGGCAGCAATGTGGCAGGCGGACTCCAGGAGGGCATGGCCACCCTCCCCCATGCGCCCCCTGCTCCACGGCCTCTCCTCCCGGCCACATCCCCACAGGTGCACACCCAGCGAGGGCCTTCCCCTCCGTGGCCCCAGCTCACACCCCCTTTGTCCACAGGAGAAGCGCATCGCCTCCCTGGACGCCGCCAACGCCCGCCTCATGAGCGCGCTGACGCAGCTGAAAGAGAGGTACAGCATGCAGGCCCGTAACGGCATCTCCCCCACCAACCCCACCAAATTGCAGATTACCGAGAACGGCGAGTTCAGGAACAGCAGCAATTGCTAACCTGCCCGAGGAGAGGAGAGGAGAGGGAGGACCGTGGTGGCCAGGGCCGGGCCTCGGCCTGGGGAGGAGCACCCCACAGTGGCAGCCCCGGCGCAGGGGGCAAGAGGCCGAGGCTCGTCCCCCGTGCCCTCCGCCCGCCCGCCCGCGGTCCAGGAGGCGGCCACAGAGGGAGCCAGAGAGACCGACGCGGCGGGAGCCCCCTCTCTTCCGCCCAAGAAGCGTGTTGGGTTCAGGCCGAAGAGACTGCACGCGGGGAGCGGGACAGCCTGGCGGGGGCGGGGGCGGCCAAATACGTCTCTGTTGGTTATTGAACCTGGTGTGTGTCACCTTTCCTTTGGCCTGGCCAAGTGCATGTGCCCCCGCACTCCCCCGGGAGGGAGCTGCCCGGAGAGGTGGGGGAGTCAGAGCTGGGCCCAGGCTCCTTGGCAACCAGGCCCCTCCCTGTGGGCTCTGCCCTACAGTCTCAGGAGCTGACGGGTCGGCGGGCAGGCGGGGTGGGGAGGCTGGAGCAGCCTGAGGCCCGTGTGCCCTGCCCGGCTCTGAGCACCTGCCACTGCATGCAGCCTGTCAGGGGCCGGCCGTGAGCTACCGAGGATTCACCCAGACCTGCCCCCACACTCCCTCCTTCTCCCTCTCCCTCCCTCCCTCCTCATTCTACCAAAAAGACGCGGTGAGGCGCAGTCTCTGTGCTCTGGACCCTCGCCCCTGTGGGCCTCGGCCCCGCATCAGCGCCCCCTCAGAGCCCCCTCACAGGCCAATGTCTGAGGCTCCCAGAGCCAAAGCCCCGGGCAGAGGTGGCCCTGCAGGGAGTGGCCGCCGGTGCCAGCCTGACAGAGGCTGATCTTCCTCGTTGAGGGTTAAAGAACTCTAATGCCCACAACCCTGAGCAGGCGGATAACTGTGATTTCTTTTCCTTTCACAGTATGCATTAGAAACAAAAGCCCGCTTGCTCGCTTGCTGGAACACAGGGGCCTTTTAAATTGAGCGTGCGCACTGCATGGGAAATAGCGGCCCCGGAGGATGTTAGACTTGCTCCCTCTCCGAGACAGCAGCGGCCTGCACCCGGCCCGCGTGTGCGGCCGCCGCCTCCTCACCCTCCCGGGGCCCCAGCCAAGGACCAGGCGCTGCAGACAGGGATGGGGCACTCCCCAGCTGGGGCCGGTTCTCCCCAGCGCTAGGCTGTTCTGTAGCTCTTCAGCCTGCCCCCCTCCCCCGAGGGACACAGGCGGGCAGGAGCTGGGGTCTCTGGGCCCCTCCCTGTTCCCAGCCCCAGCCCCGGACACACAAGCCGGGCCTTTGCCCCGCAGCAGAGACGGGCTGAGCCAGGGCCAGCCCTCCGCCTCAGGAAGCGAGGAGGCCCTTGGGAAGAGGGCCGAGCCCGTCCTGCCCCAGGGCCCGGAGACGGGGCGCCAGGGCTGGGGTTGCCACAGAGCCCACCAGCAGGGCGAGAGGGGGAGGGGTGGCCCAGACCGCACCGCGCCCCATCCTGGGCCTGGACCACGCTCAGGGAACAGGCTCTCAGACGAAACCTGCAGTTCAGTCAGGCCAGAGACACGCTGGGCGAGGGCAGCCCCCGGGTCACAGACCTCAGGAAGGAAGGCCGTGGGGGCCGAAGCCCTGCTCCCGCTCCTGGTCTCACAGGCAGGGCCTGGCCCCAGTGATGTCCTCTGGTTCAGTTTCGTCCCCCCTCTCCCCCTCAGCCCAGTGAGCCTCCCTCCCCCACCTGATCTCCTCCCACCGAATGCCTCGTAGAACGACCTCGGACCGAGCGCCTCTTAGCAATACAGGGGGGTCCGCGGGGCCCGACGGCAGGCGCGGGAGGCCGGGCGGCAGCCGGTGCTGGCGGCCTTGGCTGGGCTGTGAGCTCTCAGGCCAAACCGTACTTACCTAGTGCAAAAACTGTAAACATGTACAGACGCCGCAGATTTTTATCTGAATTGCAAGTCTGACCATTTTTGTAAATGTTTCTTGGTGTTTGACTGTAATGTAACTATTTCACCTAATGGTTGTACATAGTCCTCTAGTCCTGGTGCTGCCGAGGGCTGCCCAGGACCGCTGCTCTCCGATGGTTTGTATTTTATATTTTAATCTAGAGAACAGTATTGGGCAGGAGGAAGAAGTTTGGGGTTTGGGTGCTGGGGCGCTCCCCTACCCGTGGCGTTAATTGGTTTGCGTTGCAGTGTGCTGTGGGGGGGGGGGGGGCGGCACATGTGCCCTGGCCAGGCTCTCGCCCTGGCCACACAGAACCCGCGTCTCGGTGCTGGACGGCCTACAGTCAGAGGGCCCCCAGGGAGGGGTGAGGGGAGGACACGGTCCCAGCCCAGACCCTACGGGAGGCCCTCTGCCCTCCTTTGCCAACACAGAGGGGCCTGACTTTTTTGCTGAACTTTTATGTTTAGGGTGAAGGAAACTGCCAAAACTTCCTATAAGTGAAGACTTTTTCCAACTGCCCAATAAGGGGGTGGGGATCCAAGGCCAGAGCTCTCATCGCCCCCACAGAGCATCTGCCGGGGTGCGCCTCTTCCTCCCACCGCCCGTCTGCGGAAGGCAGACCGTCCAGGGAAACAGCCCCCTCTTTTCTACACTCGGCCCCCGAGCCCCCCGGCCCCACACCCCCTGCCCCCCTTTTGTAAGTATGTGAAAAGGACAGAACTGCAAACGTGGAGCCTCGGCCGGACCTCTCCGGCTGTGCTTTTAACTATTAATATGTAATAATGTACAGAGAAAGTGTTGGTGTTCTAAGACTGTGTGGCTGTGCAATTTCTGTACATTTGCAATTAGAAATATTAAAGATTTATTTAGCTATTTTAAGCCTGGCTCGCCTCTCCATTCAGCCTTGTCTCGGGAGGTGACCCTTGAGTCATGGGCTGATGCTGCCCTTGGCTTCGGGGTTCTGCACCGGCACCTGGTTCACCGGTGGTTCTGCACACAGGGAAGACCCCTCCAGCAGTGGCAGCGGTGGTCTCTGCGCACTGAGTGAGCCGGCACTGTCCCCTCCTCCAGGCAGAGGGGCAAGTGGGCTGAGAGTCCCACCCCCAGCCCTCTCCAACCCCCCGCCCCGGGGCTCAGCCAGCTTGGAAGTGAGGTCTGTGCTGGTCCAGGGTCTCCTGGGGGAGGGGCCCACTTTCCCTGCAGCAGACACCAGCTCCTGCCCCGCTCTGCCTCAGATGCTGTCCCACCTGCTGAAGTCTGCCTCCAGGAGGGGACAGGCCCATCGAGGGGAAGAGGTTGGCCCAGGGTCAAGCAAGTCATGGCAAAGTTGGATGGAACCCAACCTTCCGGTGTCTGGAAGGTTCCAACTCAAAAGGCTCTCCCAAGCCTTCCCTCCTGCAAGACCGAACCCAAGGCCTCCACTGTGAACAAACGCCCCCAAACCCCTTCAGCTGCACCTGTGCTCAGAGCAGGTCCCAGGCAACAACCACCCAGCGCATCCTCTTTGCGCATGTGGCGAGACTGGCTCCGAGGGGCAAATCCAGGCCCAGCTCCTGCCCACCTCCGCATGGCACACAGGCCAAGCTTCTGCAGAGACAGGGCTGCATCCGGCCAGATCACCAGACAGACACCCTGGCCTGTCGCTGCACAGGTGCCTCAGCTCCTGCAGGGCCGCGGGCCGGCTGTGCAGCATTTCCACAGAAGCCCCAGGGCTGCTCCAATGGGAGGGCTGGTTCAGAGGCGGGTGGAAGGGTGCGCAGAGCCACTGGCTGCTGTCCACCCTCGCCAGCCTGCCCCCTAGAGCCCCTTGTCTGAGCCCTGGGGTCCCTCCAAACCCTGGTGGATCTATTGTGGCGGCGGAGGGGGCGGCACTGCATCCTGTTCTACCAACTCATGCTCAAGGCTTAGCTATTAAGGCATCTTAAGGCCCCGCCACCTGCCTCGCTGCCATCCAACTGTGCCCTGCCCCCGTCAGCCCGGGTGACCTCAGCTACCTGCTCAGCACCCTGGCCTCTCAGGCTCCCAACCTCGCCGCCTCTGTCACCTCCCACATTCTAGGCCTCTTTCCTCCCAGGCTCCCCCGTGTTTCTTCTGCTTCCCCTCCAAGCTTAGCCCTGTCTCCCTCCTCGGCCCCTCTTCTGGCCAGATGCTCTGACCACATCAGCCCTGGGTCCACCCATGGCCCCTGCTCTCTGGGCAGCTGAGAACTCAGAAGAGAAGCACCCAGCTCCGCGTTCCCCGCTCAGCTTGCTCCCATTCGCACAGCAGGGATATGAAAGCAAACAGGAGAGGAGGGATCCTCTTGCCGAGGCAGGTGCTGGCCATTCCCTCCCCTCCCACCCCTCGCTGCCTCCGTTATTCCTAACCCGCAGCCTCACTTCTCCACGTGCTGGGCTTCCACCTGCTTCCTCCCCTTCCTTAGCTGAAACTGCCTCCTCACCTGTTCTTTCCCCAGCGCACCAACACCTCGTCGCCAAAACCATGGCCCCCTCAGTGCTCTGCACTCCTGTCCCCGGTCCCCACAACCAGGGCCTGCCATCGCTCTGCCGGAGCGGCGCCACACAAAGTAGAATTCAAGGAAAAAATCTCGGGGACACAGCAAAAGCAGTCCTGAGAGGGAAGTTCATAGCACTGCGGGCCTACCTCAAAAACAAGGAAAAGTAGTAATAAACTATATAACCCTGCTACTTAATGAATTAGAAAGAGCCCTAGCCAGTTTGGCTCAGTGGATGGAGCGTCGGCCTGCAGACAGGGTTCCCAGGTTCGGTTCCAGCCAAGGGCACATACTCGGGTTGCGGGCTCAATCCCCAGTAAGGGGCGCGCAGGAGGCAGCCGAACAATGATTCTCATCATTGATGTTTCTCTCTCTCCTCCCTCTTCCTTCCTCTCTGAAATCAATAAAGAAATATATATTTTTTAAAGAATTAGGAAGAGAACCATAAGAAAAGCCCAGAGTAAGTAGAAGGAAGGAAATAATAAAGATTAGAGCAGAAATAAATTACATAGAGACTAAGAAAGCAATACAACAGACCAATGAAACCAAGAGCTGGTTCTTTGAAAAGATAGATAAAATTGATGAACAACTCCCTGCCAACAAGGTGGACAATGGGGGTGAAATGGACAAATTCCTAGAAAAATACAATCTCCCAAAATTGAATCATGAAGAATCAGAAGACTTGAATAGGCTAGTAACAACTGATGAAATAGAAACAGAAAAACAAAAAAACACCTTCCAATAAACAAAAGCCCGGGTCTGGATGGCTTCCCAGGGGAGTTTTACCAAACATTCAAAGAACTAACATCTATACTCCTCAAACCATTCCAAAAAATCCAAAAGGATCACTTTAAACATCTTTTTATGAGGCCAGCATTATCCTAATTCCAAAACCAGATGAAGACACCACAAAGAAAAAGAATTACAGGCCAATATCCCCAATGAACATAGATGCAAAAATCCTCAACAAAATATTAGCAAATCAGATCCAGCAATATATTAAAAAGATCATACACCATGACCAAGTGGGATTTATTCCATAGATGCAAATCAATAAACATGATACATCACATAAGCAAATTGAAAGACAAAAATCACATGATCATATCAATAGATGCAGAAAAAGTATTTGACAAAATCCACCACCCATTTTTTAAACGATTTTTAAAATACAGTTTTAATTTATTTCAGAGAGGAAAGAAGAGGGAGAGAGAGAAACATTAATGATGAGAGAAAATCATCGATCAGCTGCCTCCTGCACACCCACTGGGGATTGAGCCCAAAACCCAGGCATGTCCCCTTGACCAGAATCAAACCGGGACCCTTCACTGCAGAGGCTGATGCTCTATCCATCGTGCCAAACCAGCCAGGACAATCCAAGACCTGGCTGGTTTGGCAGTTCCCCAGCGCACCAACACCTCGTCGCCAAAACCATGGCCCCCTTGCCATCCGACTGTGCCCTGCCCCCGTCAGCCCGGGTGACCTCAGCTACCTGCTCAGCACCCTGGCCTCTCAGGCTCCCAACCTCGCTGCCTCTGTCACTCCCTCCCTGTCATCTCCCACATTCTAGGCCTCTTTCCTCCCAGGCTCCCCCGTGTTTCTTCTGCTTCCCCTCCAAGCTTAGCCCTGTCTCCCTCCTCAGCCCCTCTTTTGGCCAGATGCTCTGACCACATCAGCCCTGGGTCCACCCATGGCCCCTGCTTTTGATAAAAGCTATCAGCAAAGTGGGAATAGAGGTAGCATATCTCCAAGATAAAGGCCATATATGACAAACCTATAGCCAACATCATACTCAATGGGCAAAAACTGAAACCATTTCCCCTAAGAACAGGAACAAGACAGGGATGTTCAATTTCACCACTAAGGTCCCTTATCCTGGCCTGCACCCTCTCACAATCAGGGAACCTTCAAGGGATGTCTGAATGCTGGTTTAGACTAGATCCCACAGGGATCCCTAAACTGGCAGTTGGACATCCCTCTCCCAATCTGGGAGCACTGGCTCCTAATCGCTCAACTGCCTGCCTGCCTGATCACCCCTAACCAACTCTGCCTGTCCGCCTGATCACCCCTAACCACTCGCCTGCCTGCCTGCCTGCCTGCCTGCCTCATCACCCCTAACCACTCGCGTGCCTGCCTGATCGCCCCTAATCACTCTGCCTGCCTGATTGCCCCTAAACAACTCTGCCTGCCTGATTGTTCCTAACCACTCTGCCTGCCTATCTCATCTCCCCTAACCACTCTGCCTGCCTGCCTGATCATTCCTAACCCCTCTACCTGCCTGCCTAATCGCCCCTAACCATTTGCTTGCCTCATCACCCCTAACCACCTCTGCCTGCCTGATTTCCCCTAGCCACTCGCCAGCCTGCCTAATCACTCCTAACTGCTTGCCTGCATGCCTGATTACCCCTAACTGTCTCTGCCTCAGTCCCCACCACTGCAACTTTGTCTGGCAGGACGTCCAGGAGGTCATACAGCTGTCTGGCCTAATTAGCATATTATACTTTTATTATTACAGATAGTACTGGAAGTCCTAGCTACAGTGATTAGACAAGAAAAAATAAAAGACATCTAAATTGGAAAGGAGGAAGAAAACTCTCATTATTCACAGATGACATGATATTGTACAAAAAAAAACTCTAAAGACTCCACCAAAAAACTACTAGATTTAATAAATGAGTTTGGTAAGGTAGCAGGATACAAAATCAACACCCAAAAATCAATGGCATTTTTACACACCAATAATAAATTCTCAGAAAGAGAAACTAAACAAACAATCCCATTTACCACTGCAACAAAAACATTAAGATACTTAGGAATAAACTTAACCAAAAAGGTAAAAGACTTATACTCAGGAAACTATATAACATTGAAAAAAGAGATAAAGGAAGATATAAACAAGTGGAAAAATATACCGTGTTCATGGGTTGGTAGAATTAACATCATTAAATTGCCCATACTACCAAGGCAATCTATATATTCAATCCAGTCCCTATTAAAATACCAACAGCATATTTCACAGATCTAGAACAAATACTCCAAAAATGTATATAGAATCAAAAAGACCCCGAATAGCTACATCAATCTTGAGAAAGAAGAACAAAGTTGGAAAAATTACAATACCAAATATCAAATTATATTACAAACCCACCATAATCAAAACAGCCTGATATTGGCATAATAATAGGCATATAGATGAATGGAACAGAACAGAAACCCCAGAAATTGACCCAAGCCATTATGCTCTCAAATAATATTTGACAAAGGAGGCAAGAGTATATAATGGAGTCAAGACAGTCTTTTCAATAAATGGTGTTGGGAAAATTGGACAGATACATGCAAGTAAATGAAGCTAGACCACCAACTTACACCATACACAAAAATTTAAACTCAAAATGGATAAAAGACTTAAATGTAAGTTGGGAAACCATAAAAATTCTATAAGAAACCATAGGCAGCAAAATCTCAGACATCTCTCATAGCAATATGTTTACAGCTACATCTCAGACAAAGGAAAGCAAGGAGGAAGTAAACAAATGGAACTATTAGTACATCAGCATAAAAAGCTTCTGCACAGCAAAATAAACCATCAACAAAACAAAAAAAGGAGCCCACTGTATGGGCGAACATATTTAGCAATGATACATTTGATAAAGGGTTAAAATCTAAAATATATAAGGAACTTGTACAATGAAACATCTTCTACACTAATAAAAGAGAAATAGCAAATTGACCATACCTCTGAAATACTCATCAGCCAATCTGGAGTGTGTACGCAAATTAACCCAACAAAGATGGCAGGTTAATTTGCATATGCAGGTGGGAAGTGGCCAGGGGGGCTGGACGCCTACTGTGAGGGAGAGGGAGGGAGGAGGATGGAGCTACAAAAGTGGCACTCTGCTGGGAGTGAGGGCTTGCAGGCTCCCAGGTGGCTGCGATTGAACAGTTACGTTCTTAACATGGGGACACCAGGTAAAGCAGAGGACTCTGTGAGGTGTGGGGGTACAGCAGGTGGGAGGCGTAAGGTGAGCTTTTGTTTGCTTCCCTCAGTAGTTCCCATCCCATGAGAGCCTCCTCTGCTCCCAGAATGCCCAGGGCCAGGCATCTTTCCCAGATGGGTGGGTCATACTTGTTTGGAAAAACTGGCTGCTTTGGAGAAAAGACCTGCAGATGTTCCCCCAAATGCAAAGAGTGCATCAGTCACAGCATTCCAGAATGACCCTGGCCAATCACCACGCCCCGTGAGCGTGTATACACATCTGCAAAAAGCACAGGGAGCCGAACCCCTCCCCCCGCGGTCCCTCCTCCCATCCCAGACAGATGAGGAAAGTGCCCAATGAAGAACAGACACTAGATGAGAATTTCCCCAGGCCTCTGCTTCACAATGGCAACAAAACCTCCTATTTGCAAATATCACAGTTCAAAAGAAAACTCACAGCAGGAAAGGGAAAGGCCAAATCAACCAGCCCAAGGAGGGAGACAGGAAATAGACAATGCAGAAAAGAGAAGATCATTTTTTTAAAAAAGCAAAACACGACAAAACTCTGAACTATTGAATATAACATTCTCAGGGAGATAAGAACAGGTTGCTATGAAAAAGAAATCAAGATAAAAAAGGAGTGCCTATTAGACTTTTTAATAAAAATAAAATATCCGATAGAAGAGCGGGAACACCAAGTTGAAGCATTGTCCTAGAAAGCAGAACAAACTATGTAGGTAGAGAGTAGACAAGAGAAAAAAAAACTGGAGCCTCAATCCAGGCTGTCGAAGGTCCAACTATCAGGAATCCCTGGAGGAAGAAAAGGGTAAAGAGAAAGAGATCAAGGACTCATCAAAGGGCATTTTCCAGAGCAGAAGGCAGTTCGAGAGTCCAGGACGAAAGAACCGCACAACAGACGGAAAGACCCCTCCAGGGCGCAGCGTCCAGAGCTGGGCTCCTCAGAGCCAGTCTCAGCTAGGAGCCCAGCGGAAGGCAGGGGGATCCGGGACACCGGCCAGAGTGAGATGAGAGTCCCTGGGGGGGAGTCTTGGTGAGGGATCCCCATAAGAAATGGTGAAGTTATGCTGAGGCCACTCAGTGTGATGGCGTGTTTTCCTCTGGCCCTGGTCAAAACTAGGCAGTGCCCTCCAGGGCCACAGAACCACAGGCAACGGGGTTGCATTCTTACTGCCACAAATCTACAGGATAGCATGTAACGTCACATGCCACACACACACACACACACACACACACACACACACAGTAAGTCTATAAGGATGCCCATCTATCCCTCGCTGGTGATGTTAATCTTGACCACCTGCCCCAGGCGTGGTCCAATGCCGCCATTGGGTAATTACTGGGTTTTGCTTTTTTGCCTTGCTTACAACTAATGAGCAGCACGTGAGGAGACCTTTTCAAACACGCAAAATCCTGCTCCTTATAAAAATGTCCTCCTAGACATTTAGCAACTATTAGTGATTCTTTTTTGTGGTTGTTGGTAATCCTCCCCTGAGGATATTTTCCCACTGATTTTCAGAGAGAATGGAAGGGAGGGGAGAGACCCAGAAACATTGATTGGTTGCCTCCTACACGTGCCTTAACCAGAGCCAGGGATCAAGCCTGCAGCGAGGTAGGTGCCCTTCAGTCTGCAGGCCAACACTCTATCCACCACGCCGAACCAGTTATGGCTAATGATGGTTCTCGATTGACCTGGTCCTCACTGGGAGGGCTGCAAAAGACGTGTCAATTCCAGAACTCTCTTCACTCCACCAGTTGACTCCCCGCAAAGGTCCTCCTCCCTTCTCCCATGTACTTGATTTTGTCTGATTATCGGTATGGACTCACAAAGTCCTATTATTAAGGGTTTATAATTCGTTACTCTACTTAATTACTCTGGTGCTCAAATAGTCCCAGATTTGGCCACAGGGAGCCCCTTCAAACCAGTGCCCGTGTCCTAGCGACACATCCCCAGTGTTGTTTGCAAGCATTTCCTGACTTCCTGGCATTACGAGATGTCTCAGCTCACCTTGTAGTACCTTGGCCCAGCTATGGAATTAGTCATGTCTCTGAAAAGCCCCTGAGAATGCAATTACAAAGCTAGACCTGAGCGACCGGAATGCCCTTTCTTCTTGACCTTTTCAGCAGACAGTTAGGAAATGAATGTATATACGTATGCACAAATACCTACAATTCAAGTATGCATGCACACATTGGCATGTGCACATAAACAGACGTGTTTTATAACCTTAGTACCACGGACTCTAAAGTTTAACAAGTATGACTCCTGCATCAAGCGCGGCAGGAAGAGCAAGTGTAGGCTGATCAGAGGAGAAGCAACCTGAGGGGGAGAAGGTGGCGCTGCCCCGCCTGCCCTGAGGGAGGGGCAGGGCACTGTGCAGACTGAGCCCAACAAGAACTACCAAGAGCCTTGCGTTGCTCCCGTGGCGTGCCCGGCCTTAGCGTGCCAGGTCTGCGGCAGCCCATCCCGAGGTCCTGAATGAATGTGGTTCAATTCCTGGTCAGGGCACATGCCCGGGTTGTTGCAAGCTCATCCCTGGTAGGGGGCGTGCAGAAGGCAGCCAATCAATGTCCTGCGCTCACATCTATGTTTCTCTGTTTCTTTCTCTCTCTTCCTCTCTCTCTAAAAATCAATAAAAATATATGTATTTTTAAAAAGAATATCACGGTTAAGAACCAAAAACTCCATCGGGCTTACAAGTCAGTTATGGATAGTGCCCTCGGCGGACCCGGATCTGTCTCCTGCTTCAACGGTGTTTGGACGGAACAGACCCAGGGATGCCCCTCCCTCCAGCCTCCGGCCACTCTCCTGCGTCTTATCCAGTCACCCCCTTCACCACCACCTCCGGGACCAGCCAACACACCGGGTTTTTCTACCTTTAACTCCTTGTTGCCAAACAACCATGGGCTCCCGAATCCGTCACAATTATTGCACCGAGGTGGATGGAGCCTGCGGTCTGCCGCCTGGCCAGCCCGCCTCTGCGGGCCTCGCACACCTACCTCTCTCGGGGCTGCTGTTTCCACCGTGAGGATGTGGTCTTGGGGCCACCTCTGCGAGCTGGCGGAGAAGAAGCTGAGGGCGCTGGGAGGCTCTTAAAGATGCAAAACCAGCGGGTGGCCCAGTCTCTTCCAGGATGAGCTGAGGCCTCCCCAGAGAAGTGGGCAAACCTCAGCCATGGCCGCCCCGGCCTCGGAGAGCAGCCGGACCCAGGCCCTCTGGGAACTGCCGGCCCTGGTCCTCGCTGTGCAGACCTCAGCTCTGTGACTTCCCGGAGAACCACTTCCTGTGAGGAGGGGAAGCTCATCGGGAAGATGGGCCCCACCTGCCATCTCCGCAGGCGGCGGCCCCCAGGCTGGGCGGGGCGAGTCTCTCTTCCAAGGCTCCCCCTCCAGCCCGACCAGGAGCCTCTGGAGCCCAAGGCCTGTGAGGGCCCCTCTGCACCCCCTGGGGTCTGGCTGTCACCTGGGCTTCTCCCCGAAACCACTAGCCATTCTGTAACCACCCTGAAGCCTCTCCCATGCAGAGACCAAGTGACACAATAAAGCTTTTTGCAGGGAAAAGTCAGTGGTGATACATTCTGGAACATCAACTCAAAGAATTATCTGAGAATATCGCGAAAGACAAATAATTGGAAATTTGAGGAATGAAACAATTATCCTAGCAGCGAAACAGACAAAGCTCTGAAATAACAAGTTGCAAAGAAAAAAATAGCAATGGACAGTAAGTAAATGAGAGTACACTCATCTAAACTAATAGTTCAAGAAAAGCAAATGAATATAACCATGAAATAAGCCATTTTGGGGGGGGAGCCAGCAGCGTTGAAGTCACAGAAACAAAGAGGAATCAGCCTAAGAGGAAAATAGATGCGATATTCTGTAGCAGCAGCTGGGCTTCCCTCTGCGGCAGAGGGGTCGTCCGGTTGTCGAGGTGGATTTGGGTCCAAGTTTATGCACCTTTGTGTGCTTGCCACATAGTAGGTTCAAAAAAGGAAAGGCCATCTATATATGTATTTACTACTGATCAATGAAAGAAGCAATTGATAAAGTTCATCTGCTGCATGGAAATTCACGAGTAGAAGTGAACATGTGTGTATGAGAACGTGGGTGCGTGTGTACCAGGTACACTAGCTGTGACGGGTGTGGTGTGTTCGGCGTGGCAGGTGTAGCCTGCTCGCTGGAGTGGGTGGGGATCTGTGGGTGCGCTCTGCAGGTGGGCCTGTCAGGTGAGGCTTGTACAGCTTTGTGGGGATGCATCCCATTGTGCCCAGCTGAGGCTGGGGTGCCTGGCCAGCTGGCGCTGAAGGCTCCGCAGAAGTGATGGGGGGACCCAGGGCAGGGAGCAGTGGGCAGAGGGCCGGGCAGGAAGGCAGCGCGATGCCTCGAATCCGACTCCGCAAACAGTATCCAGGTTTACCCCCAGCCCAGAACCTGCCCCCATAATGTCCCTTCCACATCCCCCTTTCCTCTCCGGCTGTGGCAGGGAGTGAGTGAAGACCCTCCCCTCCCGTTTCCGGGCGGAGGCCGGGAACAGGGTCCTGGCGGGAGGAGGGCGCCGTGTTCGTTACGGGAAATGAGCAGCGGGACCGCGTTCTAATAAATCAGCGCAGACTCCGAGCCGCACGGGGTCTGCGGGCCCGGGGCCGTGGAATTTAATATGATGTGCTTCAGCCTGCCGGCTAATGGGCTGCTGCCGGTGGCCACGTGACCCTCCCTTCCTGGGACGCTAAACGATGCTGAAAAGTGGCCCAGATTTATTTATTGGGACGGTGTGTGTTCCTGCCTGTGGGCGTGTGGGGAAATGACACCTTATGAAAACAGGGATTTGTGAGAGAGGCGGGAGGAGACGGGGCCTGGGCAAGCAGCCTGTGGCCTCCCTCCTGGGTCTGCCTTGGGCTGTGCCCCACCCCGGGGCTGTCACCGGCTCCCCCAGCTGACACCCCACCCCACAGCACAGAGCTTCAGTTCCCCGTCTGTTAACTTCACTAACTCCACACGGTTCCCTCTCACCTGTCACTCACTCACTCACTCACTCACTCACCCATCCATTCATTCACTTCCAGAACTTCCCGCCGAGATGGACTGGGCCTGTGCTGGGTTCTGTGAGTGATGCCACAGGACAGCCACGCCCCTGCCCTCACTCAGGGAGGTAGATGGTATCCAATCACATGACGTGAGGGCCATCCGTGTTCCTCCTAACAGCGTTGAGTGCCCCCAGGTTCCAGCGGCGTCCCCTCCCGCCTGGACCCCCACGTCCTGCAGCAGCCTCTCCACGCCCATGCGTGCTCCACCAGCTCCACAGTCCCCCCTCCAAACCCTAAACGCCGTTACCTTCAAAGCACAACCTGAGCATGTTCTCCTCTAAACTCCCTCCCTCGGAAGGAGGAGGACATCTCCCACTGGCCCGCCCCCGGAGCTGAGCACACCCAGCCCCGCAAGGCCCGCCTCTGCTCTCCCTCTGCCTCTGCACCTGCTCACCGCTGTCTGACCTTCAGCTCCAGGCGGGCAGGCCAGGTCCGCTCACAGTGTCCCCTCGCCAGGGCCCGGCTGGCGCTTAGGAGGGTCTCAGTAGTTACGGAGTGGGGTGGGGAGTGGGGGGGAAGGGTGGTGACACCAAGCCCTGCTGGCTCAGCAGGCCTTCGCCAGGTGACACGGTGCCTGGAGAGGCTGGAAAGGCACAGACCCCATGGGGTGCAGGGCACGGGGAGGCTGTAAGAGCCACAGGGGCCAGGCAGGCACTCACCTGATCCTCAGAGTGAGGGGGAGCCATGGGGGAGAGAGCAGCTGGGAGGACCATAACCTAACTCACCTTTTTAAGAGGCCCCAGGATGCAGGGGAAAGGCCAACAGAGAGCTGGAGGTGAGCCAAGTAGCAGGAGGCCCCGCAGTGCCCAGTGGGTGATGACAGCAGAGCAGGAGAGCTGTGGGCACATTCCCATCTGAGGTGGGATGGGCAGTGAGGGCTGACCCAACAGGGGTGGAAGGAGGGGGTTTGGGGAGAAGGAGCTGCGTTAGTGCCTGAACCCCATCAATCTTTACAGACTGGGCAGCGCCCTGGGCCAGGCCCTGGGCAATCCCTGCAGGTGTCCCTGTAGATCGTGATGGCGCCCCCCCCCCCCCCCCCCCAGGGAATTAGGGGAGAGAGGCAACCTGCTCCCTGGAAGGGCTTTGCTTTAGCATCTGAAAAGAGCAACACCCACTAAATACAAAGGCTCCGCTGCAGACTGGCATTCCCCGGGAAGAACCAGTCTGCTGCCTTTGTAAGTACTTGCATTTTGCAGGGTTGGATGGACGTTTGTACAGAAGAACAGCCTGCTGGGTAAACGCAGCACTTTGCATTAGGCTGAAAGGCGGAGAGGCTGGGCTCCACCCCTCACTCCTCCTGGGAAGGCGACCTCCAGCCATTCATTCATTCCACACCGGGGCTGGGCTCTGGCTGGGGCGGGATCCAGACTCGAGTGAGCACAGCCCTTCCCCAGGGAGAGAATCACCTTGAAGTGGGTTAAAAGAACAGGCGAGGGCTGAGGGGGCCGGAGGAAGGGATGAGCCGGCCTGGGGAGTAGGATCAGCTTTGCAGGGGAGGTGACTGTCATCTGCTGGGTGGTAGGAAGCTCACCAGCGCACAGGGATGGGAGGGTGTTAGGGACAGAGGGAGAGCCTGGGTGTAGCCTGGGGACTGGAAGAGCATTGGGGGGATGGCCCAAAGTGTGGAGAGACCTGAGGTAAGACTCTGGGAGAGAGGCTTTGGCTGAGCAGCCTGCCCTGTTGTTCACCTCCAGGGGCGCACCTGAGGCTCTCTGTATGTCATGCCCTCCTCCCCCACCCCTCCTCCCCCCAGGGCGGTGCACAACCTTCAGGCTGCACATGGTGGCCCTGTTGGCCTGGCTGGGGAAAGACTGGGCCCCAAAGGAGGACCCCCAAACCCAAGGGAGGAGTTTCAGCTGGACCCAGGTGGCAGGAAGCTGTTTATATAGTTAGTTAGGACAGTGACATGATCAGACTGGCATTTTATTTTTTTAATCCTCTCTGAGGATGTTTTTATTGATTTTAGAGAGAGGGGAAGAGACGGAGAGGGAAACATTGATATGAGAAACATCAATCGATTGCCTCCTGCATTCACCCCAACCAAGGACCGAACCCCCTGACCCAGAATCAAACGGTCGACCTTTCAATGTACGGGACAAAGCTCAACCAACTGAGCCACACCGGCCAGGGCCAGGTTGGCATTAGAGAAAGGCCACTCAGACAGCCTTCGGAGAATGTGTTGGAAGCAGAGAGACAGCTGGCTGCTGAAAAACGGCCCATATAGAACACGTATTTTGCAAACATATGACAAAAGGTGAATTCTTTTCATCTGCAAAGAGATGCTACAAATCCACATGAAAAAGACAAGTAGAAACATAAGCAGCCAGCTCATAGAAAAGGAAACACAAATGGCTTTTCAACACATAAAAGTCTCAACTTTATCATATGAGAGAAACAAACGTTACATTTATTATCAGGATGTGACATGTTTTTCATCCATCAGTTGGCAAAGGTCACCGTTCTGACAATAGCTATGTTGGCAGGAGGGAAAACTGACCCTCTCACCTTGTTGGCAGGACTGAAAATTGGTCCAGTCTCTTTGGAGGGCAATTTGACATAGCGATTGCAGTTTAATATGCGTGTACCCTTTGACCTAGCAATTTGACTTTAGGACACATTCATTTCTTATACACAAAGATGCATGTGCAAGAACATCCCTGAAGGACTGTATGTAGCAACAGAAAACTGGAAACAGCCTAAAAGCATCAACCGGGACCAGTTCCGTAGACTGAAGAGTTATAAGTAATTGCAGTGCATCATATAGCGGCATGCCGTGATGCCATTAAAAACTGAGCCGGCCTGCACATAGGCATCCTGCAACCATGTCCGAGGATTCTTGCACATGTGGGGCTGGCTTGGAAAGGACACGCAAACCCAGAAACTGTATTTGCCTCTGGGAACAGACCGAGGATTGAGGGACAGGCGTGAATAGAAAATGACTTGTCAATGTATGTCGTTCTGTGCTGTGTGTGTGTGTGTGTGTGTGTGTGTGTGTGTGTAGCCTTTGCATATTTTAAAAAATGATCGAAGCAACAAGATGCCAAGTGGCCGAGTGTCCTTCCCAGGCGTGGTTCTCATTTTTTACCAGCTCCTTGAAGAATGAATTTCCATGAAGGTGAGTTTTCCAGATATATCATCAGACTCAAAACTCTTCAAAAGATTTTTTTTAAAAGGAGAGTTATGTAAACTGCAGGACAGGCTCCCAGATTCTAGTCTGTGGAGACTGTGGGACGGGCGGACACTCCCGGCTGCCCTGAAGCAAGGGGCTCCGAGCCCTGCCCAAGTCCCCTCTCCGCTGGGACGAGGCTCTTGTCCTCTCCCCGCCCCCCCCCCCCCCCAGCAGGTGTCACTTCGCACGGGGCGTGTGAGCACAGAGGAGGTGTCGTCCCTGGACCCTGTGTGGTCAGCTCTTTGCAGGCCTTGGAGCCAGGAGCCCTGGTCTTGGGGCAGGAGGCTGTGGGTGTCGTGGCTCTGTGGGGGCCAGGGACATGCTGACCTGCAGTAATAATGTGTTCGGCTGCTTCCCCTCCACGCGGGCCCACCAGGGCCCCTGCAGTGGCCTCGGCTGTAGAAGGGGAGCAAACCACCCCCCTCACCGCCATTGCCAAGAGCCCCTGACAGGTGTCCAGACTACGGGGACACGTCCCTCCCTCCCTCAGGGTGACTGCCCTGTAGAGGAAGGATGGGGTTTTTTCCAAAGCTGCCCCGGGTCTCACAGGTTCCTGGAGGCAACATTAGCTTCCCAGGCCAACATTAGCCATCAGGGGAGGGAAAATTAAAAGGAGCCCCTTTCTCACCAGTTGGCCCAACATGAATAAGCTTTGTCCGTCCTGGTGGATTTGCTGTCAAACATTATCACACAGAACAAAATCATCAATACTATGCAGCCGTTTATATACAATGAGACTGTTAGCAACACTCAGCTTCGTTTTATTATTGCATTTTACAAAGTTACCAAGACAACTGAGGCCGAGTGATGGAACCTCGACTTTATGCGCCATGAAAATGTAATAAAGAATGTGAAAAAGCCGGAAAGAGGCAGGAGCGGACTAGCAAGCAGCAAAGCCCCCACTGAGGGAGGAGGCTCGAGTACCGGATCCTCTGGCCAGACCACAGGGAGCCATGAGGTGGGTGGAGGACTCTCTGGCTCCCTCTTTCCTCCCTCAGCAGACATTTAAGATGCTTCCCCGGTGCCAGGTCCCAAGCCAGGCTCCTCACTCTCATGACGGCACGGTCTCCCCCGCAGAGGCCAGGACGAGGGCAAAGAGGTGAAGTCCCTGGTCACTTAGTGAGAGTGACAGACAGCACAACCCAGCCCCTCCCTCGCCTTCCCACCATCACCCAGGCCTCCTCTGGGATTCTCAGCCCTCATCTTCCCCACTCGGGAGGGAGAGCATCCCCTGATTCCATTCACTGTCCAGCTCCTGGCCTGGCCTCTGCAGCCGGAGGGACCGGGGAAGCTGGCAGGTCCCGGTGGCCTGAGACGCGGGGGCTGGTTGCACTTTAGGAAATGCCTCCCCATGGAAGAAAGCTTTTCTGCGAACTCTTGGTGGGCTCAGATGTTACCCCACCCCCACCCTCGGGGGCACCGAGCCCCATTCTCTGCTCCCGACATGAGACTCAGTGGCCAACTGTCAGAAAAGAGAAAAACATCAGTCATTTTGTCATTTTATACCAAAGCTCAGTGGTGCTCAGCGTGCATATGAGCGTGTGTGTGTGTGTGTGTGTGTGTGTGTACTCTATGCATAAGCACTGGGCCTTTCTAGTTACATACAAATCAAGACTTTTGGTTACTGAGCTGGAGGTAATTGAATATGTAGCCTGTTCTGCAAAGCTCCTTTGTCCCCGGGTACAGAAAAAATGTGAACTTATCCCAAGAGGGAGAAATCCATGTGCCACACGGGGAAATGCCCCTCACATCCATCAAACCAAGCAGGAGCCTGGCAGGAAGCCCCATCACGGGGAGGCGGTCTGCGGAGAGGACGGGCTCCCAGAGCGGACAGGGCATCGTTCCTGAGCTTCCAGGGAGGGCGCTCCGATGCCCAGCATTTCAAATCCAATTCTCAACTGCAGGGCCATTAATCAAGACATTAAAACAATTAAGCTATTCTGCTCTGATACTCCACCAATCACAGGGCAAACGCCAGGTGCCAGGGCGGCGGCAGAGGTCACTTCTCAGCCCGGGGATGTCTTCACGTGGGAGGATGGCGGGGGCACTGAGGGAGCGGGCGGCTGCCGCGTCTGTCTAGATGGATTACAATGTTCAGGAAGGAACCTTTCCCTCCTCCCCCCCACACCTGGCACAGCATTGGGCAGCACTTTGTTCTACGAAACACCTTCTATGTGTACTATCCTTTCCATTCTTCACTCTGCTTCCCAGAGACCAAGTGAGAGAGGCCTGTGCCTCTCAGGAGCGTCAGGGACCCGGAGCCCTAGGGTGCACGCCCCCCACAGAGCCCTTCTGGGGGCTCAGCCAGAGGTCAGACCAGACAGCCCCGAGCTGAGCCCCCAGCCTCTCCCAGCCTGAGACTCGGGCTTCCACATCTGTGAACTGGGCCCCAACCCCTCCCTGCTGGGTGCACAGCTATTGTGCCAAGAAAGGAGCATGGGATTTGGGGCCAGGGACCTCCCTAGGAGTCCAGGCTCAGCCACGAGGCCTTGCACATTAGTCCCCAAACGTGAAGAGACGGTGATGAGAGCCCCTATCCTTTGCGGGGCCGAGGGGACTGGACGAGAAGGGGCTGTGAAAGTGCTCCGTAAACTGTGCTGTGTGCACTGATGTCAAATTCGGCGGGAAGGGAGCTGGTTCTAGAAAAGGCACAGAGCGCCATTCCGAGTGTCTGGGCTCCTCTGCAGCGGGTCCTACCACCCCTCCCCACCCCCCTGTCAGCCCTCTCGTGGGGATCATCTGATCTGACCCACCCCACCCTGCATAATGGTTGGCTGCTGTGGAGCAGGAGAGACAGCTGACATAAACCACCCAGGGGCCGCATGTGCCCTGCCCCTGCCTGCCCCTCAAAGAACTCCCTGCTGGTGGGAGCAATGCTGCAATGCCACAGGGCAGGCGTGATAATAATGAAGGAACTGCCGAGGCTCTCACAGGTTTATGAGGGTGTGGTTCATTCTGTTTAGGGGCTTTGCATGGGGCTTGACCTTGAAAGAGAAATGTTTCCATATGACAGAGAGACAGGGGACAGCAAATCCAAGGACAGGTGAGCACAGAGTGGGCCCCGCACCCTGTGGTCTTCCCATCGTGGTAAGTACCAGAATGTTCTCTTCCCACATGGTGAAAATAGATACAAAGACAAAAAAACAGTAAGATACTATGAATAAACCTAACCAAGGAGGTGAAAGACCTACACTTGGAAAACTACAGGACGTTGAAAAAAGAGATAGAGGAAGATTTAAACAAGTGGAAGAATATACAGTATTCATGGATTGGTAGAATCAACATCATTAAAAGGTCCGTACTACCCAAAGCAATCTATAGATTCAATGCAATCCCCATGAAAATACCAACAGCAAATTTCACAGACCTAGAACAAACTATCCAAAAACTTATATGGAACCAAAAATGACCCCGAATAGCTGTAGCAATCCTGAGAAAGAAGAACAAAGTAGGAGGGATCTCAATACCAGATATCAAGTTATACCACAGAGCCACAGCCACTGTACTAAAAACTTGGTACTGGCACAAGAACAGGCATATAGATTAATGGAACAGAACAGAGAATCCAGAAATTTACCCAAGCCTTATGCTCAATTAATATTTGACAAAGGAGGCCAGAGCATACAATGGAGTCCAGACAGTCTCTTCAACAAATGGTATTGGGAAAATTGGACAAATACACACAAAAACAAACAAACAAACAAAAACACACAAAAAACTAGACCACCAACTTACACCATACACAAAAATAAACTCAAAATGGTTAACAGACTGAAATGTAAAACATGAAACCATAAAAATATTAGAAGAAACCATAGGCAGCAAAAATCTCAGCCAGCTATCAAAGCAATATGTTTATGGATACATCTCCTAGGGCAGTGGTCGGCAAACTCATTAGTCAACAGAGCCAAATACCAACAGTACAATGATTGAAATTTCTGTTGAGAGCCAAAATTTTTTAAACTTAAACTTCTTCTAACGCCACTTCTTCAAAATAGACTCGCCCAGGCCGTGGTATTTTGTGGAAGAGCCACACTCAAGGGGCCAAAGAGCCGCATGTGGCTCACGAGCTGCAGTTTTCCTTTGACCTAGAGCAAAGGAAAACAAGAAGAAAACAAATGGGGCTACATGAAAATAAAAAGTTTCTGCACAGCAAAAAAACCATCAATAAAACAACAAGAGAGCCCAATAAGGGGTTAATTTCCAAAATATACAGGGAACTCATACAACTTAACAAAAGGAGGACAAACAATCCAATTAAAGAATGGGCGAAGGACCAAATAGACAGTTTTCGAAAGAGGACATACAGAAGGTCAAGAAGCATATTAAAAAATGCTCAAAGTCACTGATCATCGGAGAGATGCAGGCCAAAACGACAAGGAGATATCACCGCACACCTGTCAGAATGGCTATCATCAACAAACCAACAAACTACAAGTGTTGGCGAGGTTGTGGAAAAAAGGGAACCCTAGTTCACTGCTGGTGGGAATGCAGACTGTATGGAAAACAGTATGGCGTTTCTTCAAAAAATTAAAACTGAAACTGCCATTTGACCCATCCTAAGACACCCAAAACACTCATCAGAAAGAATATATGCACCCCTATTTCATAGCAGTGCTATTTACAATTGTCAAGAGTTGGAAACAGCCTAAGTGTCCATCAGCAGATGAGTGGAAAAAAACAAAAAAACAAAAAACACAAAAAAAACCTGGGGTCCATTTATTATACACAATGGATATGCGGCAATAAAAAAGGAAAAAAAAAACTCTTACCATTTGCAGCAGCATGGATGGACTTAGAGCATTAGGCTGAACAAATTAAGCCAGTCAGAGAAAGGTAAGAATCACATGATCTCACTCATATGTGGAATCGAATGAACCAAATAAACTGATGATCAAAAATAGACCCAGAGACACAGAAGCACGTACAGACTGTGGAACCTCAGAGGGAAGGCAGGTGGGTGAGAAGAGATCAACCAATAAACTTGTGTGCCTATCTAATATATGTATAACCCGTGGACACAGACAATGGGGTGGTGAGGACCTGGGGGGAGGGGGATGGGGGCAGAAAGGAGCGGGCTAGAAGAGGTTAATGGGGAAAAGGAAGTACTTATGTAATACTTCCAACAATAAAGATTAAAAAAAAACATACAAAGAGCAGTGGGAGCACGGGGTCAAGGTCAGGTGTGGATCTAGGGTGTTACAGGAAGAAAGGGGTTAGATTATGAGGGGCCTTGAGTGCTGGCGTCGAGCTGGGGCTTCATCGGGGAAGGGAGTGAGGGTTGATTGGAGTAGGGGTTCCTGTGGTCAGCCTGTGGTTCTCCCAGGTCCTTCCATCAAGGGATGGAGGAAGGACTGAGGGGTGGAGAGGCAGGAGACAGATGAATTCCGGGTGAGAGATGATAAGGTCTGAGCTAAGGCGAGTGGACAGAGCCCCAGGGAGATAGAAGATGGAGGTGCCGTCTCCAGAGGCCCTGCTAACAGTTGCACTGGACCCAACGCACAGTTACAAGCACGTTCTGCTGCCCTGTTCTGGCCAGGCCCGGTGCCGTGGTGACATCACCCAGGCCCAATGACGCAGGCACCCCAACCAAGGCAGGCGAGCCCGTGCTGGAGGCTGCCCTCCGGGGCTGCAGCCAGGGGAACAGTGAGGGCCAGTGGGTGGCTGGACAGTCTGCGGGAATCAGCTGGAGGGAGTGGGGAGAGGGGGGGAGGCCAGTGGAGGCGAGGGCCTTCTTGAGACGGGATTATCCCACAGGTGAGCACAGGGCTGGGCTCTGGCCTGGGCTCCGGGTCCAGCCTCTCCGCTAGGAGGAAGGAGACGTCTGCTTTGGCTATGGCTTCAGTCACACCCTGCCAAACTGGCGGCCAGTTACCTGAAGGGTGAACACGGTGGGGCTTCCGTTAGACACCGAAGAGGGGGACAGTCTCCCATCACTCTGGTCAGCAGCATCGGGAAAACAGGCCAGTCCATCAGGCCTCCAGTAAACCGGCAGCCTCATTTCCCTAATACCCCGTGGGGCGTGGGGACGGGCTCACTCTGCTGTGTCTGCAGGGACGGGGGCTCCCCTGACCCTGGGGGAGCAGCCTGTGCCTAGGGGCAGGAGGGAGGAGGCTGCAGGACGGGCGTTGCCTGGGAGCCATATGCAGGGGACCAGGTGTTTCTCTTGGAGACAATGGGCTGGCCGGAAGGAGGGCCCAGTGAGGACTCAGGTGGGCCTCCTGCGGTAAAAGAGCTGGCTAGGAGCGGGCAGGATCTTGATTAACAACCTTCTCTTTGGGTTAGAGACATTCCTGGGAGGTTGAGTTGCTCGGGACTGTGTGCGGCTGTGTGTGCTGCCTCAGCTGCTCCCGTGGCCTGAGCGAAGGGGACTCAGGAGACAGGGAGGGTTGTGGGAGGGAGAAGACAAGGACAGCCGAGGAGGAGGAGGACAGACGTGCTGGTCCGGGGCACACTCCTGCCCACAGGACCCTCCTCCTTGCCCTTCCTTTGCCAGCATTTCCTGAGCCCTCCTGTGTGCCAGGCCCTGTGCTGATGCCCTCAGACCTGGCATCCTGTGGGGAGCGTGACTCTGCAAGGCAGCCTCCGTCCACGTGTTGTGGGTGGGCCCTAGGTCCGCACTTGCCCATGGCCATACCCACAATGCCCCTGTGGCTTCCCCTCTGAGAGGAGGGGAGCCCACGCTTGTGCAAGGAGCTCCCCTTTTCCTCCCACCACCTCTGGCACCTGGGTCTGGCCTCATGTTCCTCCTCCTCCTCACCCTCACCCGTTCTTGTCTCCTCCCCTAGGAGCCTCCTCCTCTCACCAGGGTGCCCAGCACCCAGGAGCCCTGGGCAGTGCTGGCCACACAGAGAGCACCCCAAACGGGGAGGGCTTCCGTCAGAGGCCATACAGCCATGGGGCTCCTGCCTTGGGGTCAAGGTCAAACAAAATCAGGCAAAACAACCCCTGTGGCTCCTGCCAGCTTGAAGACTTGAGGAGCCGTAGTTAGTGACTTCTTAGTTAATTATTTCTTAATTAATAACAAACTGAACACTGCAGCAATAGGCAAGCTAATGAAATAAATGAGGCTAATCTGTTAACTACACCCATGTAGCACATGATCGGAGCGGGGAGTCGCGGGTATTTCCACTCCGTCCCGCAGAGCGGAGGCAGGACGTGGGCCTGTGGCTCCCGGGCTCCAGCCAGGGCGCCAGCCAGGCTCCCTCTGGGCCCGCAGACCCGGGACTCGGCTGCCCCACGTCCTCTCCTCACCACAGCGCAGTCTGGGGCTGTGGTGCCCCACACACAACAGTGTCACCCCCGCTGTCGCTTCCCATGAGCTCAGACTAGGAGATGCCACCTGTCGCCTTTGGGATGTCATATGTCCACTGCGACTTGTAAACAGGTTTACCACCACGAGGCACCGGGAGGAAGGCGGGCGGAGTCGGTCGGCCTCCCGAAGCGCCGGCCCACAGCTCGCAGAGTCCCGGCAGCCGGCGTCTCTCCACGTGGAAGCCCAGGGCCTCTCTCCAGCCCTGAGGGGCTTGCTTGTTCCGGGAGGACAGAGTGGCCCTCAGGACAGGGCGCTTGGGGAGTGGGCGAGCTTGCCTGTGCCGGGTGGGTGGTGGCCCTCCACCGGCGGGGAAGCCCGGGGGACTTCCTGGGACACGCCGCCGTGAGGGGGCCGGCTCCCAAACCTGCCGCTCCTGCTGCACAGCAGGCGCTTCTCGTCCAGCAGGGACAGGTGGTATTCGCACAGGTCGATCAGCGAGGCCACCTGCTGGTGCAGGGGCAGCATCTTGAACTTCCTCTGCGCCAGGTAAAAGAAAGCCTCTACGAAGGCCTGCAGGCACATCCCTGTGGGGGAGAGACCAGTGTGAGCAGGTGTGCGACAGCTGCCCGGCTCCAATCACTGCACTTCCCACCAGCGTTCCCATTCTGGAAATGACACAGGGCTCAGTCACAGGCTCCTACCCACCACACGCCCAGCTGGGCATACACAGCCCTTGGCAGATTCAATCCTTTAAGCAACCCTATGCAGCAGGTTTAATTAGCCCCATTTTACAGAGGAGAAAACTGAGTCTCAGAGAGGTGGGGAGACCTGGGCCAAGTCCTCCGGGTGGAAGTGGAGTTGGGATTTAAGCCTAGCCCAAAGCTGTAGCCCTCTGCACCCCAAAAAACATTCCTGGTAAAAGCCAGGCCCTGACTTTGATTCCACCCGACGGAAGACAGTTACTCAGGTCAGCCAATCTGATGCCAATGTTTCACATCTGGACAGGGGTGCTGGCTTTGTGGGTGTATTTGTCAAAAGTCATCAACTTGGACCTGAGATGTGTGCATTTGGCTGTATGTAAATTTCACCTCAAAAAAGTAAAATGCAACTGACCTCTTCTCTCTACCCAAAACTATATTCTGCATCGTATTAATAGTAGTCCTCTCTGTGCTCCTGGAATATCCTTTCTTATTCTTGGGATCTGAGCTCCAAATCATCTACTCAGAGACCTTTCCTGGCTCCCAGCTTAGACCCGGCCCCACAGCTGCCTGCACTTCCTTTGGAGCACACACCACGGCCTGCTCAGTGCTCACCTGTGTGGCTCTTTGACACTCCTTACAAGGCCTTTTCGAAGTCAGTATTATGCTCTCCGCCCCCCCCCCCCCCCCCCCCACCGGCTTACAGGTTGAGTAACTTCCTTAAGGTCACACAGCAGAGAACAATGGCCTGGAAATTCAAACTCTGACTCCCAACTCGTTTAACTAAGTTGTGCTGTATGAAGGCTTCTGAGTCTTCCCAATGGCCAAGTGAAAATGAACCCCAGGACCCAAATTCATGGGATCCCCTGGGTTCCCTGGGGAGGGTGACACGAGGCTGGACGGAATCTGATCTGAGTGGCGCCCAAGACCCTGCAGTGTTTGCGATGAGGCCGGCGCTGCCGCTGCCGGCCCACACCTTCCCAGTGGCCTTGCTTCTGGCTCAGAGGCATTATTCACCCACTTCCGCCACCACAGGGGGAGCCAGGCCTGGAGTCTGTCAATACTGGGCTCTGTGCGCACCCTGGGACCTCAGGGCTCTTTTCGCCTTGGGAACCTGAGCTGAGCAAAGTTGTTCTGTCTCTTTCCATGTCCACCAAGGCTTCTTCGCGCGGCTTCTTTTGACTCCAGATGCGCTGCAAGTCCCCTGCTCTGCTTGGCCCTGACAGGAGGAGCTGACAATGAGAACAGCCCTGGTGTAAATCCCGGTAATGTTCACAGAGCGCTGGCGGGACAGAGAGGCAGGGAATCGAGAGGCAGACGCTTCCTAATCACCGAGTCCGGGGCCAGGGCTCTCCTGGGATGTGCCTGCCCGCGAGTGTGTCACCGTAGGCGGGAGAGTCAGGCGCATGCGGAGTGGAAGAGGTCGGGATCCAGAGCCAGGGAAGCCGGGTGCCATCCCAGCCCCCAACTGTCCTGCTTGTGATCTAAACAGCACGACCCAGGGTGTGGTCTGCAGCCTGGTGCCACGTCCAGGAACTGCGTGTCCCGGCCCTGACAAGATAAGGAGCTCGGCCTGGAAGGAAGTCCCCCTTCTCATCAATCACCTTGTTCAGTTCAGCTGGCAGCGCCTTGAGGCACGTTTCCCAGCAAAGGCGGCAGCACGCGTCCGCATGCCGGCTCAGCCTCCTGGTCGGGACTGAGGAGCAGTGCGTGGACGGCGCCTGTGAGCAGCTCGAGTCCACAAAGCCCTCCCCGGCTTCCACATGCACCCCGGGCACCCCAATCCTGTTAAACGCAGATATGAGGGAGTGCCTGAGACCTCGCATTCCTGACAAGCTCCCATGATGCCTGGCTGCTGGCCTGGGAACACACTCTGAGCATCAAGGGCTGAGCGCCTGCTACTCAGCAAATATTTGTTTCCTCCCCTTGGTTGAAAGCAGACGGTGATTAGAGCTATAATGTACAGAAAAACACACCGAGGACCTTTCCCGGGGAAAATGCATGGCTAAGTGATTTGGAAGAAATTCTAAAATGAGAAATGGGATTTAATGTTATACTAGGTTTGCTTCTCTGTATTTTCTGTAGTAAACACATATGAATTCTAAAATAGGCCATGGAAAGAGGGGGTGCAAGGGCCACCGCTTTTAATTATGAGCTCTTTGCTACTATTTAAATTAGAAGTTATGCACTTGCATTACTTGGAAAAGAATACAATATAAGCTTTCTGCACATATATTCTACTTTGACATCTATTAACTAACACACATGGGGAAAATAGACAAAGTAAAGGGGAAAGGGACGTCGTTGAACTCAGAGTCAGGGGCCAGCAGTTTGGTTCTGGTGAGGTCTCTCTTCCTGGCCTGCGGTCGGCCGCCTCTCACTGTCCTCAATGGCAGAGAGTGAGCCAGCTCTCTGGTCTCTCTTCTTATATATGGACACAGGCCCATCAGATCAGCGCCCCAACCTTATGACCCCATTTCACCTTCATTATTTCCTCAGAGACCTGTCTCCAAATAGTCACATTGGGGTTAGGGATTCAACATATGGACTTGGCAGGGACACAAGCCCACAGCACCCCAGCATGCTCAGCTCTGTTCAGGTGCACCCCAGCACCTGGGGACACTCTCCTACCACTAGTCAAGTCTCTAAAATGACCTGAGCCATTCACCAGAAATATAAGTAATCCTACCCTCTTCCCTATTCCCCATCCCCTAAAACTCCTCGCAGCTCTGATCAGAGCTGGAAGCATGCCTTTGGTAATACTGCTTTAGTGACCTGTCACAGTAAAAGTAATGAAAGGAAACAATAACAGTGAGTATTTACTGAGTCCTCATTAAGTGCATGGCCCTGGGCTAAGTGTGGCTACTTAACTTAATTCCACAGAAACTGTATGAAGCAGGTAGGTGGAAGCATCAAACTCAAACCCGTTTTGCATTAGAGGTCCGTCAGAGTCACACACAGCTGACAGGCGGCAGACCCAGGTCCGCTATCTTGACTCTTTACTCCACGGCTGCGAGGAGTGTACTTCCAGTTGCAGAGAAGACAGAAGAGACGCCCACCTTGCAGGAGTGAGGGATGGCCGCCTCCTCATGGGCTGCCAGCACCGGGCGCAGCCGGGTCTGCCAAGCTCTGTACACGGCCGTCCCCACCTGCCTCCCACGCCCCGAGATAAGCTGTGGAGTATTTTTGTGAAACTCCATTCGGGCTAACGGATGTCGCTGGAGAAAGCGGCCTTTGAAACGTTCCCGTTGTAGCCGTACGCACGTCTCTCCCCCAGACGGCTGCTTGGCTATTGGGATGCGGCCCCTGACAGAAGATGGCCTCATTCTGTCAATCCGACAGGAGAGGGCGGGCCCACGGGCTCCTACGGCTCCAGTCCTCCCTCTCCGCTCCCAGGGAGGGGTCCTGCACGGGGCTTAGTGACAGCCCTGGTGGTGCTCTCTGATAATCCCATCGTCTATTTTGGGGCTTAAGGATGGAAACAAGAATAATACCTGCGAGTGCACAGCCCTTGCCAATTTATAAAGAATATCCGTCTCCTTATCTGGCCCTTAGAGCAATGCTTGGAAGACGATGTTACCGCAAGTGCTCCCCATTTACAGTCGAGGCAAGCAGCTTGTCAGGCCCCCTAAGTAGGTGAGGCAGCACTTACACCCACACCCATCTGACTCCCAGGCCCAGCCAAGTGCACGCTCTTGCCTACATCTGACATCCACGAATTATCTTCTAGTTCACAGGGCACATTTGCATATGAGATAATTAAATCACTGTCGGCTGCCAGAGATGCTACCCCAGACTGGCTGGGAGATGTTTCTTTTCCTCTCGAACACACCGAGCTCCTTGCTAGGACTTCTGTTTCACGGTGCTGGTGTGTTGGGCTGGGGCAGCCCTTTCCAGTCCTCTCTCTCTCCCAGCCCTTAAATCTCCTCCCCATTACTCACCCAGAATAGACGTTTCTGTCCCACAGTGCGATCCTAAATGTGTAAGTACACAGCCTTCCGTGCGGAAGCGTCGGTAGGAAATAAAGCTGAGCGATCTTGACTGGAATTAGCTCAGTGATTCCTCTCCGTGCGGTGGAATGTTCCCCACAAGAGCGATCTGTGAAGGCGGCGCGACTGCGGGTGGTTAATCACCAGCTTCCCAGTCCGCTCGGCAGCCCCTGCCTGGCTCCCGGTCTGCTGCCGCCCGGGGTCTCTCCAGGCCTGTGTGTGTGTGTGTGTGTGTGTGTGTGTGTGTGTAGGGGAGGGTGTCTTGAGGAACTGCACAGGGACAGCAAACCTGGCCATTCCCTGTGAGGTGGCATTCAGGTCTGTGGAACAGGGACTGGCAGTCAGACGGGCTGGGCTGGGTCCCAACTCTGCTACTTACTAGCTGTCTAGCCTCTAGTGAGTCCTGCCACCTCAAGGTCTCTGTTTCTTTGCCTGGAAAGTGGGGACTGTACCGTCTGCCCCTTTTACAAGGCACCGCCCAGAAAAGCTCCCTACATGCTTCAACATAGCCGTGGTGCCGCCGCCCGTCACCCCCACTCTGTTGCTCACGCTCCCCTCACAGCGACCGCCCGCAGTGCTGAGAACACTGTTTACCCTGCCGTGCAGGGGGCTGGCTGCTTGTCTCCACACGTGACTGTGGCGAGGCGGAGCGGCTCCTGACAAGTGTTTGCGGGATGGATGAGCCCACGGGCGGGGCCACAGGAGGAAGCCCTGCAGGGAGGCCGGGTCTTGCGCCTGTGCACTGCGTGGCTGTGAGCGTTACCTCCAGCGCCTGGCCTCCCCTCTCCCCTCTGTAAGATGAGCAGCAGCCTGGGCGATTTCTCTGGATTCCAGAGGCACTGGGCTGATGGCAGCTACGGAATGTTTTAAAAATGGTAACTAAAATCACACACCACATTCACTGAGGACGCTCTGCCCGCCACGACTCTTACGGTACATTTTCCCTGTGCATGCTCATTTAGTCTCACGGCAGCCCAGCCACTGGCCCAAGGTCACACTTCCCTTGCCCAAGGTCACACTGTTGGGAGAGTGTGGGGCTGGGAGCCAACACCGCTCCACATGCCTCTCCCCACACCAGGCGGGACCCTCCTCACAGCCCATCTTTCCAGAGAAGAAAGTCACATTCTCACAGTCATAGTGTTTAAGCGTCACCTTTGTCCTTGGCTAGATGGGAAAACTAATAAGGGTCATAAAGGAACCATAAGCAGACTTTGCAGAAAACCATTACCCCTCTCTCCCCCGCAGAGGCCTGCAGCACCAATAACAAACATAATCAAAGATGAAGGCAGCTGTTCCATCATTTCATTGACCACAGGTCACACCATTGCCCCAGTCCCATCCAGCGTCACCCCTGATTCCACGCGGCATGGACACAGGCCCTAAGTCATGATCTGGGAAGACAGTCTAAGGACTGGTCACCACTTCCTGCAACTTCTTTGTGTTCTTCAGACACTTCTCGTGTGATTAATGGCTCCAATGGGACCTTCTGAGGCTCTACACTCATTCCGCAGCAAGTTCTCAAAACCTCTGGCTCGGAAAGGACTTTGAAGATCACGCGATCCAGACCTTACATGATAACAATAATAACACCAAAAACAACAAGGATGAGTAAGAGCAGCTGGCATAGGGCGCATGCTTAGTACACACCAGGCACTGCGGCGAGCTCTTTGGGACCCTCTCAGGTATCCTCTGAATGCAATTTGGATGGTGGGTGATTTTAGGATCCCACCCATTCCACCTCTGGTTGTTCACCTGTGTTTAATGACAAACTGAAGCTTTGCTTTTGTCTTGGTTGGCCTTGCAGGGGAGGTAGAGACATTCCTCAGAGGCCCAGACTGGAGGTGGTGGTGGGATTTGAACCCAGCTCTGTGAATCTGCCCTCACAGTGTCAGGTTTACTCAGAGAGGCAGGGAAGAAGCGGTAAATCGTGAGTTGGCAAAACCGATTCTAGCACTAGTTGTCTAGCTTCACGTACTTTACCTGTGAGATTCGCAGCTGCGGTCACCCTCCCTGACACTGCGAACAATGGTCATCTAGGCCACACGTGGCCATCTCCAGTGTGGGGTGCCCAGCACATCCCCAGGAGGCCCCATCTCGCTGTGTGCCCTCTACCTCAGAGCTGACATGTGCAAAGCCTCCCACTGGGCTGCTTTCCCATAGAGCAAATCTCACCTTCTCCACAATGGCCGGCTCTGGGGGATTGTAAGGCAGCAGCCCGGTGATTAACACCACCTGACCACCTGTCAGGTGGATGTGGGGGTGAGGCAGGGGGATGCCCTTGTGTGGAAGGGAAGGGGACTCAGGGAGGGGAGAGAGGGCTGTGGAACTGGAAAGTGGAGTGTTAGAATGCAAAGGAGAAGCCTGGAATTGCCTGGGAGAGGCAGGCAAGCGTCCAAGCCCTGAGGAAGGAGAGGCAGGTGGTCTGGCGTTAATGCCTGCTGCCCCTGCTCCTTAGTCCTTTCCCTTCTCCTGGATCGTGCCCATCAGCCATCAGACACACCCTGGGTCTTGCATTGTTGAAGAGGTGGCCTTGATAGGGCATCTCACTGGACATTCGATCACTGCTCCCTGATCAGCCAAATGTCCCAGAAAGATGCTGGCACACCGCTATCTCCACTGCCTTCCTCCTGCTCACTGGGGGGACATTCGACTGCTTTTGCCAAAAACTTGGGAACTGCCCCTTCCCTTCCTCTTAGCTCGCTCTCTCTGCAGCATTTGTTAATGTACGTGGACACCTCCCTTCTTGAAAAACTCTCTTCTTGCTCTCTGACTCCCCACTGGCCTGCTTTTCTTTGTATCTTCCTGGGACTCGGGCTCAAGCTCACCTCCTCTGGCTTCTCTCTGCTTCGCTGGGCCCAGGCCCAGCTTCTCTTCCCTCTTCCTGTCCTTCATTCCCTAGGCTTTAAATAGCCACGCCTCCAGGCCTTATCTCCAGGCCAGACTGCTCCCCCCACCTGGCCCCAAACTGGGATATCTCATTAGCATCTCTAAAAGCCCCTTAGAAATAGAGTTCATAGTCTTCCCTTCCCAATCCCACTCTTCCTTAAGTCCTACCCATTTCAATAAACAAAAACCCTCGCTTAAGCCAGAAGTCCAAGAACCATTGTTGAAACTCCTCCCCCAACGTCTGGAGTGCTTCACACCCCTACTCTCCATCTCCACCATCACCACCACAGCCATCCACAGCGGGGGAGGCCATCCCCCCCTGGGCTCCCTCGCAGCCTCCCTGCAGGGTCCCCGCTTCCACCTGCCCCCTTCCTCCCAGCACCCAGAGCACCTTTTAGAAGCAGCAACCAGGCAGGGGATTCTCCTGCTTTAAGCTGCCCCACAGCATTCAGAACACAATCCATGTTCCTTACCTGCTCCGAGCCCGCTTCTGCAGCGCTCCAAACCCAGTGCCCCCCCTTGTCCCGAGTGCCCCCATGTTAATGTCTGCCCCCTCGCCCTGCTGGCTTTCATCTCCTAGAAGCTGCCACACACTTTCCCAGCTGGGGCTCTTGTCCTGGGCCGTCCCTCCGCCAGACACCCTTTCCCTGGTCTCCACCCAGTTTGCACTTAGATCTCAGCTCCCTGATCCACCTCCTAGAATAAATCAGGCCTTCTCTGCTGTTCTCCTTAAAAACAGTTTTTATTTCATAGAACTCATCACATTTATTTTTGTGTTTCTGTGTTTGTCCATCTCTGCTCCTAGACTGTCAGGGGCCTGGGTACTGATCACTGCACATCCCATCACTACCAGTACCTGCCATGTGATCAGCACTCACTGAACGTCAGCTGACTAACTGAATGCAATTGATCTGTGTAGCTCATAGCACGAGGTAGGTGTTTGACAAATGTCAATTCTCTCCTCCCTTCCCTGCTTGGGTCACTGACGGATTTTGTGAGCGAGCCTTCAGCATCCATTTAGAATAGAACCCGGCTTTGTATCACAGAGGCCTGAGGTCAGACTGTTCACTGTTTGAGCCGTCCGAGGGGCTAAGCCTGGCAGAGAAACGTCTGCTGCTGGGCACGGAGGCCCAGAGTCTCCATCCACTGCAGCTGTTCTTCGTTTCCCAGAGTCCAGCTGGGGGCAGTTAGACCGCCTTCTCAGCCAGCAAAGGCACGCTGCCCGGCTCCCTCTGCCTGCCCCAGGGAACTGGCTGGGCCTTCTGGGGTTCACAGGAGACAGTCAGGAGCCCTGGAGGTGGACTGAGCCCAGACCTCAGGAGAGACCCCTTTGCGGAGCTCTGAGGAATCGGCCTGTCACTTGGAGAGGTGAGGGGAGACAGATCAGTGTCAAAAATAAGACAGAGAGGCGGGTTTCAACTTGACTCACATTAAGAATGTCACTTTAGAGTACAAATGAGAGAAGAGAAATGCTCTTTTATGCGGGAGTTTATTTTTGTCATTTTGTCAGCGAGAAATTGCAGCCCTGGGGGCATTGGAGCTGCACAGAATTACCCAAAACATTAACATGCAAATTGCCTTCTTTAGAGGAGGTAATTTTATTAGTGCAGGAAAACGTTTCTCTCCCTGTACTCACTTCAGGATCAGGGGGCTGTCTGGGGGCCAGGGGATCACTGCAAACGGAGAGTTAGGGAGAGTTCTGAGCTTGGTTAGGATTCTATTACCTCCTCTACTTGGGACCATGTGAGGGACACACTACAGTGCCCCCGCTGGTTACCAGGGGTGCCCCGAGTGTAGTGGGCAGGTGACTTGTTCAAGATCATATAGCATCAATGGCAGAAGGGGTAGAGTTGAGGTCATGTGACCTATGTCTCAGTTAACCAGGTGAGCAACAGGGAACCCTTAGGGGTCCAGGAAATAGCTACTCTGAGAATAAAGGGCCAATGTGCCCAGAACCAACAGACACAGAAGAGGGCATGACTGTCAGGAAGGGGGAGAGGGGCCTGGAGGCTTCACAAGGGTCTCGCATGTGAGCACTGTCCAGGCCATCAAGACAGGGAATGGCATGGCAGGCAGGGCGATGTGCCTTAGCAGAGGCATAGCCAGCAGCGTGCTGGCCTGGCCAGAGCAGCCTGTGGCTGCTGCACAGGGTGTGTGGGAGGAGAGTGGGGTGAGGCTGGGGGCTGGGGTGGCAGAGGGTGGACCGGAGGCTGGCCAGGCCAATCTTGAGGCTGAAGAACTTTGATTTTATTCTGCAGGGCCTGTAAGGACAGAACCACGTTCCTTTGAGACTTCAGGAGGGAGCGGGGTCCCAGGCCCTGGAGCGCCAAAGCGACAGAAGGTTGTACGAGGCTGCGCTTATATAAGCTTGCTCCTCCCTTCACAGACGCAATCTGTGGGGAAGTGTGGGCAGAGATACCCACCTACGACCGAGAAAAAAGCATCTCAGTCATGTAAGGTCTCATGAGCAGCCCAGGTGTGCTCCCTTTCCCAGCAGGCTGCCACCCTGTGCCCTGAGCTGGGCGGCAGCTGCATCTTCTGACTGCGGTGGGGCACAGGGAACTGCTCCCACAGCTCGGGGGACTGCCTTTTAGGGAAGCATTTCAAGTACACATGGAGCTGTTGTGGAGACACTCAAGGGGTGTTCTCTATCTCAGGGTTTCTCGATCTCAACCCCTTTCGGATTTGAGGCCAGAGGGCTCTATTGTGGGGTTTGCCGTGTACATTACACAATGTTTTGCAGCATTCCTGGCCTCTACTCACTAGATTCTAATTGCAACCTCCTTCTGCAGTTGTGACAACCAAAAATGTCCCACAGGGAAGGGGCAAAATTGCCCCCAGTTGAGAACCACTGATTTCTCTAGACCTCAGGGAATACATGGAGGTCAAGGACACCCAGCCACGGAAGTCTCCCAAGTCCTCCAGTGGGAATGCTGGGCACTCCAAGGGCATGACCCTACTTTCTCTTCTCTCCATGGACAAAGGATGAGCAAAGTGTAGTTTTCGTCACAAACTTGTATGCTATGTAAAAAATAAATGTGTGACTTACTTCTTAGAAATATCTAGGAAACAGAGCAGGGAGGGAAGGAAGAAAGCCAATGAACAGCAGGTGGTTCTCCCATTAACTCACCAGGGTATCAGAGACCCTCATCTGTGAAGTATGGATGTTGGAATAAATGATCTCTAAGGCCTTTCTGGTGGTAAATACTACAATTCTATGGCAGTAAAATGAACACACATCAGAGAATGCTACCAGTGAATACTGGAGTTGGCCCCATGAGAGAGATGGTGAACTATGGGCTGGGTAAAGCTCTGTCTTGGCTACATCGACCATCTACTTGACTAGCGACAGCAACATGATCAGATAGCTCATGAGGTTCTCACTTCATTCTCAGGTTAAATGACTAAACCCAGATTTCACCAGGGATTCCATGGAAAATCTCTGAAAGTGTTTGTATGATGAACACTTCTGGAATGCTTGTGATTTGTGCAGCTTTTCACAGACCATTAGAATTTAAAGACGAAGAATAGAGGTTCAGAAACACTTCTAAAGTCACAGTCCAGGAAGAACCTGTGATTTAATTAAAAGGTTATAAAGTGTTTTCTCTCCACAGTACTCTACCACCACATCAGTAGGGCTCCAATATAACAACAGTGGATTACTACTGAGTGGGCTGCATGACAAAGACTCTATTTAAAAAGGAGTTTTGGGGAAACCCAAAGGTAAGAGGGAGAGAACATAAACCAAGGAAACAAAAGCCTCTGGCACCCACTGCTTCCGTGAACATTCAGTACTGCCCAGCTTCCAGCCAGGTTAACAAAGCCTCACAGTAACAGCCTGATTGCCTTAGTTTCAAGTTAGTACCAGATATATCAGGTCCAGCTTTCAACAAAAAGTTACAAGGCCTGCTAAAAGACAAGAATAAACGTGATCTGCAGAGACAAAGTGAGCATCAGAACTGGACTCACAATATGATAAAGATGTTGGAATATTATCTGATGGGAAACTCAAAATAAAAATAACTAATGTGTTAAGGACTCTAATGGGGAAAATAGGCAATATTCAAAAACAGATGGGCAATGTAGGTAAGAGATGGAAACACTAAGGAAGAATCAAAAGCTAATGCTAGAAATAAAAACACCATACAAGAAATGAAGAATGCCCACAATGGACTTGCCAGTAGACTGGACATGGCCAGAGGAAGAATCAGTCAGGCTAGAAATATGTCAATGGAAACATCACACATTGAACTGCAAAGAGAAAAAAGAATGCAAGAAAGGAGAATGTCCAGGCACAGTGGTACATTGACAAAAGGTGTAATATACGTGTAATGGGAATACCAGAAGGAGAAGAAAGGAGAAAGATAATATGAACTCATAATGCCTAAGAAGTTTCCAAAATGAATGACAGACTCAGAAAAGGCATAAATGAAGGCAAAATAGAATCTTTTAATTTTTCTTATTCTTCATTGATCTAATAGGTTACTGTTTAAAGTAATAATAGCAACAATGTATTAGGTGACAATATTTTAGAAATAAGTGAAATAAATACTATCAACATTGTGAGGGGCAGGAGGGAACAAATGGGAATAGTTTTATCATAAGACACCTACACTTTCTATGAAATGGAATAGTGTTATTTAAAAATGGACTTATTATAGTTGGAAAAGTGCATTGTAAATGCTAGGACAACAACTGAATTAAAAATATATAATTGATATGTTAAAAAAATAATGGAATCACATAAAATGCTCACTTAAAACCAGAGATGGCAGAAAAGAAGGGAAGATTAAAAAAAAAAAAAGCAATGAACAAGTGCAACAAGTAGGAAGCAGTTATAAACACGGTAGCTACTAACCCAACTATAGCAATAATTACTTTAAATGTGAATGGTTTAAATATATCAATTAAAAGACAAAAAAATATTTTTAATTGAGGTGGATAAAAAACAAAACAAAACTCAACTACATGTTGCTTATAAAAAACCTACCTTAAACACAGACATAGATTAAAAAGTAAAGAGATGGAGAAAGACAGATCATGCTAACATCAAGCCAAAAAGCAAGTTGGAGTCACTTTATTCATTTCAGACAAAGCAGACTGCAGAACAAGGAAAATTATCTGGGATAAAGATGGGCATTACATAATAATCGAGGGTCAAAATACATATAAAATTGATAGAACTGCACAAAAAATAGACAAATCCACTATCATAGTTGAAGATTTCAAGCCCTCCATCAGTAATTGACAGTTCCAGCAGGCAGAAAATCGGTAAGGAGATAGTTGAAATGAATGGCACCATCAATCAACTGGATCTAATTGACATTTCTAAAACACTTCATCCAACTAGAGCAGAATACATATGGAATGTTCACAAGACACTAAATTCTGGGCCATAAAACACACTTAACAAATTTAATAGACTAAAAATCTCAAAGTTTGTTCTCCTAACACAATGTAATTAAACTAGAGCTTACCAACAGAAAGTCCCAAAGTATTTGGAGATTAAGTAGTAGATGTCTAAACAACATATGGGTCAAAAATAAGTCTCAAGAGAAATCTTAAAATATTTTGAACTAAATAAATATAAAAATAGAACTTACTGAATTTTGTGGGATGCAGTGAAAGCAGTGCGTAGAGGGAAATTTATAGCATTGAATGCATATATTAGACAAGATAAAATATCTAAAAATCAATCATCTGAGCTTCCACCTTAGGAAACTAGAAAAAGAAGAGCAAATTAAATCCAAGATGTAGGCAGAAGAAAAGAAATAATAAAAATTAGAGTATAAATCAATGACATTAAAAACAGGAACTCAATAGAGAAAATGAATTAACATAAAAGATGGGTCTCTGAAAAGATCAATAATTAATGTGTTAAGGACTAGTCAGGCAACTCAAGAAATAATAAAAAAAAGAAGATTTACTAGACTACTAATTAGTAATTTAAAATTACTAACATCAGAAATAAAGGAGATAATCACTCCTGATCCTGTGAACATTAAAAAGATAATAAAGGAATATTATGAATAACTTTATGCCCACAAATTTGGTAACTTAAGATTAAATGGTCCAATTTTTTGAGAAATTCGACTTACTAAAACTCATATAAGGAGAAACAAATAATCTGAATAGGCTTTATGTATCCATTAAAGAAATTGAATGAACAATTAATAATTTTCCAAAAAAGAAAGCACTAGGTCCTGATGGCTTCACTAATAAATTCTACCCAACATTTAAGAAAGAAACAGTACAAATTCTCTGCAATCTCTTCCAGAGTACAGAAGCAGGGGAACACATTCTAATTCATTTCATAAGGCCAGCATACGCTAATGTCAGAACCAAATAATGGCATTTCCAGAAAGGAAAACTATAGATCAATATCTCTTATAAACACAAAGCAAAAATCCTCAACAAAATGTTAGCAAATTGAACCAAACAATATATAAAAATAATTCTACACCATAACCAAGGGGGTTTGCCTGAACATTCAAAAGTCAAATGATGTAATCTTTCACAGTAACAGGCTGAAGAAGAAAAATCATAGGACCACATTGATGGAAGCAAGAAAAGCGTTTGACAAAATTCAACATCATGATTTTAAAGCAGCAACCAACCAACCAAACAACAAACACACCTGTCAGCAAACTAGGAATGGGGAGAACTCCTCCACTTGATAAAGAATATCTACAACACACTATACACACTTGTTAGATTGGCCAAATCAAAAAGCCTGACAATACCATGGAAGCAACAGGAACTCTCAATGATTCCTGGTGGGAATGTGAATTGGTAAGGCCACTTTGAAGCCTGGCAATTTCTTAAAAATCGAACCATAGTTTTAATATACAATCCAGCAATCATGTTTCTAGGTATTTGCCCACATCTGTTTAAAATTTGTGTTCACCCAAATCCTGCAAATGAAATGTTCATAGTAGCTTTTTCCATAATCGCCAAAAATCAGAAGCAACCAAGATGTCCTTCAGTAGGTGAATAGATTAAAAAACTGTAGTGCATCCATCCCATGGACTATGGTTTAGAGATTCCAAACACAGCTCTGCCCAATGCTTAGGGATGCCCCAATACCCGAATTGTGCTCTTGGGCCTGGGGACATTTTTGGATTGAGATGGTCCTTCCATGGTCAGGAGCTTGTGACTATTGTCACTTCCCCAGACAGCATAGGACGGATCTCAGGACCCAGTGCCTGCTCTTTACCCCCCTGAGCCTTGATTTCCTCCTCCCTAAATGGAGTCTTGTGGATAAGACTGAGCCCGCGGGAGTAAGAACAAATGGACTGGAAAACTGTTTTGTAATTTGTAAACGATCCGCACATGCCAGGAACAACGATGGTGGTTAAAACAGAGAAAAAGAGCTCCCGTTTACTTCCTTCCTTCCTAAATCCTTACAGCAAGGCAAGGTGGATGCCACCCGTTCTTCTTTAAGAGAAACTGCAACTGCTAGAGCTGAAGCGCCCCCTCTTGGGGCTCCCAGAGGGAGATGGGGGGCACTGAACAGCCTGTCTGCCTCTGTTGCTCATGCTTTTCCCACAACACTCCATACTGCCGCCGCTATTCCTGTAAGATCTGGAGAGGGTGAGCAGCAAGTCTGAGAAAAGGGTTCTGCTGCACAAAAACCACTCCTGTTTTCCTCTTCTCTTTTTAGGGTCCTGAGGCCAGACAGTGGGCGGGGCTCCTGGTCCCTGCATGCGGGAGGTGAGGAGAGGATGATGAAGAGCAGGCGCTGGCCTGACGAAGGGGCTGTGGTGTGAACACAGGGCTCCTGGAGGCCCTCACCAAGGGAAGGCGGAATCACAGAAAGCGCAGGCTGCTGCTAACGGCTGAGGGAAGTGTCTGTGCGAGGGAGAGGGAGCTGGCGTTTCTCTTGGCTCACTTGCTTTTATTAAAATAATTCTGACACTGACTATTTGGTAAGCGTGTAGGGCGCACATCCAGCGAGGCCCATCTGACTCCAAGATGATTTCAAGGCTGAAGAATGTCACTTGTGCCAGACACGTCATATGGGGCCCTGGGTGCAACCTGCCTAGTTATCCATGGTCCCCGGGTTTCAGAGGGAGGGGGGGCGTCCATGGGGCAGGCTGGCGCTAGGCTGTTACAGCAACAGTCCAGGCCAAGGCGGGAGGACAGTCTTGGAGAGAGAGGTGAGGAGGGCTCGGCACTCTGTCAGGCACCAAGGGACGTCTGTGGCCACCTGTTCCATCCTTCTCCCAGGCTGTGAGCATCCCAAGACAGGCACTTCTTTCTGTTTGCTCCCAACACATGCAGGCGTCCAGGATGCATTTCCTGAGAGGGCTGCAGTGAGAGTAACAGGATGACAACAGTAGCAGCCCCCTTACTGAGCCTTCCCTGCGGCAGACCCTGCTCTGAGTGCTTCCAGCGCCTTGTCTCGCTTCATCCATGTCAGTGATTTCATGATCAGCTCCACTTCACAGAGGGCGAGCACAAGGCTCAGAGGAAGGTACACATCTTGCAGAGGCCACATAGGGAGCCAGGCATGGAGCCCAGGTTCGAAGGCAGGCGTGGCGGCTCCCAGACCCCGGGCTTTGGTTATACTGCCAGTCAAACCACGGCCGCCCCAGGAGGGAGGGCACGCAGCTCAGGCGTTCTTCAAGCAGAGGAGGAAATATTTCTTATTCGGTCAAAGCATCTATCAGACATTAAGCCACGTGACTCTTAGATTTCTCTCTGTGGACAAGGGATGTATATATGTGCTCATGTGTGCTGTGCATTCATACAGGTGTCCCTCACTCATGCTCATATGGGTGGTGGAGATTGGAGGGGGGGAACTCTCCAGTCTACTTTTTCTTGCTTTGTAATCTTGTTCCCTTGGTTACTTGGAGGGACCTTTAGCTTGTATCTTAAAACAGCAAACCATCTGGCTACGAAGTGAACACAGTTGTTAGGGGGCAGAAGCCCCAAGATGCTGGTCCTGTGTTAGATGCCCAGGTGCTGGGCTCACACGTCCCATTTGCAGGTGAGATGTTTGTCTCTCAACCAGAACACTGCCGACCCCTCCTTTCATTGCCCAGTCTGAATGCTGCCCTCGTCTCTCAACAGAGAAGTGAGAGGGCACTCTGGGAGGAGTTGAGAGCAGAGTCTCAGTGATGAGGAGCAGCTCGTGAGCACAATTTACATGAAGTAACTTCAACTTCACTGACAGACTCGTTTCTTCACGTGATGCTGTGCAACCAGAGGCTCCCACACCCCAGAGGCTGCTAATGCCCTCAGTTGGATTCCTGTTTTCTGCTAGAAATGCTAAAATTGGAAGTTGAAATCTTTAATTTTTTAAAATGACCATTACACTGGACTGTTGGGAAATGTGAGGCTGTGTATTACTGAATTCCATCAACTCCTCAACAGTCACTGACAGTGTGACAGGGAGGAAGGCGGCCTGCCGGGGGACCATGAGCACCGGGTGCAGGGGAGGGTCCCTTGGGTGGGAGTGGCGGGGAATGGGCTGGTGTCGTGAAGAGCCACCTGTTATATGAAGGTTCCTGTCAGGTCTTCGCTCTTGTTTTGGGTGGTGAGTTAGGAAATGCTTATGCCATTATTAAAAGTAAGTTAACTAAGTAGGCTATGCATGAACCAGGATGGAAGTATCTGATGAAGCAAGGATTAGGATTAATCCAATCCTGTGCACCCGCCCAAGAAAACAAAAATCAATAGAAAACAAGCCTATTCAAAAGGATGGTCTGAGATTGAGATTTTAGAACGTGCATGCTTTTTCATACTAGTTCTTTCCCCTCCCTGCTCTTTTTACACACCCCCTTTCTTCTCCATTTCAACGGTAGGTTCATAAAGGCTCAGGAATCAGGTTAACCCCCTGTGTGGTCACCTGAAGTCTCCTCAGGGCAGAAGGAAGGTCTGGGCTACTTTGTAGAAAGGGGACGGGGCGTGAGCACTCGGACATAGCTGGTGTGGGTGCTGGGTGATGATCTTCTCCAAACTGGCTGAGGCAGGCGCAAGGCCTGGAGGGTTCCAGCCCGGGATTCTCTTGTCAGAATGCGCTAAAAAGAAGTCTTTTTCTTATCTCCTTAGCTTGGTCAGCAGACTCCCCAGAAAACTGGCAGACCCCAGAAAATCTCTCCGTGCCTGAACTGTGGCCATCCCCCATGGATTCCATGTCCAGGGAGCAATTTGAGAGGCAAACAAAACAGGAAAAGCTGCTCAGAATTAACAACGGGCCAGATGGTAATGCTAGTTTGAAGCAATAAAACATGATAAATAGCTTCCTGCGGCAACTCCTGATCAATTTCAATATTTAATAATTCCACTGCCACCCCACCCCCTCGGCTGGCCCCTTCCCTGGGATCCTGCCACCACTCCCCGCATTCAACTCACAGAGCAAACACTCTTTACTTTCTGAAGGCGTCAGCAAAAGCTGTCTGCTCAACTGTCACATGAGCGCTCCGGCCCCCGAGATGATAATTAATCTGCCTACCCTCCTGTTGCCAGGGAAGCTGCGAGACGCACGGGAGCGCTCACCTTGGTCTGCTTTTGAATTAAAGCAAGGCCGGGAGCTGCTGGTCCTCTTACTCTAGGACCAAGTGGTAGGACAAAGCAACCGAGAAGGGGCAGTGCCAGTGTGGAGTGAGGGCCTGACCCACCAGCCATGCCTCTGAGCCTCCGTTTCCCTCTCTACAATGGAGATAACCGAACCTGTCTCCAGGAGGATTCTAACCAGTGCTGCACATGTAAAGGGCCCGGCAGAGGGCGTGGCACGTAGGAAACACCCGACAAGGGATGGGCAGGTGGGAGCATCATTATCAGCTGTGAAGCCAATCAGCAGGCGCAGCCTGAGCACCGAGCCTGCAGGAGGGCCTGCTGGTCCCTGTGTCAGGAGGCTGAGGCCCAGGGCAGACCACAGGTGTGCGCGGGATCTGGCAGGGAGCGTGTGCTGTCAGACGGCGCACCCCAGATTCTCCCTCAGGGGCGCCTACTAACAAGATTAGCTGCCAACAGGGCTCTAATGGCTTTCACGCCCTGACACAGGAGGCCTCAGCACCTAGCGAGCAGGCATCGTTGGCACCATTTACGGGAGAAGAACGGGGATTAGGAGGTGAAATGGCTTTTCACGTTCACATCCTAGAACAGGCAGACAGTTCCAGCCTGGACCTCCCAACCCCATTGCCTGTCTTCGCCACCAGATCACAGGAGCAAGCTGCTCCCAGGTGCCCCCTCCCCTGCGAGTCCCTTTCGGAGGGAAGCCGGTGCCAAGGGACTGGAGCTGCCAGGTGAGCTGAGCTGCAGTTTACTCATCTGTGAAATGAGCCCGGTGATACCTTCTGCACGGGGACACTTACTGAGGGGTACGCATGAGAGCACTTTGTAACTTTGCAATGAGCGGTACAAATGTCAGGTATGGTTATTATGACTTGGTAGAAAAACACCCTTTATAAGGAAAAAGATCAGAAACTCATCCACCTAAAGGTGGATCCTTCTAACTGAAGCCTCGACGCCATGTAACCTGGAGGCTCCAGTGGAAATGTCCGTGTGACCTTCAAGGCCTCAGCAGCTCCTGCAAACCCACATCCTCCCCTCCTCCCCTCCCTTCTCGCTCCAGCCCACCTAAGCCACTGGGGGTTCCCAGAGCTTTTCCCAGGCCGCACCCTGCTGGAGGCGGTCTGCCCCACCCTGTGCAGCAGCTGCTGGCACTCCTGGCTCTCCAGGACGTCTTCTGCGGGTGTCCCTTATTAGCAGTGCCCCTGGGTGCCCCGAGAGCCTCTGTGCTTCCCTCCCACAGCACACACCACGGCACTCGTATTGTGTTCTCATCTGCCTCGCGCTCAACAGCCAATTTTTTCAGGGTGAGAACCGAGCACTCTCCACTCTGGTCCATCCAGGGCCCGGCCCAGCATGTGTTCAGCGAGTGTGTGCAGAGGGAAGAATGAATGAATGAATGAATGAATGAGTATTCCCAGTATGAGTAGAACCAAAGCCTTAAGCAAAAACAAGGGATTCTGCTGGGGGAATTAGAATTTGGGTGGGCACAGCCTTGGAGCAGACAGTGCCCCTGGACTCAAATTCAGCACGCTGTTCCTCCTCCCCCCCGACCTTGACCCTGAAAGAGAAGGAACAGAAAATGTACTGAACTCCCGAGGGACATGGTGGAGGCCAGTGGCCAGATACCTGAATCCCGCTGGTCCAGGGTCACGGAGTTCCATCTCCTCGTGATGTCGATGTAGAGGATATCCACGGAGGCCATGGACAAGCTACTGTTGCTCAGCTTGCAATTCCTGCAAAAGACAGGAAGGACACTCACTGCCAGGCCAAACCCGCCCTGTTCTGTCTTGTATCCAGGTCTCTGCCCGGGCTGGGTCCCTACACTGTTTTCTCTATCATATCAGGTGCCTGGACGAGGCTGGTGCTCCTTATATGACAGGCCTTCCCTTCCAGGGCTGGAGCTAAGGAAGAGTGCATGGCAGGGGATAGTGGGAGAGAAGGCTGGACATGTAAGCTGAGGTTAGGTCACGTGGGCTCCTGTATTAGCCAATTAGGGTTTTAATGGGCAACAAAGAGCAGTCATCTATAAGGAACTGTGCCCACCTGTCCCTACACATCCAGGTAGGTTTCTGTCTGCTCTGCAGAGGAAATGGGGACTCCATATTCCAAAACACACCCTACACGTGTCTTCCCCTTCTCCTCCGCTGGGCTCTGCAGAGGGAAGGAAAGCTGGGCCGTGTTCTCCGGCCAGTGCCCCACAGCGGACAGAGGCATGCTCAGGTGACCCAATTATAACGGCGCGTCCCCGGGACCACTGAAGGCGCCACTGCTGTGCAGAAGCTGCTCTCCCCCACCCCCCGCAGGAAACATTCGCCAGGAGAGTCCTGGGGCCAAATCTGCAGACGGGCTCGAGGCCTCTGCACTTCACCCATCTCAGTCTGTCACCCAGAGATGTTACGTGGCCCAAGTCAGCACTGTGAGCCCAGGACTCTCAGAGCAGAATGGCAAGGCTCCCCACGCCCTTGTGTGTGGGCTGAGGCAGCATCGCTGGGGACCCCTGATGCTCATTCCTGTCTTTAGGGGAGTCACCTGGAAACACAGGAGGGAGAGGGCAGGGCTCTGAGCTGCAGCTGTCCCCTAGGTTAGGAGCAGAGAGGCCGAGGGAGCCAGGTTTTCAGTCTGACGTCAGCAATGGTGCGCCTTGTCCAAGTCACAGAGGCTGTTTAGAATCCTCCTCCCCCCAACTGTGTCTTATTTGTTGGTGTGTTTTTGTCTGGAAATGTGGGAGGCAGTCTGGCACACAAAAATGGAGCACGATTTGGGCATTCGACAGACCAGGACTGAAATCCTGCAACTGTGAGTGATTTACTTAAACCTCCGAGCCTTTATTTATTGTTCTCTAAAGGAAGATAATAGCCGCCCATGTGGCTGATGTGAGGATGGGATGAGGAGCCGGCATGGTGCCTGGCGCCTGCTTGGTCCACGATAACTCTCGGTTCCCTCTCCATCTCTTTCCCTTTCTCTTCTCCTCCTCCAGAACTTGAACCAGCTCGGTCTGTGAGAGGTTGCCTGCGGCTGACCTTGTGGCGAGTGGCCCTGTCCAGTCTGGAGAAACGCTGCTGGCCAGTCAACATGTGGGTCCAGGGCTCGGCTCCCCTGGCCTGGTCTGTGCTGTGAGGAGAGTCCCAACACTGGCTGGATTTGCCTGAAAACCCCGAAAGCTAGACCCCTGGGCCAGCTGTCCGTTGGCCAAATTACACTCAAAGCTGCTTTTAACTTTCCAAACATGTCCACATCCATTGCCCCCCAGGTAACGATAAAGAGGTTCTTTGCTTTTCCATTTGTCATCAACCCTTGTGAGAATATCTCCCTTAGGAACCCGACAGGCCAGGGGTAGATTGGCAAGCAGGATTTGGGCATTTCAGAGGCCCCTCTCCAAACCCACGCACATCCCTAACAAAGGTGCCAGTGTGTGCCGCAGGTGCCTGGACGAGGCTGGCGCTCCTTATACGCTAGCACTCTCTCTGGCTGCTCCCCCCACCTTCCTTTCTTCCCCGCCAGCCCTGTGCATGTTTCTCAAGCCATCAATTCACATCCGCTTCCTCCTGGGCTGGCTCCATATTTCAATCACCAGTCACCGTGGCAGACTTCAAAGCACATCAGCGCACAGTTATTGAGCCCCAGTAACAACATGTCAGCAGACGCAGAGCTTGTCACGTCCCCGGTCACCACGATGACTATCTCTACCGGGTTCCCTGGGGCGGGGCTCGTCTCTCCCCAGGTATTCCAACACCCTGCACCGCTCCCTTCCACAGCTTCATCAGGAGCACCACGCTTTTCTCTAATTATCATATCCGTGTCCTCTGGGCTCCCTGCTCCCCCCAGGACAGGAGTGCCACTGCTTGCTCTGTGGGTTAATAGAGTATAAAGAGTGAAACCGAACTGACCGCTGGTATGTAGTTATTTTTTTCCCTGACAGGTGGAAAATAGAAGTGTCGAACCTTTAGCAGGAGCCGTAATTTACCAAGAAGAATTCTCCACTTATTCCTTTTCCAAGGAAACTCGTTCTCCCTGGTGATGCCGGCAAGTACAGTTGATCGCAACATCTGCTGCGGGGACGGGAGGAATCCGCGCTGGCTACAGCGGGCAGGAAGTGCTTTAAAGGGATTTTGATTCTGTAGGCAGTTTTGGGGGCACCATCTGCATGCCAGGCCTTTTCCTGCCCACTAGCTCTCTGGATCTTTACAACTACTCTACGAGGGAGGTATTCTTAGTCCCATTTCAGTGATGGGGAAGCTGAGATTCAGCTGGAAATTACACAGCTGGAATCCACACCAAGTCATCCCCCTGGAGGACAGAGTGGTAGACTTGGGAGTTTTGGGGAGATGTCAGGAGGTGGCCCAGCCCTGGGCCCCAGGAAGAACCCAGGATGCAAGACACAAATTCTCGGGAGTGGGGTTGGGGGGGGGGGGGGGGGTGTCAGCCCACAACAGGAAATCAGGAGACTGAAGAGAGCCCCTGCTGGGAATCTTTGGAATATAAAGCTGGGACAATGTCAGGGTCACTGGGATACAGGTCTTCCTACATTCGTATCCGTGGTTATAACATTCTCAATAGACATTCCAAAAGGGAAGGACTCTGCGGGTCAAGACTTTAGAATTAATTTTTGTCCATCCATCCACTCCATGCAGAATTTATTTTGCGTCCACTACATGCAGGTAGTATTCTGGGCCCAGTAAGTGATGCAAAGCCCAGTCAGTCTCGGGTACCACTCTCGGATGTGGAAGTGACCTTGGAGCCTCGGATAAAAATGTGAAGCCTTGGTAGCCCTGAATCCTTGAGAACAGTTCTCCTTTTTGTCCTGGGATGCAGTTCTTCAAACAACTAAAGGATAAATTCTTCAGTAGAAGAGGAGTCCAAGCATTATGGCACCACGAGAAGCCAGAAAAATTCCTAAGAAAAGATGGGCTAGCAACGTACATGGGAAAAGTGAGCTGTGCAGCCAAACGCACAGGGTCCTGAACCTTGAACTTGCTGTGTGACCTTGAGCAAGTCACTGACACTCTCTGCATCTAAATTTCCTTATTTGTACAAGAATCAGGCTTCTCACCACACGAAGCTGTTTTGAGGACTAACTCAGTGCCTGGAACGTGGGGAAGTGACAAATACTCCCGGCCTTCCTCCATGATGCAGAACCAGCTCGGAGAAATGTTTTGTTTTTAGAATCAAAGGAATTTGGGCACAGATGATGGGAGAGAACCACAAATCATTCAAGTTCATTAGGATCCCAAGTACAGAAGGATTTGAAATGATCATCCCCATTTCCTTTCAACAACTACCAACATCTCATGGGAAATTTAGACGCCAACTTTTTCCACTCCATAAAATCCTATTTATAGAATTTCTTTTGTGTTCATCCTTCTCTGTGCAGAGAGGGAGCTTATTTTTACCTGGAGATGTGTCTATAAGGTGAAAGCTAACAAATGATCAATATTTGTTTTAAAAAACACAAGCCACTGTTTAAACACCTACGGGGCGAGGGGAAGCAACTCCGGTTAATAATGCATACAGCATATTAAAGGCTATTGCAAACCAGGTGTGGACTCTCACAACATTGCCAGAAAGAGGTCATCAGGAAAGAGGGGGATTTTCAAAGTCACGAAGGAGTTAATGCCAGAGAGGCAAGATGCCTTACACTTCCCTTCTAGAACATTCTAACATACCATATTGCCTCTCAGAAAATACCCCCACCCCCACCCCGCTACCCATTATGAAGCCTATTAATATCTCCTTTTGAGAGAAGGGGGCAGAATGGGGGAAAAGAGAAAACCATTCTCTAATTTAAAAGGAGATCAGAACCAGAGACCACAAAGGGATAAGCGGGGGATCTCCAAGCAGGACAGTGTGCACGAAGCAAAAATGCTCAGAGTGTGGGGCAGCCGCCTCCATTGTCTAGAAACTAACCTAGTTGCGGGAGACTGTTTAGTTCTCAGGCTCCAGAGATGGCAGTGCAGCATGTGGGAACTGATGTCAAATCCTGATGGAGGATGCACTCGGAAACCGTGTTCTTAGTGAATTACACAGGACGCCCCCAAATTAGCAACCCAGGCGCAGCAAAACAACACAAATGCATTTCCCTCAAAGGAAGCTGTCACACCGAGGAGCCAGATCATTTCTGTTTCTCAGCGAAAGAGAAGTCTCCACACCCCAGCAATTATTATGAAATAATAATAAAGAGGAGACAGAGAAAGAGGCACTTAATTCATGGTAATTTGTGCTACTCTCATGTGCCTCCCGAGGAGATGACAGGAAAAGCTGGTTAGACAGTTAAGTCTAGACAAGAGAACGACAGTTCGTTATTCCTCATTTCCTGGTGGAAGAGAAAAATAGGACATGGCCGGAGCGGCATTAGCATAACTCACTCCGGAAACTGCTGATCTGTGCAGCACACGGTGAGCGATGGCCACTGGAAATAAATTCAGCGGCATGTTGGCTATTTTGTTCCCTCCGGTTCTCCTCGAGGAACGTGGGGAGAGAGGGTGGTGGCAGCGATGAAAGCCAAGGGCGGCCTCTGTCCTGTGTGGGCTCTGAACGGAGGCTCTGTCTGTCCGGCCGGCGTGTGTCTCCCGAGCGGTGCTCCAGAGAAGGCACTTGGTTTGATTTGACATATGGCGCAAATATTATTAATTCATAATGAAGCGAAATTTAAACGAAGTGCAGAGGAGAGAGAGAATAGTGGTTAGCAAGAGAAAATGCTTGTTGTTAAATTTAGCTGGCAAGGCCGAACATACTCAGATAAATCTGAAAGCAGAGGGTATTGTCTTTCATGATTAAGTTGCTGTTGGGATCTCTTGGTACATTTGAAAAAGGAAAAATCTATTAACAGCCGTGCAACGTTTTCTCCATTTCTTCCTGCATCTTAATTACTCAGGGCATTTGCTGCCGGGTGTGTGTGTGTGTGTGTGTGTGTGTGTGTGTGTGTGCTGGGAGGAGAGGGGGATGGAGGGGGGGGGGGGAGGGAAGGGGGGAGCAGCTCACTGTCTGAGCCCGTCTGCTCTGCTGCCGCTATCCCACCTGCAGAGATCACTATCCCACCTGCAGACGTCGGCTCTCTTCTCACGGTCGCTGTCCCCCCCCCCCCCCCACACACACACACAAACACAGATGGGGAATGACGGCTGCAGGACCTAACAGTCTCTAACATCCCAAATTCATTTTTTCATGCAAATGTCCTTAATTATAAAGAACAAAGGGATGGAGAAGCATAAGGCTGATCACACAGAGACAGGTCTGCAGCGATATTTCTGACGTCACCAGTTCCAGTCTGAGCGCGCCGTAGGGGTCTTCTCGGCGAGAATGGTTCCCATGGCTTTCTTTTCAGGCAGCGTGTGGACGCAACAGTCCTCTTGCTGAGCTCACACACCCGTGCTCTCAAGGGCGGCCACACTTTCACTGAACCCCATAGGGTTTAAAAGTTACTTTCTGAATGGCCAACATCGATATACGTATATTAAGGCTCTACACAGAAACCAGTAGTTCTAGTTTCTCCCGAAAAATCACAAGCTGGGGGCTGCCAGCCCAGGTCTTTCCTCCCCGCGGGTGTGCTCTCCAGGCTCCAGGCCGTCCTCCCCTCCTTCTTTCAGGTCAGTCACTGCGCTTGGGCAGCTTCCCGCCTGCTCCTGGAGCCACCGGAGATTGTGATCCTATGGTACACTAGCTTTCCTAATCCCCCCGTCTTCCATTTTAGTTGAATTTTATTAGGAATAAAAAGGAAGCATTCTGTTTCCACCATCAATTTAGCCCGATGATCAACCTTTCCTAATTTCTGAACATGAGCCACCCGTGAACGCCATTCTCAGGCTCTCCCCGCTGCCTGGACGGGGTAGGCCTCCTTCACTCGCAGGCAAACTCCGGCTTCTGACAGCCCAAACCTGCCTCCTCTGAGGGGCCTGCCTTGATTCCACCAGGCAGAGGAAGGGTTTCCCTCTTCTGTCCCCTATTCTGTCTGCTACCCCATGGCTCTGTCAAAGATTGCATTTAATGGCTTGTTCCCTGTGTGCTGTCCGTTAGACCGAGAATCCCCTGAGGTAGGTGGGGTGCCATTATTTATCTCTGATTGTCCTATGGCCACCGGGTGCTTGGGAGAAGTTGTTAGGTCAAACTAGACACTGTCCTTCCCCACACGAGGCTGAGACAGAGCAGGTCTCCCAGGGCCAGTCCCCTGCAGCACCCAGGCTGTTGTCCACATAAAGCCGAGCCATCCCTCACTCTTGCCGGTCTTGAGTGGACCCATCTGTGCAATGGCACAGGGGCTGGGAAGGGTCCGGGAACCTCCTGCCTTTGCTCTGGTCTGAGCCCCTGGACGTGTCATGCTGAGAGAAGACTGCGCACCCTCATCACTCCCCTGTCCCTGCACACATCCACGGTACCTCAAGAGCCCGCATGACGTGGGGCCCCTGTCACTGAGCTGTTTTCCTAGGGCCCCTGCCACAGCAATCACAAAGGGGCAGAGAATGTTTACCTTTTTCTCTTCCTCCTCGTCGTGTCATCACGTCACTAGATTAGGACAGCAATGTACACAGAAAAATTCTATTTCCCAGCTTCCCATGCAGACGGCAGTGACCAAGATGGATGAAATGGAAGTCATTGACTATAGCTCCTAGAAAGCTTTGGAAGGGGATCTAATTCATTTAGCAAGAGGCGTTCTGCACATCCTCCTTTCTTCCCCCTTTCTGCCTGGAGGTTGGCCATGATGGCTGGATTTTGAGCAGCCACCTTGTGACCACAAGGCAACTCTGAAGCTAGAAGCTCATGCTTAGGAGGGATGAGCAGAAGGACAGAAAGTGGGGTGCTGGTCATTCTGTGGAATCATTAATCAGCCCTAGAACCCCTACTGCCAAACTTCCTGTTATATGACAGAAACTGACTTCACTATCTAAACCATTTATAGATGGGTATCCATTACTGCACATCCAATGCCATTCCTAAGTGAGTCAGAGGGTGCTGTTATTTTCTTAGGGAAATAACAACAAGTGTCTGTTGACTTTCTTGAAAATTTCAACTGCCTGCTAGAAATGATAATCAGACTCCCATTTAACAAATGGCTCCCCTGAACTGGGCACTGTATTTTATGATATATTACATCCCAACCTCACGATAACCTTGCCAGGCAGGAGAGATTGTTCCCATTTTACAGATGGGACTCAGAGGAGATAGAGGACTTGCCCAAAATCACACAGTACTGCGCTTGGCTTTGAAGCCAGACCCCTGTGCTTTTCCACTAGCTCTCCTTTTGCCCCTGAAACTAACACAAAGCCCTTCTCAGAATCACTGAGCAAATACTGCTTCAGGGTTACTGAAATGGCAAAAATTCCGCTGATACTGCGTTTACCATCCTATCAGAAACATCAGAAGGCTGGAGTTAGAGTTTGTAAAATTCCCTTAGAGAAAATTGGGACAAAAATGATTCCTGAGTCAAGACTTCTAATTATTTGCTTTAGTGAATAAACCATGAAGCGTGTGACTTTGAGGAGCAAGGAAGAATTAGTAAAACCAACGATGAGAAGAACAATGGCAGCACCAATGCTGACAGTTTGTCTGAGGTGTACAACACACTGTGCTGGGGTACAGGGAGTTTCACCCCATCTGATGGGCCCACTGAGGTTCAGAGATGGTCATTAATTTGCCCAAGGGTTACACAGCTAGTGGGTGCTCCTGTATTGCCCCCAAATGTCCCAGGTAAGAGGCGAATAACGAATAATCTAAAGAGATTAAGTGGCAATGGCTTATTTTGCAGGCGTCAGCAAAAATCTAGTTTTATCTTGAAAACCATGCAAAATTTGTATTATACTCTATAATATAACCTTGTTATCTTTATAATAGAGCAAACGTGTTCAATTATTTATTGACTGAATTATTTAACTTTTCTCTCTTGAAACTGACACTTTGGAAAGATGTACCTTGTCTTTTTGCTGTGGCTTCATAAACACTCCCCACATAGCCACATGCTGCTGGGACAAGGTCAGCCTAGTTCAGGAAGCCCCGGCTATCTGAGTCCAGAGGGGGGAATTACTTACATGTGGTTTAAGTACCTAGTTCAAGGTAGCGCAGAATTGTTTTTTAATCACAACATAAGGTTGTGAATGCTGTCACACTCATAATATCCATCCATTCATTCAACAAAGACGACACTGGTCAGATCCAATCATAGGGGGACCCTGACCCAGCACCACAACCCCCACCCCCAACCCAGGAGCAGTAGAGCAGATGGGACTGGCTTGAAGTAGGGCTGGACCCTATTCTGTCTGCAGCCCAGGTCAGAAGGGCTGGTCTCACTGACCTTATGAAGGTACGGAAGCCTGTTGGTCCTAACTTCATTGTCCCCTTGATTCCCAGGAACCGGATAAACAAGTTTGCCATCCTGTCCACCAGGCGCAGGTAGTTGAACTGCTTGGCGTACTTGGGGAACACCTGCTTGAGGCAGATGGAGGGCAGGTGGGTCTCATGCTTGGGGTTGCCTTCCAAGGAGATGGCCAGATCATTGTCGGAAGGGTCTTCCTTTCCGGCTGGTGGGTTCTCCAGTTGCTGAGACCTGAAGCACACAAGGGATGAACGATTGAACCAATTGGAGCGGGCTTTACAGCACAGAGAGACTTTCTCTTGCATAATCTTTCCTTTAGATTTACAGCAACCTCGGGAGGTGGGTATCGTCACCATTTTTACTGTACAGACCAGAGAACTGACTTCAGAGAAGCAACCTGCCCACACTCACAGAGCCAGTCCATGCCAAAGCCAGGATTCATACCCAGGACAGGTCCTGCATGGAAACGTATGCTTCCCTTGTCCTACCATCCGGGTTTCCCCACAGAACAACTTCCTTGATTATATGTACGCAGGATTCAAGAGAATACTATATTACGAAACAGTCTGGATTTGCTTTTTAAACTCTTACTTATGGGTAGTAATTGAATAATTAAGAAATATAAAAATCTCATTGAGGGTTGGCAAGAAGCCATAGGCATGGTTAAATGAACAATTTGCAAAGATACATCAGTTATCTGTTTCTAGGAATAGGCACAATTATATTTTCGGGCTTAACTATTTTCTTATTTGGAACTCATACAAAAAATGCTTATATTACTGTGATTCCTTAGTCAGGATGTTGTATGAAATTATTCTGAAATGATTTCATTGAATAAAATTCAGCAGTGTTCTGGGGATACAAATGCTGCCTCCTGTAAAGGGGAGCAGCCCAAGTTCCCAGGGGGTGCAACTTCTCGGCAGCCAAACTGGCTTCATCCTCGTCTCCTTCAACTGGAGGCAGGAAGTAAAAGCCAGGTGGTTCCTTCTCAGATGAAATGAAACGTTCTCCTATTAAGGTTATAGGAAGAAAGATGAGAAAAAGCAAGCGGCACTGTTGCTGGAAGTTAGCTCTTAAGTTACTGGGTAAGTGGCAATCACCAACTTTATAGGCACTCATTCACTTGTTGTTAAAGGGAAGATTGAGAAATGTACGGTGTGAATACATTTAGTGACCAGGAAAACAGCTCAGAAAAAATGCCAATCGACACAACTGTCCCATCTGCACGCTCTCGTGTGCTCTTCACGCAGCCCTGTGAGGTAGTCTGTGGTTATTACACCCCTGATCCAGATGGAGACACTGAGGCGCAGCAGGGTGGGGTGCCTCTGCACCCTGGCAGGCCCTGAGTCATAAACCCATGCTTCTCACCAACGCTCACTCCGTTTTGCCATCATTACTCTGCAGCATATCACATGCACGTCGGGGCTTACAAAATCCTAAGTACTGCTATTTATTATTTGCTTTAAATCGTTTTTATGGACTCTAATAGTAATTCATGCCCTTTGTAGACAACTTGAGAAATGTGTTACGGAATCAAAACCATTTGTAACCCCACGAGTCAGGGATGAACTGTATTAACGGTTTGATTTATCTGTAAAGTTAGGATCACATGACACGCAGTTAAAATCCTTCTACTTGCACGCTGTAAGTATCTTCCTGTGAAACTGAACATGTTTTCAGGAGCTCAATTTCTCATGGACACGCAACGTTCTGTATTGTGCCTGAACCATCACTGAGTTAAGGAGTATGTGACTAGATGCAGCCTTGGAGTCATTCTGTCCAATGACATCATCCATTGCCTTTTATTATGGCATAATGTATATAACACGCACTCGCCATTTTTAATTATTTCGAAATATATGACTCGATGGCATCTAGTACCTTCACAATGTTGCAAAACCATCTCTAGTGCCAGAACAGTCTCACAATAGATGGCAGTTTAGAGGGAAAAAAAAAGACATCAGTACCAATGGGCCATTTAATCAGCAGGCCCTCCAGTGTGGTGGCCTTAGCTCGGTTGTCCTGGTGATGGGGACCCCACAGGTCTTCCGGATGGCATGTCAGAGGATGTCTCCCTCCGGGGTCTACAGCCTGCGTCCCACCTGCCCCCAGAGCCACACAGCCTTTCACATTTCTCTCAAGGGCTGCATTCCCTTCCTTCCTGCATCCCAGTTAACAACCTCAAGATGAAAAGGGCCTTCCATGCCACAGAAGCCATTTTCCTGGACTCAAAACCACAAATTCAGGGGGGAAGGGTTTTACTCGACTGGAAGAAGTAGTAAAGATATAGCTGATATATAAGAGGAAATAAAACAATGAGAAATAGTATCTTTGCTGGAGATAATTTCAGTTATCACATTGAGACCCAGGTTATCACAAATACTATAAAATCCTGTTTTTACTTAATAGCACTTTAATAGAAATGTCGGGATTATGTAATAGAAGTGACCAGTAAAAGAATATAAATCCAGTTTACTAGTCCTTTGGGGTACTTTTTAAAAATTGAATTTGGTGTATACTTGATTCATTAAAATAGGGAAAAGCATCCCAGAATGGTTTATTATCATTTTTCAAATAAAATGGAATTATTTTTATTAAAACTCTTGTGAAAAAGCACCTAATCTCTATTTTGCCTGGCAAGCCACCTGTCAAAAATCACCAGTATTTACTGGGGACCTGCTACATATATTTCAAGCATTGTGCCAAGCAACATATCATTTCATTTCCTCCTCATAACAGTTCTATTAGGTAGGTAGAAACTGGTCCCATTTTACAGATTAGGAATCTGAGGCCCAGAGAACCTGCATACATGCCCAATGTCACAAATCAATAGTGGGATCAGAAGTTATTCTCAGAATTGTCTCACTAAACACTCTATGTATAGTTCACTATATAATTCTTATGCTAATAATTTGATTGAAATCAAACCAAAGACTTTTCTTCTTCTGTATAAGCCATATATATTCCAGAAATTAACAACAGAGAAAGGCAGACAAAGCAAGGTAAAGTTGCCGATTCAGAGAAGGTGCTCGAATTCTCTCAGAGAAATACTTTGCATTTTCAGTTAAGCATCCTTTCGGCAATTTATTCATTCATGAGCCACTTCCCAAGCACTTACCTGTCCCTGGGGCCTGGGACACACAGGTGAGGTGCACACAGTCCAGAAGCACTTGACCCAGTGGGGAAAGACAAGCCCCATCCATACCAATCGCTGAGGAGGTGGAGGTGGCCACGAGAGTGTCCAGAGTTGGGGCTCAGAGCATGTGGAAAGAGCAGGTTTGCTGGGTCTCGGTACAAGATGGTATGCCTGAAGAGAAACAGGTGGGCATATGACCCGAAAGCCCGTGTGGGCCTGGCTCTCATGGGATCTGGAATGTCAGACAAGGGGGCTTGGGTTTGGTGGATTTTGGGGAGAAAAGTGCGGTGAAGACAAGGGAATCTGATCTGTCAGCAGGACTGACCCTGATTGGGAATGGATGATGCCAGGAAGCTACTGGAACATCCAAGTCAATGATTCCGAAAGCACGGGCAGTCCCTGGACGAGCAGATCAGCATCACCGGGAGCTTGTTGGAAATGCACATTCTTGGGTCCACCCAGCCCTGTGGACTCAGAACCTGCGAGTGAGTGGGCAGTCTGTTTTAGTGAGCCCTGACATGATGCTGATGCCAGCTACAGTCTAACTGAAAGGTGACTGTGGGGGACAGAATGCCCTGGCTCCTGTGATCCAGCAGGAGAGTCTGGTGGGCAGTGGCGCTGCACTGGCAAGGGAGGCAAGTGGGCTTCCTCCCCCGTAATTTGGTCGAGACCTGTCCCCACCATCACTTGGAATTTCAAATGCACGCTGGCATTCTTGAGGAATCTGCTAGCTATGTGTGGCAGACATCCCTTAAATTAGCCCAGCAGCTAATTTAAAGAGTTGGAGGATGAAGGCACTAAAAATAAACCTAACTACCATGCCGTCCAGCTCTGTCACTTGATAAATGTCTGCCATCACAGAGGCCCCATTTGCTTGATGGCGATGCTATGCTATTTGAAGAGAAGGCGACAGACTACACAATGGGTGAGGCATGTGTTTCCAAACTGATGAGGAGAAAGTCTGAATGAGAGATCTTTGCCTGACGTTCAAGTCCCCAGAAGACCTAGACCCACACTGGGTCTGTTCCCACCTGCTGGCCTCTGAACGCTGGCCTGGTCACTTCCACCTCCCTCGGCCACTTTCTTCCATGGCATCGTGCAACACCAACAGCGACACACCTGGTACCACCTACTATGTGCCAGGAACTGTCATTAAAAACAATTAATCTTCTAAAATCCTATGAAGTGGTGTTATCATCACTCCCATTTTACAGATGAGGAAGCCAAGGCACAAAGATGCAAACTAAATAAGTCGTGGATCAGGGACAGAAACCCAGGAGGCAGGGCTGCTTATTTCTAACTATTGCACGATGCTGCTTCCTGCATGGGAGTAACCAGGCACTGAGCACCTGAGGACCGGGTGGTTACTTGTCAGGACTCCTTTGACCCTGGCAAGGAGCCTATAGATTAGGTACTATATGTGGCCCCACTGGCCCTATTTCTCCTGATGAGAAAAAAATCAGCTTCAGAGAGGTTAAACCACTTTCCAAACGCTGCTCCGCTATTAAATGGCTGAGAATGAGGATTTGACCTGGATCTATTTGAGTTCAAAGCCCAGGTGCTTTCCACTCTATCATGCTACAACTCATCCTAGTTACACAACTTCTCTGAACTCCTTTTCTCCTCCCTATCGAAGTCTCTGCTTACGAGGGAGAGTGGCTGGGTGGGTGCTGAGCCTAAGCCTAGTGCACAACTGTTCAGGACAAAGCACAGCCTTTCTAGAAAGCATCAGAGGAGTTTGCTCAGAGGCTTGTAACTGACCTCCGTGTGATGACCTGGGAGGGACCCGCACTTGTCTGGGCGGGCTGTTCCACTGATTGCAAACAAATCATCCATGGGCTCACATGAATCAGGGATGCACAGTTTGTCGCGTGTGAATTAACCAAGGCCTGGCAGCGGCAGCAGTAGCAGCAGGCCAGGTCTCTGTTCCTGCTCGGGATGAATCCCCTGAGCTGCCTGACCAGGGTTCTGCAGGAGTATCTTCCTGCCAGGCCAGGTAGCGCATGAACACAAGGACACTCTCGAGGGCTTACTCTATGGCCACTGTTCCCACAGCCAGAACTCACACTACTGAGGAGCTGGGAGGGCCTTCGGGCTCATGGGGCCCAGTGCTCTCATTTTCTGGGGGAAGGAACTCACTTTTCAAAGACCTCCATAAGCTGCTTTTCTAACAGGGCTCTGCTCTGCCCTCTGCCCACAGCGGGTGTCTCCGCCTCGTCCCTCTTGCTCTTTGTCTGAGAGCTCAGGCAGTTAGTGAGTGTACCGTCTCACAGGCCAGGGAGGGGTGCTGCCAGGTGATTCGAGGGAGAGGCAAGGGGTGCTGAGGCTCGTGCAGATCCCAGTCTGCACTCCAGAACTGATGTAATCACAGAGCAAAGGAACGCCTGGTGCTTAGCACAGCCTCCATACCTGTGAGACACCTTGATTAGATTCACCACATCTTTATCTCCCGTGTGCCATCATTGTGAGAGGCCCCAGTCCAGTCACCAGCCTCAAGGGGAGAGGAGGGCATTCAGCTCTGGGAACTCAGGAAAGTATGGAGTTTCTTTAACCAATTTCTGACATTCTGCCCCACCCCAGGCCACGTCACTGGACACCACACGGTGGCCCCGTTCCTCAGGCCACCTGGGGAACCTCACTGCGGACTGCCTAAGCTTGGACTGCACCTGCCTCTTGTCCCAACCTAACTAAAGCCCCACATGAGTCCCATTTTCTTGAGCCCCACTAGACGCCTGCCCCTTACCTGATACCCTGGCTCTCTACTGAGGGTTACTGATGTCACAAAACAACGCCACAAAGTTACTGCCTCTCTCCACATACAGAGCGAGTTCGACTGCGGGCTTAGAGGGGCACTAGCAGTGACCTCGTTTTCCTTTCTGGGGAAGTCGGAGCAACGCCACTTGCTTAAAGTGGAGGCAAAGGGAGGCCCACTTCTCCTGACTCCCTGTCCAGAGCCTTAAAAAAAAGAGAAAGAAAAAAGGAGAAAACTGCATCACTATTGGGCTGAAATGCCAGAGAGGCCGGAACCCTGACCCTGAGGGAGAAGCTCCAGGCTTTCCCAGCCATCCCGGCAGGCAGGGCCCAGCATTCTTTTGCCCAAAAGGGTTGCCACGTCCCTCCTCAGCCCTTTGAGTACACCACCCCTGTCTCTCTCTGGACGATTAGGCTCATGTTAGCTTCTTACAGAAGCCCGGAGAAGGATGTTTCAAACTCTGAGCCTTGCCTGTGCTGGCTGCCCAGGGCCCACTGGGCAGGCACATCTGGTCACTGCCTGCTTACTGCCCTGTCTTCCACATTGCACATCCCTCCCTCCTCTCTTAAATGCTCGTTCCCAATAACCCCCTGAAAAACACTCATCCTTCCCATCTTAGATTCCATGCCACCTTTTTCAAAAAGCTTCCCAAAGCTATTGGAGATAGAATCAACCATCCCTTTCTAGACAACCTTCCATCGTCGTCGTCGTCGTCATCATCATCATCATCATCATCATCATCATCATCTTTTCTTCACAGTCATTATTATGACTGAAAGGGTGATATGTTCAACTGTTTGATGCCTGTTTCTTTTACTAGACTGAGAGCTGGAAGGGCAGGCGGTGCTCTCATTTATTATGACTGCATTTATAGCCGCAATACATTCGTGGCACATAGTAGGTGCTCAGATAACCTGGCAGTAGATATAGTAACTGTTTCAATGAACTCTCATGACAATTCGATTAATTAGACATAATAATTGGCTCAGGTTCACGTTGGAGGAGACTGAAGCTGGGAGGGTTTAAGTGGGCTGCCTAAGAGAAAAGCTGGGACTGAAACCAGTGGCTGTCTCCAGAGACCACATGTTAACCCCTCCATTACCACAGCCCTCTGCTTCCGGCTGCCAGAATGAATCTTTCTTCCCTTTTCTCTCCGATTACTGGAAAGACTAGTCTATCTCTGGAGAACAGCAAGGCACTATGTGACAACCATAATCAGTGGTTGTATTAGCCCCTCTTTTACAACCTCCAAAATTAGCAGAGAAGGCCAACTTGGGCTTTCATTGTCTAGTTTGGCTAATGAAGGGATCCTTTTAATTACATGCTTAGTGTCTATCTGCAAAACAAAGCATTTTAGTGTTTAAACACAGTTCTGCATTAAAGTCTAGAGCTGTGTGAATACAGACAATAGGAGGAAAACCATGTATAGAAGTTATTTTTTGTCGGGACTGTAATTCTTTTTGGCATTCAATTTCTTCTAAACCCAGTTCCTTTTCTACAGGATCCTAATTTTCCTTTATATATTGTGTGCCCAGTGATGAGGATCCAGGCATTCAGTAGGCGAGTCTCACGTCAAATATCCTTCCCCCTCAGATTTCCGATGAAACGGCGGTTTTGTGAATTTCACTTGCCATGGATATGCCTTGAGGGTGTCCCTACCAAGGGAGTCCAGGGCGTCCTGCCAGTCAACCCTGCATTCCGGGTGTTGAATGCAAAACCATCTTCGCTGGACTGTGTCTCAGGGGCTCGTGGCATTTGCATCCCATTTTCCAAGGTAATTTTGTGTGTCATTCTGTATGGGATTTGCACTAGTGGGTAAGGTCCATGGAGCTAATCCCACAGACTGTCTGAGGAATGGAGCCCTGACTTTGCATTTGTACTTGGTCAGGGGGAAAGGAGAGTAACTCTTACTGAGCCCCTCCTATGGGCCAGGAACTCTCCAACACATTAATTATCCTGGTTAGGCCACACTGAGACCCTACGAGGGAAATAGGGTATTAACCTACGCTCTGGAGCCAGCATGTCTGGGTTGGAATCCTGTCCCTAATAAGCTGGGGACTTGGAAAGGGTCTTAACCTACTAATGTCTTAGTGTCTTTATCTGTGTCATGGGGATAAAAATTCTACCCCTGTCACAGCAGTGCTGTGAGAATTAAATGGGTGAATACACACAGAGCATTTAGATAACAATATCTACCCCCTATTGAGTGCTTACCTGGCATTCAGTAAGCACTCAATCGGGGTAGATGTTGTTATCAAAGCTAAAGTTAGGTTAAATGAAGTACCTAACACTATCATGTGGTAACCTGGGTCTGTCTGACTTGTGTGACCCTGTACTTTCTAGGCTTCAATCGAGGTTAGGAAAATTCAAGGCGGTTTTCTGCTGGACCCCCACTAGGAGACTACAATCACAGCCTTCACCCTGGGAGCGTGACCTACAGGAAGTCACTCTGCACAGCCCATTCCCGCCTGACCTCAGTGTGAGCACACTAGTTTCTGTGTCTACTGCTCCAAACACACTGCTCTCTCAGAGTTGACCATGGACTTCCTGATTGCCATCAACCTTGATCTTTCTCCAGCTCAGTTCTTCATAGCATCTAATGCAGTTGGCCACTCTTTCTGAATGCATCTGTGCCCACGCATTCTCCTAGAGTTTCCCTGTTCTCTGCTCTTCCTCTGAGGGCCCTTACTGGTAGGTGGTGCCTAAGCCTGTCCTTGACCTGCTTCCTGCCCTGCATAGCCTCCAGGGCAACCTCATTCACATGCAGAGATGATGCCAAGGTCCCCCCCCCCCCCCTCCTTCCCATACCCCGAGGCCTGGCTGCCTATGTCCTGCTCACTCTTTTGCCCACAGCCAGGTCCAAATCCTGCTCGTCCTTGCAAGCTCACTTCAAATGCCAGGACAGTCCTCCCCTGGTCCCTCCCACCCAGAAATACTCTCTTCCAGTTTCCCACAGCACTTCCTTTCTTGTGGAATCTGCCATTTTCTAAACTTACATTGTGGCCATGGAAGCCTGTGGCTTCTTTCTCCTACGGACTGCGCGTTTGAAGAAAATAAATCCATTTTTGCTCCCCTCATAGTATTCCCCACTTAATGATAATAGGTGATGCAAAAGCAGATGTGCCGAGAAACGACTGTGTAAGATACGTATTCTTCAGGACAAATAAATGAGGAATTTGGTGTTCTTTTGCCCAAAGGCAAGAAAACAGACAGGGTAACCTCTGGGTGTCAGTTTCAACTTAAGGTTCTATAAAGACATTGCTTAGCGTACTAATGCAACAAAAGTAATTTATGGTAATAAGAATAATAGTCATCCTGGGTCCACTCTGTACTAAGTGAATGGCCTCGGGGAAGACGCACTATTGCTCAGCCTGCTTCTCTTCTGTAAAAGTGGACGCAGTGGGATGACATAAAACAAGAGGCAGGCATCCTGGCTGGAGTGCTAGAGAAATGGTAGTTATCACTCACTTGACATATTTATAGCATACCCTCCTCAGAAATCAGGGCCATTGGGTCAGCGCAAGCCCAACCTCCTCCGGGAAGATTTAACTGCCTCTTCCAGTCCACAACGTTCTTTTCCTTCGAGAACTTTGATCCTAACAAAATTAGGTTTAAAAAAAATGCAGCTAATAAATTAGGCATGCATATTAGCAATCAGGTCCAGAGAGCAAGTCTAACTTTTTTTCTTCATGCAATTTGAATTCCCCTAACAGAGTTGTTGTCAAAATCCATTAAAGTATTTAATTTCACTTGTCATTGCACAATTCCCCGAGCAGACATCCAGACAGTTCACAGAGCTGTTTCTCACAGAAGTACTAAATGTTTAGTTATCATGGTACATCTTTTCGGTGATGTCTCCCTGATGGCCTGAGAGACTCTCAGAGATTGCTTTAAGTTCAAGTATAAGGTTAGGGTAGGGAGGCAGAGTTGTAGGGATTACACATCAAGCAGGCCTGGGTTTTAGCACCAATGCTGCCAGTTACTAGCTGAGTGTCCTTGGGGAAGGCACTCAACTGCTCTGAGCATCAGTTTCCTCGTTTGGAAATTGGTGCGCAGGATTTTAGTGAGCACTAAATGGAACACCAAAGGTAAAGAAATGAGAAGAATGCCAGATACATCATTGGTCCTCAACACGAGACAGCTTGAACATCCCGAGATCGGGGTCTAGAGACTGCTGCACACTCGTCACTCCCTCAAGGGACAGCCTTGGTGAGCAGTGTATTTACTGGGACAGCAGTGGCCAGAATCACCCAGTCCTGACACTTCCTTCTTTCAGCAGCCTCTCCAAGCACCATTCAAACACATGAATGTCCCACTTGACCTGGTGGGAACACAAGGTCTCCAACGTGCACGTGGTGGGGACCCCCTCTCCCAGAAAGAAAACAAAAGTGAGTCTGTCATCTGGTTTCCTTACTAACGAACAGCGAGCTGAAGTCAGGGTTGGACTCTGTTGGTGGTCATGGCAATGCTGACTGACTTACCCTGTCCTGCCGGGAGCACGGGGGACATTTGGGAGGTGGCGGAGCGGGGGATGCAGGACCAGGTTCATGCGAGAAGTACTCTCATCTGTTTAAAAACCTGCTGGCAGAAGTATACCCCTGGCCAGGGAGTGGAAGAATTCCTGTTTTATGCTGTAGTCCTTTGGTGATAACTGGATGTAGAAGCTACCAGAAAGGCCAGTTCAAACCTTGGTGAATGAGCAGATGTAGACTCCTCAGCAGAGAGAGGAAAAGCGCCTTTTGTGCTTCATGTCATGCTCAGCATTTAGAGGACGGCAGCCTCGGGCCTGCATGGGTACCTCTTGCTACAGTGCAGTGCCCAGTCTATGCTTCCCCTCTGTGGTCTAATGCAACTGGGGGAAAATAAAGCAGTGTGCCCATTTTACAGGCAAGAAAACTGAGAGCTATGACCACAAACTGGTGAGGACCGACCCTTTCCTTTTCTCTCTCCTGATTAGCGTCTGCCTCCCCAAAGGCTCCATCCGTGACAGTGCTTCCATTCTTCCCTTCACTCTTAAGCTCTGTTTGGCTTTTAAAAGTCACCTTTTAAGTCCATCACCTGCCAGTCAAATCCACTCAGCCACCCCACTTGCACCCAAGTTGAACAGGACTTGCTCCCCAGCCCCTGCCCCCTGAACTGCCTCTTGCCATTTCCATGTTGTTATTGGCAAATTCAGCCTCCCAGGGAGCTAAGCTCAAAACCCTCTAGTCAGCTTTGGCTCATCTCTCTTGCTCACCCTAGTATCTGGGGACCTGAACAGAAGGCCTCCACTGTCCCCTCTGCATTCAGAGGCTCTGATTCAAATATTCCAGGGAGTCCAAGCAGCGGAAGCAGTAAGTGCCACAGTTCCACAGAGGCTGTGGGGTCCAGGTGCCTGTGCTCTTGCTGATTTCATGCCTGTGTGCTAAGCACCTGCTCTCCTCTGATCCTCACTACAGCCTTTGAGGTTACCATGATTCTCACCAGGACTCCCATTTTTGAATGAGACACAAGAGTGGTGACCTAATTTGCCCCAGGTCACTGGGGTTGGCTCCTGGGAGAGTCCCTCAGGAGGGCTTACACACCTCGATTTCAGACTTCTGGCTTCCAGAACTGCGAGGGATTGCGTTTCTGGTTATGGTAACGTCTGATGGTAGCCCTAGGAGATCAATACATACAAGGTCTCAGTTTCCTCATCTCTGAAATGGGTAACCTCAGAGAGCTAGTAGGAGATCATGTAGCTGAAAAGCAACCCGAATGGCGCCGGGTGCACCGAATTGTCCTCCACACAAGTTACTTGAAGCAAACTAAGAGTCTGAGTCATTATCTTGGAAACTTCTCCCCAGGGCACCCCTGGCGAACTGCCTCCGTCTACAATATCAGGTTTGTAAAATGTTTAACATAAGAACCCAAGAGCCAGAAGGAGGAGCCACAGGGAGTATCTGCTCCAAGCCCAGGTGCGGGGGATGAGCGGAAGTCGGCGGAGACGTCTGTGTCCTTGGGAGGCTGGTAACTAGTGCTGGCCCGGCTCCAGCGCTGATGAGCCTGTCACAGCGGGTTTCACAAAACATCTGTTTCAGGAACAAGCCTGTTGTTTCAGGCAAGCTCTAGAGAAAATGGTATGTTTTTCCTATACTCAGCCATGACATGTTCACTGGAGCTGAATATTTCTAAATGTGACCAATATCTTAAGTGGCATGAGCCCATCAAACTCCTCGGGAACACAGATTGCTCGTGGGCAGCCCACGTGGCTTGGCTTCCTTCGTGCCTGCAGACCTGTGGCAGGGTAGCAGTTGGGGGAGATGGGGGCGGGGAGTAGCGAGCTCTCTGAAATTGGTCCCTCTAAAGGTGATGCTTAATTCTGCGAGGGAGTCAGGTCCCAGGGTTTCATGCATATGGATGCCTGCAGTGGTCCAGTGATAACCTGCAATTTCTCTCCCTACGTTAATCGGCAGCAGTTGGCCGCTGAGAACTTGAATGGGAAATGCGCTGCCTGTGCACATATCAATGATCCCTGGGACCGAACTTCGCTGGACTTAATTCCAACTCAGATAAGAAAGCACCTGAGCAGCATCCCATGTGAAGTGAGCGATCATGTCTCGGCATGAGCTGGAGAGAGAGCCAGAAGGCAGACCAGCAATTAGGAAGGTGACAGACACTTTCCCTGCAATCCCACAGGTGAAGCGGGGATGTGGGCCGAAGATACAAACTCCTCCAGATCCTCCGGCAGGGCAGAGGCTGCTTGGGAGCAGACACAGAAAGCTGTCCTCTCCTTTGCCCCGAGGGTAGGGATGTGATCTGAGTAGAGTGCTTCCGCCCCTACAGGCAGATCAAGTCCAGAATGCGCCTGCCTTCACAGGCAGCCTCCTCTGCCAGGGCAGCTGGCGGGTGTGCTCCTTGGGAATCCAGCCTGAATGGCTCTGGGGTGGGGCGCCAGGGGCCTGGGGTGAGCCATGCCCAGGTCCCAGTGAGCCTGGAACTTCCCCGCTGCAGTCTCCACTCCTATCTTTGCAGCCTTGGCCTCCAGCCCCTACCCCATACCTCTGGGTTCCAGGATCCTCTTGGTCTCATCACTGACCCCTTCCTCACCAGTCCACTGTGGGGGTCCCATCATGCCATGGGGCAAACTCATCCTGTGACCTCCACTATTCTGCTTACAGGCGCCTCCGGCCCTCCAGAGTGCCTATTAGCACTTGCCACAATAAATCAGAGTATAGGTTTTACTCATTTATATTTTGTTTATTGTCCATCTCCTGCCCTCTCACTCTGCAGCTTCAATAAAGAGGGTCAGTTTCACAAAGGCAGGGGGTTTGATGGCTTTGTGTACACTGACTCCCCAGTCCTGGCACACAGCGGATGCCCATGAGTGTTGGCTGAGTGAGTGAATCCACAAATGGCTGGCTCCTCTCTGTCTGCAGAATGGAGTCTAAACTCTGGCTGGTCAAGTCCTCTCATGCTCTGGCTGTGCCCCTCTCAGCCCTGGCCATATCACATTCCCATGTAAACTCCAGCCAGACTGCCTGCTCACCAAGTCCTTCTGTGATGTCCTGGTCTGGGCCTTTGCACGTGCTGTTGCCTCTGCCCAGAATGTCATATGTCACCTCGCCCCACTCTTCTGCTGGCACGGATGCCCTCCCCCACTACCCTCCATGGCACCCTATTTTTACTTCTTTTGGAGTCTTACACACTATACTGTAGTTGCTCATTTACTCAGCAGCTGTTTCTTAACGCCCGGCTCCATGAGGGCAGGATAACCTCACTCACTCCCGATTCTTTCCAAAAATCGGGACTTTTTTAAAACGACGTGGGATGTGGGACAAATTGTTAAAAATCAGGACTGTCCCGCCAAAAGCGGGACGTCTGGTCACCTTAACCTAGCAGCTCAGTATCAGCACTTGGATGCAACAGAGGGATCTGCTGTGCGAGATCTGCTGCTTCCACTGTTCTAGAAGCCATCAGCTGAAGTCCTGGCATCATCCTCACCTCTGGGGGGCCACGCTGAGAAGTATGGGCTCCAGGGAGAATTCATGTCCTTGGCTGTCTTAGCCATCACATTTTGGCAGCTTGCCCGCTGAGCAGAGAAGACCTCTAAGTCCTCTCCTCAGAACTGACTGTATTTATAACCAGCACGCCATGGAATTGAAAACTTCCGGTGCCTCAAGGACCAACTGTGTGGATCTGTCATTTTCCATCTGAGGACATGGGTTCAGAGAGGTTGACCGGCCTGCTCACAGGCTCACAGCTAGGCAGGGATTTCGCTTCCTCCTGCCTTAATGCAGAATTTTAATTCTTTCTGGTTGAGCCTAGTGGACCTTAAGGAATTTGATAGGTTAATCTAAAACTCTCACTTCAGCTAAATCCTGACCATGTCATCAGAATAGTAATCACTTTAGACAAGAGGAAACCTTTTGTACTTCCATAATCTTCCCACGGGCAGCCATCAAGTTCACTTTAGATGCGGGGAAACTTTCCCAGGACCTTCTCTGCTATGCAAACAGAAGAAACAGATGTGACTCTCAATCCTCTCAGTCCTACTGGCCCCGGGACAAATGGCCTGCCATCGACGGAGGGATGGCAGTGTCCACCAGGGCCTCAGCCACAGCCACGGCCACTCTCCTCTTGGCTGTGGGCACAGGGGTGCTGTTGGAGGCCGCACTTGTGGAGGGGGCAGCGGCGGAGCCATGCAGAGCCGGAGCTCAGGATGTTAGTGGAAGGATCAGGAAGGGGAGCAAGGGGTGGCCCCAGTGGGAAGGAAGCTGTGAGTTACCCGCCACCACCAGCAGACTAATGCACAGCCTCTGGCTCGGAGGAAAGCATTACTCCTAATGATTATTTTTAGGTGTGATGACTAATTAGTAAAAACAGCTACCATTTATCAAGCCAACTGATGCTTGGTACTTATAGCATATTATTTCTTTCTTCCTATTTCATGCTTATTTACTTTCTATTTTTCTCATTATAAAGTCAATAGGTGCTCATGGAAAAAATATTTAAAGCTACGGAAAAGCAGAAGAAGGGGCCAGAGAGTCCAGTCAGCCTTTGTCTCGCCGCCCACACATTGCCACCGCTCACATACTGGCGTCCTCTTCCCAGCATGGCTCTCCGTGCCCCTGCCTTCCCCAGGTATGTGTTCGTGTGCACGGCGTGTGAGATTTCACATAGCTGTTTTCTCCCTTCTACAAAAAACTACTTTTAACTTGGGTGGGTATTATTATCTCCATATTACAGATGAGGAACCTGAGGCTCAGAGAGTGCAAGTAATTTGCCCAAAGTCACACAGCACATAAATGGCTGAACAGAGATTCAAGTCGAGTTTTTCTTTTGTCAAAATATTTCTCCCCTCTTGCCAGGCTGCTCCCCACTCATTAAGGGTGAACTGGGAATAGTCTTCGTTACATCTCTACTCCTGTTGCCCCATCGCCCTGCCCGTGTCGCTGGACCGCCCCCTACTGAGAGGTGAGAGGTGCAGCTGCAGGTGTGGGAGATGCAGAGTTCCAGCTACTCTACTCGGCTGCCCAGCACTGACTATGGAAAGCTTTGACAGGTGAAGTTTTGCTGAAGGCATTCTGTCAAAAACCGGAGAGACCTGTGTTTTCTGTCTAGGTAGACACATGCGAAGCAGAAATCAGAAGGCAAGCTGTTTCTCATAAGACAAACAAGTAACTTCTAGAGGGCGGCTGCAGGACGATGGCCTGGGGGCCTCCTCCAGCCCCACCAGCCAAGCTGCTAAAGGGGACACTACACGCCCGTGGGGAGGGCGCAGCAATGGCCTGGGTTCCGTGCTTTCTCAAATGGTCTGACAAAGCTGTAGGTACCAAACGTCTTTAGGTTGGCACCAAGCAGATAAACTGGGCACTGGGCTTACACTTAGCAAGGGGCTTACAGCTGATGCAGGAGCCATCTGAGAGAAGAGAGATCTAAAGGATGCAGACACAGAACCTCAAGGTCCGATTCCTTTCAGATGAAAGAATTCATGGTTGAGAAGACAAGTTGGAGGAAGGGGGCCAGGACAGAAGCAAATGGATGACAGCCCTCTGCGCACGGAAATAAAACAGTAAAGACAGAGGATGAAATACTGTATCTTATCTTATCTTTACCTTTCATAGCTCTCATTTAGGAACAATAAGATCCCACGCTTGGCTTCCCAGACATCTTCGGGGGCTTCCCCTCACAGTTTGAACGAGAGGGCTGGGACCAGTTCTGCTTTGCTGCAGGACCAGCCTTGTTCCTATGTGTCTCTGTGTGTGCTTTTGTAGGTGTGAGTGTGTGTTTTCCACTTCTACACACTCAGTTACTCTAACTGAATACTCAGCTGTCGAACCCCATCTTCCAGATCCTACCAGAGCCACATGGTTGCTGTGAGTGTGAAATGCTTGGTGCTCCCACCTCGGGGAGGTGCTCAGATACTGAGCGATTTCCTGACGTGCCTACCACACTCCCCGGACCCTTTACTAGCTCCAGGGGGCTTCAGCCCCACTTCCTAACTCCAGGCCAAGGAACCGCACCATGAGCCCACTTCACCCAGGTGCTCCTCTCCTCGTGACCGCGAGGGAGTCAGTCCTAAAGCCCAGCCACATCTCTTAGCTCCCTTGGCTCACTCTCGGCTTTAGTGGCCAACCTCTTCTCTCTCCTTCTTCCCTCTGTGCTGCCTTTCTCTCTCCCTCTTCCCTCTTCCCTTCCCAACTCCCAGGTCATCTTTTTCTAACTATTCCCAACAGGAGTAACTCACACTTCTCATTGGTGGGAACAGACATGTTCGTGGTTGCACAGAAAGGTATGTGGAAGGAAAACTGCAGGCGCCTGAACTTCAGGGAGGAGCCCGGAGGACCTGCAAGGAGTATGGCACAGATCCCAGCGCTGAGGAAGCCCCTCCTGTGCTGTTGGGAGAGTAACAGACATCCAGGTGGGGTTCAAGTCCCAAGTCTGCCACTTAGATGCTGTGTGACTTTGGGCAAGTCTCTTAGCTCCTCTGATCTGTTTTCTCATCCTTAAAATGGAGATAGCTCCCTTGCAAGGTTGTTATAAAGACTAAGTAATATATAAATACATATAATATATAAAATATGAAATTATATATTATTTTGGTAAAATGTTTCAGAACACTCATTTTACACACACACACGTAGGTATACACAGAGGCTGGTATAGAGCAGTCACCAAGCTCTCTCGGCTGGCCATCTCCACACTTCACAGATCTGTCCAGGAGAACAGATCAGTAAAGTGGTTAAAAGAATTATGGGTAGGCAAATGTAAAATATTTAAAGAAGACATTGAGCCGAGACTGGTTTGGCTCAATGGTAGAGCGTCGGTCTGCGGACTGAAAGGTCCTGGGGTCGATTTCGGTCAAGGGCATGTACCTTGGTTGCAGGCACATTCTCAGTAGGGAGGGGGTGTGCAAGAGGCAGCTGGTCGATGTTTCTCATTGACGTTTCTAGCTCTCTATATCTCTCTCTTCCTCTCTGTAAAAAATCAATAAAATATATTAAAAAAAGAAAAAAAGAAGAAAAAAAAGAAGACATTGAGGAGTATGCTCTTCTGTGCTTGAATGGAACAATATCTATCCTGTCATTTACAGTTAGGGATCCGCAGGCCTCCCCAGCACAGCTCAGGGATACTAAATACAGTCTGGGTTAAAGAAATGGGCTCACTTTGCTTCACACTCCAAGTCTGAAAAGGAAACCTAAACTGTTTAAATTCCCACATTCATGACAAAGCTCCCTGGAAACAGCACTGGAGAAAATCTAACAACTAAAAATATCTCCATCTTGAATAACGGTCATCAAAGGGATAGTGATAACTGCTTGGCTTTTATATATGACTAGAGACCCAGTGCATGAAATTTGTGCACGGGTGTGTGTGTGTGTCCCTCAGCCTAGCCTGCACCCTCTCCAATCTGGGACCCCTCCAGGGATGTCTGACTGCCTGTTTAGGCCCGATCCCGGTAGGGCAGTCAGACATCCCTCTCACAATCCAGGACTGTTGGCTCCCAACTGCTCGCCTACCTGCCTTCCTGATTGCCCCTAACCACCTTTGCCTGCCAGCCTGATCGCCCCCCTAACCACTCCCCTGCCAGCCTGATTAATGACTAACTGCTCCCCTGCCAGCCTGTTTGCCCCTAACTGCCCTCCCCTGCAGGCCTGGTCCTTCCAAATTACTCTCCCCTGCAGGCCTGGGTCCCCCCATCCCCCAACTGCCCTTCCCTGCAGGCCAGGTTGCCCCCAACTTCTCTCTCCTGCAGCTTGATTGCCCCCAACTGCCCTCCCTTGCAGGCCTGGTCCCTCCTAACTGCTCTCCCCTGCTGGCCTGATCACCCCAAACTGCCCTCCCTTGCAAATTCCCTTACAGTCCTCTTCTATGAATATAATTTTTCACATAGTTGAAATCATACTATATATACAATTTTGGAGCCGGCTTCTACATTTAACATTTTATTATATGCCTTTTGCCAATCACCACAGTTATTTATAAATATATTTAATGACTGAATGACTATCTCTCAAACTAGTGGATATTTAGATTGTTTCTGGTTTTTTATTACTTGGATGAACACTTTTTTACAGAAGTCTTTCTCAAAATTTTTTATTATATCTTTTGTGTAAAGTCCTAATGAAATTTCTGAGTTAAAAGAGATATTAACATTTTTAAGGCCCGTAGTATATAATCTGGCTTTAGTCTGTGACTTTATAAGTTATCAAGGAATAAATTCATATTCACCAATTCAAAGTTTTTAAATCTATAATCTTTTGTTTGCCCTGAAGTTAACTCCTGACATCACAATAAAATAGGGTGGCATGCTTTTCTATTAATTTCAACACAAATATGGGTTTAAAAATATTTCACATAGGAGAGTGTGAAACTAGAAGAAATGAGATTAAGCAATATTTTTCAAGTGACCCATAGTCACTTTCCTAATCATAGGAAACAGTTATTGAGATTTGTATCTCTAATTATTCTTTATATCCAGCTCTCAAAGCTATGAATCCGAGTCTGAGTTAGCACCCTAAACAGCCAGCACTGGAAACAGTGAACTCTATTTTTGAGTTTCTTGTGTAGAATGTGAACTTGGGATGTCAGCTACTCAGAATGCATTCATACTAGTATAATGAATTTTAGAAAAATATTTGTCCTCTCCATGAATCCTCCCGATTCCCTCAGGCAGAATTAATCACCCTTCTTCCCATAGCTCATTGCTGGGGCCTCAGTTAATACTTGCTTTGGTCTTCATTAGATTTGAGTTATTTGTTCACGTTGCCCGCTAGGCTGGGAGCTCCTAGCAGGCATACCTAGTGTGATTCTCAAGTCCGAGCACGAAGATCAACAAATAACAGGCACACCTAAGTGGTAGGAGGATTGATTTTCAATTTGCCAGTAAGCATGTGGGTTGTGTGCTGCTAGGAAATCTGGTGTAATGGATGGACCCAAAGGGAAAACAGAAGGAGGCGCAATGCCAGCCCTGAGGCTGTCCATGCAGCAATGGTCAGAAGACGAGACTATTTCTGCTAAAAAGCCTGTGGTTCCAAAATGAAAGAAAAATTCATTCATTCTTTCCCGGGTATTTATGGAGGACCTCCCAGGTGGTAGCATTGTGCTAAGTGATGGAATGCAGAGAAGAATACAGCAGTCCCCCCTTCTCTGCGGGAAATACGTTCCAAGATGCTCAGGTAGTACCAAACCCTATAGATACTACGGCTTTCCTCTACACACACCTGCGATACATGTTAGAAATTAGACACAGTAGGGGATTAACAACAGCTAATAATAAAACAGAACAATGATAACCACATACGTAATAAAAGCTATGTGAATGTGTTGTGTCTCTCCGATAACTGATCTGATAATGGAAACAGCTACAGAGTGAGCAACAGGCAGGGGGCGTGTACAGCGTGGGTCTGCTGGACAAAGGGGTGAGTCACTTCACGGTGGGACAGAGCAGACAGCATGAGATGCCATCATACTACTCAGAATGGCACACAATTCAAAACCTATTAATTGTTTATTTCTGGTATTTTTTATTTAATATTTCCAGACTACAGCTGATCGAGGGTGACTGAAACCACAGAAAGGGAAACCGCAGAGAAGTGGGGGAGGGGTGACTATGAGAAATCCTTTCTGCCTTCCAAGAGCTCATGGAGAAACGACGACCACACCGAAGTTCCAAGGATCCTACTAAAAGGTTATCCATGGACGAGGGAAAGTGCGCATGCCAGACAGAGGAGACAGTCTGGTCTCCCGTTAACTGGAGACTACTGCCTTTAGTTAATTATCTACAAATCATTCCAGAGTCTTTGGACAGTCACCATGATCCAGCACCTGCCTGTGTCTAGGTCACCTGGCTCACTCATTTTCATTTGGTAGCCACTTCCCAAAGAAAGGTAAGACTTTCGAAATCTGCTAACTCTTACCATTTGATTCTCCAGGGACTCTCACACATATGCTGGTCTGCCATGGAAAAAGTATTACTTTGAACCAAATGGATAGTATTTTAAAATATGTTATTCATATCTGGGGGAAAAATGTCTGAGGCCTAGGGATAGAGATTCATTAAGAAAAAGCATGGGATGGTGGGAAGTTTGGGAGTAAGACAGCCAGGGATAAAGTCCCTGTTCTGCTGGTTATTAATCCAATGACCTTGATCAATATTCTCATCTACAAAAGAGTGATAATGATGCCTACCTCCTAAAAAAGAAGGGTGGGGTGGGGTGGGTGAAGCAGAGGGCTCTCTACAGGCTGGGTGTGAATATCTAGTGCCCAAACACAGGGCCTGAGGATGGCTTACGGGAGAAGAAACCTTCTGGTAGGTAGAAGAATGAACAGGAGCCCAGGCATTGGGTGACTCCCATTCATTCCCCTTGAACAGCCTCAGTTCCCCCACCTGTACAATGAGCAGGCTGGAATAGATTACTCCATGCCCTGCCCAGTTCTGAAGTTTTATCAGACCCCTTGTTTCTCTTTTCTCAAGTGTGTGAGGCAGGGGACAGTCCTTCAGCCAAGAGCAGTGACAACACTGCCATCAAAACAACACTCATTCGGGCTTTCACATGTCCAGCAGCCCAGCTCCCTATTATAATTATAAGCAGAATAATTAGCACTTGCCCGAGAAAATCCTGCCACATGCTGGTGTTTCATGAACTAAGTAGAGATCCATCTTCCATTTTGCCAGTGCTGCACTGGGAATCCATAAAATATTGGAAACTAATAAAGTCATCTTTCATTTCAAGTGGTTTTCTCCCCTTATCTCCATCTGTTTGTCCACACAGACAAAGATTTCTCCAGCTGGGCGAGCATCTAGTCTGAGGAACATGCATGGAGACAGGGTTTGTCCTCTGGAAGCTGGTGGTCAGGCCTCTCTCCTTGGTCTCAACTTCCTCTCCTTACAAGGATGCCGGTCATACTGGATTAGGGCCACCCGAACAACCTTGCTTTATCTTGTTACCTTTATAAAGTCATGCTTTGGTACTGAGGGTTAGGTTTTAACATACAGATTTTGGGCATGACACAATTCAGCCCATGTCAGGTAATCAACTAATTCAATCCTTTGTTTTCTTGTTAATTCATTCTTCCAACCCTAACTGAGTACCGCCAGACACTGCCGGTACTAAAGGTACAAAGCGGAACAGGGCCCTCCCTGCCATGGGGGACTGCGCTGGGGCCGAGAGGGTGAAAGACTTGGGTAGAGCCTTCAAGGGAGCAGGTAGGAAGAGAGAAATGCCTGGATTCCATGCAAAAGAAGCCACGTGCTTAAACAAACAGGAACATGGGCACAATGGGCCCAGTTCTGGAACTCAGGTAATGGAGGAGAGCCTAAGGGGTGCGGTGCGGGAGAGCAGGGAGAGAGGAGAGATGAAGGGTAAGGGCTAGTACAAGCAATCATCACAAGACTACTGGGTAGCAGAGAAATCTCCCCCCAGAACTCAGGCACCGAAACACTTCCTGTATTTAGCATGTTCTGGGAAGTAGTTCTCCACATCTCGGGAGTGGGCGCTGGCTCTTAGGACGGTCTGCATGCTCAGCACTTAGTCTAGAATCTGGCATAGGGCAGATGCTCAACAACTATTTCTGAGATGAATAAATAATAGTAAGCATTTGGTAAGCACCAAGATGGGATGAATTCCAGGCACTAAGCTGATCCCCAACCCTCACTATGATTCTATGAGGCAGACATTATTTTCCTCGTTTTACAGATTAAGAAGGCGAGGCTTGGAAAAATTATGAGACTTGCCCAAGATCAGAGTCAGGAAAAAGAACCAGGATCCAAAGCTCAGGTCTGCCTGAGCACCATGCTGACCCTGCTGGATCCCTTAAGCTCCTCTCTCCTGTGACCTTTGATAAGGAATGCAGGGAGCCCTGACACTGTCTCTGTTCTCCAGGCACCAGCTCCACCCCAGACAAACAAGCCAAACCAAAGCAGTCCATTTAGAGGGCCCCTGGCAACTCATTATCAGCACCTTTCTGCCTGTCTTACCCTAAGAGCACTTTCCACAACACAGATCTCAACAGTGAGCCTTGAAGCCCCTGCTCGTAGTCATCTTGACTGAGTTTCATTTTTTTGGATCAGCCTGACGGCCTCTGAAAATGGTCAAAGATGAGACTAATTATTTCTTTAAGACGTACAGATCCATCCATTGGCGAAAAGAAGTCCAGGAGGCAAAGTTAAATTGCATAGTACATCACTGTCCTCGGCCTGTTCATCTCTGCCACTCGGTTCAGTGTAAAATTTACAGCAGATATTACCTCTGTGAAGGGGTTCAGGTCCTAGAAAATACAAGCTAAATTTTAAATAGAATATTAATTTTAATGAAAGCTTCGGGGGATGCTGTTTATGTTGCTTATCTTTCGCACCCAGTGATTAAGTTAATTTATGCTTAATGGGAAGGATATTTCTAATCCACTGACAGGCTCAACACCTGTCTTGGACGGTGTTTTTGGAAGCCGTAAGCTGCTTGTGATGGATGTAATAAAACTGAGATGCTACTGAACTGACACCCGAAGGCTTTGTGCACGGAGGATCAGGGACATTAGGTCTCTGCTCAGAGCGCATGTTGAAATAACATCTAAGTCCCAAGCATTTCATTCTGTCAGCCCTTACAAGTCCTGCTTCCTACTCTTTTGTGTTAGTCCCTGGACATCCGGGGAGAGGAAGCTGGGCCGTGGGACTAGGGGTGGGGTGTTCCCCATCAGTTCTTGAGTTCCCCTCTCCATCCACATGCCAGTACTCTGCTGGATGCCCAAGAGCCCATTGATGTTTCTCTCTCACATCAACGTTTCTCTCTCTCCCTCTTTCTCTCCCTTCTTCCCTCTCAAACCAATGAAAACATTTTTAAAAAGAATTTTTATTACCTTATTCAGACAAACCTAGACTAGTTTGACATTTCTAAAATGTCAGTTTCACATGGTTCAGGCTAATGATAGGTACCCCCCACCCCCACCCCATTATCCTTACATAGAAAAAAAAAATGTCGGCTACTTTCTTTATGTTATCTCCACAATGTGTTTTTACGTTAATTGATTTATTAAGTCAGAAAGTCTGAAAATTACTTATCTTACACCAACAGCAGTTGGTCCCAAAACCCACTCATAAAACTTGGCAGGAGCTATCAAAATTTTAAATCCTTTATTTTTGGACCCTGCAATTTTACTTTTAGGAATCTATCCTACATAAATATTGGCATATGTAGACAAAGAAACACACCCACACACACACACACTGTGGTGGGGGTGGGGGTATTCCTGGTAACACTGTTTAAAATGTGGAAAAGTGGAAATAACAAGTGCCTATCATCTGGGATTATAGGAAGTACGGTAAGGACCTCAAATGGAATAACACTCAGGCCGTAGAAATAATAATGTCTGTAGCTGGCTCTACTGACATGAAAGATGCCCTTACTATCCTGATAAGTAAAAACAGCAAGTCATAGAATGACATGGGAGCAGTAGAGTGCATAGTGTGATTCCATTTTTCTAAAATTTACAATAGGAAAACAAACTGACATCTCCTTGGAGGTTAAAACACCAGATAAAGCCAATCTATATAGTGGTGATCTCTGGAAAGTGGGCCTAGGATTGAGGGAAAGGCTAAATGAGACAATTGGCCTTCAATTTATATACTTGACACAGTGTCTGAATTATTTACAAGGAAGATATAGTATTACTTCTATTATTTTTATACAAAGAAAAAAAAAAGGGGGGGGGGAGATAAGCCTGGATATACAGTGGTTATGCAAAGCAGAATGAAAGACAGAAAAAATGAAAAATTCATTTTGATTCTGGGGTTCAGGGAAAGGTGTCAGAGGAAATTCTTACTGAGTGGGGCTTGAAAAGGTGGCTGGAAGTAAGAGCAGAGGAAATGGCACCCCAGCTGAAGGAATCATGAGCGTCTGGGAGCCTGAGGATGGCTAACCACATTAGACTTTGATTTGTAGCTGATGACTGTTAGATGGTTAGAAAAACTCTTAGGAAAATTGATCTCTAGTTAAGATTCTTGTGATTTTTACTTAGGCAAACAGTTTCTCACCAGGTAAATGTCTCTTACTCAGAACCCTGGCCGGTTTATTTAGAAACTTTGCAGATGTGATTGATGGCCCATCCAACATCCATCTCCTCCCTTCCCTTTTCCTGGCAGAACGCATGTACTGTTTAGGAATCCATGCTCTTTCTCAGACTACATGCCTCAAGGCAGGCTGACTCCAGCCCAAGATGCAGCACGGGGTGAGTTCCCTCCCACGATGGACAACATTGATGAAGGTTTGGGACTGAGACCCAATTCTGGCTGTGATGTAATAGGATATCTACAGGGGGCTTCTGAGAACCGTTTCTTTACTCTTTAGAGACACATGGGGAGGGTGGTCCCCTTTCCTGACTGGAGATGCTGCTATAATCATTTGGAATACGATGCCTGAAACTATGCGGCCACCCAGTGACTAGAGGGGAACAACCTCGAGGACAAAGCGCTGTGCTGAGGATGGAGGACAAAGGAGGGAAAGCACCTGGATGCTCGCGAATGTCATGGGGCCACACACGAACCAGCTCTAGAGCTGCTCCAGCTTTCGACATCTTTTCATGGAGGCAATTCGTTTCCTCTAATTAAGTTATGCCAAATTAAGTTGGGTTCTCAGTTACGGGTAGCCAAAATATTCCAACAAAATATTCTTTCCAGTGACAGGATAAAGTCATATGTTTTATTCACAAGTATGCTTTCTGTGTCATGCCGGAAGTTACTTTAACTTCAATAAATACACTTACCTTTAAAACCCACTAGAATTGATGGCTGCACAACACTGTGGATATACTTAATGATACTGAACAGTACACTTTAAAGTCGCTAAACTGGTCAATTTCAGGTTATGTATATTTTACCACAATAAAAAAAGAAAGGGAAAAAGGCAATCCCAGCATCTGGTGAAGTGAGCGTGAGTTAGGGGCAAGGGATATAATCTCTAAATCTTAAATTTCTCATTGCTCAGTCTATAGGAAATACATTGCACTTTAAAAAATCCACTAGAATCAAGTTCTGCCCATATAATGGAATAATATGGGGCCATTAAAACGACAAGCATACACTTCCTTGGGCCGTGACAGAGCAATAGTAAACGTACACTCCTGCCTTAAACAACCATAAAGCTAAGACCGTTTTTGAGGAAAGTGTTATCACTGGACGGTAGGCAGTGCAGACCTGCGATCCTTGAACAAAGGGAAGCAGGAGGTGAGCCTCACTGACCTAGGCACCTTGAAGGCCGTGGGCCAGAGGGGTGGGGAGCAGCCGATTCTCAGAGCTGCTGCGGCCGAGATCAGCATTGGGAGCTGAGGTGTCTGGACTGAGGTGTCTGGATGGGGTGGGAAAACTGGGAGCAGCAGTTTGGGTTTGGGGTGGGGGGCACTCCTCACATCCTTGATTGAAGGCTGAATATGCAGGACCAGGCTCAGTGAGGCCTAACAGGGAAGGGCTGATTCCGGTAAGCACAAGACCGGAGGTCGCAGAGTGATGGGAAATATTAGAGTGTTGGTGGGGGAACTCCATGCCATCAGAATTGTGCTCCCTTAGGATAGTTAGTGACTGCCATCTGTTCTCATGCTGGTTGTATCCCCAGAGCCCAAAACAATGCATGCACATAGCAGAGGTTTAATATGTATCTGCTGAATGAATGAATAAATGGTGCCACCGAGCTGAGTCTAGGTCGGATAGCATTAAGGACAATACAGGGAGGGGCTCTCCAAGAAGTTGCGGTGGGGGAGGAACTTGGCCCTAGAGGCTCTATGGCCAAGCCATTGGGAGTGAAGAGGCATTATCTGTGACAATTTAAAAAGTTCCTTCATTCACTCATTTAATTTCTTCTCTTACTGATCTTGCTCCCCCAAAGGACATGAAATAATAGTCAAATGCTCAATAATTATAGAATGTAGAAAAAAAATACATTGGGGCACATTTTCAAAATATAATTTCATACAACAATGAAAGTGAATTGCCACTATATGCAACAACACAGATGACTATCACCAACATAACGTTAAGTGCGAAAAGCCAGACACCAAAGAATCTAGGTAAAACTGCATTTATATGTAAAATTCAAAAATAGGCAAAAAGAACAGATGGTGTTAGGAATCAGGACAGTGGTTACCTGTGCGGAGAAGGCAGTGGATGGAGGAAGAGGTCTGGAGGGGAGGGCTTTTGTCTGATGATGTTCCATTTTTTGTTCTGGATTTTGTTACCCCAGTGTGTTCACTCTGTAATTCCCTAGGCACTGCACAATGCACTGAGCAGTATACAATGCAGCATAAATTATGTGCTTCTCTCTGTGAATGGTACTTGTCAATAAAAAAGTAAATGTCCATTTAACAGGGATATTTTATAAAGATCAGAAGTTAGAATACATGATGGAGAAAATAGGGACTAATTTAATTGATTATAAATTTAAAGTATCCATTTTTGTGCTGTTAAAAATATATATATTTTATTGACTTTTTTTTTTTTTTTTTTTTTTTTTTTTTTTTTACAGAGAGGCAAGGAGAGGGAATAGAGAGTTAGAAACATCAGTCAGCTGCCTCCTGCACACCCCCTACTGGGGATGTGCCCGCAACCAAAGTACATGCCCTTGACTAGAATAGAACCTGGGACCCTTCAATCTGCAGGCTGGCGCATTATCCATTGAGCCAAACCAGTTATGGTCATTTTTGTGCTTTTTAATAAAATCAATCTTAGGTGACTTTAAAGATGGCCATATAAGTTTAAGAGTTTCATCCCTTTGAAATACTTTAAAACAGTGTGATTTTTATTGTGTTAAAATATATATAACATAACATGTACTATCTTAACCATTTTCCTGTGTACAGTTCAGGAGCATGAAATGCATTCACACTGCTCTGCAGCCATTGCCACCATCCATCCCAGACTCTTTTCCGCTTGTAAATCTGAAACTCCATATCTGTTAAACACTAACTCCCCCTCTCCCTCTCCCAGCCCTGGCAACCACCATTATACATCCTGTCAGTATGGGTTTGACTAAGTACCTCACATGAGTCGAATCATATAGTATTTGTACTTTTGTGACTGACATTTCATTTAGTATAATATCCTCAAGGTTCATTCATATTGTAGCATAGGTCAGGATTTCCTTCATTTTTAAGGCTGAATAATATGCCAATGTAAGAATATACCACATTTTCATAATCCATTCATTAGAGATAAACGCTTAGATGGCTTTGGCCTTTGAAATACTTTAAATTTTGATTTTTAAAAAACATATGAATTAAAAAATAATAGGATAATAAGAAACACATGCACATGCACGACCTTTTGAAAAAAAAGGATATGCAGTGGCTTGCAGAGATAGATAGATAGATGCTTTAAAATGGATCCACATTTAATAGTGTTACAGAAAGAGCATGGGTAGGATAAGAATAAAGGTGAACTAAACACAAAGAAACACATGCTCCAATGGTTGGCACTGTGGATGGGGGAGGCACGGGTCACAGATTTGGCTCCAAGCTTCCTGATAACCAAAGAAAGAGGGAAACAAAATTTGAAAGCTTCACTTTGACAGCAAGCTGTTCCGATACAGAAGACATGCCAGTTGCTCAAGGAGAAGCCAGCTTTTCCTGGAACTGATGCCAGAGAGAAAAGTCCCCCGGGGTGAGCCAGCGAGGTAGGCATGACGTCCTCCCTAGCATCCTAACACTAACACTAACACTAACACTAACACTAACACTAACACTAACACTAACACTTTCATGTGATTTAATGTTGTGCCATGCACTGTTTTCAGTTCTTTACACACACAATGTAAATTTAAAACCAAAGCATGATTTAATGTTGTGCCATGCACTGTTTTCAGTTCTTTACACACACAATGTAAATTTAAAACCAAGGCTTCTTATAGCATCTCCCACCACAAAGCCAGCACAGGAGCAGAGTCAGGAAAGGCAGCGGAACAATGTCGCTAGAGCAACAATAGTGATCACACGGGTCCCGTGTCCTTCAGTAAACTCCTGGATGTCATTAAGCAGCAAATCACTGGGAAGTAGATAGATTGTCTTGCAAATGTGGTCCCAAGCTATTTTCTTTGGTAGTCAATCAAATCCTTATTTTAAGTTGATGTGCCTAACAAGACTTATGCTTGAATAGATGACCACCCCATCCTACGGAAGTGGGCCAGGGGAGAATCTAGGCCAAGGCTAAGACTGCCCTCTCAAAACTGTCGTGTGTCTGCTCTAAACACAAAGACCAGTCTCTAAGATTGTAGGCCCACATTCATGCCACCAAATATGGCCTTTTTTTTTTTTTCCGTCTCAGTGATATAAATGTAGCAGCCCCATCACAGGAGAGGAGGTGCTCTTAAAGAGGGAGGAACACTCCTACCTACTGCCAGGGCCAAGGACCCCTTTGCCTGGGGAAGGGAAGGAGAAAAAGGATGTTCAATTAATGTGAACAGCGTGGAGGACATCCTTCTGTCTTTTAATTACCTTGACTCCTGCCAACAAATTTCCAATCTTAAAATTAGTTATCGCTCTGTTGTTAAAAGAGGGGTTTGCATAAAGGATGAATGAAGAGACACTCATTTGTTTTCTGTCGGTTACTTATTCAAATATCTGCTTGAAGAGGGAGATCATGGTGGAAGACTTGCTGGCGGTGCGCAGAAGAAGAGTTAAATCAGGCATATGTCTATTCTTCGGGGAGCAGAGTCTAATGCACCGGTTCCTCCTTTCTTCACTCAGCAAACGTTCATTTCACACCTTTTTTGGTGCCAAGATCTATTTATATCACAAGACAGGTTGGATCGGGCTGCTAAGCAGAGGCACCAACCAATGTCCTAGGGGCACTTAAGAGGAAGGGCTTCATCCAGTCAGGGAAAGGGAGGTGATCAGAGAGAACTTCCCAGAAGAGGTGACTTTAGAGCTGGACCTCAAAAGATCAGTGAGATTTGTTTTACAAAAGAGCTCACCATAGGATTCCTCTAAGTAACAAATTTTTCCCCTCGTGCCTTTCAATTACCCCTGGTCTGATTTACACACCCTTTTAGAAGCACAGCTGTTGTGTAAATTAAACCTCAGTAATCCTTCCCTGGGGCAGAGCCCTTTTAGGAGAAATTCTGGCACTTGCTGATTTGTTTCTGCTGCTTTTTCAGCACCTTGAGGATTCCAGCTTAGTGCAGTCAGAAGGCACTCCTTTGGGGGTGGCTATACAAAGAGGGAGCACGGGATTGTTAGGGAGAGAGCAAGAAAGCAAAGCAGGCAGCCTTGAAGGGCAGATATAGGGAAGTAATCCCAAATCTTAGAAGGAAGAGCTGAGAAACCTACAAGGGGCTGATGGTCTGCCCTGGAGAGCGTCTCAGCCCACAGGGAACCGGGGAAGCATGACCGTCACAGACTAAACCCCTTCCCTGTGGGTTTCCAGGATTGGGAGATAACACCTCTCAGAAGCTGGGCAGGCTACCTGCAAGCAATCAGCACTCCCTCAACATCCGCTGCTGCTATTGCTGATCTTCAACTCCACTCCCTCCTTCCAGAGGGCGTTTCTGAAATCCACTCCACTGGGTTGAGCCATCCAGTCCCTTGAAAAGCCACAGAAGTCAAATCGCTTGCAAATTTCAGCAGAGTATTAAAGGCATACTTGCAAACAGACAGGTCTGGAGAAGCACTCACTATGTTGAGAGAAGTTGAGGTTGGGTTTTATTTCACTGTTTTAAAATTTTTGTTTTTAGCATTACCATTGGGGTGTTTGTTTGTTTACTAATTTGTTCAAAAACTGCAAAGAGCACCTTTTGGGAAACAGGTGACACCAACACTTACGAAGACACCCTGTGGGCCAGGCATTACTCCAGGTGCTTGAAGAGAGTAGTCACGTTTACTGCTCCCAAGGACGCTAGCTGTGCAGAAACGGGTCCAGTGAGAATAAGTGGCTTTCCCTGCTCACAGGGCTAACACTGAGCTGTCTGGCTCCAGTGTCACCCTGCCTTCCTTTGGCTCTGAGGGAAGGGACACTCTGGTTTTCATCCTCACACGAGAGAATGCTTCCCTCCGTGATGTCTGCTTTCAGCCTAGTGTGGTCATCGGTGAAATATGGTAGCACTCATACTTGGGTAAAAACTGCTGTTTGAATTTTAACCTTGCTATCTGACTTCTACCTTCGATTGCTTGCTTAAACAATAGGGTAGTTACAGGAGATTGACTCCCACTGACTCAGTAGCTTCAGGGGTAGAAACTGTAGATAACCTTTAGTTCTGCTTTTGTATTATGGGCAAGATAGGGCCACATCCAATGTCAAGCAGAGTGTGACTGGGAACCAACCCTGCAGGCCGTCCCCAGTCTTTAGAATTTAGTCCTGAGGGGCCAATCAGGGTTAGCCGAGGCAGTGACATCACCGACCTGAGTAAAACCCCTGGACTGGGTGAAATTCGCTCTCTTCCGCCATGCTGCCGGCATGAGTGGGATAGCCTATGCTAGCATAGAGATGGCTCTTTTGTTTATTGCATCGGACTCGGCTCCCTGGTGGTCCTTGGGGATCATGACTGGAATCCCCAGCCAGGACCATGAGGGACCCCCATTCCGAAGAGCCTGACTGGCCGCGGTAGGTGTGTGTTTGTCTGTGTTTCTGTGTGAGCGCTCTGGAGGGACTGCCCCTCCATCGGGGCTCTTACCTGGGTGTTTACTGGCTGTTGCGTCAGCCATGGTTTGAGTCCAGATTCGAATCTGTAATAAATTCTAGCATGCTTAATCAAATTGGCTCCGGTGGTCCATCTCTTGGGGACTCGCTTCGTAACAATCGGCTTTCCGCAGTCTTCCCAGACATCACCAACTGGGGGTGAGCCACCAACTCTCTCACGCTCCCAGCATCCAACACAAGGCCTGGCACTGGCACATAGTAGCTGCTCAGTGCAGAGCAATGCTGTTGAATCAGACTCATTTCGCTCCCTCCCAGCTCCCTAACAGGGCAGCAGGATGGGCCCTGGTTTTCCCGGATCCCTGGGTTCTCTACAGGGCACTGAGGCTGGCTGTTTTGTTAGTTTTAACCACAACGTAAATTCAGAGTTAGAAGACGCTAAGAAGAAGCCTTTCAGAGGAAAATGGTTAAGACTTGGCAGAGCGGGGCCCGGGGGAAGGGCAGGCGAGGGTTCTGTGGATGAAGACGAGAAGTTTAAGGATGAAACAGAAGACGGCAGGTGGAGAGAAGAGCTTGGCAGAGAGCCCTGATGAAAAGGCAGGGGTCAGCGTGAAATTGGGCTCTTCCAGAAAGAAGAGAGAAAAAACAGACCCAGGCAATTTCCTGCAGAAATACCTGTGGGGATAACAAGCATTTTTTTTTTAAACCTGAGCAAAATCGTCAAGCCCAGCCACTTTTATCATCTCAAATGCGTTCCGGAGATTTCCCCCGGCTCCTGAGAGACATTTATCTCTCCCGCAGACAGCCATTTGTCACCGGGGCTGGAAGCTAACCAACGTGTCCGTAAGCAGGTTTGGGGCTCTAGATCACGAAACAAATGGCAAAATATTGATTTTGTTTCTTTTCGACCTGTTCTAATCCAACGATATCATCTCATTACACGAGATTTCTCTCCTCATGGCAAGGAGAACAGGCTCAGCGGACACTGAGGAGAGCGAGTCAGGCACCAGGCGCTCCGTTTCTCTCCTCAAAGACTCTTTGTGGATGTCTAACACCCAGATGTTCAGTCCCTACTTCTACCAGGACATTTCTCGAGTGGGGACCGGGGACCGAAGACCATGACAGGCAGAGGATGTACAGTTTTGTTGCTGAGGCTGTAACTAAAACCCACAGAAAGTGACTCCATGTCACTCAGAGGCCCAGGATCCCCTGCCTGGCCCTCAGCACCATGCCAATCTCTGGCCTCCAGCTCACCCTTCCTCTGATGACCCTTCTCTTGTTTTGGACATGCCAGGCCTGTTCATGACTGGGCCTCTGCTCGTGCTCTTCCCTCTGCACAAGGTGCCCTCCCTCCTCCTCTCACAAATAGCTACTCATTCTTCCAATTCATGGGAAGCCCCCAAGACACCCTTAAACCCAACGAGCTGCTTCCTCCCTGGGCTCCCATAGCTTCTCATACCAGGACTCTCCTGGCTCCCACGCTGCCTCCTGGGCAGACCGCATGCTCCTCGATGGCCTTTGCAATCTCTCTGTGCACAAGGCCTCGTCCAGAGCCTGGCACAACATCGGCTCCAGGCAGGTCTGTGGGATGACTGAAAGGATGGCAGTTCCCGTTCCCCTCCTCCAACACCCTTTGTTGAAGAACACCACCCACTGGGGGTAAAGGGAGTGGGCATCCAGGGCCTCTGATCTCAGGATCAAAGACACAGGGCGATCATCCGAAGACAAAGCCTTCATCTTGCCTTCTCGCCTTTCTTGTGCCACGGGAGCTCTGGCACATCAATCTCTCCCAGGTTCTGTGTTCCTCTCAAAGACACCAGTTTACCCACGTGAAGGCTCTGAGGCTCTTTCGCCCTTTGAGGGGCTTTTCAATCCTCAGAGTTATAAGGGGATCACACACTTTGAAGTTCCCCTTCACTGGTGCCTGCCGGGAAGTAGGCACGAGTTTTTAGATGTGCAGAGCCTCTGCTTCAGAGAGGAGCCAGGTCTGGGCTCACCGCCAGGATGTGCTGGGCAGGCCAGGCGCTGCCCACGTCCCATTCCAGGCCGCGCGCTTCCAAACTCTCCTTGCCACCCACATGCTTGCTCCATCCGGCCTCCAGGCCTCTGCTCACCACGCTTTGTTTAGAATCTAAAAATAACTCCTCTTTTATTCAGTGCCATGCAGTTTACTAAGGACTTACTCACATTCGTTCATTCCTTTCATTCTCAGGACAACCCTACGGTGGAACACCGGCCAGGATCTACTATGTGTGGGCCTGGTGCCAGGCGCTGGGCTAAGGATGGCACACACAGGAGGCCCCGCCAGCCCTCAGAGGCGGCGCTCTTATCGCGCTGGTGCGCGCCAGGGAGCTGAGCCTGGGGAGGAGGCGTAGCTGGTGGCCTGTCGCAGAGCTGGCTGTGGCAGAGTGGGGGATTCAGGCCCAATCTCCTGTCAGCTAAGACCATCTCTTCGCTTCCATGTCACCGCTGTGTCTCCCTTCAGTCATTCTTTCTCGTCAAGGTTGAAGCAGTGGTTTAGGCATCAGACACACTTGGCTTTGGATCCCACGAATTTAGCTGTATTTCGGCACACCACTGCATGTCTCTATAACAGTCTCCTCACCCAGCAAATGGAGAGAATAATGCTTCCCCCCCGCCCCCAGCACTATTGTAAAAATGAATTGAAATTGTTTACAAAGCTCTTAGGACAGTGTCTGACACAGAGCACATGCCTATGCACACAGAGAGATTATATTATCATCACTGTCTCTGGGTTTTATACTTTCCCTTGGAATTGACCTTCCTGGTAACTATATTTGTTCAACAAATGTCAGCACCATTATCCTCTATCAACTGCCTGTCCTTGAACCCTTATCCAGCTATTTAGATCAGTAAATCTAAAAAAACCCAAAAAAACAAACAAAAAAAAAAACCCCACAAAATACACAATCCCACACACATACAAAAACCCACAACCATACACACACACACACACACACACACACACACACAAAAGCACCATGGATGGAGTATCTACAAAGGCACTACCAGGTAAAGGAATCTAGAAACATATGAGGCCCCCTCCTTGCTCCCAGGAAGTTCGCAGTGTATGGGTGAAAAGAAGATGGCTAATAGTTTTGAAATGAAATAGTAAGTACTACAAGAGCACAGAAAATGGGCATCTTTGATGCTAATGACACCAAGAGAAGTCAGGGCAGACTTCTGGGAGTTTCATCCTGAGCAGAATGTTGGTGGGAGACTAGGAGTCGGCCAGGCAAAGCAAGAGCCGAATGAGAGCTCTGCGCAGAAGGAAGAGCAGTGAGTGCTGGGCCGGGAGTTATAATTTATTTGCTCTTACAGTAGGGACCACTGTGATCTTCCCTGATGGTGGGAGATTAGTCTGGCAAGGCGGCAAGACCTGGTCAAGGAGGACCTTATATGTCCCATGGTATTGGGTTTGGATCTTACCACAGAGGCCAATGACCCTTACACTTTGGTGTGCTTAAGAAATCACCAAGGAGCTTGTTAAAATGTGTGTTTCTCGCCTCAAGCCCAGAGACTTTGATATTATTGAATAAGGAGCCAGGAGATTTTGATGGGGTGCTTCAGGGGCCACAATCTTAAAGAGCATATCCGAGTAGATGATTGAGAACCAGAGAAGAGGAGTGTGGGACACATGGTGTCTGTGATTTAGAAAGATCAAGAATTCTGTTTCAGAACCACTTCTCAATCCACCCCTCCATGGTAAATTTGATGCTGTTTCTTTATAGTCACGGTCGAGTATCTTAAAAACTTTTGTTCGATTGTATGTACATAACCAACATACACTTGCCACACTGTATAAAATGTCTTATTTCTTCTTATTTGGGGGGGAAAAAAATCTTTAGCCTGCTAGAGACAACCCCTGTGATTTTCAGTACAACAGGCCCTCAGCTGTCAAAACAGCCTCCAACATGAAGGGAGCCCGAAGGCCCCAGGACTACAGAGCTACCAGGAAACTCATGCATCTTATTTTAGGAGAGCCAGGGGGCATTCGTAGCTTCTCTCCTGGTGTAGGAGTGTGTCTGAAAAATGTGTGTGTGTGTGGGGGGGGGGGCGGGGAGACAAAATATCACAATCAGACAACAGTGCTACAAAGCAGGGCTGTGCACAGGGATATTCGCTCACTCGTTCCTGAAACAGGAATCAGTGCTCGCTCTGTGCCGGCAGGGGGCTGGGAACACAGGCCAGGTCTCAGGGCAGCAGTTCATCAGAGCCCGACAGAAGGAAGCGGAGTGCACAGGCCACCTGGCTCCTTGGAGCATTTGTAGAACAAGGTGTATGTGCAGGGAGGGTGAATCAATCACAGTTCTTTTGGGCAATAAGGTCTATGGTTTGATATGCAAAATGATGACCCTAAAAAAGTTAATATTACTGTAGTTAAGAAGAGAAATATATGTAAGCTTTTGTAATGATTTTCAATTTTGAGTGACTAAACTGTTACATTTTGGTGATAAGTGGCATAAGCGCCTGCCTTTTCAAAAGAGTTCACTTACAGGGAACACTTTATTCCCCAAATGAGAGGCAATGAGAGGTCAATAAATGGAAAATCACGGGATTTGAACACTAGAAGAGGTCCTTAAAGATGGCCCAGTCTAATTCCAACATCTAAGAAAACTGAGGTCCAGGGAAGCTATTCTGACCGCAATGAATTCGAGGCAAAAGAGAACTGAGCAGTGATACTCCTGGCTGGACCAGCTGCAGCTCCCAGGGGGTCAGTGGCTGTGATTTGCACGGTATGGGGTAAAGCATGCACTAGCAGTAACTGGGCTCAGGGGGAGAGAGAAAGGCGCTCAGCTCTTCAAGGCACTTGGCCTCCAGGAGCTCTTATACTCGGTAGTTTGAGGGCAAAAGAGAGTAACCAGAAGTGATCATTTGGGGAAAATACAGATACAAATTGGATCGTTTTCTCAGTTATGCAACTACTGAAACCATGTTCCACATCTTAAGACGTGTCACTCAATAATAAAGCTTAAGGCTGGTGACGGATTAAACTCAATCCCATATCCATCTGCACCAGACAGTGCTAGTCCTGGAAGTCACCTGCTGCACCAGTTGGGCGGTACTGGGGAATCCTGGGCCAAGGGTCAGAAGGACCGGAGCTCCTAACGCCCTGGGTTGCTGCTGTCACAAGGGCCTTACGGGCTATAGGGGTGCTGAGATGCTGAAGGCTGAGCCATCATGGCCCCAGGGCGCTTACTCCAGTGTAGACAAGGCCCAGAAGCCCCAGGGAATGGAGAGGACATCTATGTCGGGCAGAAACCAGGCTCTGCCTGCAACTCCCCAAGTGGACCCAGCAAGCAAGCCACCTCTCTGGCCTCAGGTCCCTCTCGGGGGAATTCAGAATGCACACTCACTCCCCACCTGGGAGGGTGCTGTGGAGATAAAAGGAGTCGAGTGCATGTGAGCAGCAGCATGGTGTCCTGTGCAGAGTGGACAGTAGGGAGAGCGCTAGGGCTCGGCAGACATGGGTTTGAATGCCAGTTGTGCCACTCACAGGCAGGCTGGTGCTGGCGGTCACGACGCCTCCCTGCACTTTGACCTCTGGGTGTCTGAGATGCGGCTGAGACACCATCCCACCTCAGAGGGCAGTGCTGAGGAAACGTGTTTAGAGGCACATTCCTAGCACAGACTCTGGCCCATAGTAAGTGCTCACTTTATGTTTCCTGTGGAGGGCGGCCATCAGTGTTAGAAGCCATAGAATCCCACCCTGCCCCTCTCCCCGTAATTGAATTTGCACTCCTTTACACAGAGCGGAGACGGAGGCACTCGGGCAGGCAGCACAGCCAGTGGGCTGGAACCCATCTAATTACTTGTTTCACTTTATTCTCCCATTAATTGGTAACATGGCAAGGTTCAAAGACCTAATGATTAGTATTAGCTTTCCCTGCTCGGTGAAGCCAGCTATCTACCCACTCCACCCGGCTCAGCCGTTAACCAGGAAATTGCTGAGCGGCAGCTGTCACATTTGTCAAGTGCTGAGAGCTCTCAGTAATGATCTAATGCACTTGGGGCAGAGAGCACGTACAATGGTGATGGGCCACCGACATCCTCAGAGCACCTTGCGGCATGCAGACCTCTCCCAGAGAGAAACTGGGGAGCTGAGTGGCTGAAATCAGCTGCTCTCTTACCAGCCTCAGGTGAGGGGAGGAAAATGTTCTCCCATCATCTCATCATTGATGTTTCTATTTCTCTCTCCTCCTTCTTCTCTGCCCCACCCTTGTCTTTCCAGCCTGTTCTACTGGACCTTCCCCTCCCCAGGAAGAACTGAAATGCCCACAGACTATAAGCAATTTGATGAATGTTGGAAATATGCCTCAAGACACTACAGAGGATCCTCCCACAGGGCACTGTCCCACCAGGCCAGCCACTCACTCACCCCGTTTTCCTAATGGTACCGCAAGTCCTACTGCATTCTCAGCAAAGAAATGTTGGTGCCAACCCTGGCTCCTCTCTCGCCATCCTCCTTTATGGCTTTCTCAATGATGTCAGCACACTCTGAGGGCCTCTCAGTCTGTACTTCTTACAGCATGTGTCCTGCCTGTTGAGCTCTGGGGTCCAGTGGGCTGTACATTCTATTGTCTCCATTACAAGCCCATGAGTTCTTGAGAGCTGACCTTCATACACTGTGGTCACTTGCCTCCACCATGCCCAGGATTTAGCAAGGACCCTGGCACAAGTTGAGCACCACACACACACCCACACACACACATGGCACAAAGTGTGCACCACACACACACACACGCACACATGAACGTATGTATATATTATAAAACGAGTATCAGTCTGTATTGCATCTAATTTAGCTCTGATTTCCAAGGACACTGTCCTCTTTGGGAACACAAGCCTGTTTCTCCTGCGGCTGCAGCCCAGCTCGGTAGCAAACGCAGCCTGGGCACACACCAGGCTCTGGGATGCATTTGGATCACAGAGTCTCAGAGCAGGATGAGCTCTGGTGAACGCCCTTCATTTCACAAGTGGGGGAAGAGGCCTGTCTGGGTCACTTGCTGCCAGGAGGAGCTCCACTCCCAGACCTCTCCAGCGGCACAGAGGCCTGAGCTACTGCAGAGGCTTTCTCCAATAGTTCAAAAAGAACATAGCATCAAACCTTTCACAGCAGTATGGCAGAGGATAGATCCTGGTAACCTGGCTTTTTTTTTTTTTTTTTTTCTTTAAAGGAAAATTGAATAATAAGGCTAATTCCCACTGATCTTGAGGATAAGAAAGTCTGAGTTTACACTTCAAGAGGTTGGGCTCATAGGAAAGATGATGTGCCATTAAAATGAGCTGTTTGGCAGGTACAAAAAATAAGTACCCACTGCAGGGAATTCTGACTACAAGAGACAGGAAAATCGGCTTCATTAATGACAAAATGCAGATGCTTTTCTTCCTGAGCTGAGAAGAAACCACCGAGTATATTACACTGGAGCCTGTGAAGAGGTATGTGAGGACCCTCTTAAAAATGTATGAAATCTCAAGGAAAAGATTCATCAGCGGCTCCCTTAGCCTTGGAAATGTCGGCTAATTATTCCTCTCTCTTGTATGAGACAGGTGGTGATTAATATAATACAACAGACATCAGAGGAGGTGGTACTTGCAGGAGAGGCACAAAAGGGAAATGATAAAGGAGGGATATAACAAGAGTTTAGCCCGGCCAGCATGGCTCAGTGGTTGAGCAGTGACCTATGAACCAGGAGATCATGGTTCAATCCCCAGTCAGGGCACATGCCCAGGTTGTGGGCTCAATCCACAGTGGGGGCTGTGCAAGAGGCAGCCAATCAATGATTCTCTCTCATCATTGATGTTTCTATTTCTCTCTCCTCCTTCTCCTTCTCCTTTGAAATCAATAAAAATATATTTTTTTAAAAAAGAGTTTAGATCTGAAGGTAGAGTGGTAGAACATGTATATTTTAACATGGAGCTCATGGAAGGGATGGTCGAGAATGGACATAATGGATACAGGAAAAGAAGGCTTTCCTGAGCTGTGATGGGTAAGAGTGAGCAGAGGTAATAAGAGAAACCTGGAGAATGGGGAACAAGTATGTTTTAGACAGAAGAAACTGCATGTGCAAAGGCCCTGAAGTAGAAGGGAGACAGAATGGAGGAACGTGTAGATGTTAAGAAAAGTCCAAACCTGGAGAAAGCTTTTATAAGTTTATTTGAGGCCAAACTGATGACAGTTGCTGGGAAGCAAAACCTCAATAGACTGAGAAAATGCTCCAGAGAATGCTCCATTTTGTAACTTATGTTATGCATTAGAATAAAAGGAGGAGACATAAGGAGGGTTATAGGAAATCCATGGGTGATAGAAAACAAAGTGGGGGAAGTCTCTGGGATGGGATAAAAAGGCAAAATAGAGAAACATCCACTTGCTTTACATTGGGAGGTGTTACAGGATAGGTAATAATCAATTGCAGCACACAGAGATGGCATGGCGGAGGGAGAGATAAGATAACCTGAGGGTTGTGTGGTCTTCTGCTTTGGTGGGAGTTGTGCCCTGAGAGGTCTGGAAAAGATCACCCTGACATTTCAAAAGTGTGTTATTTTAGATGGAAAACAGAATAGACGGGCTCACTTAAGGTAAAGATTGACCTTTATCAAGGAAACTATACACCTAGGACATGACTACCCGCCAAGACTCTCTTCCAGTTAGGAATTTTTGTGTTCAGACCATCCTCTGTGGTTACTTTCGTTCTCTGAGTTTGTAAGGCCACTGTGCAGGCCTCCCCTGCACTTGTCAGGTTTAGTATGTGGCCTCTTTTTCAGCCACAAAGTTATGAAGTGATGAAAAGAAGGCAGTTTGGGGTAAGTCAGGATTGTCAGGACTGGTGTAAGGTGAGGCATAGGTCTGCATCAGTGATTCTCAAATGTTTTGGTGTGAAGAGTCCTTTTATGTTCTTAGAATCTACCAATTTACCGTAATAGAAATTAAAATGGACAACTTAAAAATTCACTAAAAATAACAATAATAAATGCATTATATGTTAATGTAAATCACATTTTTGTGAGGATGTTTCCCCCAAAACAACAATAGATAAAATATTGTTATATTTGTACAAATTGCTTTAATGTATGGCTTAATAAAAACCTTGTCAAATGTTAAAGGTCAGTCCCAAGGTGGTAGCTGAAACCATATTACTAAACTCTCTGCACTCTTTTAGGAAATCTATTGGTCTTTCTTGCACTTTGCATGATTCTTTAACCCATGCAGACTATTCCATCATACACTGGACATTTGGAAAACACTAGTTTACGCAGATCATCCAAATGTTGTACAATTCATTATATGATACTCAAAGGTTACATTCACTAGTATTGCCACTGAGCTCATGAAAGAAATCTTTAAATATTGCAAAGCTGTTAAGCTCGTGGTGATAGATACAAGTTTTCTTAAAATTCAAATTTTTGCTTAAAAGTTCCCATTTTATCATTGGTGGCAAATGCTATTGGTGGGTTTCCTTTGAAAAAGAAGCTCACCTTTTTTCAGTTTTAAGGAAATGTCTGCCAGAAAGGGGCTCTCGTGCAGCTTGCAGCCCAAACCATCATTCGAGAGCTTTCTGCCAGACAAGCTCCGTGTCTCAGGCGGCAGCGGAAGTGCTTCAGCTTATACTTTCCATTTTGTCACACAGAATATTAAAAAGAAGTGCACTCAGGGCTGAGATTTAATTAAATTAATAACTTTCACTGTTTTTTTCAAGGACTTCCTTACGTGAATCTGGTTTTCTGTTTGGTTTAAGCTGGCAGTGAAGAACACAGCGAGTGCTAGCACTGTTTGCAGAGCTGCTCTACCCCATCAGTGCAAGAGTCACCACAATGAAGAGGCAAATAACGTCTTAGTATTATTATAACGACAACAGTTTGACCCTCCAGGTATCCCGAGAAGATCTTGGAGAACCCTGGACATCTGGGGTCGGAGGACCTCGCTTTGAAAACAGCTGGTCTAGCCTAGGTTGTGCCAACCTCATCAGGCATTTCACATGGTTTTACCTTTAACCTATCAGGCAGTGAAAAGCCATTCAAGTGTTTTAAGCAGGAATTTACTGGTTAGATTTGAGTGCAAGATCACTCTGGCTGCTGGGAGGAAAAATAAAATGGGTGGAGAAAATAAGTTATGAGATTCTTAGAGCCATCCAAACCGGAGAGGACGGTGGCCTGCACAGGGTGGTGACAGTAAAGACGGAGAATGTGACAGAATAACAAGATCTTATGGACGTATTCACACATAAGAGGCTCTTCTTCCTTCATAACTGGAATCTGACATTGGCTCACTCAGGGGTTCCAGCAATGGCACAGATCAAAGTTTATCCAGTCTTTCAAACAACGGTGTACCAGCAAAGGGCTTCACGTTAGATTATTTGAATACGTGTTTGATTGCTGGGCATAAATCCTATTTCTAAATTACATTAAATTGTACGCTCATGGTAATCTACAGCTTCTTCTCTTGCCCACCTTTTCGATCTCTCCATCTCTGCCTCCCGTGGAGTTCTAACTGTATGTGAGCTATGATCTCCTCTCTTTTTCTTGATTATCCTCTCCTTCACGCACCTGCACCTCATCACACACCATAGGAGAGGTAAAATGGCCCTGGTATCGGTGCCTGGTTAGATCTCCTCAGACTCCCTGGACCACTGCGACGTTCTCCTACCTGGCCTCCTGTTAGACTGGCATCCTCCTTGTCTTCCTGGCCTCCCTCAAGGCCCACCTCAAACGGCACCTTCTCTGGAGAGTGCGTCCTGCCTGACCCACCAGGCCGAGGGAGTCACCTTCTCCCCTGAGCTCTGACAGCACCTTGGGCTATCACCATTTCTCATCTGGAGTCTCTCTGGATGCCCCGCATCACTACAAGGCACAGAGGAGGCTCCATTAAACATTTGCTGATCTCTTCTTTTTCTATTTCATAGACACTGGATGTATAATTTTAATTATACTAATGTCTTAAAACATGATTCAACTCTAACTAAACAAAAGAGGTCTTTCTTCACCATTGAACCCAGAAATGTTGGCTAAAGGTAACAGAAAAAAACGGGACGCTCCTCAGAACTCCAACTGCTCCAGGAGTGGGAGCCAATTAATTTCACAATGTTGAAAATTAATGCATTTAAGATTCTGCCTTTTATATCCATTTTTCCTCATTAAAATATCTTAGCTGTGCTGAGCCTGTCATTATCTTACTCGCGTGCTCAGAAGAGCGCTTGTGCAAGGGGGACCTCGGGGCCGCCGGCACATTCAGTGGTTCACTTCTTACCGTCTGCAATTACAATTAATTTTAAGAAACTTTCGAGTCAAGCCACATCCATCACGAAAGTGAGCCCTGAGCACAAGCACATGCCTTTTGCACTGGCTTCTAAGAGACTTGGAGGTAGAAACCGCGTTCCTCCTCTACCCCTCCTCGTGCTCTATCTACACCAATGGCCTCACTACCACTGATGTGCCGACGGCTAAGAAATCAATACTGACAATGACAAAATGATGACTCTAGGCAACATTTACTGAGCACCGGCAACATGCCAGGCGCCCTGTGAACTTCTTGTATGTATATCTCACATGTGATTACCTGTAGTGTAGGTGCTGCTAATGTCCTCATTTGAAATGGACAGGAAACTGAGGCTATCTGAGGGAAAGCTCCTTGTCCTGGTACTTAGCTGACAAATGGAACAGCCCATGTTAGGGCGTCTCTCCGCTCGCCTTTATGACAGCCATTAGACTTCTCCCACCTGGAAGTCCCCCAGGTAATGTCAGCCTGTCCCAAATTGGACTTCATGTCTTCCCCTGAAATCTATTCTCCGTGCTGCATTCCTGACTTAGATTAACTGTTCCACTCTCAGCCTCCCTATACGTGAGTTCTCCAATTTCTCCCTTCATCGGATCCCCGCGATCCCGGCCCGCTGAGTCAAGCCAAGAATGGTCTCTAGTAGATCTTTTTCTCAACTCCACTGCCAAATACTTTGATTCAGAGCATTCATTTACTACCTGCCAGCCCACCTATAGTTCTCACTCTTCCAGTCCATCTGTGGGACTGTCCTCCAAGAGACATTTTGGTGGTACAGACCAACTCCCTCTTCCGAGTTTCTTCCAGTGGCTCAGACCACATTTCCAGGAGTATTCTGATTCCTTTCCCTGCCTTCCTCTAGGGGAGTCACAGGAATCCTGTCAACTCTGCCTCCAAGCACACCCAGGCCTCTCAACAGATGGATCCAATCTCTTTGCCCCACCCAGCCCTCCAAAGTTCTGATCTCTTTTTACCTGAATATAGCATGTGCTTTCAAAGTTTCATGCCTTGCCCTAACCAGTTTGGTTCAATGGATAGAGTGCCAGCCCGCAGACTGAAAATCCCAGGTTTGATTTCAATTAAGGGCACAGACTTCAGTTGTAGGCTTGATCCCAGACCCTGGTTGGAGTGTGTGCAAGAGGCAACTAAACGGTGTGTATCTCACATTGATGTATCTTTGTCTCTTCCCCTTTCTTCCACTCTCTAAAAGTCAATGGAAAAATATCCTCAGGTGAGGATTAACAAAAAAACAAAACAAAGTTTCGTGCTTTTGCACAGGTGGATTCCTCTGTCTGTACTGTCCCTTTCTCTGCCTGACAGGCTTTTCTCAGTCTGCAAGACTCCATCTAACATTCCCAAGAAGGTGTATCTCAGTCCCCACAAGCAAGTGGACTGCTCAGTGTTCTCATGTTCTTTCACAGAACGTAAGGATGGTGCTGTATTACAGAACTTAGGGGTGGTGCCCAGTAAGCCCTTGGCATTAATGATCCTGAAGGTCACGGCATGCAGTAGAGTGAAAGAAGATAAAAATCCTGATCACAAGATTGCCACCAGGATGAAATCAGATGACATATGTAAAACAACTTGCATGGCCTTGATTCATACCTTCCACAAGGCAAATGTGAATTAGTAAGTCACTTCACTGATGAATGAGTCTAGCTGATCAATAAACAATTGGTTTGTTTCTGCACAACAATAAGTAGTAAACTTTTAAAAAAATATATTTTATTGATTTTTTACAAAGAGGAAGGGAGAGGGATAGAGAGTCAGAAATATCAATGAGAGAGAAACATCAATCAGCTGCCTCCCGCACACCCCCCACTAGGGATGTGCCCACAACCAAAGTACATGCTCTTGACCAGAATCAAAGCCGGGACCTTTCAGTCTGCAGGCCGACGCTCTATCTACTGAGCCAAACCGGTTTTGGCAATCAGTAGTAGACTTAAAGAGTCACAACAGCCCTAGCTGGTTTGGATCGGTGGATAAAGTGTCGGAACTTCTGACTGGAGGGTCCCTGTCGGGGGCACATGCCTGGGTTGCAGGCTCAGTCCAACCTGCAGGAGGCAGTCAATCAATGATTCCCTCTCATCATTGATGTTTCTATCTCTCTCTTCCTCTCCCTTCCTCTGAAATCAATAAAACTATTTAAAAAAAAAAAAGTCACAACAGTCCCTCATGAGTGTCCCTCATGACTGACTAGAGCTAACTGTACGCTAATTCTTCTTTAAAAATATATATTTTATTGATTTTTTTACAGAGAGGAAGAGAGAGGGATAGAGAGTTAGAAACACCGATGAGAGAGAATCATCGATCAGCTGCCTCTTGCACACCCCTCCCTACTGGGAATGTACCTTCAACCAAGGTATATGCCCTTGACCGGAATCGAACCTGGGACCTTTCAGTCTGCAGGTTGACGCTCTATCCACTGAGCCAAACCGGTTTCAGCTGTACTCTAATTCTTAATGCATCTTTTTCTCCCTTCTCCAGCACAGGGATTGGGCAGTCCAGCTTTCCCCTTAGGTATACAGAACATACGGACACTAAATTAAATATTTGTTGAAGTAATAAGTGAAATAAGACCTATGCAGATTGATTCCTTGGGCACTGGAAAGATTCACCCTGCCCCCGGACACTTAACTCACCTACTGGTTATATCCAAATTATTTTACCAGGAAGCAAAAATCTTTCCCTTTACAATGGAAGAAAATGTACAGCTCAGCAAAATGACAAGTTGTTATATTTCGCAGATCTTCATACTGCTCAAGAATAATGAAAATAGTAAGTGTTAAACCGACAAATGCCCAGAAGCCAGCATTTGTATCTATTTGTCAAAGCGTCTGTCTCCCCTGTAGATACAGAGAGCTGCTCAGAGGAAGGGTCACGCCTCACTGTCTCCCTCGTTGCCCATCATCATGCTCACAGGCACCAGAGCACCCTTCTCCACGCTTCCTCCTTAATGCACTTATTTAACATCCCTCTCCCTTTGGAATACAAGCCCCGTGACAGCAGGTGGCATGAGTCTGCTCCACGGCTCTGTCCCCTCTCCTAGAACAGCATCGGCACACAGCAGGTGCTCGGGAAGTGTCTGCTGAGTCAGTGAGTGAGTGGTTCTATAACCGGTCCTCCTTGCTTTTCACGTCTGACCAAAGAATAACAATTATCCTCAGAACAAAGTAAACAGCTAACAGTGAGAGTTAAAAACAAACAAAGAAGGCAATGTGATGTTTTAAAAACCTCTCAACGGTGATTCTCTTCTATTTCCTGGGAGGAGGAATGAACTACGACCAAATTAACAATGATAAACCCAGTCTAGGGAGGCTGGTTACACCACGAATAACCACTGACGAAATGAATTCTTGCCCTCGCTGTAATTTTAGAAGTTGGGACTTGACTGCTGTAGTAAGTCAGGAAAAACTGAATGTGTTCCTTTCAGTGATCTCAGGTGGGATGGCAACAGTCAGGGGAGGAATTAGTGGTACTTAATCTACATCCCTGCTCTACTCTTTAAGATGCATTTGAAAATTACTTTCTAGATGCTATTTAACTAAAATACAAATTCCAAATCATAAAATGTGGCCAATTTACCATAGGCAAGTGGACAAAATGAGCACATGACAGAGAAGAGATTATAGCACAGAACATGGACTTGACAGAGAAGAGATTATAGCACAGAACATGGACTTGACAGAGAAGAGATTATAGCACAGAACATGGACTTGACAGAGAAGAGATTATAGCACAGAACATGGACTTGACAGAGAAGAGATTATAGCACAGAACATGGACTTGAGCCCAGCCCTGGGCTGGGCTTGACCCTTACGGCTGTGTGACCTTGGGTTCTCTGAGATCATATTTCTTCCTCGAAGAGACGGGATTTGCAAAGTTTCTGTGAACATTCAACAAAACAACAATATCTGCAAAGTACCCGCACTGCCCTGGCACCATACACAGTAACAATAACTTGTAACAGTAACAATAACAATCTGAGAAAAATGTGGCAGGAGTAAAACACCGGATATGCTTGTTTTCTGGGTGGAAAAAAAAAAAAATTACCAGCAGGGATTCTTCATCAAATAAGCTAGTAATTTTAGCAGCACAATCTGGAGGCCTGTGGTTTAACAAGCAACTAATTAGAAACTGACGCTCCCTGAGCTGTGAGTGACACCAGCTTAAAAATGCACATACACAGAGGGAAATCAGGCACAAGGACAGTCGTGGGCCATGCTCTCTCCGGAAAATACAGCTGAAAACAAACCCCAGATGATCTCTTTTAATAAAATCTCTGAAAAATACTAAGATTAATAATATGAACAAAGGAGGTCTTCTGAGGTCCCATTAGTTTAATGCCACCTGGCATCAGACCATCCCTGCCAGTTTGGATTGTGAAAATAATGAAAGTGCTAATTAAAGGTAAACTATGCAAATGGAAGAGCAGGCACACAAGCTGGGGTGGAGGACTCTCTGAGGGTGAGTGATCCACTGGTCTGTTCAGTAGGCCAGCGGTAGATGATTCTCCTGCCCAACCACAGACCACGTCACTGCTATCCCTCCCCTAAAGTGTCTGCTGGGCGCTGCGCCCCGCCCACGGGCAAATCTAGAGCTCCTTGGCTTGGCAATTTAAGGCACTTTGTAATCTAACCATGCCTCATCCCTGCTGCTTCCTACATCCATCATCTTCCATCCAAACCAAAGTCTTACAATTCCCCAAACTCACCCTAACCTTAATTTAGGACAACATTAGAGAGAGAAATTATTTTGAAAGCCAATGTCTCAGTCCTTTTAAGAAAGTAGTTCACAATGCGCCATCACGAACAAATCCTGTCATTGGAACTGGTCTCCCTGAGGAATTTCTGGAAACAATAAAAACATTCCACTTCCTGGGCCCCCCCAGAAATTCTGGTTTAATTGATCTGAGGTGAGGCCCAGGCTCAGGTGAAGTTCTTTGGCCAAGGTCAAGAATCGCTGTTTTAGGTGTTTGCCAAAAGATCCACCAGCCTCCTGCCTTCATTATGTCACCTGCGTGGCACTTGAGTTTGGGACCAGGACCCATGTCACCTTACTGAGTCCTTGGCATCATCCTTGGGGTAGTCATTTTAACTCAGTTTACCTTTAAAGAAGTTTGGGTTAACTATCCTGGCCCTGATAACGCAGCTCTCAAGGTGTGGGGGGCAGGGAAGGGAATGAGGACGAGGCAGGGGTGTCCGGGTCTGACGGCCAGGCTGTGTCCTCCCCACCCTGCTCTGCTGCCCCCTGCACTGGGAGCTCCAGCTCCTACCGACGCCTTCCTGGAGCTGGTTGTTAAAAATCACTCACGCTTCAAATGGATTGTTGTAGGAATATGTACACCATGGACATAGGCAAACACTTCAAATCAGGACTTTTTGGTTTTGTTTGTTTTGTTTCTGAAAGCCAGTTTACTAGCATACTTCTTAACACCACGGCACCAAGAAAAAAGAGAAGGAAAAAAAAAAGTCATATTATGTTCCTTCAAATTCAGGAAGCAGGTGTGTAATGCATTCTAGAAGATTTCATCTCCAAACAGTTCAAATTGAAGGAGTTTGGGGGCTTAAAGAAATGCACCCTGAGTCTGTAGAAAACGCACGCCTGTAATTTTATAAAGGGGCCGCATGGGCACAGCGCGCTTTGTATGCTGTTATTTGCTGGGTGAGCTTGGCTCGGAGCCACTTAGCAGCAGTGGAAATGGAAGGTAAGAGTGTGGAACACGGTGTTTTGAGGTGCTCCCTGTCTCCCACCGGGAGCATAATAGAAAATGTTCACTGGAACCAGCGGCCAGGCAGCCCTGTCGCTGCGTTAGCTGCCCAGATAGGTGGAGTTTCAATACTGAACGGCTGGATCGGAGCCTCCTGTTGAGGAAGCACAGGAGAGACTAACAGAAGTGACCCGCCCTCTGTGATCTCGGGTTGCAGCGGCTCTGAGCCATTCTTCCCTCACAGCATGGCTCCTCCACCAGCATGGATCCATAGCTATAAGCCTTGATATGCTGGCCAGTGCTTTTAGGGGTTGAAGAAGATTGTAAATGGAAAGGGGATAAAGGAAACCACTGCTTACTGAATGTCTATTTTTACAACCAGGCATGAGCTAGACAGATATGAGCTTTCATGTATGGTACCAGCACCGACATTTAATGAACAACTATTACATATCAAGCCCTATCCCCAGCCCTTAGGTACATTATCTCGCTTAATCCTCTAGAGAGCTTGTGAAGCAGCTACCATTACCTCCATATTGCAAATGAGAAAATTGAGGCAAGGAAGTGACGAGATATAATAGTTGCCAAGGAAAGGGTTGCTCTGCTGGTTTATGCCGAACGTCAGTGACATGGAAGCCACAATGACACACATGAGCCTTCTCCTCCAGCCTTTGAGAGTTTGTCATCAAGGTTCCTCCCAAGGAAGAGACTAGGGCACTGGAGTCACCCAAACCTGCTCCCAAACTGGACTCTGCCCAAGTAAGTGGGTGGACTTTGTAAGAGTGAGAAGCAGATAATAAGACTTCCTAGGGCTTTGGTACAAACTAAAGAAAATAACTGGTAACGGTGACACTGGACAAGGGTGATGTTGCAGATGATGACAGAGAAGGACAAAGAGGAGGCAGAGAGGAACCACAGCCTCACCCCGCTCCCATTTCTCTCTCCCTTCCCTGTCCCTCTCTCTCTCTCCATCTCCCTTTCTTTCCCTCTCCCATCTTTCTTCTCTTTCCCTCACTCTCTTCTCCTCTCTTCCTCTCTCCCCTTTCAAGGGTGCCTCCGGCAAATGGAGCTGTCCCTTGAAGCCTGACAGCCGAGTATCAGCTTGTGAACATGCCAGGCCTGTGTCAAATTCCCACTAATGATTTTTCAGCATAAATTAAATGGAGTGAATACTTTCTAATAGCCGCTAGAGAATTACACGACAGCTTTCAGGAGAATCTACAAAAATAGCTGGAATCAGAGGAATGGTCATGCTGATGCATAGAAGTTTCTCGTTAATTTAATTTCTTTTTCCTCCTGGCTTGTGGACCTTCTGTGCGAAATGTTGATAGAAAAGAGATGCTCACAAGCCAAGGGGTACCCCAGCCTATTTAAATAAGCTATGTCGGGGCACTAATAGTGTTGCATAGCAAGTAGAATATGACATTATATTACATTAATCCCACCACCAGGCATAACTATACTTATTCACAGTTATAGAAATGGTGTGACTTACAAAGGATGCTTCTATCCGTTATCGTATTTGACTCTCTCTCCTTTACTGAGCACTTGTCATGTGCCTGGCATCCCACGGATGATCTCGCTTTGTGTTCCCAACGCCTGATTTGACTGCTGCTTCACAGGTGAGGCCCAGCCAGGTGGAGGCCTTCATCTGGGATCACACTCCGTGAATGGAGACTAGGATTCGAACCCAGGTCTCTCAGGCTCCAAAGCTTCTCCTTTAACCTCTGAGTATCTGCTTCCTGTGAGGTGAGTGTGGCTGTTTTGGGGGAAGGCACTGTCTCCCGACCCTTGATTTTTCTTCCAGGGTCAGTACCCACTTAGGAGAATATTTTAGGCTTCTTTTTGCCCCACCCTTGCTTTACCCCTGAGGAAATAAAATGTCCTTTTTTTATGAGTTTGGAGGGAAGAAATGTGTGAACACGCTCAGCCCTTCCGCCCTTCCTCTTTTGCTGCTCACCAATCCCTGGCTCCCGATCCCTGGGGTTGGGGGTAGCGCTGCTGCCTGCAGGAGTCTCTCTGGTCTTAGGCTCTACAGGAGCGGTTCTCAACCTGTGGGTCGCCTAAGACCATCGGAAAACACAGACATTTACATTATGATTCATAACAGTAGCAAAATTACAGTTATGAAGCAGCAACAAAAATAATTTTATGGTTGGGGGTCACCACAACATGAGGAACTGTATTAAAGGGTAGATGCATTAGAAAGGTTGAGAACCATTGCCCTCTAGGAACCTAATTCCTAGAGTTCAGATTGGGACACATAGTTTGAGAAGAAGAAAAATGGGAGGGTTCGGGGATAGCACCAAAACAACTCAAATGCGAGACAAACTAAAAGATAAAGCACAACTTCAAATGACTACATCCTAAGTCAAGACGAGTACAAGGGCATACCCTACCCACCTTGAGATCTTAATCTGAAAGCCATTTTCCCAATTACTGAGATGGAGCCAAGAACCAGTTTGTGGAGATTACTCCCCCTCCTACACCCACACACACAAGCCAACAGCAAACCTTACAGAGGTAAAAACCAAGCTAAAAAAACACAGCCATCTATACTTTGGAATTCCTTCTGAGATTTGCCTGCTGCCAGAGTTCTACCAAAATGTCTACTAAATAACAAGCCTGAGATGTATTACTATTCCTACCAATACAGATGTTAGAATAGAAAGCGCTCCCAGCAGTCAAGCCCACGCCCCTAGGTGAAGGGACAGAGCCCAGGTGACGGAGCGGGATAGAGGAGCCACGCGAACCAGCTTCACGCCCACAGGTCCCAGCGCAGTGCCTGGCCTACAGCATGTGGGAGTAAAGCAAGTCAGCGGCAGAGCCAAGACCAGGACTCGGGTCTCCCACACCAGCGCTCCTTCCTTTTCTTATATTGTGTTGCCTGTAGTGATACCTTTCTCTCTGTTTCTCTGACATCATGCTTCCAAACTATTACCCTATGAAAGGCCAAGCCAACAGGCTTCCAAGACCAGAGGAAAGATTTCCCGCAAAAAAATTAGTAGAGTAGGTGCTGAGATTCAAACCATGGGAGATGCTGGACCACATGGGCAATAGCTAAGCACAGAGATAAGCACCATTCCGTCCTCTGATTACAAGCACCAGTTCACCAATTTCAAAGATGCTAGCAATGAACTTGGGCAGAGAATAAATGCAAAGCCTTGTAATGTCACCCTCATGAAGCACTGAGATGATAAAAAAAAAAATGGCCTACTGTATCAGAACTATTTTTAGAAGCACAATCCTGTTTCTCTTCGTCAGACTAATTAACGTTCGGGACCAGGACTGGAGTGTTCTGAATGCAGGGGAGAGGCAGCTCATTCGGGTGGGAAGCAGGAGGCCGGGTGGCGAGAGCTGTCAGAAGCACATCTAGTGTGAACGCGCACACCGCAGACGAAGAATACAGCTTCCAATTAAGCCTGCTGCAAATATCTGGCGCCTACTACCTGGCGGCTTAAAGCAACTGGCAAAATGTGCAGAGTCTAAGGCTTTTTAAAGGATGAAATCTTCTTTTTAAAATCGTTCACATCTCTCTTTTTAAAGGGAATAAGTCACATGCACTTAGGGGCTCCCAGCATTTTCCCACCATAGCTGACTCCAGAGATGAACAAACAACAGCCTGAAGTGTGGGGGCTTGTCCAAGGTCAAATGCAGAGCTGACTGTGGGGCTGACATTCATCCCAGGACCCAGACTCGCAGCCTAGGTCATCTGCCATGGTCAGAGCTGTCTTTCCATGGGCGGACCGTAACCTGTGGTGCAACAGAGGAGTTCTTGAAAATCTACAACATGCGTTTTTAATTTGAGGCACAAACTGAGCAAATGTTTTGCATGAGCGATTATTTTCATTAAAGTATTAATATGAGCGTCATTCATTTACTTCAACCTTACTAAACTGCCCATTTACTCATATAAATTCCACTGGCTCAAATATCTTTAAAAATAAAACATATTTTTGCATGGTGGAAACTGTATATCTAATGTGTCCATCGATAAGAATTATGATGATATTGATAATAATAATACTAGTAATTACCCCTTATTGAACTCCTGTGTGCTCAGCACTGTGAGAAGCACTTTGTATAATAACAGGAAGAATAATTACAAAGTATCTACTACTTATTAAAAGTTAGCATGTCTAGTTATTATGCTATGCGTTTAAGTACTTTAATTCATGTAATGATCACAACAATTCTAAGTAGTTATTACTATGATCACATTTTATAGATGAACGGAGACTTAGAGAAGTTAAGTACCTGCCCCGCCCAACACCGTGAACGAGAAGAAAAGTCAAAATTCAAACCCACTGAATTCTAGAACCTTTTGTCTTTTCCATTACATGGTGCTACAAGCTCGTTTATAAAAAGTACTGGTTCAAGTTCCATTTCCAGCAAGGGTATTTATGAAGGTGAGGATGAACGAAATGGTGCTAAGATGACCTGTTCCCTGTAAATGCCTTGTCTGTGGGTTGGAACAAAGTAACCCCGCTACTAAATTCCCTGAAGAAAAATACTGCTCACAGCATTGGGTAATCAGATGATGCTGAAATGGAAACTGGTTCAGAACTACAGTGAAATTTGGGAGTAAAATACAATTTGCTTGTTGTTCATTTTTAAATATTCATAGCAAGGACGCATTCTCATTTTCAGCAATTAAATGGCTAAAATCTGCAACCTGATGTATTTACTGATCATGAACACTGCATTCCTAGAAGGCCCTACGTTCAAATTAGCAACCCCCCAAGCTGTCGTTCCAGCGGAAAACCAAACAAATGAGACAGAAATGTTGCTGTTGCCTGGAGAAAAATTTTCTCTGCCACTTGTTCTGCTGTAGAGAAAGGCTGAGTCAAAATTAAGGATGCGTCAAGGACGTTGCCTGCAAACCAGCTAGAAGAGACGGAAATATCTGCAACATTTCCCCTCGTTAGAAGAAGTGTGTTATAAGGGTTCCGTTGTGCCTTAAAGGTTAGATTTTTACAATCACTTAATATTTCACTTGTCTTAAGAAACCTCACAGAAAGGCAAGAAAAGGAAACAGATTAACAGGGACGTGAATTTATGAAGCAACTCCTAGGAGTAGAATTATAGAAAACTGGGGCATTTTGTTCTCTGTGTTATTGACAAACTGTCTCCAGCGCCTCCGTCACCAGGGGCATCGGACATCTCTTTCGCATAAGGATGAGTCCTGACAACCCCAGTGAGAGCTCAGTGCCAAACTCCCCAGGGCCCGAGGGGCTGCGTCCTCAAGTGGCTTGGAACAGACAAAGGACCGGGGGCTGGCAGGCAGGTGGTTCTTGGTGTCATGTTGTACCTGGACCAGCAGCATCTGGATCACCTTGGGACCATGTTAGACATGCAAACAAATCAAAACTGGGGGTGATACTCAGCAATCTGGGTTTAGCAACGACCCCTGCCCTCATCCTGGTGGTTCTAGCCCCTCACTAAAGTTTGAGAGCTGCCCATACAGTCTGCACAGCCTCTTCTGTTGGCTCCTCCTTAGCTGCAGGCTCTAAGACCTTCTAGTATATCTGCCTCCATCCAGCCCAGGCCTGTGCTGGTCTCAGCAGGGGTAAGTTAGCAGATGCCGAAGCACCTGTTGAAGGGGCTCTGCGGTGGTCTTGCTGACTCAGACTCAGAGTGTGATGCCAGCTGTGCCATCCAGCCGCCATGCTGGCTGTGCTAAGAGGACTGCAGTTCCATCTGAAATTCAGGCTAGATGGCTAAGGCCTGGTCCTTGCCTCTTTCTCCCCCACCCCAGCTCCAGCCCCACTCCCAGGGGAGCCGCCTGTGCTCTCGGATCTCCCTCCCATTGTCTGACAGCCCAGAGTCAGGAGGCTCCCTGATTCCGCCACTGTCTTGGAAATAAGATCCCTGATCCAGATTACAGTTTGGCTGCTGGCTCTGTTCCGCCCCACCCCACCCCAGTCCCCTGCTCTTTCCCCACTTTCTGGCTTTGTCCGTTTCCTCTCAGCCTGCTCATGCCCAGCATTCCCAAGATAACTGAGCACCACTTGAGAATCTTGCAGAAAATTCTTGGCTACGTAGACTTGACTATCAGGTCCTGCCCGGGACTCTGCACTGAAAGGGCCCTGCTTCAGGCCAATCTGGCAGCCCTCTCCCATGGGCCAAGCAGTCCTGGAGGCTAAGGAGACATGCCCACACGATGGCTGTGTCCCATGCTCTCTGGGCACCCAGCACCCTGTAAGTCCCCTCTTCAGTGGCTGGAGTCCATCCTTTTAAAGATGAATGTGCTTCAGGTATACCCCCAGTCCCCCCCCCCCCCCAATACCTGAGGAGCCGTGCCCACCGGGCTTAGTGTGAACTGGGGAACCTCCCCACCCTGTGCAGTGGTGGATGGTGTTGGGAGTGGAGAGAGAATGAGGGCTGGCAGGAGGCTGGGACCTCAATGTGTGCTCTTCTCAGGCCCCACAGATGGGAGGGGCAGGCCTGCTCATGCAACCTGGTGACAATTAAACCAGATGTCGGATGCCACGACACTAATAGGAACTCAAGAGACACTGTGTAGTGCACCCGGCGGTCTGCTTTGGTCCCCTGCTGGATGCTCACAGCCCACCTGCACCTTTATCCCACTGTGCGGGTGAGGAAACCGGGACTCGGGGAGGTGAGGTGACTGGCCCACCATCTCAGGACCAGGACACTGAACTTATGTCTGTGTGACTCCAGAGCTGGCGCACCTGCCCTACATGTGGCCACTTAGTCTCCTCTTAAATACTTCCAGCTTCGTGAACTCACTACTCCTTTGATCCAACCTTTAATATTTCAAGTGGTGTTACTTGTTTTTTTCCTCTCTCATTTCATTGTGCTTAAATCTCTCTGCAAATTTCAGCCATGTTTCCTTGTTCTGCTTATTGGAGGCTCAGGGGTTTAGCCCCTCTCCCACACAACAACCTTTCAAACTAAAAATGGCAGAATCCTCTGGGGCCTTTTATTCTCCTCCTCTTTTCCTCCTAGTGGAGGATGTCCAGCCCACTTTCTAACCGGGCCTCTGAGGACAGATTCCAGTCACTGTCCCCACAGCACCTGAGGGAGGTCATGGCGGGCACAAGTGCCACTTACCCGAGGCCTCGGCTAGATTTGCACACGTGGGTAACCGACCCAATGGTTGGCAATGCCCTCTCCTAAAACCCAAGCCTGTGGAATGTCACGCGTCCTTGCCTGTAAAATGGGAATGTTGATTCGCACCTGCCTCGTTTGCATGCTGGATGAGTATTATTCCAGGTCACTGGCTTTGAAATGACTCCCTGAGCTGCAGAGCACTGTGCAGCTGTGGGGTGACCATGGCAATGATGATAACGAGCAGAAGAGGAGGCTGATCGGGGAAGCCCCCCGAAGCAGGTGCAGAAGAGAAACCCTCCCCACCTGTGCCAAGAGCTTAGTTCCTCCGTCACTCATCCTGCCAGGGCACAGGGCCAGGTGCTTGTGAAGGACACCAAGCACCCGCACAGCTCTGAGAGCCTGAAAGTAAATTAAAACAGCATGATAATATACGAAAGGTGCCTAGAGGGTGGATGGTTCTATGCCCAGCAATGGAAACAGAAAGCGGGTGAGCCCATGAGCATGCTGCCACAGAGTTAACGCTGGGAAGAGCTGAAGAATCTGCCAGAAAGAGGGGCAGAGTCAGGATCTCCACCTAGACCTCCTCAGCTCCCTCCACTTCACCAGTTTCCTTAGATCCCTGGGTGACATGGTGTCTGATTTGCCCATGTGGATGTCTTGATCTGCTTTAGGGAACATTTATTCTCATAATGGGACCCTCCCTCCTGCCCCCCCGCCCCCCGGCTCATGTACCCAACTAACGAGTAAACAGACCACGTGGAAGTCTCCAATCCAGCATCGTGCTCTCCCTTCCCCTACAAAGCTGCTCCCTGGCACCAACAGCCACCCAGCTGTTAAACCGGCCCCTTCCCTGACTCTTCCTCCACCCTCACCTCGCACATTCAACTCATCATCAAGTCTTACCACTCATCCTCCTAAATACCTCTTAAAGGTGACGTCTCTCTCCATCCCTGCCACTGCCATCTAATCCACACAACCATCTCTCAAAACTCTTTGCTGCCCCCACACCCATCCTTGCCTTGCTCCAGGTTGGTTTTTATGCTACAGCCAAAGTGATCTTTTAAAAACACAAATCTCATCATGCCCTGCTGTTTAAAATGTGTCCATTGCTTTTAGGGTGAAAAAAGCCAAATTCCTAGCCTGACCCGTTAGGTCCTGCAGCATCTGAAACCCTCCCTGTATTCTCTAGCATCCCACCTCCCCAGACTGCTTTCCTTTACCTGTAAAACTATGAAGTGTAGAAAACAGACTAACAGTTATGCAGATGTCCCAGGGTAAGCACTAGAGCAGAGCCAGGATCCCAACTGCCATGTGTTTCTGGCAGGGCACATCTGCCTCTCCCCAGCCCTGCCTAAAAGTCACTGCTGCAAACTCTCTGATCATTCATTGTTCCTTGCTTTTCTTTATACTTTTGCCATTACGGTTGCGTATCTATAAAGTTTAGTTTAGCTTGTTTTGAGTTTTATTTCATTGGAACCATGCTGTAGATATTCTTCCATGACTTGTCTCTTCTGCTCAACACTAACATCAGCACACGGAGCTATAGTCTGTGCGTTTCCATTGACGTATAGTATTCCAGTGAATGAATACCCATGCTGTGTGTATTTTTCTGTTGATGGACAGTTAGATTGCTTCCAGCTTGGAGCTTTTGTGAACCACCCAGCTAAAGTTCTTTCGGTGCCTTGAGGGTCCCGTGTCTATTCTGCCTTGTGGCCCTCAGGGGGGGAGCGCCTAGGCCCCTCACTGTCTCCACCCTGCCCTCGCTGCTGGTGCTGCCACTGCATCCTGACTTCGCTGCCAGCACAAGGCCCACAACACTCATTCCCTCCCACATGCAGGCCTGCATTCACTCAGGCACGTGCTAGCAGCTCCTCCAGGCTGACCCCGGGGCTGCAGAGGCAGGGCCGGCCTGGAGGAAGAAAGCCATCCTCACTGAGCAAGTGAAGACATCCACCTCAGTAGGAAGTGCACACCCTGAAAGCCAGTCCCCAGCTGGACAAGGAGTGCTGCTGATTCTCACTGTGAGGAGCTCGCAGCTCGGATGGGCTTGGGGGTGGATCCTCCCATGCTGAACTGTGCGGATTCCACCCGCTTCCCCACCCTCACATTAGCCTCTGTGCTGAGAGTCGCCAGCCTCTGTGATGCTGTTTAAAGGGAAGAAGAAAAAAAAAAGGACGTTTTGTAACAAGAAAGGAAAGAAAGCAGCTGGAGGATACTCCCCACCATTTGGTGTGATAACCAAGAGCTTTCAAATGATTACTAAGACTGGCTTTAATTTTTATCTTCCTTTTCTTTTAATCTAGCAGGTAATTAGTGGGAAAGCAAACTCGTCCCCACAGCCAAACAGGAACCTGTCACTGTTGGAGCTCCCTTCCAACTGTCTTCACTAGCTCTTCCTTCAATCCTTTCCCGCCCCCCCCCCCCCCCCCTTTTTTTTTAAAGCTGCCAGGTTGTATATATTTTTTTCATTTAATTAAATGCATTCAGATGAGACATTTCCCATGGTAAAGGCTCTTAGGAGTAAGTAACATTTTTCCTTTCCTCCAATTTAAGAACTCCGCATTGCTCTGCGGGTTTAAGATATCCAACTGCAAACTCCCTTTTATGGATGAAGAAACTAAAGCTCAGAGAAGGAGAAAACCGTACCATTTACGGCTGTAATGGCGGTGCCAGGATTCACTATGAAGCCTCTGACTCCAGGGCCCCTTCTCTAAGTCACTCTGCTCACCCCTGTGCACTAAAAACCCGCGTGGATCTCCAGGCCTGCTTCCTCAGGGGCTCTCTCCATCCTAAGACAACGTTCAAATGCACGCAGAGCTTTAAGCACAAGATGCTGGACAGAAATGAAGCACTCACCAACATGGAGGCAGATTCTGCCCCAGCCATTCATGAAAATGATGCTTAGAGTTATTAATCAAAAGGGAAAATTACTGTCGAAACCGGTTTGGCTCAGTGGAGAGAGTGTCGTCCTGCAGACTGAAGGGTTCCAGGTTCGATTCTGGTTGTGGGCACATCCCCAGTAGTGGGTGTGCAGGAGGCAGCTGGTCGATGACTCTCTCTCATCGATGTTTCTAACTCTCTATCTCTCTCCCTTCCTCTCTGTAAAAAATCAATAAAATATATATATTTTTAAAGTCACAAAAAATGGAAAGAAACTAAAACAGCATAAAAATTACATAACATGGCCCCAACTCTAAATAATATAGAGAGAAGAAAATTTTACTGTTTTTTGAACTAAAACATTAATGAAATTCAAGTCTGGAGATTGAATTTGCTGGAGACTTTTATTCCATGCTATACACATTTCAACATTTTCTAATTTTCTACAATAAGCACATGATTTTTCTACGAGAAAACAAAATGTAGTAAGAAGTGTGTAACAGAGAAGTACCTGTTCTCTCCACCCCAAAGTACCCAAAAGGAAGCATGGTTGCTGGTCCTGGCATGCCATGGACCTCCCCAACCCTTCAAACCCACTGGCCCAGCTTCCTGCCTCCATCCTTCCTCCCCCAGACTTACACTTTCTCACCAAACCAAGCTCAAGTGAATACAAGCTCTTACCACCTCCAAGAAGCCTGCCATGATTACTCCAAGCCAGCTATAAGGTTGAATCCTATGAAAACTGCCATTCTTGTAGATCAATCGAAAGATCTACCGTGTTTCCCCCAAAATAAAACATCCTCCGAAAATAAGACCTACTTGCAGGTTTTCTTCTGAGTGAAATATAAGGTATCCCCCCCCAAAATAAGGTCCCCCCAGGCTCTGTCTCAGAATAAAAATTAATTTACCGTAAACTGGTCACTAGGGCCACCCCGACTGGCGTCTAGCAACCAATGACCTTACGTGGAGTCCTGACGTCACTGCTGTGTGGAGGCGGAGCGGAGGGTCACTGCTATGTGGTGGTGGAGCGGAGATCGGAGTGAGGGGTGAATGTGGGGCAGGAGAGAGGAGGAGGCTTTCGCAGATGCGTGAAGAACAGGAGGATTAGAGCAGACGGGATTCGGCAAAGGTGGTGAGTGCTGGTCTGTCTCTGGTGACACTAACTGATGCTCTCGGCCACCCTCATGATGACTGAAGGTTCTCAGTCAGTGGCAGACCCTGCTCCAGCCCAGATCCAGGCCCCAGCAAGCCCAGTGACAGTCCCCAGAGAGTAAATGTCTGATAAAGGGGTAGGCGGGATGTCTGGTGAAGGTGCTCAGTGGCACAGAGGTGGGGGGAGGGGGATCACTTAAAATGACACAGGAGGATCAGAGGGGGCAATCAAAATGACACAGGAGGATCAAAAGGAGTTACTAAAATGGTAATCCCCCCTCTGATTCTCCTGTGCCATTTTGATTCCTCCCTCTGATCCCCCCCCCCCCGTGTCATTTTAAGTGATTCCCCCTCCCCCCACCTTGATACCCCAATTCCTTTTTTTTACCCCTAGAAATGAGCACAAAAAGAAAAAGTTACTCCGTGGAGTACAAGAAAGGAATCGTGGAAGACTCTTGGGACCAAAATCTTACTGCTTTCTGCAAAGAGAAAATGTCGAGTATCAGATTGGTCCGAAAATGGCGAGCAGAGTATGGTAACCTCATTGAACAAGTGGACAAGTGAAATGCTAAAAAGCACAAGTGTGGATCAGGTCGGCAACCATTATTTTCCGAGCTGGAAGGCCTGATCTGTGAATGGGTTGTTGACAGGAGAGCAAAGGCTTTGGTTGTGAATAGGGCTCAGATTCAAGAATTTGCCCTTGCAATGGCACCACAGTTTGACATAGCCCCCGAAGACTTCAAAGCAACACAACACTGGCTGGATAATTTCCTCCAGTGAAGTGAACTGTCTTTAAGAAGATCTACAACATTGTTTAGGTTGGAAGATACTCAAGTTATTAAGCAAGCACTTGCATTCAAGTCCTTTATTGATGATGCTGACTTCTCTAAATTCAATCTTTCCAACATGATTGCTATGGATGAAACTAAAGTGTTTATGGGCCAATCATCTCAAACAACAATTGAACAGCAGGGTACGTCCTTAGTGTACATTCCCTCCACTACTTACGAAAGTGCACGTGTTTCCTGTATTTTGGCAATTCATCTGGATGGCACTAAAATCCCACCTTTAATCATTTCTAAGAGCAAGAAGGAAAAGATTGAACGTGTTTGGGTGTTTTTATTCTTGAAACTGAAAAAGCCTGGGCCACACAAGCAGTTATAAGGAAGTGGGTCGATTTAATGCTGCCACTTGTTATGCGAGGGAGCCAAAGAAGTCTGCTAATCTGGGATGCAGTCAGCACTCACCGCACTAAAGACACGAAGACATTTCTTTACGAAAGAAAAATAGATTAGATAATGATTCCCGCAGGAATGACGGCCTATCTCCAGACTCTTGATATTGCAATAAACAAGCCATTCAAAGATAATTTGCGCATGGAAATTAATGACTACATTGAAAATAGAATGGAGAGAAATCAGCGTGGAAACTTTGTGAAACCTAAACTGCAAGAAGTTGTGACTTGGGTGAAGAATTCATGGGAGAAAATCACTGACAGTTGCATTGCAAATGCACTGTGAGCAGGCTACCTTGACAAGAAGTACTCATTTAAAGACAGTGCTATTGCTAAACATGAGAGATTTGGTCCACTGATTCTGAAAGAAATGGAGTCACAAGAAATTCACCAGGAAATTCAGGAATTGGATTGTTATGATGATGTTCCAGAAGATGATGACATGTTTGTCATTGAATAAATGAGTAAATTCTTGATACTGTAGGATTCACAGTTTGTCTGGTTTGTGCTGACAACTACCATACTACTGTACCGTATACAGGTAATAAATTTCCTTTATTTTCATTTAACAATAAATGTGTACCGTATTCTTCTTCATGGAAAAATAAGACATCCCCTGAAAATAAGACCTAGAGCATCTTTGGGAGCAAAAATTAATATTATATAAGACACTGTCTTATTTTCGGGGAAACAGGGTAATATTGGTGCCATCATATGATCGGACCTACTTCTTGGCTCACTCTTTTTTGAATTTTGAAATGTTGCCAGCCAGGAGGCACATTGCACACAAATAATTTTCACCTGGTACTATTCTCTTTTGTCTCATGTGTAGATCCTGCTTTACGTTGGTGTTCTCTGCACACTGGCTTATGTTTTATTCATTCTGGTTTGAAGGTTATTGAAAATGAAATGGCCACAGAGTTTCCTCACAAGAGATAATCAATCAGCCACAGGCACTGACTCATGTGCAGTGCTTGCAGATAGAGATGAGTCTGTGCCCCAAAGTTTACAAGGAAGGCGGGAACCCAACCAGGCAGTGATAACACCTCATGGACATACATCTCTCTGATGGGCTAAATACCTTCACAAACATTCTCTCTCAATGCGAGAGTAAGACAGACCCGGCTTTATGTCTCCATCTGTTGCTCGTAGGTCTTCGGGGTGTCACTCAGCCTCTCCAAGTCTCAGCGTCCTCACTTACCAGTATAAGCTGAGCAGTGATGGCACCAGTGCTTGCAGCTGTGTGAGGCCGAACTGGGGGTGAGTTGACACATTCCTGTGCTGCACACGCTCAGCACTCCAGAAACAGCTGGTGAGAGAGGCAGAGGGGCAGCCCTCACCTCCACTGTTCCTCTGGTGAGAAAACCAAGCTCAGCAAAGTATAGAGACTAGTCTGAGGTGACGTAGACTTGGTACCAAAACCTTGGTATCCTGAGCACAGACCATACCGCCTCCTTCCCAACGCCGGCAGCTCCTTGTTGAAAGCACAGACATATAAGGCTCCCTGGAGCAAGGAGTAAGGAAGTTTCCAAGTACATCTGCTAGCCCTTTACCACCTGGAATGGCTCTGGAAGGGCTGCTGCAGGATTCCGCACTGCACTTCCCCAGGATGGGGATGGACCAGCCATATGCTTGTCTGCTGTCCCATTTGCTCCCTGTGGATAGACGGCTCGGCTCCTGTCTAATAGTTTCTGAAAAGACACTCTCACATCAGCTCAGGAAACGCCACCTTCCCCATACGCCTCCGAAATGGTTCCTTTGTGCAAAAGAGGCGTGTGCTGGGTACTTCTGACTTAATTCTTCCACATTTTTCAATGGAAGAGAGTTGCCTGGTTTTACGTCTTGCACACAACGTAATAAACCTATCAGCAGTCACGTCCTGTCTGCTCTCACTAAAACGCGCACACACCTTTTTCAGTTTGCTGACTGCCATCTACAACGTGAGAACTTCTGAGGGGAGGGCGAGGGCACAGCGTATCTGAAGCCAGGACACCCAACCTTGGACAAAGTGCTTCAGCTCTCTGTAGCCTCTGATGGTAACAGAACTATTGGGTTAACTTTTTGAAATTATGATGAACTTCTAGCCGTTTCTCCAGGAAAACTGCACAATTTTGTGTGGCTTTTGGGTTCACAGATACCCTTACGTCCTTCCTGCACTCCTGATTAGAAACAAGCTCTGGTTTCCTTAGCTGGACATTCACGGCATCACCTCTGGCCTCTGGGTCTCCATCCCCCTTCCCAGGGACCAATTTAGTACCAATTCTACGTGACCTCAGACTAGTGCCTCCTCTCCACTAACCCACTTCCTACACTTTCTCCCCAGCTGACTCAGATTCCCAAAGTTCCCCCCCAATAGAGCCCTGTGCCTCGTCTCCTTCACCAGGGATGGCCTTCTATCCATTTTCATGTTTCAAATTCTACGCGTCATTTAAACCCATCTATAGTGCCACCTCCTCTTTGCCAATGTTTTTTGTGGTTTGTTTTTTTAACTCTTCAGAAAATAATCTTTTCCTAGATTTTCCTCCCTGGGCAGTTTGTCACACTTTCCACCTCATATATATTTATGTGTGAGTCTTGCCTCCTCAACTGGCCTTCGAGCTAATTCTCTTCTGTAGTCTTCTCCCTGGCACACAGTAAGTGCTCTATAAAAACTCTAAATAATCAATACCTGTTTCTCTAATGCACACATGGTATAACTGAAATGCAAACGGATATGCAAATATTCATTTCTCAGTGTACTATTAATAGATTCTTGACTTATGTGAAATGTTCAAAGATGCTTGAGGTCTTGCTTAGGAATCAACGAAACCCAAGAATTTCACCAAAATTTCATCTGTGCACACATGGACAGGCCATTCTCCTGGAAAAAAAAGTGTTCCCAGAAGAACACTCTCTGATAAGAAAGGTGATGTTCCACATGTACGAAGGTATATTTAGTTGAGAGGGTGTAGAAACCTCTCATCTAGTGTTGATTGATTTCGGTAGGACGTACTGCCAATTTAAGGGCAGAGGTCTAGGCTCTGAGGACCTCTGATTAATGTGCTCTCAACAATCCTGGACAGAGTTACCATCCTCTGATGAGCTGAATCTCAAACAAGACAATGGATGAAAGGACATTCCTGATGGAAGAAATGAGCCCCTCCACTCCCTGCGCCGCCCCCCGCCCCCCACACACAGCATGGAACAGAGCCACCGTGAGATTCCATGATCTCTGTTCTCCTAGAATATCTCACCTCTCCTAGATTCCATATGGAATGGACCTCAGGTGGGGATTCACCTAATATGTTGGTTCTGAACATGGCACAGGGGCCATCCTTGGAGTCAAGGTAAGAAGTGAAGCCTGAGCTCCCAGTGAAGCTCTCAGAGGACAATCCTCTCTGCATCAGGGCAATAGCTGTCCTGCAGGCTAAGCGCTATCTGTGTAATAAGCCTGGTTGTTATGGTGACAGGAGGTAAATGAAACTGGGAGAAGAGGGGAAAACGTTACTGTGGGAAAGGGGCCTCTTATATAAGGTAGGTTCCAAAAATACACTTTTGAATAGGAGGTAAGCAGTGTACACCCAGCTCCCAGGCACTGCATGGCATCTTGATAGCAAGAAGATTCCCCCAGACTCCTCCACGCCTGTCTCTGGCTTCATTTTTATTACTCTGGGGTCCTAAATTATTACGATTTCCTGAGAAAGGAATCTGGTTACCAGAAATGTCTACATTCCAGAAAAGGAGCAAAATGTGAGTAAAATGGCTCCTTTAAGGGGTAAACTGACTTCCCCAAAATTAATCAATTGATGGCATCATCTTGTTTTTAAGTTAATCAGGGAATGCAATTTATTCACTTCTATTTCTGATCAAATTAAAAAAAATTTTTTTTCAAGCTACCCAAATACCTATTATTTAATAAGGAGAGCGGGGGAGGATGTTCTGTTGATTTTCCTGATTTCCTCCTTTATGAGCTTAGCCTTGAATTGAAGTAGAAGCTGAAAGTCAATGGAGCATTGTAGCAAAACGAAGAGAACCCTGGGGTAGAAGTCAGAGGATCCACAGCTCATCTGCTCTGCCTCTAACCAGCTTTGTGATTTGGGGCAAATTACTGACCTCCTTCCCAGTTTTATCTTCTACGATTCAGAACCACTATACATACAATTCTGTTAAGCTGCCCCATAGCTGGTGACTTAGCTGTCACCGTCAGCATAACTGTAAAGTCTGACTGGCCACCTGGTGACCCGAAGAACTCGAGTTTGTCTAAGGCTCTCCCCCATGTGTCATTTCATATGACGACCATGACAATGCAGCCCAGGAAATGCCGGATCCCATCTTATAGACAAGATCAGAGAACAAAGCCACCTGGCCAAGCTCCTGGAGCAATGATCAGAGATTGAGGACATACATTATCCCAAACCTGATGGGTGCCCACAACCTGGGCATGTGCCCCGACCAGGAATCAAATCCCACATCTTTCAGTGTACAGGACGATGCTCCAACCAACTGAACCACACCAGCCAAGGCAAATTGTACATTTTTAAATGGCTAATTTTATATTGTGCAATTTTTACCTTCACATATGTGTTTGTATAGATATATGATGGTTCCAGAGTCCTATCCCACTAGTCTCCCTATTCCAATGTCCCAACAGTGCCTCCAAAGAGACCTGGTATGAAAATGAATATACTAACGACTTATTACAAAACTAGAGGCTTGGTGCATGAAATTCGTGCACTGGGGAGGGGAGGGCCCCTCAGCTTGGCCTGCACCCTCTCACAGTCCAGGACCCCTCGCTCCTTACCACCCACCTGCTTACTAGTCCTTACTGCTAGGCTCACTGCTCCTTAACGCTGCCATGGAGACAGGAGAGGCTCCCGCCACACCCACTGAGCTCACCAGCCATGAGCCTGGCTTCTGGCTGAGCGGCACTCCTCCTGTGGGAGCGCACTGACCACCAGGGGGCAACTCCTGCATTGAGCATCTGCCCCCTGGTCGTCAGTGCTCATCATAGCGACTGGTCGTTCTGCTGTAACTAACAGTCGCTTAGGCTTTTATTATATACCAGTAGATGTTATCATAGTTCCAAATAGTTCTCATATGACAGTGATTTTATTCCTAACCCAACAAATAAATATGCCTGGGCGTGTTACATCTTGCTAGTTGGAAACAGACGTTTCCATTGGGCAACCAGCGTCAATGTCAAAGTGATCCAGTAGCTTCAGTTTTAGGATATATTATTGGTTTTAAACTCAAAATTTAAGTATACAGAAAAGATAACAGGAAGTGAGCATTATTTTTGTGTTGTTTTTTAAAAAATATTTTAGTAGATAACTTTATTGTTGGGTAGTAAATGAAATATTATTAAGTGCCTATTATATATTACAAATTTTGCACATTGTTTCACTAAAAAAAGGAATATACATGGGTAATACTTTAAACAATAAAAAAATAAATGTTATTATCCCCATTTTATAGAAAAGGATACTGAGGTTCAAAACTGCTCTGCAACATTCCCCAGTCAGAATTTGCATCTCAGTCTCTCTAGATCAAGAAAAAAGCTTTTTCAATTATGCCAAAGGGTATCAGCAAGTTCTTGCCCCAGAGAAGGCATGAGGACTGATTTCAATCCCACCACGAACATGACTGCAGCCTATAGGCCCCGGAGTGTGTGAAGATGCACACACATACTAGGCCCTTCTAGTACCTCCTCTGCATTGTCTCAGAGGAATTTGGAGATCTGAGCAGTTGAGGCAACTATCTACCTTTTGCCTTCAGTCTGTGCAGAAAAATGAAGACCTACCTCAGCATCTTGCTAACAGAATATACTTAAGAAGGAACTATTGAGGGACAACTTTTGCTAACAAGTTGAAGATAAAGGCTAGCATATCATTTGTTTTCAGGGTTTAGGTTACATCCTATGCAAACGCAAAAGCTCTGGCTTCTAAAGGTAACGTCCAGCTGAGAAGTCTATGTGACATCATTTCCTGTAGTTGGAGTGACGTGGTCTCAGATGTGGACACATGTGATTCAGTGCAACCCTGTGCCTTTTTTGTGGCTATAAACATGTTGCTTTTCCAAGAATATCCTGAAACATTTCTACACAGAGGAGTGGAGATGAATTTCAGCCTTTTTCTCTGCCTGGTAAAGTTACCAAAATGAACATAAAATTCTCTTGTGTAGAAGTGCACCTCATACATTACAAAGTGCTTTCATGAACAATCATTGCTGGCTTTTTTTTTTTTAAGATGAAATTAAGGGAAAATATAATAAATCACATTTAGCTATTAACAGATACCCTTAATAATTGTAGGTAAGGAAAGGGTGAGATGAAAGAATTTTTATATTAGAATTGAAGTCAGATTCTTGAAGTTCAAACTGCTCCTGGTTATCAACTAAAAGAAAAGTCAATGCTTTTTAAATTAAAGATGAAGTACTGCCACTTATGACTTAATAAGTTGTAAATGCCTTTCCCATACTTCCTAATGGCTCTGTGTCCCACTGCTATTAAAAATCGCATCCACAGCTCACGTGAGCTATGCCGAATGCCAGGTGTAGGAGGTAAGGCAAAACAACTTAGAACAAGAAAAAGAAAGCAAGTCATGTTCAGATCCACTTAATGCAAAAATGATTTTGGTGGCAGAGTTTAGTGGGCTGGAGCCACATAATGGCCTTTAAACTTGTTCCCACTAAGGAACTATAATGCTAATGTATCAAGGTCACCTTTAAAATGCTTGAACCAGCATGACACCAAAATCTCACCAGTCTTTCAAGACCTAATCTCTACTAGTGAGATCAATAACCATTAGATACTCATCATAGATTTTTGAGAAATGAGTTATATTGCAATTAATTTGACCAAGTTGCATAAATCTGTCGCTTTTCTTTAAAGATGGCTCAAGAACGCAGCTGCAAGCATGCACACATGGACATTGTCTGGCTGCCATAGTGTTTGAGTTGCTCCGAGGATTTGGCAGACCTGCCATGCTGTCACTTTTAATGTCTAATGGATGAAAGCCACATCTGGCAGGCTCGGCCCATGCAAATGAGAGGTGACCATCCTTGGCTGAGTCTTGCCAACAATGACAGTGTGCACCTCACATGGTGAAGTGCACTATGGAGGGGAACTCAGTCAAGCAGGCACCACCAGCCTGACTCAGAGTATGACAAACACTCCATCAGAGTGACATTTCCTGCAGGGCAGTGGTGCCAACCATGGCTGCACGGTAGAGTCGCCTAGGGAACCTCAAAAATGTCTGTGGCCAGGCTTCCTGTCCCGGCTAATTAAAATCAACATCTGTAGAAGTGGGGGCCCTCACACTGGTGTGTCTGAAAGCTCTCCATACAATTCGAGAATGCAGCCAAGGGGAGGGCAGTACTGCAGGGTGGTTCTAACAGTATCTGAGCTTGAGCCCAGTCAGTGAGGGGCTGCAGTCCAGGAACCTGCAAAACACCACTTGCTGAGGGAAGTCAGCATTCCTCACAGTCTGGAACCATAGCTGACAAGCGCTTTACTTGTCTGGGAGCATTTGGGTCCGACTGATTTGTGGGGGGTATGGGGAGTGCTATTTGAAATGCCTGTCTTTGATTTTTCTGCCTAAAACCACCACAGTGATATTTACTCAACTCTTACTTTGTGGAAGCCAGGAATTTCCGGAAAGCAAAACAAACAAAATACCCAAGTGAAATGTCATTCATTTCAGGTGATTCCATGGGAGGGGGAAATGCTTTCACCAACATCCCAATATGACGTCCACTGGGTAGGTGGGACTGACAGGAACTGTAACTGTTGTAAATATTATAGAAGCACCAGAAGTCAATAAATTGGCTCTGCAAATGTCGAAAGGAAAAGTTTATACTGCAAAGAGTGCAGCCATCATGAAGAAAATAAAAAGGAAGCAATCTAATCACCATGTCCATGGTACCTGTGGGCCTCTTCTGATTTGTTTTACTCTCCCCCTCTGCTTGAGGATTTCAAAGAGAAGCACCACATGGACAGTGCTGGGCAAGAGGAGACCCCGTCACTAGGGGGATATGGGCTTTTAGTGAGACTTTCAGATTCAGATAACAACTATCAATAGCTAGAAATTCATAGGCAAGCTCCATCTCCGAGTCTTCACTTATGATATTCGTAAGTGAAAAATGATTCATTCAATTATTTCATATGTAAGTCTCACTCATGACGTTAACATGTTCCAAGAACTTAACTTACCTGCTGCATAGGGCAAGGGGAGCAGAGTTGATAGAAATAGATGATACAAAAAGCACTTACTGGTTTTCTCTTTTCTTCCTCAGTGGATCCATGAGGCGCAGGGTGTCTCTGATCACGGCCACTTTCACCTCCTCATCGACAACGCTGGGGACATTTTCAAACACCCCTGGAGAAAGCTTGAATGGGTAAGAATTCCATGTTACACTGGAGAGACTCAGGGATTCAGTATCAAGTGACTGTCAATACCCAGTGGTCAAGTTTGCTTATGTTAATCTAGACGAGAATATTTTAAAGATTCCCTATATACTACCTCAGTTTCATTTTACAAATTAACAAAATGCATGAGGAGGAAAAATAATAGTATGTTTTTCTGGTTATTACAATTATACATGCTCACTGTAGAAAATTTAGAAATATCGAAAAAAGTTAAGAAAATTTAAAATCCACATAATCCCCTAAAACCTATTACTAGTACTTGGTGTATTTCCTCCCAGTCTTTTTAATGCATTTTTGGGGGGGGCGGGTGGTGTTGGTGGTGGTGGTAATATAACCACTGTTAAATGTACTATTTATCTTAGTGATTCAAGCATGTCGACATGGCTAAATCATATTCATAGAATTTCAATTAGTTCATCTCCCGAGGCTAATTAGTTCATGTCAGAACTGATGGAAAGGCTCAGCTGCTTCTACATTTCCAGATCTTAAAAATTGGAAGAACAGCATGCTGGGAAATTACCACAGGTCGGATAGGTCTTACATTAATAAAGTACATTCAGAGCTCAACAAAATTGGAGTTATTTAGACTTAAACAGAACTTTGCTGTGCAAATTTGGGAAAGCTGAATCTTGTTTAGCCAAGTGAATAATATGAGAGCAGAAACATCAGCTGTAAGGCAATATATTCAATGAGATACTCAAAAGACTTACTTCTTGCTCATGTTCAATTCTCATGCTGGGATTTGCATTAACTTCAAGTAGTATAGGCTTCAGATTTTTCATTAGAAGAATGTCAAAGCCTAAAATCTGCACAGGATAAAAATAATTCAGAATTACTCCCTCTAGCTGCAATTTCTTTTCAGGAATTGGGGTTGGTGTAAAGGTCAGTAAAGTGAAAATAAATTGAAATGTGGCCCCCAACCTGGGCCTTGACCCTGGCTTCTCTTTTCTGCAGCCCCTCTTCCTCTGGGCATATTTGTCAAGCCAAATGGATGGCAGAACATTTTATAGGAGCCTTGATAATGGGATGAGTTCCCACAGTGCATTGCAACACAGTCACCATCATCTGCAGTGCTAGAGATGATGACCTCTTTCTTCTTTAACAGGTTTTTCATTATGTTAAGGATCAGTAGTAGTCCATCAACTTCTCCCTCTCCTTTTGCTCTCCTCTATTAAGTTGCTTCTTAGCTAGATCTCTGAAAACCCAAAGCTACCTTTCTTAACCTTGGGTGTGTATCAGTATCATTTAAGGACCCCTTTCACAACCACTGTGCATCCCCAATCCACACCTCTGAGTCAGAATCTTCCAGAGTGGAATGCAGACAAATGTATTTTGAATAACAAATTCCCCTGGTGATTCTGATATACCATCTTAGCTAAGGAGAAGGGACTATTTATAAGCACCTACTAGGTACTGGTAACTTCACCATTACATTTAATCCACGTGACAGTGTATTTGAAGTAAAGATTATACTCTTCATAAAGCAGAAACTGAGTCTCAGAAAGGCCAATGGATTTCCCCAAGACAGCCTCCCTAATAAGTGACAGAGCCAGATTTCACACCCAATCAGGACAAGACTACATAATTTGAGGAACCCAATGCAAGATGAAAACACGCATTTCCTTGTTCAAGAAGTATTAACAATGTCGTGATAGTGAGAACAGAGCATGAAACCAGGCACAGAGCCCTTCTGACCACGCGGCCCTGGGTGATTGCGAAGATCACATGCTCACGAATCCGGCTCACACCCACACTAACTCCAAAAGCTGACCATTTGTTGGTCATCTGCCCTTGAACCCCGCATGGTGACTTGGTGAGGCTTTCTCCTCTTCTAGCCTCAATTCAATTCCTTACAAGCCCTAAGCCACCCGTACATCTGCATGAAACAACCCTTCACCTAGATAATTCCTCCTCATCCTTGAGATCACAGGTCCTAATTAGATTCTGACTGAGACAGGGAGGATGTCAGGTTCTTAAGGGACCTTTCATTATCTCTACAGTAGGTGATAAGATAGAAAGCTTATAACATAATTGATGCAATCCCAACATTTCAAAAAATAATGTGGAGAATAAAGGAGAGAAAAGAAAAAGATATAGCTGCACTCTCCTCTGTAGACTCAAAAAGACGGGAGGAAATCCATTTTACTTGTCTAGATGGAATATGCATCAGTTAAATGATAATTATTAAACTATGACTTTATCCTTATTAATGAAATCAGAGCCTAAATGACCATTTGGGGGATAATTCAAGACAAGGTTATTCTTCAAAGAAGGGCAATAAGAATGAGAAGCTGGGAAAAGTCATCCTTACTCTATTTTTCTTTCCCTGGCCCTGAAACGAAAAAAATGGAAATCCAGTAGAAAACGTTACATGTATTATAGAGCTGCTTAATAATATATGACAAGTGGATATGAGTGATGAGGCCTGTAAGAGACTGGTGACATCATCTGTCTAACTTCAGACCTGGTCTGAGACATGTGATGTGGATGAGGCCACGGGGAATGGCGGGCTGCTGTACCAACGTTTATCATCCTTGGTCATCAAAGCTTACTTTTTGCTACATCTTAGAAGTTAGGACCCGGACTTTCTCAGCCTGCAGGCTCTTTCCAGTTCAACACACAGTGGTTTCATGAATGTAAAGCTATAGAAATGCTGGAGAAGGGGTGACAAAACCTCACCAGCCATGCTGACCTAAACCTGCCAGTGGCATAATATTTTCCAGAACCCAAACTTTAGTGCATGTAGCTGGAGAATGGTTTGGAGTCAGAAAGACCTAGACTGCAATTCCAGCTCAGTCTCTTATTCGAGCTAAACAACCCTAGGTATGGTGCTTAGCCTCTCAGAGCCTCATTTACCTTGTTTATAAATGGAGACAATAGTGGCTACCTATTGATCATGGAAGGAAAAAGTACCTAGGACTATGTCCATCATACAGGCGGCTCTCAGCATTTGCTGACTCCCCTTCCAGTTTCTTACTGACTCCCATTCCAGTTTCTTACTGACCAGCTCTCAGCATATGCTGACTCCCCTTCCAGTCTCACTGACCAGAAATTACAACTGTGGCTTTGAGTCCAGAGGAGTTAATTTCAAATTTTAGTTTTGCCTTTAATTTGTGCATGTACAAGCAAGTTACTTAGCAGCTCAGGGCCCCAGTTTCCTCACCTGTAAAATGGGAATAAGAACAGTCCCTACCTTAGTTCATTCATTTGTAAAATAGCTATTGAAATGCTCCCTATGTCCTGGAGCATCCTAGCTTCTGGAAATATAGTGGTGAACTAGACCACGTCCCTGTCCTCATGAAGCAGGACCAAATAAAGATACAATGTGTGTGTGTGGGGGGGGGGGGAGATAGAATGTACACTGAGTGGCCATATTATTATGACCACCCCATCAGTACTTTGTCAGGCCACCTTTTTGCCTTCAATACTGCAGCAATTCTTCTTGGCATTGACTCTAAGAGATATTGAAAGGTGATGTGAGGAATCTGACACCATGCCTGATAAATAGCACTGTCCAGTTCTGTGAGATTGGATGGTGTGGAACCAGCTCCCTGATGGCTCTTTAAACTTCATCCCACAAATGCTAAATTGGATTGAGATCTGGTGGTTGTGGGGGCCACCTAAGCAAGGTAAAGTCTCCCTCATGTTCTTTAAACCACTCCTGCACAATACGAGCACCGTGGCATGGCACATTGTCTTGTTGGAAGAAGCTATCTCCATTGGGATACGCCATCAACATGATAGGACGAACTTCATCAGCAACGATACTTAGGTATGTTGTGCTATTCAGACGTTGTTCCACACAAATTAAAGGGCCCAAATCATGCCAGGAAAACATGCCCCAAATCATAACACTGCCCCCATCAGCTTGAAGGGTTGTACTCATGCATGTGGGGCACATACTTTCAGGCTATTTCCGTGAAATTCTCACTCTGCCGTCTGCATGATGCAATTGGAAATGTAATTCATCGGACCTCATGACTTTTTTTTCCCAATGACCGACTGTCCAATCCTTGTGTTCCTGTGCGAACTGGAGACGTTTTATCTTGGTAACTGCAGACAGTAAACGTGTTCCAACAGGCCTTTGGCTTCCATATCCCATACATTGCAGTGTATGGCTAATTTGCCTACAAATGTCAGGTGATCATAATAATCTGGCCACTCAGTGTATTTTGCATGGTGCCTGACTGTAAGTATTAATGAAAGTTAGCTTTAGTTTATGTGTTTTTCACAAGTTCAAGGAAATATGAGTTTTCTTTTCAAAAGTTTAATGAAATATGTTGCACCAATGGATCTCAATAAACAGAACGAGGAGGAGCTTAGAGTGAACCTTGTAAAATCCGAGAATGATGAGCTGGCAGAAAATTGGGATTTACCTGATCCAGTGTTTTTCAAAATTGGGTGATTTTTTTTTTTTCTTCTGGGCACTAGAGAGGCCAGATCAGATCAACTTTTACCTATTTTCCATACTGGGGTTCCTAGGAAAAAAGTTCCATTGGAAAAAATTACTAATCTAGTCTAACATCTGCTTTATGCAGACCAGAAACCTGCAGCTCAGGAAGGGGGAGGCCTCTCTCTGGTTCCATGGTAAAGCAGGAATTGTCAAATGGTGTGAGAGAGAGAGAGAAGAGAGAGACCTTTTCGATCATGTGATACTCTGCCCTCCTCCAAGTAATTCACGTATGTATTGCTTGCCTCCTCCACATATGTGTTGCTTGCCTCCTTCTTGAGGAGGACCATGGGGAATAAAAGATCTCTAGTCTTCATCTCTGACTTCTAGTAGCTTCCAAAGTTGGGGAGAACACTAATGTGAAGGCTCCAAACTACATTCCAAGGAGAGGGGATTCTCTCCTGAGATCCAAATCTACACATCCATTTGCATCCAGGGTATTCCAAGTGAAGTCCCAGACTCCTCAAATCAAACATCTCCAAGCTCACTTTCTGTGGTCGGCAACCTCAAAGGTCCCAATGACCTCGACTTCCTGCTGTTCATGCCCTTGTTTATCCCTCTCTCCTTCAGTGTGGACTGAACCTGATGACTTCTTTCTAATAATATAGGGCAGAAATGATGGAACGTCACTGCCAATATTGGGTTATAAACTATCATGACTTCCACCTTGGCATGCATTCCCTTAACTCCCTTGTTCGCTCACTCTGAGGGAGGCCAGCCTGTGTTGTGAGCTGCCCCATGGAGAGGCCCAGGTGGGACAACAGCTGGGGGCGGAAAGCAGGGACCTGAGCCAGCAGCCATGAGAGTGAGCTTGGAAGAGGATCTCTTCCCAGTAAACCCTGGCCAACATGCTCACTGCAGCCTTGTGAGAGATTCTGAGCCATAGGCAGTTGGCTAAGCCTAGACTCCTGATCCACAGAAACTGTGAGACAATAGTTTACTAGTTCAAGCTGCTAAATTTTGGGGTCATTTGTTACACAGCAATAATTAACATACTATCTTTCTAAAGTCGACTTTGCCTACACAGTATTCCTTATCACCCAATCACACAAGCCAAAAATTTCTCCTTCATCCTTTCTATCTATCTGCACACCAACTCTTGTACATTCTACCTCCAAAGAACTGTCTAAATCTGCCCTCCCCTCACTGCTCCTAGTCTGAATTAGGTCTGCACCATCTTGCTGGGACTTTCCCATTTGTTACCCTGGGCACAGGGGGCTGACACAGTATTTTTATAAAATGCAATTAGAATATCAACACTCCTCTGCCTAAATTCCCTGCCTACAGAATGAAGCCCATGCTCCACAGCATGGCCTACAAATTCCTCTCTGATCTGGCCTCTGTATCACACTCAGCTTTATTTCCCTCCACCCCCATTCACTACTGCACATCTCTAACTGTGCCGAACTATGAGTAGTTCTAGAATGCTTTACTCCCCACTCTGCCTTTATACTAGTTTGCCTGGAAGACAATTTTACTTATCAAATATTTAATGAGCACCTACTAAATACTACGTACTGTTCGAGGCACTAGGGATAAAGCAGTGAACAAGGCAAAGGATATCTTAACATCCTGCCCTCTTGGAGCTTACGCTCCAGTGGAGAGAGAGACACAACATGAGAATTATGAACTTACACAAGTTAAGAACACTGAGTGTAACAATGGGAGAAAGGGAGGTTCTGGTGGTTTAGAAAGGATGGTCAGGGAAGTCCTTTCTAAAGAGGTGACATTGGTCATCCCACTGTCTTCTGACTTGTACTGATGTTAACTTGTTGGTTCTTCTTTGTTCCTCTGAACACAATGTGTGTTTATTTTCTCTCTAGCTGCTTTTAAATTTTGTTATCATCAATTTAATTATGATAAGCCTTGAGTGAGCATGTGTGTATATGGCTATGTATCCTACTTGGAGCTTCTCAAGCTTCTTGAACTATGGGTTTATTTTTTTAAAAGTTGGAAATCTTTGGCCACTCTTTATACATTTTTCTGTATCTTCCTTGTCTTTTATGCTCAGGGAACCCAATTATACATGTTAGATCACCTGCTGTTGTATAGGTCACTGATGGACTGTTCATTTATTTTTTTCCTGCCATTTTGCTATCTCTGTTTCATTTTGGATACAATCTATTGCTATGTCTTCAAGTTCACTGATAATTTTTTCTTCAGTGTCTAATATGCTGTTAATCCTATCCAGTAAAATTTTAATTTTAGTCATTGTATTTTCTTCTCTAGAAGTTCCATTCTGGTTCTTTTTAATAACTTCCATTTTCTCTTCAGTAAGCTCATATTTTCTTTTAAAATTTTGTACATAATTATACACCTTAGCTCCCTTCTTTTCAGAATTCTGCCCACAGAATTCCAGCTACCTCGGCCTTTCCAAAATTTGATCTCCATTTTCTCAACTCACTGAGGTCACAGTGATATGTTAGGTTTTTCTCTCCCATGTTCCAGAAATTGCCCCAAACAAAAAACCAAGTCCACTGTAGTTTTATTCCCCTTTTCCCCAGGGATCCCAGTGCTGGGCTATCTATTGTTGAAATTCTTAAAACAGTTATTTCATGCATTTTGTCTGGTGTTTTACTTGTTTGCAGGGAGTTAGGTCCAGTCCTTTTTTTTTTTTTTTTATGTATTGGTTTTGTATGTATAGATCCAGTCTTTTTTTACTCCATCATGACCAGAAGCAAAAGTCTCAAGAGGTGATGTATGAACAGGGACTGAATGAAGTGAGCAAATAAGTGATTTGGAGACCTAAGCTAAAGCACTTCAGGCTGAATGAACAACAAAACAAAGGCCACTTTTGAAGAACATCCAGGAGCAAGAGGGACAGCGAGTAGCGAGAAGTAGGAGATGAGGTCAGGTAAAAAGACAATGGACAAATCATGTAGCATCTTGTAAACCATGGTAAGGAGCCAGGATTTTAAATGCAATGAGAATGCTATTGGAGAGTTTGCACAAGGGAAATTGATCTGGCATGTTTTAAAAGAATCACTTTGGAGAAAAAGAGGCTACAGAATAAGAACAGGAATAGGGGCATCAACTAGAAGGCTACTGCTATGGTGTTAAGTGCAAGGTGATAGCTGCCTAGCCTGCGATGGTAGCAGTGGAGCTGGTTAGAAGTGGTTACATTTATTTGCAAGAGTTGCTTACAGAATGGATGTAGAAAGGAGGAAAAATAATAACGAAGGATGACTCAGATTTGTTCTGAGCAACTAATTGAGTGTTATTCATGAACTGAAACAAGAAAGACAATGGAGAGTTGTTTTAGAAGGGAAATCAAGAGTTTCATTTTGCACATGTCAAATGGGAGATGCCCACTAAAAATCCAAGTAAAAAGATTAAGTATGCAGTTGGTTATATCAGTTTGGAGCTCAAGGAGAGGTCGAGACTGGAGATAAAATTTAGGAGCCAAGGGCACATAGCTGATCCTTAAAAGGCCTGGGGCTGGATGAGATCAGAGAGTGATTGTAGATAAGAGGGGAGCTCTGGGAGTACTGAGTCCTGGGAATCTCAACACTGACAGGTCCAGAGGAAGGGGCTGAGAGGTAGGAGGAAAACAAGGAGAGCATGGTGTTCCTCATCTTTTTCTGCTTGGTGAATTCTTCATGCTGTAAGCGCCTGCTTCCTTCCCTGATTGAGTTAGGCAGTTAGTGACTCCCTTTTCTGTGCTCTCCCAGCATTCTGCACGTGCCCTCTTGCAGCATTTATTACAAGGAATTCCCACATATTGGTCTTCCCCACTCAACTGTGTACCTCTTAAGGGCACATCCACACCCACATATTCCTCAACTAGCTTGTCTCAGTGAGTACCCAAGGCGTGTGTGAGAGTCCAAAAGAAAAAGAAAAAAAGAAAAGAAAAAAAAAAAAAAGCCCGATATCAGAAGTGGTCAGGGAAGGCTTAACAGAGAAGGTGGGATTTGAGTAGTATCTTGTTGGAAAGCATTGGATTTCAAAAAATTACAAAAATAGGAGAGAGCATGGCAGGCCAAGACAGAAGAGAACAAACACAAATTATGTCCAAGAGACAGGAATTGGCTCTATTTGGTGAACCTGCAATGTTCAGGAAGGGTGGGGGGTGGGGGGTAGGGGGGAAAGAGTGAGGTTGGAGCCAGGCTGGGAGGCAGCCAACACTAAGCTAAGGACTTGGTTCTTAAACTAGGTGCCTAGGAACACTGGTGTTCCATAATGTTTAAAATGTGACAATTTCATGGTTTCATATAACCTCAAGGAGCTTCCTCAGAGCCAAGTTTGAGAACTGTTGTTATAAATAACAAATGATATAATAACTAAAACTGTCATTTATTAAGTGAATACTGTGTGCTCAGTACTGTGCCAAATGTTCCATATGGCTTTCTCTCATTCAATCTTACAACAGTTCTGTGAGGTAGATACAAATAGTATCTCTATTTGCAGATAAGGAAATTGGGGTAAAAAGAGGTTAACTTGCCAAGGCTGCAGCTAGAAGTGCTGGAAGGAGGAGCTGGGGTTAGCTCAAACCCAGGGCATCAGAGAACAAAACCCAAGGACTTGCAAGACCCTAGACTGTTTCTTTCCCCTCCTTCCCATGGGCTGTCTGGGGCTGAAGGGGCAGGAGAAAGTCACAAGAACAAAGAAGAAAGAGGAGAAGCACCTGAGGACCCACGGAAGGTGTCTCCTCCAGACATGGGGGCGGGAGGAAGGAGGAAAGGTCACGGCCAAGGAGAGAATTAGACACGGAGCTATAGGCAGATAGAGACCAAGCAATGGAATTGGGATCCGATGTTCTTGAACGCTGAGCTGGAAACTTTTCCTCCGCCTGTGCATTTCTGCCACATGAATCATCTACACCCAGACAGACCTCATTGTTTAAGCCAAGGTCACACTTCTGCCCTCAAGAAGACTGACATGAGGATATGTTGCTGGGGGCGACCAGGGAAATGACAGGGGGAAAGGCCAGAATGACAGGGCAGCCACGTTCCTAGGCAACACATTACAGGAAACTTGCCCACAGCCCGAGCTATGCCAGCAGCCACTATGGGCCATCACGATTTCCCAAGTAGTTATTGTGGCTATGATTGGAAAGGGGTCACAGTCACATATTTAAGATAAATGTACTTTTACTGGCTGGGGTTTATGTCCTGGAATGCTGCAGTCTGGGCCAGGCCCAAGCTACAAGCAAAAGAGGCTTCATAACAAAGAAACAATGCATCATACTATATATGCACAGAACATTATTATAGTCTGCAGAGCCCTACATAATCTTTATCTCATGTGAGTTGGGCAACAAGCCTGTAAGGTAGTTGAGGAAACTGAGGCACAGAGAAATTAAGTGACTTATGCAACATTGCATGGCAAGTCAATTGCGGAACCATATGTTGTGCCTAAATCTTTGGGTTCCAAGTTAATTCAGGTTGAAACTCAAACTAACAAGTGTTTTAACAAGTGATCTGAATTTTAAAAAAGCAAGAGATGACTCCAAGGAGAAAAGGATAATATTTTATCAATTGCTATGAGTTTGAAATGTGTGGTAAACACTCTCTAGTTGTCAAAGCCTTTTCACCTACATTACTTCACAAGGCTCCTAGGGAGAAAGGTAGGGAAGTGAGTGGCCATTCACAAAGAAGCAGAGGCCCAAGAGCTCCCCCTGGAGTTTACTTCTGGTGCTCTGCTCCTCCCCTGACCCCAGGCCTGGAAGCGTTTAGCGTGGTCAAGCAATGGAAAATGGTCACAGGACAGGGGTTCCATTCACTAGATGTGATCTGTCCAAACCAGTGGCCTCTCCCTGTCTGTTCTTCAGTTCCCCACAACTTGGGCCCCAGGTTCCACCCCAATGGCCGCCCAGGCCACTTGTCCACAGCAAGACAACCGCCCTGGCCCTCCACCCTGCACTCTCACTGTGCCAGAGCTCTGTGGCTTGGCCATGCAGGCCAGGCCCACATGATACTCCGGGAATAGCTGTCACGGCCATACAGATGTGACCACACAGTCCCCCGGGATGACCCCTGGATGCCTCCACGTTGCAACTGTCTCTTTTTTTCCCTAACGTATTGATGGCTCCGGCCAGGCCCTGTTTTTTTCTGGTGCTACCTCTAGGCTCTGCCCACTGACCCTTTCTAATGCCATAAGCTACATACCTGATGGCTGAGCCGGACATCCTGCCTGGGAACCAAAGCCTGGGAGTCCAAGAGCCTACGGACAGGTCTCTGGGTGACAATTAGCCCCTCCTGAAACTTATCATTGCCTGAGTTCCCTCCCGCCCCCAAAGGGTCCCGCCAGCCTGCCTGCAAATCCTGCTGAGTAGTGCCCAGTGCCTGCGGTGGCCTCCCTGGAGTGAAGCCGGCCTCCTCTCCAGCTGTTACTTCCCTGTCACAGTGTTAGACAGGGGACTAGCAACAGCCCCGGTGTTCATTGACAGGAGAACTGACGAACAAACTGCACACTCACAATGGGCTCTGCGGCAGTGGGAATCAAACGGCACCAGCGGTTCCCATGAACATGCATGGAAAGAATGTTACTGTGTCTACACACCTTATAACAGAGTTCTCATAAAGCTCAAAAGCAAGCAAAGCAAAACAATTTGTTTAGGGATACATTCAGGGTACTGTAAATATTTTTAAAGCAAGGAAGCAATAAACATAAAATTCATGATAATGGATGCTGCGGGGGTCAGAATGGGATGGGGAGCAGCACGGTAATTGGGACTCTGGGGTTGGGAGGTGGGTTGGGGATGATTATTTTGTTGTTCTGTGAATATATGCTTACATATATGTCTGTGAATTCTTTTTTTATATATCAAATGCTGCAAGATAGTTTAAAAGATTAGATGGAGAGGTCCCAGGCTCCGTCTTATTAACTCCTTCCCATTCTGTTTATCTGGTGGCAGAAAACTGCCTTCTGGGTACCTGAACTCCATGTCCCTCTTTCCCTCTTCCCCCCTCTCCCTCTCCCGGCCCCTTGCCGCCCTCACCTTCACAGCCAAATGACCTGAAAGAATGCTCTACCCTCATCCTCATTTCCTTCCCTACCACACTCTGGCTCAGTTCCCTAAATTCTGACCCCTGTCCCATCACGCCACTGTCTCACTGGGAACTCAGACAGTGCCTGGCCCCCTACTCAGCTGGAGGTAAAAGTTGCCGAAAGAAAGAATGCATAAAGGAATGGCAGGCACTGTGCTTTGCATATGTTGTCTCATTTAATTCTTATAAGATCCTTGATCCTTGATCCTTTAAGGGAGGTACTACTTGTCTCATTTTATAGATGAGAAGAGAGAAGTAACTTACCCCAAATCACACAGCTAGCAAATATGTGTGATTTTTGACACAAAAGCAGAAGTTTGACCCTGGTTTATCACACCAGCAACCACCCCTCCCCACCTCGGGCCACCCCCCACCCCCACCCCCATGCTCATCCCCCATGAGGCCAAGGCTGGGAACTCCCGGCTGGGAACCAGGGATGGTTACCTGGAAGCATGTGGGCCCCGGCCTCCCTGCAGGGATGTCCGACTGGTAGAAAACTTTGAGCTCTGGAGTCAGGGCAATGACGGTCTTAATCACCAAGGAGATGATGTCAGACCAGACCTTCTTGATGTCAACGCCTTTGGAAGACAACCTACAAAGAATGCTAGAAAAAGTCCTTTTGCTGCCTGTGCTAGTGCTGTCTGAGTGGACAAAGTTGCCGCTGTGGATGTTCAGTGAGTAGTTGGTTAGGTGCATAAAGATGTGGTGCAGATTTTTGGAAGAAGGCTCCTGATATGGCTCTGTACAAAATCTGGAGAGTCCATCTTTGGCTATGTAAATCTCTAAGGGGTCTAAGGACTTCAGTAAGACATACAGGCGGATGTCAAACTTGAGCTTGTCAATAAGGAGAGGTTTGCAGATGTATTCCTGGACCACCGCCGGCCTGCGCTGCAGGGTCCCTGACAGGCGGATGTCACTGGGGTCTTTAATGAGGTAGATTCCGTCACCCTGACAACCTCCGTCAGGTTTCACAATAAAAGTGGGTCTCCAGGAGGGGTCACCTTCTTTCACCATTTGAACCTGGGGGAGAAAAGAAAGGTTAGCATGATGTTTTTCTCCTCTCTGGACCTCCAAGACAGGGCAGGATATTGGCAAAAGTTTAGTGAATGAGTAACAACATGAGTCTTGCCTATGTGACACTAACTGAGCGCCTGCCAGGGAGATAACACTGTGCTAGGTACCAACGCAGTAACCCAAGGCTTCCCCCCAATCCTGTTCTCCAAGAGGGAGATCGAGAACACAGTGATTTGCTGTCGTTAGACTTAGGTTCGAATTCCAGATCTTTGCCAGTTATTAGCTATAACCCTGAGCAAGTCATGTAATTGATGATGATCTATTACTGTTTAAGAGTGCCAACTATGTGCCAGGCACTATATTAGGCACTTTACGTAAGTTATCTAAGAAAACATGGTGGCTTATGATACAGAAAACAGGAGATGGTGCATCAGTTGTTAAGAGTCTGGGCATCACATCAGGCTGCCTGGTCTTGAATCCTGGCCCTACTACTTACTGTGTGACCTTGGGCAAATTACTTAAGTTATCTGTGCCTTCCTCATCTGTAAAAGAGGAGAAAGAGTGTTCTGAGAATGAATGAGATAATAAGTGCAAAGGGCAAAGCCCACAGGCCCTGACACATCCAAGACAGCCATCCAGCCTAGCTGAGGCTGTTTTTCAAAGATGGAGTAAGTATCTTGCTAGCTAACAGAGGGGCGGAACTGGGATCAGAATCCAGATCAAAGACTCTAATGGGCTTGTACCTCCCTCTGTACTGCCATATCTGAGTTCCTTATCTTAAAAATGGGGATATAAAACAAACCCTCATGGATCATTGTAAAGAAGAAATAAACTAAAAAGTGCAAAGGGCCAAGCACATACTAAACACAGAGCCAGTGCACAGAAATGCTAGTTTCCTCATTTATATCTCTTACTAGGCTCACCTAGTAGATGTAGCCAATCCTTCAGTCTATTGAGACCTTTATGAAACTAGATTCTGCCATCCATAATATTTGCTGTCCTACCAGCTCCAGGTCAGCAGGACATTCATATAATTTTCCAGGCCACTTGACCAGTCCAGACAGTCAGTCTGGATCCAGGTCTGCATAATTCATAGGCAGCCAGTTCCCTCGGACTCTTGACATATCCTTCATGCAGCCATGGGGAATGTATGGGCTGAACGCCAGGAGAGGTTTTCACAGGGAGTGAGGTGAAGGGGCTGGAGGAAATTCAGGATGGGCTTTAAGCCACCCTCTCTGCCACATCTGGCATGAAAGAGCCCACGATCAAGCCTTCCGTCCATTCTGGAGTCTGTAACTCAGAGTGCAGGCGGCATGCCCCAGCGCTGGGCTTGCCCTGGCCTCCACCTTTGCTGTGTAAGCCCAACCCAGGACATGTGCACGCTGAGTTCTACTTATCTCTCTGACCAGCCTATATTTCTAAGTGAAGCTTTTGCCAATTCCTTGGGCACTATCAGTTACTCCAGGCTTGTAAAAGATCTTTAACAATGGAGAAACACTTAAAGCCTTAATAATGGCCCACATCAATTTTTCCCCCTTGTCAGCAGGATTCGAGAATGGAACCTCACCAGAGATCAATGCAAGCCTCCCTGGGCCCTCCACCAAGCCTTTCTGACAACTGTGACCTTGACGTTGATGTGTAGTTATTTAATATTCATCCAAAGCATTCATACATTTGGCCCTTTACAGTAAATAGAAGTGTGCTGGAGAAATGGCAGTTATGGATCAGGAAGTGAAAAATGTCAGGTTTGCACCGATGGGTAATTCCTCCCTCTGGAAAGCTTTTGCAATGCTGAAGATGCTAACAGTTTAATATATTATCCGGAGCAATATTTTCTCCTTTGAATCCAGTATATGCCTTAAATAAATTAAACTGCATGGTCAATAGTCTCTGCCATTCATTGCATTACTGGATATTTCTTTTGCTCTTTGCCAGTGTAGTACCATACAAATCAGGATTATTAATACTAACAGAATCGCTGAATTTCTAGAACTGGAATGATCCTCGGAGATCAGCACAGCCCAGTCCTCTATAATTCAAATGCCGAAGCTGACGCTCTGAGAGGTGACATGACTTGCTTGGGTCCCACAACTGGCTAGGGGGATGATGAGGTTGAAAGCTGAGGTCTTTACACCCCACTGCACATTCCCTGTGTCATTTTTACCTCTGATGAAATTTTTCTGAATACTATAGGAAAGATTCTCTTAGTGGAGCAGACAGCATTGGCCTCTGTTCTCACATGAAAGAGAGTAGCCCCTGAGCATGGCCTCCTTGGAACTGGAAGCACAGACCCCGAGTTTGCCAGGGCCTTCTGTTTGGGTTCCTGGCACAGTCGATGGGAAAGCCAGATAGCTGTGCTGAATGTGCTTCCCCAGCCCCCAGATCTTTCAGCAACTTCTATTTTAAAAAGGGAGAGATTTCTAAAATTTCAAATCCATTCTCCTCTGAGGTTTCACTCAAGGGTGACCCTTTCCTCCCAGCTATTTAAAGTTATTAATGTGAAGAATTAATGCATTGGTTCTTAGCAAGAAGTCATGGGCCAGAATCTAAATATAATCTATATAACCAGTTCCCAACCCCTGAAATTCTGATTTAATAGATGTGGGGAAAGAGCTGGGCAGGTGTACTTTGGAAAAAGCATGGTGGGTGATTCTGATGTTCACTCAGTTTGAGAGCCACTGGACTAATGAGACTTAACTAAAAAGATAATCTGGGATTAACATACTAAATGAAGTTTTCTGCATCGATGTCAGCTTGAACATGAGGAAGACCTGCACTTAGGCTAAAGCTGATGGTATCTCCCATTTTTACCCAAACCTGCTGTTGGATGTGAAATCCATTATCTTGTAACTGTATGCATTGATGGCTGAAAGAGATACCATGAGGATGTGGTGGCCTGATTGCTTGGCAGTCATCTAGCCTGTTAAAAAATTTATGTGTCTTTTACCGCCCCCTAGTGGATATTTAAGAAATATAACTTTGACAACCCCCACTCCCCACATTCAAAATTCTGGTTGTTTTTAGCAGTAAGACACTCTATTAGGATGTTAAAATTGTCTTAAAGAAGCACCGCTAAAAAGCTGTGGTACTGTTAAGGTAAAATTATACTTTGGGATGAACTCATCTCTAAGATGCCAGGGCTAGCCAAGGTCACATTCAGTTTTCATACTCTGTCTTAACTACTTTCAAGGGTCCTCTTTACTATATAGATTGGCCTACCTTTTTTAATTCTCTCAGCCCATATAAACTTCTAAAATTTGGGTCAACATGAATATGAAATTCTGGAAATATATGCCATAAAAAATCAGTAATTTTTATATTCCTCATTGCACTTTTTTTTTGTATTTTCTAAACTTTCTATTAGAAAAAAATAGCAACTGCAGGCAGCAGTGAATGCCTCTAAATATAAAGATTTTCATAAGGAATAGCTCTTGGTGAACAGACAGTTGTACCTCCTTGTTCATAGCAGCATTGTTCACAATAGCCAAAGGTAGGAAAAACCCAAGTGTCTATCAGCAAAAGAAGGATTTTAAAAAATATGGTGTATACACGTGATGGAATATTAGTCAGCCATAAAAAGGAATGAAATTCTGACACCTGCTACCACATGGATGAACCTTGAGGACACTATGTTAAGTGAAGTAATAAGCCAGACATAAAAGGACAAATACTGTATGCTTCCATTTATGAGGTACACAGAGTAGTCAAATTCATAAAGACAGAAAGTAGAATGATAGTCGCCAGAGACTAGGGGAGGGAGTGTTTAATTGGTAGAGGTTCAGTTCAGAAGATGGAAAAAGTTCTGAAGATGGATGGTGGTGATGGTTGGACAACAATGTGACTGTACTTAATGTCACTGAACTGGACACTTAAAAATGATCGAGAGGGTAGTTTTATGTTATGCATATTTTCCCACAATTTTTATAAAGTTGAAAAATTTTTAAATTAAAAAATAGAAAATAAATAGCTTTTGGTGTAATAGAAAGACTATTGAAGCGAAAGACAGAAAATCTAGCTCCTACTTCACTTCAGTTGGGTGACCTTGTGAGAGTGACCTTGAAAGAGTCACCTGACCTCCTGGCCTCTGTTGTACTCACCTATAAAATAAAGAGGTCACACTAAGGTTCCTGGCTTCTGCCAGCACACAGGTTCTCACAATGATTTATCTTGACATCACCACAGTTGAAGGCTGTGTTATAAACATGTAAGTGACATTTATCGGCGGAGAGTTCATACTGAGCTGCTGTGAGCAGCTCATCGGGATAATCTACCAGAGCGGATCTGGATGGGAGATTTACGATGCACTGGAGGAAGTTGGCTGGGCATCTGGGGGAAGCAAGCTAAGATATTTTGAGAGAGAAATTCAGCAACAGGAATACCCAGCCATAAAGCACTATTAGTAGTGAGGGGCAGGTAGGAAGACAATTTCTTAAAGAACACTATCTGCAATACCCGGGAAGTCAAAGCCAGTTAGAGCAGGGTTCTATCACTCGGGTGGATGTATGCTCAGTCTTAGCAACCCAGACCCTTCATGGCACAGGCACACGCACAGGCAGATCTTAAGCAAAAACATGCCCCTGGGGAGACAAACATGTCACAAAGCACATGCTGGACGGGGTGCAGGGAACAGCCCTTTCCCCTTCCAGCTTCAGAAGACAGAGCCTCATACTCAGGGCAACTCCCTACTCCCAGCATTCAGGCAATTCCTGAGTCAACTGAAAATTAGGCTACCCAGGGCCAGACTGTGAGGTAGGCAGTTGAGGCAAAGAGGAAGATCTGAGCAGGAAGATGCTGCCACGTGGTTTTTATGAAGGCAGGAGAGAGTGGCTTATGGGAAATCTGACTGTTGAGACCTGCCGGGCCAGATCACTGCAACAATGATCCCATCAGCCCAAACCCACCCGGCACGTATTCGGGGTCAGGTTCTGTGGGAAGCACCTCATGCACACTATCTCATTCAATCCTCAACAATCCTATTTTACAGATGAGGAAATGGGGACTCGGGGATGTTAAAAAAAAAAAAAAATCTGCCAAAGGTACACAGCCAGCAGGACCGGAGTCAGAATCTGAGCACAGGTGGCAGATTCCAGAACCCACGTCTAGAATGAATGAGGGGTATGTGAGGAAGGGGAATGGAAGACCGAACTTGGGTATGAGAGAGGGCCTGACAGGAATGGCCCTGAATATCATTTTGGAAAGTTTGGACAATGTCCTGATGTGATGAGGAGCCAGGGAAGGTTTTGAGGAGGAAGCAACATAATTAGCCATGTATTTAGAGATGTTATTCTGGCTGCTGCCTAGGAGATAGCCTGGGGGTAGGGTATGAACAATCAAAGCGCCACTCTAGAACACACTTGGGACAATAAATCCTGCCTAACAGGAAGGAACCAGTTGTGAGACTGTCCATGTTCCTTTCAGCTCCCCCCATAATGCCTGAAACCTTACTGCTGGAGCCGAATGAGGGGAGTGAGAACTCCAGGACAGCTGGTTCACCAGCCAGGCCAGTCAGCCCAGCCTGGCCTGTCCCACCCTCCCCCTCTCTCCCTGAGTTTCCTTAGCACAGGGCTCACACCAGGCCTGCTGGGCCTGAAGCTACTTCCTAAGGGCCCTAGGGCATCCCTGAAATGGGGGCCCCTAGGCTGCTGCTCCCCTTCACCTTCACTGGGACCACGCATCTGAGGGATGTGGGGAGCAGCAGAGTGCAGGGCAAGGGCTTTGGAGACAGACCTGGGTTGAAATTTCAGATCGGCTGCCTCCTAGCAGCAGGGCCCTGGCTGAGCTACCTGACCTGTGTTCAGTATCCTCTCCCATCACAGGAACAGCGCCCAGCTCCCATGCTGCTGTAAGGATAAAATAATGCCTTGCATTTGGACTTAGCACAGCACTACTGTGTTATTAGTTTATTCTTCTGTATTCCTCTGCCTTGGTTTTCCTGATCGTCCTCCAGATTCCCTACTGAGGCTCATCCCAGACCAGCGTGGCTCCCCGGTGCCTGGGCCTGACTCAGCTGTTTCCCGGTCCCCTTGGATGGCAGCCTTTCCTCCACTCCTTTGGACCACCCGGCAGAATCCACCTCACAGGCCGCACTTCCTTCCTTTCTCCCCCACCGTCTCCTCCTGAGGTCCCAGAAGGCACCGCGCTGACTCCATCCGAACACAACACTCGATTGCTGAGTAAGCTCCCCTTCCAGCTAAAATCGTTTTTCCGATACTGAGGCTTTCCTGCTAATGAACTGGTGAAATAATCTTTAGCTCACCTCCAAATGTATATGACTCCATTATAATCAAAAGCCCTAGCTTTCCTCCTCCCCACGCCAGAGTCCCTCGTATGCCTCTTACATTCTTGCCATACTTCACACACTTTAACAACTATGAGAATATCCGTGTCCCACTTTGCAACACTCACACGGGGCATCTCCCCTCCCAATGCTCTTCCACCCTCTGCAGAATGACGAGGGCCAGGCACTGTGCCAGGCCTGTCACCGTGTACACAGGAGATCTAATCTACAAGATAAGTAACAGCATATACATTTTGGGATTTTGTAACTGGAGGTTTCCCTCTACTGCATGGTAACCTGCAAGCCAAGACACCAGTCTACTGGAGAACCAGGCTGGGCAGCCAAGTGCCTGCCGGGGACCAGACAGTCATTAGCCTGAATGCTTACACCAGCAGAGTAAGGACAGGTTCTCCACAAGCGCTGGATCCCAGCCGCTGGTTTAAATGTCAGGGAGAAGCAGGAAGGTGTTGACATGGAAGGAATTACTCTCACACGCCTTTGATCACCGATGCTCTGTGGTGTTCTAAATGAGCACGCTGGTTGGCAGCCAAGCTGGGCGAGTTTTACAAAGAAACTCCTCCTGTGCCATGGAAGGCCAGCTCTATCCGCCACTTTTCCTTAAACTAACACTGCGGGTCTCCCCGCCCCCTCCACTTCAATGGGAGCAGGTGACCAGGGAAAGAGAACTTGGGCTCAGCTCCCCATGGGCTCATAGGGAATGTCAGCCCAGCAGTCCTTCCAAACCTCTGGCCATCACTTAACTTCAGAGTCACCTGTGAGAAAACTTCCCAGTTGCCTTCATAAACCTGAGAGGGAGTGGAGGACATCTCTCCAAGTGGGAACAGGCTCCGCTGTCTCTTCCCCCAAATCCACTTCCCTTGGGGGATGTCTCACCAGTCACTGTCCCATCACAATGAACTTGGACAGGAGGGGCGTTTGACCCCCTTTAGTGCTCGGAAACTAGCATGGGCTCCAACACTTTCCTTGTTGGAGTTCCTCACGACCAGATGCAAAGCTTTAAAAAGGCTTTATCGACTACCCGAGAGGAGCAGAAGGGAGGTAAACAGGAGAGATTGCAAATACATAGTTTTGTTCTCAGCATGCCAGGGCTCTGAGGTGCGCCCCCAGGCGGTGGTAGGCAGTGTGTTCCAGGACCTAGGAGGCATCGGGTCCCAGAGGCTCGGCTCTGAGACCTCGCCTATGACCCATAAAGGCAGGACAGCATTTCAGGATATCGGGATACGCTCCCATAAACTAACAGTCACAGGGAGATGTGCACAAAAAATAGTAAGGTATTTGTCACCTTACAGCAACACTAACCTCATCCATGTAAAAAATGGGATTACATTGAAGCTCTCTGGCCCAGCATTTCAGCCATGCATGCCCAGGGCAGACTTGTAAAACTGTAATGTACCTGGAGAACAGTGACAGGAGCTCACCTACATCCTCATTAATAATGTGGACCGATTATCATTTCCATGTACAAGACATGGTGACACGGTGACATTAGTCAGTGGTGACATTAGTCAATAAGTATTATAACACTAAATATACAACAATTAATCTGAGGGATCGTTTACTCTTTTGCCTTCACCTTGAATCCAAATAGGATCGATCTCCTCGTTAGTGGTTCGCCCAGATACTTTTTAAAGCATTCCCCGTTATTTAACAAAGGGCGAGTCCACACCCAGCAGAGATAAGTCTGAGTGCTTTTACTCTGATAAATCTTTCCACCCCGAGCTGTAAGCACTTCCTAAATATCTAGAAGTTGCTTTAAACGTGTCACACTGAAGGGAGGAAGGAGCAAGAGAAAGAAATGGCCATTCACTGAGCATCGTGGTGGGTGGTCTACAGCAATCTTATTTAATATCATCCCATGAGCGCCTGCCAACAGCCCAAGAGGCAGAGTCCCTATTGAGTTTTACAGAGGAGGAACCAGCTATTTTTAAAGATGATCATGTACAGGCTGGAGCCTGGTCACCAGTCCAGGTGGGGAAGGGATCCCCCCAAGGGAAATGGCCTGGATGGTTTCACAGGTCCTTCCCAATCCCCAACATTTGTTATTCTCTGTTCTCCAGGCCTCAGGAGTATCTCTGACTTCTGTGTGACTGGGCCAAGCCTCTTTCCTTCTCTGGGTCTCAGTCTCCTCATCTAAACAACGGAGGCATTTCTCTGCTTATGACGTCCAGGATTCTCTCTAGAAGCTCTCTGGAGAACACGGGTTATGACAAGACTGCCTACAGGATAACACTGAGGTCACAACCTTGCTCCCCCGTGGGGACGCCCAGCCTGTGTGCAGTGAGACCGAGGCTGCCTCCCTCTCTAGGCAGGGACAGAGTGGGGTCATCCTCATTCTCAAAGTTAGGTGGAAATCAGGGAAACCTGCAGTGTTGGACACAAATCTGGAAAGTGTTAAAAATTAAACGCCTTTAAGCCAAATACAGGTATTTGTGTTTCTTAAAGAAAGAGAAAAATGTTCCTGCTCCCCAGAGATCAATCAGTGTTTCTCAGTAAGACCGATACTGCCACCTAGGGAGGGTTTTGGAAACTTTTGGGAGTGCTTTTGGTTGTCCCAGTGAATGGAGAGTATTACTGGCATTTGATGGGCAGGGGCCTGAATGCCAGACTGCCATGCACTAGGCAGCCCTGCTGCACCTTCATAAAGTGGAAGACCTATTATGTATGACATAGAGATAGCCTAGATCCCTACCCACTGTCACATTTAAACAAAAAGAATTTCCCACATGATTTAAGTTGAGCACCACCATTTTCCAGGAATGCAACAACCATGTAAATACAGGGAAAATTATACTTCACCTCCCCCGCCCTGGAATTTTATCGAATATTTCAGAAGCACTGCATCGCTGAAGGCACGTAGCTTTTGGCAACTGAGTTACCACATAACACAATGTGATTATATGTCAAGAACAGTTTAAAATGCCAAATAGTTAGCCCAGCTAGTGTGCTCAGTGGTTGAGCATCAACCTATGAACCAGGAGGTCATGGTTCAATTCCCAGTCAGGGCACATGCCCAGGTTGCAGGCTTGGTCCCCATTTGAAGGTGTGCAGGAGGCAGCCAATCATTCTCTCTCTCTCTCATCATTGATGTTTCTACCCTGTTTCCCCAAAAATACGACAGTGTCTTATATTAATTTTTTCTCCCAAAGTTGCACTAGGTCTTCTTTTCAGGGGATGTCTTATCTTTCCATGCGCTAGGTCTTATTTTTGAGGAAACACGGTATCTCTCTCTCTCCCTCTCCCTTCTTCTCTGAAATCAATAAAAATATATTTAAAAAATAAAAAGCCAAGTATTTAAAAATATCATATTTATGATATTATGTATAATATATAGACATATGAGAGAGAATATGAGTAATGTTTAACCGAATTGTCCTACTTTCCTTATATCCAAACTCATTCATTATAGGTAGGTGCAAGCATCAGGCCACTTCATTACATATTCTTATGTAACTGTGCCCTCAGAGCAGTTACTTATTGAAATGTATAAAATTTTGTTATAAAGAGCTTTTTCTTATTTTTCTTTTTTAAATAACATTTAGGTGTTGTTGTCTTTTAAAGAAATATGTGTAAAGGTTGATTATATTACATTCAGGATGGTGAAGAGAATATCCCAAAATATTTTTATAAAAGGGGAGGCCATTGGAATGACACCCTTCTAGCAGTGAGCACCCAGCACCAGCACAAAAACACTAGGGCTTTTGGGAACGTGGCTGACTCCCAGGCTGGTGCAGGGAAAACACGACAAAGCCTGGGGCCTCCTGTCGTGGCAGAACAGACGCTCGGAGAGTCCACTGGGCAAATCTAGGAGCATTCGAGGTTCAAAATAAACAAAAGAGGATTATAACTCATCGAATAACATAAGAATCCACACTAATGTGCATGCATATTCACATAGATAAATAAATTAAAAGGCAAAGTTCTTCCTTGCAGTAGAAACTCAACTAACAAATGCAGAAGGAATGCTGGTTAATCACCATTTGGCAACCATCACAATAATAACTGATTTAGGCAAGAATCATTAACCGAGGATAAAACTAGAGGTAAAAGTTTGAGGAATAACAGGATATTACATAGTCTTAAATATCTTCCCTCAAGATACTTAATCATTAGAAAGGGGGAAATGGCAACTCCTCCGTGGACATCTGGCAGACACCACCTTAACCAAATGATTCAAGTTAATGTCACCAGCAATGAGAATATTGCCAGCATGTGCCCCCAGAGATGACACCCCTGAGAAAAACACAACATAGCTTCTGTGCTATTCAATGCCAAAAATGTATATCCTGAACCTAAAGAGAGAACCCCAGACAAACCCAAATTGAGGGACAGTCTGCTAAATACCCTGTGCTCATCAAAAATACCTATGGCTTGAAAATGAAAAAAGACTGAGAAATCCTTCCAGGTTAAAGGAAACTAAAGGGGCAATTGTCAAAATCTGAATAAATTGTGGATATGATTAAATTAGAAAATAGTGTTGGTCGATGTTCATTTCATGATTTCAATAATTATACTGTGGCTATAAAAGAAAGTACTCTTTTATTTAGGAAATATGCACGGTATGCTTAGGAGTAAAAGGGCATCATGTATGCAAATTACTCTCAAAACAGAGAAAGGAGAGCGCAAATGTAGCAAAACGTTAACATTTGGGGTTGGGTCAGTGGTTCTCAACTTTTTTAATGCCTCGACCCTTTAATACAGTTCTTCATGTTGTGATGACCTCCAACAATAAAATTATTTTCGTTGCTACTTCATCACTGTAATTTTGCTACTGTTATGAATCATAATGTAAATATCTGTGTTTTCCAATGGGCTTTCACAGGTTGAGAACCGCTGCTGTAGAGCCTAAGACCATCGGAAAACACAGATATTTACATTACGGTTCATAATTTTGCTGGCAACAGTAGCAAAATTACAGTGATGAAGTAGCAACAAAATAATTTTATGGTTGGGGGTCACCACAACATGAGGAACTGTATTAAAGGGTCGTGGCATTAGAAAGGTTGAGAATCACTGGGTTGCGGGAAGGGTGTGCAGAAAACTTTTTATTATTCTTACAATTTTTCAGTAAGTCTGCGATTATGACAAGATGAAAAGTTAAAAGAAAATGGAAGAGAGCCATCAGTTCCAAAAGAATAGAAAGGTACTTATTAGATCTCTTCTAACCAAACAAGTCCTTTTATCCTGCTCTTCTAAGCCTTCTAGAAAATGTATGGGGTTAATTTTTAGGAGGAGGCAAGGAGGCAGGCAATGGAAGTGTGGGTGAGAGGGAAGGACAAGAGAATCATTCATTAATGAGGCCAGAGAATTCAATTACAGCATCTTCCTAAATCCAAATCTCGACTCCGCGTCGCCTTTCCTTAGAACGCCTCCAAGAAGCCATTACCGGGAAGAGAAGTTGGACAAGAAACAGAGGAGGAGAGGCTTCTTCATTTCTTTGGAGATGAGGAAAGAGGGCACAGGCAGAGCAATTTTCATAATTTCCCTTTGAAAGAGGTACTGATCTATCTCAAGATTGGTTCCACTGTCTTCTTACAGAAAATTAGGCATCTCCACTCAAGTGACGAAGGCGACATCACGGAGAACTTTTGCAAAATGAAATGAAAGGACAAAAATTGAAGGGTGAAAGGTGACCTTTTCTTCGCTTAAGAAGGCAGGGTTTTCTTGACCTTTAAAACAGTCTCCCAGAAAAATGTTTACCTCTGTCACTTTTTCACAGCTTGCCTTTCTTTAGGGGGGAGTGGGAGACATTTAAAGCAGCAGCACTTTAATGATCATACTTACTTCAAAATTCCTCATACAAAATCAGGACTGCAAAACAGTGAGATTATAAGTTGTGATTTAAAGTGCTAGATGTATTTGGGACCAAATGGAAATGTAGAAATTAAACAATAGAGTTTCTACTTTTAAAAGTATGATTGCACTAGGCTGCTTATGGCGGGGGAGGGAGAACCTTAGCAGGAAAATGTTTAAGCCAAGCTTGATGCCATTCAGTCAAAGAGAAGTCTTAGCTCTTTTCCCTCCTAAATGATCTAGCATCAAATAATGAGATGACTAGTCTCAAGATTAGATTTATATTGAAAATTAAAATAAGGCCACTTCCAATAAGCCAGAAACACGCATAATACTTTGTGTAAACAGTCTTAGCGCTAGCTTAAATTTCCATCAAAGACCGCAAAACTTTTTCCCATATTCATTCATTTCACACACACGTGCTGGGCACAGGGCAGATGGAAATGACTCTCCAAGCTCCTGGGAGCCCCCAGGTTCTCAGGGACAGAAGATAAGTAAATGTCCATTCACTGAGGGGATAGAGTATGATTCTCATAGCATCCCTGCGGTGTTACAGGTTTTGAGGAAAGTGAGGCTCAGGATAATTAACTTATCCAGGACACACTTTAAAAGTGATGAAGGAAGGATTTTAACCTAGGTCTTAATGAGCTGAGCCCTTGCCTCACTATCTCTCAACCAGAAGCACTGCCACAAAATAGCGTGTTGGGGGGTCCTATAATTGAGGGAAGGGGTCCCAGAGGAACTGAACCCAGAGGGTCTGGGCGGCAGGAGAGTGGGAGGTGGAGTGGGAGAGGGGGTATCAGAAAAGGCCTTCATAGATTTGGTGGCATCAACTCTGACACAGGGAAGCTCAGAAAGTTTGTTGGATGGACGAACCCAGGAAGGTTGTCCCTGGCAAGAACTTGGGCAGATGTGAATCTTTCTGAAAGGGCTTTAGAGGGAACCAACAGGAAGGATGTCTTGGCTTAGCCAATATTTGCTGGCCTCAGCCAACCACCCCATAGGGCTCAGGACGGAATGTGCAGATACAGCTTCAGTGGCCCTCCTGGGAGGGTGAGGTGGAGGTGAGGAGCCAGCCGGCCCCCGAGGGTTCCAGAAGCAGCTGCAGGGCAACCTTCACCATCAGCGCTTCCCATCAGCCCAGGACTGCACTGACCCAGCATTTGCAAGAAGATGATTGATTACATAAGGCCGTTTGTGCTCCAACTAAGACCTTGGCAACAGAAATTTGTGAAGAATTTTAACTCCAGCAGAGAGTTTTATGGAAGTCCAGGAAAGCCAAACTCACAGAATCAAAAGGTTAGACGTGAAAGGAACCTTAGTGATGTTCTGCAATCTTTTCTTCTTGTACAGGAACCACTGGAGCCTGGGGGTGGGGGTGTAGATGACTTGGACAGGGCCCCATTCCCAGCTAAGAGGTGGCAGCAGGATATGACACCAACAAAAGCCAAAAACATCAAACTGAAAAGCTTCTGCACAGCAAAAGAAACTATGAACAAAACGAAGAGTCAATCTACAGAATGGGAGAAGATATTTGTAAACCATATAACTGGTAAGGGATTAATATCCAAATTATGTAAGGAACTCATACAATTTAATAGTAAATAACAATAGTAATTTAATTTAAAAATGGGCAGTGGGCCATAGCTGGTTTGGCTCACTGGATAGAGTGTCAGCCTGGGGACTGAAGGGTCTCAGGTTCAATTCCGGTCAAGGACATATACCTTGGTTGCAGGCACATCCCCAGTATGGGGTGTGCAGGTGGCAGCTGATTGATGCTTCTCTCTCATCCATGTTTCTAATTGATGCCCCTCTCTCTATCCCTCTCCTTTCCTCTCTGTAAAAAATCAATAAAATATATATTTTTTAAATGGGCAGTGGGCCCAAACAGAAAAGATATACAAATGGCCAACAGGCATGTGAAAAGATGCTCAATATCACCAATCATCAGGGTAATGCAAATCAAAACCACAATGAGATGTCACCTCCCACTTACTGGTATGAATATAAATTGGTACAGTCACTATGTAAAACAATATAAATCTTTCTCAAAAAATGTAAAACTAGAACTGCCATATGATACAGAATCCCACTTCTGGGTAAGGAAATGGAATTACTATGTCTAAGAGTGATTTTTGGCATTCTCAGATTCGCTGCAGCATTGTTCACCATAAACAACACATGGAAACAACCTAAGTGCCCATCAACAGATGAATAGATAAAAAAAACCTCTCTCTCTCTCTCTCTCTCTCTCTCTCGCTCTCTCGCTCTCTCGCTCTCTCACTCTCTCTCTCTCTCCGAAGAATATTATTGAGCCATAAAAAAAGAAGTCCTGCCATTTGCTTTCTTTAAATTTAATTTTCATTGATTTAAGAGAGGAAGAGAGAAATAGAAAAATCAATGATCAGCTATCTCCTGCTGGGGATCAAGCCCAAAACCTGGGTATGTGCTCTGATTGGGAATCAAACCCTGATCTCCTGGTTCATAGGTCAATGTTCAACCACTGAGCCACACTGGCCAGGCAATCCTGCCATTTGCAACACATGACAAATTCAAGTTTGTGGAATTGTGGTTGTCAGGGATTGGGATGAGGGATGAGGGAAATGGGGAGATATTGGACAAAGGATACAAACTTCCAGTTATAAGATAAATAGTTCTGAGAATCTAATAGATAGCATGGTGACTATAGTTCACAATACTGGTTTATATACTTGAAAGTTGCTAAGAAAGAAGATCTTGAATGTTCTCACCACAAAAATATTGTAATTAATGTGAGATGATGAATGTGTTCACAACCTTATTATGATGATCATTTTGCTATATATGTGTGCATCTAATCATCATGATGTAAAAATATACAATACTAAAGGCCCGGTGCACGAAATTCGTGTACTTGGGGTGGGGGTGTCCCTCAGCCCGGCTGCGCCCTCTCACAGTCTGGGAGCCCTTGGGGAATATCTGACTGACAGACATAGTTAGCACTGCTGTGGAGGTGGGAGAGGCTCCCACCACCTCCGCTGTGCTCACCCGCTGTGAGCCCGGCTTCTGGCTGAGCGGTGCTTCCACCAGGGGAAGCTTCTGCATTGAGCATCTGCTCCCTGGAGGTCAGTGCTCATCATAGCGACAAGTCATTTTGCCTTCAGTTGATTTGCATATTAGCCTTTTATTATATAGGATTATGTCTCAATTATATCTCAATAAAACTGGGGGTTAGGGGAAAGGAGGTGGAACCAGAAGTGGAGCAGGGCTCCTGACCCTGGTTCAGTGTTTCATTTCACATTTAACAATTGCATAGGGCAAGGATACATTGAGCCTGTACCCCTAGCACTTGGCACTTAGTAGGTCTCAGGAAATGTTTGAACTGTACTGAGTCAGAGGTCTGAGTGCACTAGCTGTTGTAGAGTCATGGGTAACCATGAGCAAGAACCCTTGATTCTGAACCTCTGTCTTCTCATCTGTAAATTGGAGATAATGATAATTCCCCAAATTGAGGGAGGATAACAGAGGCCATACATATAAAAAGCACATGGTGAACTGGGAAGCACCACACAGATGCCAGTGTCACTCGGGCCTATTAAAAGGATGTCCTAATGAACAGGACCTAACCATGCTTTTCCAGAGATGAGCACCATCTTGAGTTTCGGATGCAATTTTTCCAGTAAACAAATTGAGCTGTTAAGCAAGGGACACAAGAACAGCATGATATATCTAAGCAGGCGGTGAAGTTCTATTTTTGGCAACAAAGGCAATAAAACTTGAAGCATCCAGGGAGGTGAAAGCATGGTGCCTACATCGTCTCTGCCAGCAGCTCTGAATCATCTGCCTGCTTCTGACAGCTGGAACCCCCTCACTTTTGTCTTGTCTTCTACTGGTTATGCACCAGAACCCTGGCCTCCCGGGATGCCAGGCTGCATAAGCAGAAGGCATTCTGGTCTCCCTGACAGCTCCCGAGCCTGTGCCCGTGTGCAGAACTCTGTGTGGGGCAGGGTCTGGGCATCATTGGGAAAGGTCAGCAGCCCAACCACCATCTCACCGGATGCCATGACTTTGGTCAGTTCCTCCTGGCCCAGGTGTGGCCCACACCCTTTTAAAGTGACAGGTTAGGTCAGGCAAATATCCTTGGCCTTGGAGAAGCTAACTTTTGATGGCTAAACTCACAAGAGACATTATTATAAACCATACATATTAATTTGCAATTCAATTTGGCAAATATACTTGACTTCCCACTATAGCCAGGCACTGTGACAAGAAGCACTAGGGATACAATGGTGAGTAAGACTGATCCAGTCACTCGCTGACCTCATGGAACTTAGAGCAGGAGAGAAAGATAACTAAACCTGTAGTCACTAAACAGTGTGATAAACATGAGTACAGTGTACGTTGAAGAAAGAAAACCAAAATGCCTCCCAGTGGGGCAGGGCAGAGTAGGCTCTATAGAGAAAGTAAAAGATATGCAGGGGTCTGAAAAATTAGCAACATTTGTCAGGTGACAGAAGGCAGCTCTGGAGTTGGGAGAGGGGCAGGAAGGATAACGGCCAGTGCTCCAGGCAAAAGGAGTGGCGTGTGCAGAGGCCTGTGCTTAAAGCAGCTGAATATGGAAGAATCCAAGGAAGTGGTGGAAAACTGGGTGCTGAGGCTGCAGAGGTGGGCAGTGGCTCTGCAAGGCATTGTAGGAGTTTAAACTTCACCCTGTAGGTTAGTGGTTCTCAACCTTCCTAATGCCACGATCCTTTAAGACAGTTCCTCATGTTGTGGTGACCCCCAACCATAAAATTATTTTTGTTACTACTTCATAACTGTAATTTTGCTACTGTAATGAATCGTAATGTAAATATCTGTGTTTCCCGATGGTCTTAGGCGACCCTGCTAGTGGTTCTCAATCTGTGGGTCACGACTCACAGGTTGAGAACCGCTGCTATAGAGCCTAAGACCATCGGAAAACACAGATATTTACATTTCGATTCATTAATAGTAGCAAAATTACAGTTATGAAGTAGCTAGCAGTTAGACCGTCAGAAAACACAGATATTTACATTATGATTCATTAACAGTAGAAAAATTACAGTTATGAAGTAACAACGAAAATAATTTTATGGTTGGGGGTCACCACAACATGAGGAGCTGTATTAAAGGGTCGCGGCATTAGAAAGGTTGAGAACCACTGCTATAGGTGAACTCCAACTATCGGGTGCCCTGAAGGTCAGTCAGATCAGCATGCTGTCCACATGAAAGAAAATTATGCAAATAAGCAACTCACCAGAAGTCTATTTGATAAACGTGGGGTGAGGACAAGGAACATATGCTTCCTATTGCAGCTTTTCTTTCTGCCTGGACTCTGACCCACTTATAAGTAAGTCCACATTTTCCTAGTTCTAAAGCCGGTGGAGAACATTGTTCCCTGGGGGTTTTGCAAATAATGTGCTTCATTCAGCCTCAAGGAGCTGAATCAATCAGAGCTAACTAAGGAGGGTAACTGGAGAGGACAGTGAAAGGACACCATGCTCACTGGTTCCCTCCAAGAAACTTGAAAGCATTATTGAACCGCTTTTTGGCTTCATTCACTGAAAAATTCTTCTGCGAAATACAAACTCCTTCACCATAATAAATACTGTTTTGATAACAAAACTGTACTTTTCTCAAATACCCAGATGGGAGACCATATGCAAAATAAACGCCGAGGAATTTTTTTATTGGCCATCTGCTAAAATTGGAAAGGAAGCCTGCATTCTCCTCTAGTTTTCACAGAAATTTCCACCGAGAATCCTACTTGCTTCCCCCTGGTGCCACCTGCTGATCATATGTGGAAACCAGTTTTGCAAATGGTTATAGCAGAGGGGTGTGGATCTTCCCCTTCCTTTAATGAAGCAAGTTTAATCCTAATTAATGTCGGAAATAAAATGCTCCCAGTGTCAGTTTTCAGAATGTTTCACAGCCACTCAGACCTCTTCCTGTTGCTACCAAGAATCACAAAGCAAAGCCCACATACCGCTCCGAGAGCTCACTGTCATGGCCCTGGCAAGACAGTTTACCCTCATAATTAAATGCACTATTTCTAATGATGCCTTCGGTTTCGCTTTACCAGTCAAAATGTAAAGCGAACCCTTTAATACAGTAATTCCACTGTGAGATGTCCACCTGAAGAAAATGCTGGAACAGGTGTAGAAAAATATAAATCTGGGAGAATGCCCAACAGCATAACTTATTAAACTAAGGAATTTGAGAGCCACCTAAATGTCCATCAACAGAGAAGTAATTTTAAAAGTTATGGTGCATTCATACAATTGATTATTATATAGAGCTGACATGGAAAGATGCCTAAAACATATTCAGTGAGGAAAAGAGCTAAAAAAGAGAATGTATGGTAAAATCCCATTTTTAAAGAAAAAAGCTATATGTATTATAGTGCATATTTGCTTATAAATAGGAAATAGCTGGAAAAATACACACTAAAGTGTCCAGTAATTTCTGAGGAGTGGAAATATTTTTTTCACTTTTTATATTATACATCCCTATGTTTGAATTCTTAAACTGAATGTATAATTTTGTAATAAAACAAAGGTGATATTAAAAATTAGAATCCAGATGTATTCTTTTTTAATTCAGATTTGCAGCTAATGAAGCATTTCATTGTCAAATACTCACTGGATGCTCACTCAGAGGTTATAATCATTTCCCCATTTAACAGTTGGAGAAATGGGGCTGAGAGGAGAAGAGACTTACTTGAGATCCCATGAGGAATAGTGATGGTACCTGGGCTTTCCAGTAAGTTACTATGATAGGGTTTTCATAGTCTAGTTTGCATGTGCCAGAGCCTGAGTCAGCAGATTCTAGATTATTGTCCTTTAAGAGACAATTCCTTCTTATGTTAGGGAACTATCCATTCTAAGTACCTTCAGCATTAATCAAATGGATGTAATACTTGAGAGTTTAGAATGCTAAAACAGAAAGAGGTGGAGCAATTGCCAACCCTACATCCCCATTTTACAAAAGATAAAGAATCTATCTGAGTGACTAAATTCAGAAAGCTGACAGTTAAGCAACAAGCATTTGCTCAGCTTCCCATCTTTCCCACTAAACCTCCTCCTCCTCTAGGGCTTCCCATCTTGGCAACTGCATCCCCACCAGATTCCTGAAAACATCAACTGTACCTTCCTCTGCATATCCCTCTCTGATCTGTCTCCAAGACCTGTAGATTCCACCTTTGAAATATCCCTCACATCTGTCCTTCCCTACATAAGATATAATGTCTTAATATAACCCTCAGCATCTCTTTTGCCTTCATACCTCTATGTGGGGATTCTAGCCAGGACAATAAGGCAAGAAAAATAAAGGGCTGACTGGAAAGCAAGACATAAACCATCCAATTCTCAGAGAACATGATAGTCTATATAGAAAATCCCATCAAACCTTCAAAATAAGCTACTGGAATTTATTAGGAGAGTTTAGCAAGGTTGTAGAATACAAGGTTAATAAATAAAAATCAATTATATTTCTACATACTCACAATGAATAACTAGAAGTTGAAGTTTAAAACCAAAAAATTGCCCATGTATCAAAATTTGAAATACTTAGGGATAAATTTAACAAAAGATATGAAAGAGCTGTGCATTAAAAACAAAAAACAAATCACTGTTCAAAGAGATTAAAGATCTGGGTTCCAGTGAAGATGGCAGTGTAGGTAAATGTGATACTAAAATCCTCCCACAACTACATCAAAATTATAACTAAACTACAGAAAACTCATCATTCAGAACTCCCTGAAATTTAGCTAAACAGAACTCCTATAAGTAAGGATATAAAGAAGAAGCCACACTGGTAGGAGAGGTGGAGACACCAATGTGCTGGTCCTCTACCCACATGTGGCAGATAAAAATCAGGAGGTATATCTCTTTGTAATTATTAAGTACTCATCAATTAAATGCAATGAATGCAATGAGGGATTATGGAGTGGATCCTGTACCAGAAAAAGGAGATTAGTAGGGAAATAGGAAAAATTCAAATAAGGTGTATAGATAGTTTACTAATATTATACCAATGCTAATTTCCAAGTTTCAGTACTTATACAATATATTAATAATAAGGGAAGCTAGATGAAAGGTATATGTGTATTCTCTACTACACATTTGCAACTTTTTTGTAAGTGCAAAATTATTTCAAAACATTTACAAAACTGAAGGCATTTCCAAACAAACAAAAGCTCAGAGAATTTGTCATCAGCAGACCTGCATTACAAGAAATATGTTAAAGACTATTCTTTAAGTTGAAGGAAAATAATACCAGATGGAATCCCAGAGCTACACAAAGGGATGAAGAATTCTGAAAATGTAAATGTATGGGTGACTATAAAAGACAAATATACACTTTTTCAATTTCTTTATAACGAGAGGTGTGGTACAAGAAATTCGTGCACAGGTGGGGGTCTCTAGACCTGGCAGGCGATCAGGGCCTATTAGAGTTGTCTCGGCCAGTCCTGATTGGGGCCAGGCCTGCTGGGGCTGAGGGCCTGCCAGCCGGGGCCTGCAGGACAGGGGGAGGGACCATGGGAGGTTTGCCGCCTGTGGGGGGTTGGCTATGGAAGTACACTGACCACCTGCATTGAATGTCTGCCCCCTGGTGTTCAGTGCATGTCATAGTGACTAGTTGACCGGTCTTTCTGATCATTCCAGTCATTGGTTGTAATAGTCACTTAGGCTTTTATATATATAGACTGACTTTTCAAAGCAAAAATAATAATGTATTATGAGGTTTATAACACAAAAGTAAAGTATATGGCAATAGCACAAAGGAAAAGAGTGGAAGTAGAAATATAATGTTGCAAGGTGTTTATATTTTACTTGAAGTAGGAAATACTTAAAGGTAAATGTGGTAAGTTAAAGATGCATTGTAAACCCTAGATTCTAGGGGCTGGACAAAAACGAAAAACACTTTTAAAAGAAGTATAACTTAGAAGCTTAAAGAGAAGATAAAACAAAACACTAAAAATATTCAATTAATCCAAACATATAGTATAAATAGAAAAGAAATAACAAGTTGGCATACTTGAATCCAACCATATTGGTGATTACATTAATTCGAATGGACTAAACACACCAATTAAAGGGCAAGGATTGTTAACCAGGATAAAATACCACACCCAATAATACACTGTCAAAAAGAAGCACTCTTTAAAAAATGTAGACAGGTTAACCGTAAAAGACTGGTAAAAAGATATACCATGAAAATTCTAAGCCAAAGAAAGCCAGAGGTGCTATATTAATATTGAGTAGACTTCAGGACAAGGAAAGTTACCTTATAAAAGAGTCAAGTCATCAAACTAAGAACAGAATTTTAAAATATGTAAAGCAAAAACTGACATAACTAAAATGAGGAGACAGTCCACAATAGAGTTGGAAATTCCAACATACTCTCATTGACTGACAGAACAAGTAGGCAATAAGTAAGTAAGGGACACGTGAACAGTACCAAGTACCAATTTGACCTAATTGACATTTGTAGGATGATATCCCAACAACTCCAGAGTACATTTTATTTTTAAATTCACATGAAACATTCACCAATATAGACAATATATGGGTCATAAGACAACTTTCAATCAAGTTAAAATGAGCAAGGTAATACCAAATACACACTCTTATGTCAACAATTAAATTAGAAATCAATAACAAAAGATATTGGTAAAATTCCAAATTATTTAAAAGTTAAACAACACATTTCTAAATAACCCAGGGATCAAATAAGTCTTAAGGGAAATTATATAACATTTTAAACTTAATGGTAATGAAAATGTAACATACAAAGATGTAATAAGCAGTGCTTAGAGGAAAACTTATTGCTTTAATGTTTAAAATCAATGAACTTAGGTTCCTCTTTAAAATAGCGTTTTATTTTAACTTTAAACAGCAAAGAAATAAAATTTAAAAATAATAATAATAATAAATAGATTTTTATTTTAAAAAGAAGCAATGAGTAAACCCAAAAGAAGTAGAGAGAAATAATAAAAATTAGAAATCAATGATATAGAAAATGGACAAACAAGAGAGAAAATAATAAAATCATAAATTGGTTCTTTGAAAAGAGCAACAATATTAATAAGCCTTTAGCTAGACTGATCATAAAAAAAAAAACCCACAAATTACCAATCTCAGCAATGAAATAGGGGAAGATCACTACATATCTCATAGATGTTAAAAAATAATAAGGAAATACTATTTTTTAAAATGTTATGTCAATTGATTTGACAATTTAGATAAAATAGACTAGTCCCTTGAAAGAAAAATTACCTATATGTATTTTTAGAAATAAAAATAAAATATTCCAGAAAGTTCCTTGCAAAATACCTCCAATAGTGAATTCCATCAAACATATAAGAAAGAAATGATACTAGTATTATATAAGACCTTCAAAAAACAGAAGAAACATTTGCCAAATCACTTAATGAAGATTGCCTGATACCAAACCAAACAAAGACATTAAATACCAGCGTTTCTCATGAAGAAAGACACAGAAAATCCTAACAAAATATAACAGTATATAAAAAGAATAATATATTAGGGCCAAGTAGGCCATATATCAGGTTAGTTTAACATTTAAAAAATTAATCAGTGTGATTCATCATATTACCAAAATAAAGAAAAAAACCATATCATCTTCATAGATACATAAAGGCACTTGACAAAATTAAGCACCCATTCATGATGAAAACTTTCTGTAAACTATAGAAGGTATCATCATCAAGTTAACAAAGGTCATCTGTGAACAACTTCTAGTTAACATTAACACCATATGTAACAGTGAAAGGCTGTATGCTTCCCCCAAAGACTGGGAACAAGGCAAGGATGTCCACTCCAATAACTTCTGTTCAACATTGTATAAAGGTCCTAGCCCAGGACAGTTTAACAAGAAAAAATAAATAAAAGGCATGTAGATTACAAAGGAAGAAATAACATTCATTCACAGATGAATTAATTGTATACATAGAAAATCCTAATCTACAAAAAGGGATTTCTAGAATTAATAAGGGAATCAAGCAAGGCCATATAATATAAATTCAAAATTAAAAAGCCAATTGGATGTTTTTAACTAGCAACAAACAATTGAAAAATAAAATTCAAAAATATCATTTTCAATAACATAAAAAATAAAACTTGTAGGGAAAACTATAAAACATTGCTGAGATAAGTTAAGGAAGATATAAATAAAGAAAGGAGGAGTGGGAAGACAGTAGCCAAAGAACTTGTATGCATATATGTATAATCCATGGACAGACAATAGATTGGTGAAGGCCTGGGGAGGGAGTGGGAAGAAGGTACAGGGGGTCAATGGGTTTGGCTGTTGGGCTCACTGGATAGAGTGTCAACCTGCAGACTGAAGGGTTCTAGGTTCAATTCTGGTCAAGGGCACATACCCAGGTTTCAGGCTTGACCCCCAGGAGGGGCATGCAGGAGGCAGCAGAACAATGATTCTCTCTCATCATTGATGTTTCTATCTCTTTCACCCTCTCCCTTCCTCTCTAAAATTAATAAAGGTATATTTAAATTTTAAAAAAAATAAAAAGCCATGTATTCAACCACAGTATGATTGTTAATATGTCCACTGTCTCTAAACTGAGCTATAGATTCAAAGTCCTAGCAGACTTCTTTGTAGAAATGGGACAAACTGATTATAAAACTGATCCAGAGATGCAAAAGACCAAAAGTAGCCAAACAATTCTGAAGATAAACCAAGTGGGAAGACTGGCACTACCTGATAAGATTGACAATAAAGCCATGGCTTTCTTAGCTAAGAGTAAACACACAGATGAATGGAACAAAGTGGAGTCCATAAACGGACCAAAACATATATGGCCAATTGGTTTTTAACTAAATATTTCATACTCAAACATACCGTTTCAATATGGAATGGGCGATTTGAAAACTGATTCTGGAACAAATTGACACTTAAAAGCCTCTCCCCACCCCCCCGCCCCTCAGTTTGTCAGACCTACTCCCTGGCCTTGAAGCGGAGCCTGACCTCCCACATTTCACACCCTGGGACCACACCTCCAGGATTCACTCACAGTCCCAGTCCTCTTACGGGCTCAGCCATCTGCTCCGGCTCTGTTGCTCTGGCTCCCTGGCTCCCCAAACCCTGACCCCCTGATGCAGCTTCAAATATCAGTATCAGTACCGTCTTCTCATGTCAGGACTTCTTCAGTTTACCTACCTGTCACCCTACCTGTTCAACTCTGCAATCTGCCGTGGTCGCTGCCAGTGCCTCCTGTGCACTGTTGGAAACTCCCCTGGCCGGGCTCAGCTCCCTGGGGACCGCTGGCCCAGCTCCCAGCACACAGGACCCAGGACACGGTTGCAACCACAGTGTGATTCAAGGCCACGGGACCGAGTGCCATCTACCTGAGCAGTAAAGAGCTGGAACTCGTCAGGCAGAATCCAAGAGCGAGGGTAGAAGTTGTACTCCTCAGGAAAGAGATTCTGCATAATTCTCACTGCTCTGCTCAGAGTAATTTTACGCACCATCTCCGTCATGCCTGGGGAGGAGAGAAGCTGTGAGGTTTTAACAGCAGGGGGCCACTAGCTATAAAACAGCCATTGTTTGGGACTTTTACAACCACCCACCTGACATAGTCACTTCTCAGACTGGATAAAAAAGGTCTGAGTTGTTCCCCACAGCGGTGACTCATTAATTTGTTAAGACCTACCAAATTAATGGAAGACCTAAGGTGATAGGTGGATTGTTTTCCTTACAAAAATGAAACATCAATTCAAAGGAACGAGTTTCCCCCTAGCTTATTACTCCATTCTTTGTCAGCCCCTAGATAATGAATAAAGAGACGAAGTTATATCTTATACTTAAAACTTAATATCTTTTTAAAATTTGGGAACACAATACCTATTTTTGGGATCCCTTCCATCTTATACCCTAGAGAATATTATCTAGTAGACTGTGCTTAAATCATGAGAAGCTTAATTAAATTGTTTGTTTTAATCTTTCATGAGTATCAAATGTATAAAATAAAAGTATATATACCTTTCAGCATAAAATCTATCTCCCTGAAATAAGACAGGGACTGGAGAAGTATCATAGCATAATTATAGTGTAAGGGGAAAATGGAATCCATAGGAGTTCTTCAGTTCTAAGTATTGATGCAGACATTGACCAGATCTCATTAATTTATCCAGAGGGAACTGAAATATCTCACTTATAAAACATTTGGACTTTTATTTTCTTCACATCTTGAGTAACACTGACAAGGGAAGTGAGAGTTTACCCTAGCAAATTTTAAGCAAATTATTTTATATTTTGGCATGCTTATTTCTCAAAGCAAATATTGCCGCTAAAAACGACCTTCACACCCTAGCCTGTTTAGCTCAGTGGATAGAGTGTCGGCCCAAAGGGTCCTGGGCTCGATTCCTGTCAAGGATACATACCTCAGTTGCAGGCTTGATCCTGGCTTTGGTGGGACACATGCTGGAGGCAACCAATCGATGTGTCTCTCTTACATTGATGTTTCTCTCCCCTTCCCTTCCCTTCTCTCTAAAAATCAATGGGAAAATACCCTCGGGTGAGGATTAACAGCAACAACAAAAAAAAATGGTCTTCACCCCGAGAGAGCTACACTAGAAAATTGCTGAGCGAAGTTTTTTGGGTTTTTTTTTAATCCTTGACTGGAATTGAACACGTGACCCTTCAGTCCACAGGCCAACACTCTATCCACTGAGCTAAATCAGCTAGAGCTGAGCGAAGTTATTTTTATTAATAGAAAGTACCAAGCTTCATGTTAGCTCAGCATGTCCGAATTATCACACCTTACAAGAGTGCACAATCAGACTGAACGAAGTTTCTCTAAAGGGTAAACACTTGAAATGAAGGTTTTAATAACCTACTTCTTGCTTCCCATAGCATATTAAAAAGAGCGATAAACCTAAAAATTGCAGCTTCAACATGTCAATGCCCAGGTTCTTAGTTCTTGTTTAGAAGGATATAGAGAAGGATTAAGCGAGAAATAAAGGGGCTTAAAAAGTCCTAATAAACTGGGCTCTAATGTGGACTCTTCTATATAAAATAAAGTAAACTCACTGAGGACACTGTCCTGAGCTTCCCAAGAAATATTGCATGAGTTTGGAAAATCAAAGCGATTCCTCTTTATTCCCCTATGAAATTTTGAGTGAAGCACTGGAGCTGAACACAGGGGACACAAAGACAAATTGTCCATTTTCTTGGGAACTTCCCTCGGGTCTGACCAAGGTCTCCGTCAGGATTAAACTACACCCTCGGGACAAACTGCGGTGCAGCACCTTACACCACACAGATGCTGCCTCCTGACCAGAATGTGGTGGTATGTGCCGCATCAGGGCGCTGTAACCGAGAAAGGCTCAGAGACCCCTCAGCAGGTCAGAAGGACACACACAACGTAGACAGAAGTGCTCTGAGAACAGGAGTGCCATTTGAATGTTCCAACAAAGTTTTATGAAAATCGAGGTCCAGCAAGTGGAGCAAATACTCCTTTTCAATCTGCTGTGACTCCTGTGCTGCACACTGGAGGTCCCTACACCAGCTAAGGATCTGTTTTCGAGTTTACCTTTGTGTCTGTCTCCATACAGTCCTCTATTGAAAACAGTCAACTTCAGAAGCAGTCCTGCCCACCAATGGCAACTTTTCCCAGACCCTGCCAGCCTGCTGGCTGTACAGCTCAGCCCTAACCCCACTGGTACACCTGTCTCCAGCAGGCACCTGTGTAGACCTCCCTCAGTCCACTGACCACCAAAGCCTTTGTTCCGCTACCATATCTTGGCTGTGATGCCACCCAGTGCTTCCAGGAAGAAGGTCTCCAACCTTCACTTGAGCCCATGAGGAAGCTGCTGTATCCCTACCCTCGGGCAGTAGCAGAGAAACAGATGTGAGGCGGGCCATCTTCTCTCAATAAGATGCTGGCAAGAGTAGCCGGCCTTCTAGCTGAGCCAGAGCCCATGTTCCCAGAGTACATGTGTGAATAGGGAGGTCACTGCCAGAATCTGCCTGACCCTGTCTGTGACCTCTGCCTAGGCTTTGGGACCCATTCTGACCTGAGGTGGAGCCTAGATCTAACCATCAGTTCCCAAGACTAGGAACAAGGCACTGTTTGACCCCAGCTTTGTAGTCCAATTAAATAAGGAGGAGTTCAACTGCTTTTCTGGGGTTCCATTGCTTTGTCCCTAAATTTTGGAAACCTGTCTTTTGTTCCTGGTACCTGAGCGACGTCTTCGCCTTGTTCTCTCCAATGTTCTTCTGGAGTCCTCCTGTCTGTGACTTCAGGGCTACTGACATGTTCTTTTGAGGCTGACTGGGTACCTGGGTTTCTCATCAGGTCTATCCCAAGATGTCCTCTTTCCTCCATTCCCATCCCCACTGATAAGTTCACCTTCTTTGCTTGGATGCTGCAGCAGTCTCTTAGCAATCTCTGCATTTCCTCTCTTAGCTTCCACCCACCTCCAATGCACCCCTTGGGATGATCTTTCTGAAATCCAAACTGGTCCGTGTCACTCTGTGGCTTAAAATTCCTCAGCGGCTTCCCATGACCTTTGTCCCTGCCTAGCATCACTCACTGCCCCTATTACATGTGACCCTTTCTAACCACCATGGGCCACTTCCCCTGGCTGAGTGAGCAGTGAGTTCTAAGCAGTCTGTGTCTTTGTACCAGCTCTGCTCCCTTGCTTTACATGAGGTTCAGGCCCATCCATCCCTGTAGGCTCAGCTCACATGCCAATCCTCCTCTCCCGGATCTCTCACCTCACCTATCCCAAGCGAATTTGGATGAGGGCAGGTGTCCTCGCTCCAAACTCCCACAGTATCCCAAGTTTCCTCTAGCAAAGCACAATATTTGGTGTCACACTTCCCTCTCCACATGCTTCTCTCCGTGCCCGTGAGTCCCCAGCCCAGCCCAGTGCTTGCCAGGTGGCTGCACCCATGGATTCCTCAGTGGAGCCCCTTCCCTAGTCCCCTCCTCAGGGTGGGCTCTCAGGCACCACCGCCATGTGCTGTCAACATCTCAGACCCTGAAACCCATCAAAAGACTTGTTTGTAAGCTGAGAACTGAGAGTTTCAGGCTTTCTTAAAACAGATTATTTTTTATAGAAAGTCTTAATTCATCATTAAGATACAATAACAAACTTTGAGGGAAATTGCCCATAGAAAAATGGCTAAAATCTAATGTGCTAACACAAACAAAATAAATTACTCCCATATGCGTGTCCAAAGGTTTTGCTTGTTCAGTGTGGGAAGTGTTTATACTTGCCAGGCACGTCCACTAGGACTTACTGTAAGTAACATACAATGCATACAAAGTGCATTTGTTAAATAATGGGATATATCAGAGACAGAAGATAAGCTTGGACACAAACTGGAGCCAAAGAACAGACTGCTCAGTGATCACCCATTGTTGAGGACTGCCGTCTTTCTCAGAGTGAAGTTTGTGGCCACACTGTCCTCTGCCTAGATGTTCGAGGTCCTACTTTGTCATTAGAGCTAATTAACTGCTATTAGTAAAGGGGGAAATTATAAGTGCTAATCACTGGCAGGTGGAACATAGGATGGACAAACTTGCTTCTTTGAGATGAATATCCTTTTCTCACCTTTAATGAAGCCAGGCCTTTGGCGATATTTTTCTCTGTATTTCTAATTTGTGTTCTGAATGAAGGGTCACAGCTCCTACCTTTTTCCTTCTCTCTAGATGAGTCGTGAGCAGATCAGAAATGTAAATGAAACCTCACCTATGATTCAGGCCTTAGGAACTCTGTCCTCATTCAGAGTTGTTCTCTTTCAAATTATGCTATCCTGATATCCTTTAGTAGCACCAAAAAGTCCTTTAGTAGCTCCAAAAAGTCACCTTTTTTGCCCTAGCCAGTTTGGCTCAGTGGATAGAGAGTTGGCCTGCAGACTTAAGGTCCCAGGTTTGATTCTGGTCAAGGTCATGTGCCTTGGTCCCCAGCCTTGGTCAGGGATCATGGGGGAGGCAATCAGTTGATTTGTCTCTCTCATATTGACATTTCTCTTTCTCTGTCTCTCCCCCTCCCTTCCATTCTCTCTAAAAGATCAATGGAAAAATATCCTCAGGTGAGGATTAACAATAACAAAAGTCACCTTTTTCTGCTCAGTAAGACAGAAAGCAATAACTGTTCCATTAGACCGTTCTGTAACAAAATCCTCTCTCCTTCTCTAAGGACAAATTTGACCTCAGGTTAATTTTCTAATTCTGTTCCCCTGGAAACCAATAAAGGTGGAGAGTCAGCTGTGTTACTAGACAAGACAACAAAGGATATGGTTAAAATGACCCTGATTGGCAAATTGCATAAATACCAGGTAGGAAGCCAGGACTCCAAGCTTTCCTGAGAGTGGTGATGCTTGTCACTTAGCATGACCCTGGGGGAACCCTGGAAGCTATGCTGTGGAGTAGCTACATGAGATCCTGGGTCCTATGAATCATCTAAGCCAAGACAGATTCCCATCCACCAATGTAGGTCTTATCTCCTCGCACCTGAGCTTTCTCTCGAGGGGCCAGACACTAGCCCCTGGAACTCTTGCAAAGACTCCACTGGAGAGACATGCTGGGTACTGGCCCGCTGGTAAGCTGTGTATCCTGACCTATATCCTTCCATGTGAATCTCAGCCACGTGTGGTGTGGGGCAGTTTGCATGCTCAGTTGAAAAGCCCCTAGTGGACAAGGCACAACCCGCCAGTGTATAATGTATGGATACTGGGTTTTCTGAGAGGTGTTTTCTTACAGATGTGGCATGTATTGCCAAAGAGAAAAAACAAACTGATTCTTCTTTTTAAAATAAGCAAAGCCGAAACCGGTTTGGCTCAGTGGATAGGGCATCGGTCTGCGGACTGGAGGGTCCCAGGTTCAATTCCGGTCAAGGGCATGTACCTTGGTTGCGGGCACATCCCCAGTAGGAGGTGTGCAAGAGGCAGCTGATCGATAATTCTCTCTCATCGATGTTTCTAACTCTCTGTCTCTCTCTCTCTTCCTCTCTGTAAAAAATCAATAAAGTATATTTTTTTAAAAATAATGAATAGCAATCACAGCAGAAGAGGGTGGTAGAGGCACAGGGGGTGGTAGGGAGTGGACTGAGGGGGTATCTTAAAATGTTGGCTATGCCACTTTTCCTCGCAGGAAAGTCTCCCTGGGATAATGGCTTTGGGTAAAAGCAGAGGTTCTGCCACCTATTATTCCCAGAAAAGTGCATTTGGTTTTTAAAATAGTACCTCCAAATGTGATACTTCAAGAAAATGAAAACTGCCAACCCCATTTCTGTGACATATTCCTTGAATTTCAGTACTTCTGTTTCCTGCAAATTATTTAAGTAAAATGGTCTATTTTTCATTTTGAGAATATAACTGAAAAAATGAAAATCATGTCCTTTCACCAGTGGAATCAGACCAGGAAAGCCTGTCTTTTGATGTTTTTGAGCCTCCAATCTTCAACCCCCTGGTGGGTTAAGTCCAGATTCCTCTGTGTTAGCATCCCTCCCAAGGTGATGGCGCAGGGGCAGAGTGCAGGCAGCAATTCCAGTGAAGAGATCTCGAGTTTGATCTCAAAGCAGAGATCTGGAGTTTGATCTCAAAGCACTGCCATGTTATTGAGGACAAGTGTACCCTGAGACCCAGCCTGGGAACATTTGTAAATGCCAACAACAAAAACAACAGTGGGTACCTGGAAACTTGTTCACTTGACCGGAGAATATGTTGTTGTCGTGAAATGAAACACCATGCCAGTAGATATCACAGGGCGAGCGGCGGCCAAAAGGGATCTAGGAGAAAGAGAAAAAGATGTGACTGATCATCACCAGAACCAGAGGAGCAGTGACCACACTGATGTCTAGTGTATACAAACTCCCGGCACCCTCGCACACATCACATGATTCAGTCCTCATAATAAACACGTGCCATAGCTGATATTCTTTCCCATTTTACAGGGGAGGAGACAGACTTGGGCAGGTTAAGTAACTTGCTCAGGGTCACAACCAGGAGGGTGGAGTACTGATTCCATGTGGCAGGCACTACACTCATGACTTTACAGGTACCTTTTCATTTTAATCCTCATAACTACCTACCAAGGATTATTCCCATTTTACCGATGGGAAAATTGGGGCTGAGAATGGTATTCTAATATGCTCAAGGACACACATAGCAGGTAGGGAAGAATCAAGATCTAAAGCCAGGCCTATTTGGATTCCAAGCCATTCTTCTTTTTCTCTGAAAACTACAACGCTTAACCCAATCCCCAAAGAAGAATGAGTTTTCACAGTTTCTTTCTTTCTTCCTTCCTTCCTTCCTTCCTTCCTTCCTTCCTTCCTTCCTTCCTTCCTTCCTTCCTTCCTCCCCCCCTCTCTCTCTCTCTCTCTCTCTCTCCCTCTCTCTCTCTCTCTCACACACACACACACACACACACACACACACACACAGTCCATAGGGCAAGATGCATCCCCAGTGCCTAAAACAGTTCCTGGCATCCAGTAAGAGTTTTAAATAAATAAATGAACAAACCAGGAGTGGTCATCTGACTCAAGATGAGATAATCAGATGCTCCCAGGAATTTGGAAATCAGAGATGCTGGCAGCCTCAACTGACCCTTGAACTGGAAGTGATAAAAAAAATTTTTTAAAAAGCCAGAGCCAGGCAGCTGTGCTTCACTGTGTGCACAGAGAAGCAAAGACAGCCAATCTGCTGAGAGAGAAAAGAAGCAGGTGCAGAAATAAAGCGGAGGTGAGACGCTGTGGCCCTGGAGACACATACTAAGGGCCCCATATCCTAAGCTTCCAGATCCTGGACTCAGAACCTCCTGAGCCTGGCTGTCCTCCTGTCCTTGGGTCCTATAGGACAGTCTTGTAACCTTAAAACACACCTGCTTTTTGCACAAGCTATAGGGTTTCCCTCACTGAGACAAAGGGCCTGCTCTTTCCACCGCAGCCTAGATGACCAAATTTGATCTAATTCTGAATTTACAGAATTGTTATAAAAGTTACCAAATTCTGCATTTACAGAATGTATTTTTAAATCTGTAACTCTGCCGGGACCGGTTTGGCTCAGTGGATAGAGCGTCGGCCTGCGGATTGAAAGGTCCCGGGTTCGATTCCGGTCAAGGACATGTACCTTGGTTGTGGGCACATCCCCAGTAGGGGGTGTGCAAGAGGCAGCTGATTGATGATTCTCTCTCATCGATGTTTCTAACTCTCTATCCTTCTCTCTTCCTCTCTGTGAAAAATCAATAAAATATATATATTTTTAAAAATCTGTAACTCAGATGACCCTTGTAAAAGGAAAAAGTGAGTCCAGATTTAGAACCTGCTTGTTTAAAGTCCAGATGAAGAGAAATACCAACACATTTAATAAGATCATTTGATTTTCCCACTCTAAGACTACAGTTAATCAGAATTTTTATCTGCTCCAATTTGAGAGGGCCACACTCCAATGGAAGAACACAGCATTGCTAATGACATGGTGGTGACTCGAAGCTTTCTAACTATTCCCAATTAGAATGAAGACAAACAGACTCACACACTTTAAATCATTCACATTATTTCTAAACTGTGCCAAAGTGAGGCATATGCTGTACTCCATTAGCATTAACAAGTCCATCTATAATGTATAGCATTTCACTCATTTTCTTTGCTTCCAATGGACTGAACTTATTAATTCAGTAGTCATAAATACAAAGAGATACAACAAACATTGTTATTTTCTTCCAGCTGTTAAGTGCTAATATGAAGAAAGGGAATTAACTTAATCAAGGAGGTAGCTCTTTCAAAAGCAGACTCTCCCAGCAAAGTTTCTACGATGCAAAATGGTTTTGCTGCTCGAAATGTGGGACCAACACCTGCTCTCTGTCAGCGGACAACTGTTGACTCCTTAGCACGCGTATGGTCACACCTCAATCCTTGCTACCTTCTCCCCTATCAAACCTTCATTCAGAAGTGCTTCTAACTCATTTTGTTTTGAGAAACTACCTATTTTTAAAAATCCATTCATTCATTATTACCATGCAAGCACTGTGCTAGATACTGAGAACACAGAGAAGCACAATTTTAAATAGGTCAAAGACTTCATAATCCCATCTCTTTTAAAGATCTTTTTCACCCTCGCCAGTTTGGCTCAGTGGACAGAGCATCGGCCTGCAGATTGAAGGGTCCTGGGTTCGGCTGCCCTTCAATGGGTGAATATATAAATAAACTGTGGTATATCCAGACAATGAAATATTATTCTAAAGTATGGTGACAACCATACTTGGGTAAAAATTGTTATTTAATATTTTAAGCTTGCTGTTTTGGGTTATGTACTCATTTAAAAGTTATTTTGATTTTCTAAACTTATGTATGCTATCCCAATACTCTATTGATGATGGTTTGAATATCCCATTGATTGTGATCTCACTGGTCATTGAAGCACATTCCTGGGACCCAGGACAGTTCAAGTATCCTGAATTGCCTTAGTAGCTACAGGTAGTGCATTCCTGTTGATTCAGTGATCCCAGAATCTGGACAGCACAGTTATTTTAAATTGTCCAGATAGTCCATTCCAGATAATGTGTTTCTGTTGAGTCAGTGATTCTTAGATACTTTAGATATCTACTTGCTCAGTTTCACTTCCGTAAAATCGTGAAACAGGTTCCTCATTCCAGACCCAAAGATGTAATCGATACTTTTGTGATATTCTGCCAATATAAGCCAGAGGTGGCAAGCTGTTCGGAGCTGCAAGGTCTGGAGAGCTTTTGCACCCTCGTATGCTGCCAGCCTTTAATAAATGACTCCATAATTCGACTTTTTTGAGGTGTCCTTTGTAAGATGGGGATTATTCTACAACAATTCAGCACTAAAAAGAAATGAGCTCTCAAGTCACAAAAAGACATGGTGGAAGGTATTAAGTATATATTTTTAAGTGAAAGAAGCCCATCTAAAAAGGCTACATACTGTATGATTCCAACTATATGATATTCTGGAAAAGACAAAACTCATTATACACTTGTTCAAACCCATAAATGTACCCTACCAAGGGTACATAATATAAACTATGGACTTTGGGTGATAATGATGTATCAATGTATCAGTTGTAATAAATGTACTATTCTGGTGTGGGATTTTGATAGTGGAAGAGGCTGTGCATATGTGGGGACAGTGAATATAAAGGAAATCTCTGTTCCTTCTACTCAATTTTGCTGTGAACCTATTATAGCCCTAAATAAAAATAATGAAAATAAAGTTTAAAAAAATATCATCGTACTAGCACAAAGACAGATATGTAGATCAATTGAATAGGATAGAGAACCCAGAAATAAACCCTTGCATTTATGGTCAAATGGTTTTTGACAAGGATGACAAAACTATTCAATGGGGATGGGAAAATTGGATGTTCACAAGCAAAAAGAATAATGTTAGATCCTTACCTTACACAATACACAAAAATTAACTCAAAATGAGCCAAAGACCTAATCTTAAGAGCTAACACTAAAGAAAATATCGGAAAAGTATGGGGGATAAAATTTATGGCATTGGATGTGGGAATGATTTCTTGAATATGACACCAAAGCACAGGGAATAAATAAATAAAAAAACAAACAAACAGAACTTCATCAAAATTAAAACTTTTTGCATGAAAGGACACTGTCAACAGAATGAAAGGGCAACCCATTGAATGGGAGAAAGTACTTTAAAATTATATCTCTGACAAAAAATTAATATTCAGAATTTATTTTATACTGCCTACAATTCAACAACAAAAAGCAACCAAATTAAAAGAATAAGCAAAGGATTTGAATAGATATTTCTTCAAAATGGTTAGCATGCACATGAAAAGACGCTCAACAATGCTAATCACTAGGAAAATGAAAATTGAAATCACAATGAGACACCACTTCACACCTATTAGAAGGGCTGTTATAAAAATAATAATAAAAATAAGTGTTGATAAGGATGTAGAGAAATTGAAACTCTTGGGCATTGGGAATGCAAAAAAAACTTCTGTGGGGAACAAAATTCCCACATAATCCAGCAATTCCACTTCTGGATATATACCCAAAGAATTCAGGGGCTTCAATAAATATTGATACACAAATGTTCATGGCAGCATTATTTACAACAAGCAAAAAGTGGAAACAATCCAAGTGTCCATCAACTGTCCATCAATGAATAAACAAAATGTGGTATACATATACTATTACTAAGCCTTAAGAAGGAATGAAATTTTGACACCTGCTATAATACAGATGACCCCTGAGGACATTATGCTAAGTGAAACAAAACAGACACAAAAGGACAAATATTGTATATCTCACATATATGAGATAGCTAGCATAGTCAGATTCCTAGAGAAAGTATAATAAGTGGTGGTTTCTAGTGGTGGGGGAGGGAACAACACAGAATTATTTGTTTAATGGGTACAGAGTTTCAGTTTGGGAACATGCAATAAGTTCTGGAGATGGATGGTGGTAACGGTTGAAAAACAATGTGAGTGTATTTAATGCCACTGAATTGTACACCCAACGAGGTTAAGATGGTATGTATATTTTACCATAATAAAGCAACATCAAAAACTGTTTGCTTACACCCTCTGACACTAAGGGGCCATTTGAGGCTCTACTCTGAGCTCTCTGTAGCCTGCAATGGTGCATGGATTTTCATAGCGCAACTGAAAATTGACAAATGCTTCCCGACTCCCCACTCCCCATTTTTCTCAAGGTCACATCATCACATTTACTCCAGGGGATTCAGAGACTCCCTGAAGCCTCTAGCTGTTTAAGAGATACCATGTTAGAATGAATATGTGAAGTTATGAATAGCAGCTACTCAAATACAATACATCATCATGATCATCCTTATCATTAAAGTTAACATTTAGGTAATGCTATGTCTAATTGTTAAACAATTTATCTCATTTAATCCTCACAACAACCTTATGAGGAAGGTGCTATTATTAATCCTATTTACAGTTGAAGAAACCAAAGCTTTGAGAGATTAAATAATTTTCCCAAAGTAAAAGCTAGTAAGGGCAGAGCCAGGATTAAGTCCAGGTGTTCCTGATTCCAAGGCCCATGTACTTAACCAGCTACACACAACTAATCTTGAACTGATCACTGGGGTATTTACCAGTCACACATGAACTGTAGTAACTAACCTACCCTCACACTTCATGCTACCATCTTTTCCACAAAGGAAGTTCCTCCTTCAGCAAATACACCTAAAGGGAACCAAAATCCCTTTCCCTCCTGCCCAAAAGGACTAAAACGCACTTGCAAAATAGCCAGGCTCAGACAAGAATTGAAATCAGTAAATGTTCTTAGAGCATATTTGTGCTTAAGGAACTGATATTCAGGTCCCTCTTTAATGACCCAGAGAGCAAGTTTGAATCCCTCCAAGGGCTTTTGCAAAAAGAAATGTCACAGTGCATGCTGATGAAAGCACAATTCGCATTTCTGTACTTTGTGAGTGATTTTCTTCATGAACAGAAAATCTCGCAAGTGATTGGGCATAAAAGTGGCAAATAAGCTTTGATATGGGCAAGCATGTGTGTAATGCATCTACAGAGGGAACTGACCCAAACTGCAGCTTTAAAATGAGGGGCTGGAAGCCTCAGGGGGAAACACAAAGAAAGTGTAGCAGCCAAAGCACCATGCTTGAACTGGGAAGACCCTGGCTCAAGCCCTGACCCACCACACCCCACACAGAGGCGTTGGCATGTATAAAATATATAGATCCTGCCCCTCTAACCCTCAGCTGCTCATCTACTGAAGAGGAAAACAACAACAATAAAACATTTCTACCTCTCAGGGCTGTTATATGGACAGAGGCAATGCATGGAAAAGCATTTTGTAAACAGAAAACTGCTGTTATAAAGGGCAGGTTATTGTTTTGAATGTCCAAGGAAATCATGTCATGAGTAACTTCAATGTAAAAAGATGCCATGAAAATATCAAGCATCGTTAGGACACTTCTGGAATAAAAACACCGTGGTAACCTGCACTTGGGGTACTTTCCCTGGTGTCCCCAGGCAGAGTTAATAGAGTCCCCTCCAGTGACCCTCTGCACCCGTTAATGTGGGTGATGCAGCCACCACTTTGGAGGGTGTTTCTGGTTACATGACTGCCTCCCCACCAGACAGAAGGCTACCCTCTCCCCTACCTACCCATCTGCTGTAGGGAGCCTGCAACCATCCATGTTTCCTGGAACTCATACCCTGTGTAGTCTTCACCCACATTGTCACAGACTTGGTCTATGTGACCAATAGCTACAGCATAAGTGACCTTCTGATATTAGGATACCTCCAATATGCTAATCCTAGATAATAAAGATATAATATGCAAATGCTTGTTGCGCCATGATGTAATGACCAACCACTTAAGGACCAGAATCACAGATCAGCAGGAGGGTGGGGCAGTGGGAGCTACAGGAGGGCAGGGCAGTTGGTGGAGAGCTATAGGAGGGGTGGCAGTGAGCTACTGGCTACAAGCGGGGGGGGGGGGGGGGGGGGGGGGCGGGGGGGGGGGGCGGGGGCAGAGAGCTACAGGAGAGAAGCAGAGTCCCCAGACATCCCCAGTGTAGAGAGCAGAGGCTGGCCCGCAACAAATGCACCTTCTGGAGAACACAAGGTTCTGTGAATCACAGCCCCAGAGATCCCGGAGCCAGCATGGGGTAGAGATAGAGGTGTTAACAGGTAGCAGGTTCTGTGTGACAAAGTGCTGTGAGAGCCCAGGAGGAGCAACGTTTCCACTCCAGGCGAGGAAAGTTTAACCAAGGAGGGGGCCATCTGAGCTAGTGGGAAGGAGGCATTTGCTAGGCAGAGATGAAGGGAAAGGGAAATCAGGCAACGGGAAGATGCCTGCAGGGCAGGGAATCTCAGAGAGCATGAGAGCTTCCGTGTGCCTGGAGCCAAAGTTGGAGCAGTCAGACAGATCACAAAGGGCTCACGGGAAAGCTGAGGAATTGGAACGCGATTCTGAAGGTGGAAGAGGGCCAAGGGAAGTGCTCAAGCAGGGCAAGGCTGGGCCGGGCAAGAGTGGAGGGTGGAGGGGAGGTAGAGTCTAGAGACTGAGGACAGGGCCTGAAAACGAGGAAGCCAGCCAAGGCTGGGAGAAAGGGAATGGGTGGGTGATGGCTGGGCAAAGAGAGAAAGAATGCTCTGGGAAGAAGCGTGGGAAAGCATGGTTCAATGTGTAAGAATTACTCTGCCACTCCACGCACTTCTGTGCCTCTTCTGTGCCCGTGGGCACATGTGTGGCCCACCTCCTCCCGGCTCCTGGTCGCTGGGATGGAGAGCACCCCACGGGGATGTTTAATGCAGGCGCGTCTGGCTCCAATGGGTTTCCCAGGAAGACAATCATTACTCATCCTCTAATAGAGCCAATAAATACAGCAGGAGGATAAGTAATTAACAACCTTTTGCTGGAAAGTAGCAATTTTCGTGATCTATGAAGTTTCCCTTTCCTGTTCACCACTTCCTCCTTACCGAAAGTACGATACTCTGGGTAAGTATGCCATTCCCTGTTCACTGAATTAATACAAAGCAGGTTGTATTTTTTTTTATTAAATCCATTCATTATAAATGACACATATGAATTGAAGCTGGAAGAGCTGTGGTAAGGCCTGTCCTCTGCCTTGCTTCCACTTCTGATTGAAAGACTTTTAATGAGATAAAATTGTTACCAAACAATTTAACTACAGGGAAAAAAACAGCCCATTTTGGAAGCAGAGGAAGATAATGTTGCCCACTTCACAGTTTCAGTGTCCTGTAACAATCTTCTCCAGTTATTTATTCTGGTGTCTAATTTCCCACCCATAAAGAATCTATATTAGTAGTAATTATATTAGGCACGAGAAAAAGAAACACTTCACAAAATTCTGAAGTGATTTACCTCTCAGCTTGCAGTTTTAATTAAAATTCCAGTTTATTTAGCAAATAGTCTGAAAAGATTAGATACCAATTTAGCACTATGTTCTTTTTCCACTTTCCAATTCATAAGGGTGACACAAACAACAAAATAACCACATTAAATGATTCTCCATTCCATCATAATTCAGCCTATGGAAAAGCACTCCAATATCAATTATAAATTAACTCCATTACACTCTGCAAAATTATCAACAGTAATCTCTCTGCTCTCTACTCCCTTACTGTGGGTAAATTATATCAATCCACCATGAGGCCTCCAATTACTAAGTCTCTTCCACATCAAAATTTTAAATGTGTTTATTAACTGAAATGGAACAAAGCAAATCGGGTTTTCCATTTCAGCAACACTTCCTCCCAGCCAGGATATCAAACAACTTTTCCTGAAGTCACTCCTGACACCTCCCCAGCTAACCAGATTCCCATGACATTTCAGTACTTTCCACAGTGGCAACTTCCACTGAAAGCTGGTCTGTAGGCACCCTGGCTGGGCCAGGACATCAGTCAACCCATTCAACACACAAGCAAGTTGTGCCTTTGAGGCAGGCAGCGCTCAGGGAACAGTGAGAGGCTCCACCTGTGGGAGCAGAGGGTTAGTGGCAGGAGTTGCGGCTGGAGAGGTGAAAATAGGATGAATGAAAGAGTCCTGATCTTCCAGGAGCTCAGAGGGAAGCAGCTGAGCCAGACACCTAAGCAGATTGTTGTAATGCCTGTAGCCACTCTCTTACTGAGCATTACTACACACCTGCCTCCGAGCTATCCTCTTCACCCACATTGTCATCTTTAATTGCTACACAACTTTATGAATAACCATTCTATCCTCATTTTACAAAGGAAACAAACGAGGCCCAGAGAAGTAGGGGACATTTGAGCTGACTCTCGATGAGAGAAAGAGAAGTTGCCAGACTAAAGAGGGAAAGGGGTTTCCACGGGAGGAAACGAAAGCATGTGTGAAGACCAAGTGAAGAGCAGGCGAGAGCCTGGAGATCCAGGCCTCCTCCGTCTGTGGCCACGAACACCCGACCTGCCTTCAGGCCTGTTACCCATCTGCCACACACAGGTATTTCCCATTCTGCAAACCCATGAGGGTCTGCTCTTCCTTACCAACACTGATTATGATTTGTGCTGACCCCAAGTCACGCAGTGCTGTCTTAATAATGTTCCCCAGGGACAAAAAGTGGTTTCCGGGGGACTTAGCTAGATAAAGGAGGATAGACTCTGCCCCCACTAAACTCCTCTGTGCCTCCTGGCCCTAAAACCAGCCTGTAATCTCCCAGAGACAGGCCACTGACTCATACCATCACATATTATAAAAAATATGATTGTACCAACAGTACCTATAATTTTTTAAATTGTGGCTACTATTTATTGAGTTCATATTATTAATACATGCTGCATACTTTACATGCACTATCTCAATCAGGCCTCACAACAACACTGTCAGATAGGTAGACAGATTACCATTCCATGTTACAGTTGAAGAAACAGGCACAGAGCAATTAGATAACTTGGTCCCTGATAGTGTATCCAGTAAGTGGTAGAGCAAGGAACAGAACTCAGCCCATTATGTCCTCAGTCCCCAGAGAACTAAGGCCTAGGAGAAATGAATGAGGTTCTGTTAACAACCATAAAATTCCAGAGACAAGGACACCTCGCTGTATAACAAGGCTGATTGATGTGTGGGGAAGGGTGAGTACGGAACTGGGCCACTGGAGCTCTCCAGGGTTCTGAACCACCTCTGCCAAAGTACTCTGACTCTGAGTGCCTGCTTCTTCTGGCACCTCTGCTAAACCTAACCCTCGCCTTCCGATTCCCATGCTCAGTGGAGCCATTAAAGGAATGGAGTGAATAGAAATGGAAGTATATGTGTGAAACAAACAGTTATCTTTTAGAAGTACTAAGCTCAGGGGACAACAGGACATCTAATTAGAATTAGCTTACCAGGGATTAGAAATACCAGAATGGGCATGAAGAGAAGTCAAAGCAAGAAGTGTAAATTCATGAATCACAGAGAGAAATGGAGGAAGGGTGAGTGCATTTTTTGAATGGTTACTAAGAGAGAAAATCGAAGGGAAAGAGACAGAAAGGGAAGGGGACTCCTTCCAGCTGTCCTAGACAGTGGGTACGAGGAACAAACAACTGAACTCCAATGTTACATCCAAAGGAGTTCAGAGTGGACAGAATGTTGTTGTCTATAACTGTGAATCTATGAATAAATAACTACAACTCCTCAACCTCCCTCCAAAGAAGAACAAGAAATGACAACATATTCAAGGGAAAGATAGAAATTAGCCTGGCATAAGGTGACATGATTTACGTTAATCAAGGCCAGACCTATTATAAATTTGAGATGGCACTCAGAAAGACTTTGAGCCTCTCGTGGGCCTTTCAGACCACAGAAACTCAAGGCTTACACCATGGGACATTTATGAATACATCTCTCCCCCTGCTGGTAACAGAAATATTAGAAAAGCATCTTCATTCTCTGGCTCCATGCCCATCTCTGCTCTCCTACACTACTTACATAACAGTTTTACTCTTCTAGTAACTCAGCCTTTCACTCAGTAAACATTATTATGCATCAACTCAATGGTAGGCACTGGGGACTCAGAGAAGAATAAGGCACAGTCCCTGTCTTTAGGATGTGGACTTGTAAATAAATCACAATGCAAAGTGACAAATGCTCCAGCACATGAGGGGCATGAAGCAGGATGTGAGTTACTCCTCTGGGGGAAAAGATGTGACTTGGTAGAAACTTGTTGAGCTGGAATTTGCTAAGCACAGAGCCAGGAAGATAGTCTCTGGTGGAGGAGTCAGCCTAGGAGTAAAGGCATGGGAGCACGCGGAGACATGATTAGAAGTCTCTCCAGGGCAGGAACAACATCTTAATTCTCTTTGTATTCCAGGTGTCTTGCCAAGAGCAAAGGGGTATGTTGGGTGTTGGCAAGTAATAAATGCTGGAGGAATGAATGACATGTGGTTTTGTGTGGAGGGAATAAAGCAAGACTATGGGGTCTTATAACAGAAAGGGAACCAAATGGAACCAGAATCTATAAGCCTCACAACCATCTCTTTTTATATATATTTTTATTGGTTTTTTTACAGAGAGGAAGAGAGAGGGACAGAGAGTTAGAAACATTGATGAGAGAATAATTGATCAGCTGCCTCTTGCACACCCCCTACTGGGGATGTGCCCACAACCAAGGTGCATGCCCTTGATAGAATTGAACCTGGGACCTTTCAGTCTGCAGGCCAATGCTCTATCCACTGAGCCAAACCGGTTTCGGCCTCAACAAATCTTAATGTGAAACTGCTCAGGCATACAGGAGATATGTGCAGGCTCTGGTCATCCATTTCTCCAGCCCAGGGCTTAATGACTCTGCAGGTGAATGAGGCAGCTCTTATAAAGGAATTGTACACCCTTCAATGTGGGCCAGTTCAAGGATGACAGACTAATTCACAGCTAGAGCTACCCCTTCTGTTCAAATTTTAAAAGAAACTATTTTAAAAGCAATAACAACCAAATAAGATGGAGCAGGGGTGAGCAAATGAGCATCCTTATCAAACTTGGGAGTCTCCTTTTGTTTCCCATGTTAAACTACGTTGTCAAGTTCCAAATATCCTCATTTTTCACAGCTTAACACAGCCAATAGCTGTGGCAAAAGTCACTACTTTCCCTTGCTCCTTGTGATAGGGTATTTTATGTCTCTACTAAGTATTTAAGTAATACCTTTTAATTACTTAGTGACAGCAGAACAAACTGATTGATGGCCAGCTCAGTGGACAATGACAGCTGGCATTTCCCTGATGGCCACATAATTGGGCAATTGCATTAAGTGTATATCACCCTTTAGATTAGCTAACATGGTCTATTAAGGCAAAGCCATCCCACTCATGGCTTGCAGTCAGCTTCCACAGCCCATGGGTTTTTAAGCACTCTGGTACCAGTTTCAACGCCTTTGTATTTTCACAGTGTTATAAACCTGGTGCTTTCCTTGTACATCCTAAAGAAATTGAACCAGCAAAGTTAGCCTTGGAAAAGCCTGTATACTATTGCAAATAATGTAAGTACAAATATTCTAGAATTAAAAATCAGGAGACCTAAGATTCTAGCCCTAATTAATTAGTTTACCCATTCAACAAACATGAATTGAATGTCTATTATGAGTTGGCTACTGGACTAGGTGCTGAGATATAACAAAAGCACTATATCGCACTTGCCAAGTGCTTACTATGTGCCAGCCACAATTCTAATCATTTCAAGGGTATATAGTCACCTAAAACTGCTAACAACCTTAGGGGTAAGGACAATTTTCATACCCGTTTTGTAGAGGAGAAAATAGAGGCACAGAAAAGTAAAGCAAACTGCTTCAGTTTTCAGCCTCATAAAGGGCACTGGCAGCTCCTTTGGCCAGGTGTGGGAGGAAAGACCTCATAAGGGCAAGTCCTCCTATACTTTAAATCTGAGTGGCAGTCACACATGCAAAAGTTATTCCTAACTGGGTAGGAAAACAAGATAAAATTCTGAATTTATTCAGCTACTATCAGCCTGGATTTCACAGTCAAAGGATTAGAAGAAATCTTCACAAGTCAATGTTCTTATTCTCTTCTAAAGAATTCTAGGAAAAGAGATACCATAAAGCTATCTCTGAAACCCATTCTACCATGCATAATCTTTTTAAAACACTACGTTCAATCTATAATTATGCCATTTTCATTCCCAGCACCAAACTGAATAAAGAAATGCTAGCCAAAGAAAATCAGGGAAAATTATTGGAAACTTCAAAATGAATCACCAGAATGAAGTTAAAAGACTAGTGGAAGACAGTCTTTGGGCTTGGGAGGAAAATAGAAGACTAACCTCTAAAAATATTAGGGACTTTTTAGAATAGTGTGTCAAGAAAACTGCCTTAAAGCCTCAGTTATAACCTATCAGCTATCCAGGACAATAGTCATAAGTGGGTTCTCCAAAGGAAGGCAAAAATTAACATTTATTAGATGCCTACTGTATATCAGTGTATCAATACGCTCACTATTTCATTTACCAGTAATCTGCTGGTACCCCTGTGGATAGATTGTATTCATCCATTTTTATAGATGAGGATAACAAAGCCCAGAGTTCATTCACATTGCATGTGCTAAGTGTTGGGTGTGCAATAATGAACACAAGAGGCATAATACTAACATAATGAACATTATAGTAATAAACTAGAGGCCCAATGTACGAAATTCGTGCATGGGGTGGGGATGTCCCTCAGCCCAGCCTGCACCCTCTCCAATCTGGGACCTCTTGAGGGATATCTGCCTGCCCGTTTAGTGGGATTGGGCCTAAATGGGCAGTTGGACATCCCTCTCACAATCCAGGACTGTTGGCTCCCAACTGCTCACCTGCCTGCCTGCCTGATTGCCCCTAACTGCTTTTGCCTGCCATCCTGATCATCTCTTAACCACTACCCTGATGCCTAACTGATCCCTTGCTGGCCTGATTGCCCCTAACTGCCCTTTCCTGCTGACCTGGTCACTCCTAACTGCCCTCCCTTGCCAGCCTGGTTGCCCCTAACTAACCTCCTCTGATGGCTTGGTCACCCCTAACTTCCCTCCCTTGCCAGCCTGGTCACCCCTAACTGCCCTCCCCTGTTGGTCTGATTGCCCCTAACTGCCCTCCCTTGCTGGCCTGGTATCCCCCAACTTCCCCCCGTGCAGGTCTTGTCCCTTCCAATAGCCCTCCCCTGCAGGCCTGGTTGCCCCCAACTGCCCTCCCCTGCAGGCCTGGTATCCCCCAACTTCCCCCCCTGCAGGCCTTGTCCCTTCCAATAGCCCTCCCCTGCAGGCCTGGTTGCCCCTAACTGCCCTCCTTGCTGGCCCGGTCACCCCTAATTACCCTCCCCTGCCAACCTGGTTGCCCCTAACTGCTTTCCCTTATAGACCTTGTCCCCCCCAACTGCCTTCCTCTGCTAGCCAGGTCACCCTAACTGCCCTCCCCTGCAGGCCTGATCCCCCCCAACTGCCCTCCCTTTCAGACCTGGTCCCTCACAACTGCCCTCCCCTACTGGCTATCTTGTGACAACCATCTTGTGTCCATATGGGGGCAGCCATCTTTGACTACATGGGGGTGGCCATCTTGTGTGTTGGAGTGATGGTCAATTTTAATATTACCTCTTTATTAGATAGGATAATAATCATGAGAATCATGGTTCCTGCTTTCATGGGACTTAAGAGTCTAGTTGGGAGTCATGTACACTTCAAAACTTATTACAAAAATAATCATAAATGACTCAGCTTGAGGGTACTTGGGAGTGTACTCCTGAGAGCTGAAGAATAAGGAGACAAAGGAAGAGAGGTGAGGTGATGATAGAAAGGAAGACCATGTCCTGTCTGCAGGCAGGAGAGATGGCAGCAGAGGTCCAGAGATGAGGACGTTTGGTTATGTGCCTGAGATAACACCATTTTAAGTGATCAGATGGGGGATTTGAATCCTGTGCTTTCTGAGTGCAAAATTCATGTTCTCATTCATCTCTGCCATATAATGTGACCAGCTTCAAATCTTAGGTGGTCACTCCACAAAGAGGGTCTAATTCCCCAAGATGATGCTCAATGTTTCCCAATATCATCTGATCATAAGAATAGCCCAAGGGAGCTTGTTAAAAAAAAAAAAAAAAAAAAAAGTAAGTCTCCAGGTCACACCACTCCTGAGAAATCAAATCTTAGCAAATGCCCTAGGTGATTCTTATGATCAGGTAAGTCTGGGAGATGCTAAGTAAAGGCTTCAGGAAACCTAAAACTCAATACACAGGAACTTACTTTTAACTGCCAGCTCCTAGATATTTTTAAGAAATAGGCAGAGCTCCCTGAAGTAACTTAGCCTTCCAAGAAGAAAAGGAATTGGGGCAGTGGGGGGGGGGGGGGGGAGAATGGCAATAAAAATCCTCTAGAGATCAATCAGCCAGTCAGTCAAATTAAAATGCTCCCCTTCCTTTCTTCCAGATTTCCTATGGATTTCTACTGTCTCTTATTTTGGATTAAGTAATGTCTTCTCAGTATGGATTATGTGACTTCTGTCAAAACAAAACCCATTCCCACACCTGAAGGCTCAGTAACATGCTACTGATTCGGTGTCATTGCTAATTAAGGAGCTGAGTAGAGTAACCAAAGCAGCAGGTTAATAAGAAACTAGAAGCTGCAGCTTTCATCTGGGAGAGGTTACGAATTTATTAGAGTCCAAACACTTAGGTTCAAATCCCAGACCTACCACTCACTAGATGAAACATGGGCAAGTTAATGAACCTCTCTGAGCCTCGCTTTCCCCAACGGCAAAGGGAGCTAATAATACCACCTCTGCAGACTTATAATATTTCAGAGCCATAAGTGAGATAATAGATGTGGTGGGCCTAATGCTATCAGGCCTTTAACAAATGTGTGTTAATAAATAAAACAAGAGTGAATTTATAGCCCAACAAGAAGAGTGTGCTAACATGGAACCAACAGCTAATAAGATATATGAAATTAATAAAAAAGATTCACAGGCACAAAGCACTAATTCTACACCATGTTATGGAAAAGCTGGCCCTCCCCAGGATACAATGGATGCAGTTCTCTTGATATGATGTTTGAAAATGTGGGAATGGGAGGGCGTTTAATGTGCCAATTTTTGTTCATAGGCAGTAGATCTCCTGGGAGCAAGAAGAACTAAACCCAGTTTCCAAAAAGTAGAGATTAAGTGTCGAGGTGACACCAACTCAAAGACTGGGGAACAGGGGGAGCAGAGTGGTGGTGTGGGGGTGTGGTGAGTCATTAATAATAATAATGGCATATAATTTAGAAAGTGCTTTAAATGGAGAAGTTTGATAAAGGGTGTGGGAAAGACATCAGGGAAGGACACAAATCACCAAGCCAGATTCAGGGTTATGCAGAGAGCAATATTGAACTGAGAGGCTGAGACCATCCAAAGACGCAGACTGGACTAGCCACCTGAGAGTTACTAGATGAATGAGGTCAGGCCTAAGGGTGCCAGATACCTAGCTTGCAGCCATAACAGGTCCTCCTCTACTATACTCCGAAAGGCCACAAAAATCTTTAAGAAGCACTACTGATCATCAAATGTTCATGCAATAGGTAAAACTTGACAATTAGTGAAGCTCTACTGATTTCCTCAGTAAGAATACATGCTGGGTCATTCATGATTATTTTTGTAGTAAGTATTGAAGTGTCCATTACTCCCAACTAGACTCTAAGTCCCATGAAAGCAGGACCACTGAGTAGTATCGTCATCAAGACTTGGTTTTACATGACCCTGAGCAAGTTCCTTTCTTTGTTTAGAAAACAAGGATAATATTTTTCATTTCAAAGGTCTGCAAGGATTCAATGAGATAATGTGTGAAAAATAGCTAATATAGAGAAAGCACTGGATGCTGTTAGCATCTGCCACTCAAAAACAAACAAAAACATAGACTTTTGTTTTTATTGTGGTCAATCCAACTCCTTTGTTGGTTGTAGAACTTAGAAAGTTGGTTGACAATTTGTTTATGTGGGAAAATAAATTCCGAAGCTAAAGGCCGATTTGCATTTGCAATGGTTTATAAATCTGCCAAATATTCCTGCTGTGGAATCGGGAATCGAGGCCCCATGGTAAGAGGCAATAAAGGTTTATGCTAGTAATGGCTTTAAATGTAAAAACAACAACAACAACAACAAGATACTTTATCCATCTCCTTCTCCTGACAACCCAAGTCTCTGTTTCCCAATCCTCTCTCTCCACAACAGCTCTCAGAAAGAAGCATTCCAAATGTTAAATCCTACTTTTGAAGAGAATTAATGCACAGTATGAATCCTAGGTTTTTTATCCTATGGAAGTTTTCTCACAAGTGCACAGAGAAATATTCAAGGTCATGGTCACTGCAGCTTTATAAAGTGGCAAAACACTATAACCAGCTAAATGCTATCAATGGGCCCCCAGTTGAGTAAGTGCTAGACACTTACAACGGAATATGACGCAGCCCTAAGGAAAGGATGCAACAAGTCACTATACGCTGATATCAATCAATAGCTAAGTTACTTGTTAAATGAAATCAAAGGTGCAGAGTAGAATGTATCACCTGAAAGCATTAGTCAATAAAAAGGGCTGTGTACACTAGTTCGCTTGTGTAGACATAGCTCTGGAAACACACCAAGAGACTGCTCATCATGGTTGCCTCTGAGGAAGGGAACTGAAGGTAGGATGAGTGAGGTACATACTATTCAGTGTTTATACTTTCATTATGTAGGTTTTTATCATGTACATGTTAATAAATTTTCAGTCAAGTAAAATTGGGATACATAATAGAATAGTGCCTAGAGTAATAATAATGGTCACAATGTATTGGATACCTATCAATATTATGTACTACTTATCTCTCAATCATCGTCTAGGGCAGGGGTCACTATCCACCATTATTCAGCTGAGGAAACTGAGGCTGAAGTTTGGACGAGTTATTTAATTTAATTTAAATCCACACAGCTAGCAAGGAGCAGAGCCTGGGTTTGAACCCGGTTTTGACAAACTCCAAATCCTTTTTCCACACTTCACTGCGGCAGATCATGGGCTGTTCCCCAAAATCCTTCTCTTTTTCCTGCACACAATAGTGGATGACATTTCCCAGTCCCCCTTGCAGTGATAAAGACTCTCTCCTTGACCAAATTCCAATCAGGCTCCTCTAAATCCTCTCCCCCTAGGTCTCAACCTTTGCACCTCCATAGTGGTCTCTGCACTGCCCAGTTTAGCAAGAATCCTGCTTACTATTAGCAAGAACCTCCCCAATATCTAATCCCCCTCGATATGTAATCAGACTCCTCATCTCCCACCCTGCTTATCACCTCCCTGGCCTGTCTTCAGTAAGAACACTATTGAATTGGTTTAGCCGGGGTTCCCCTTCACCCCTACGTTTCCTCTTAGAAATTATCCACCCACTGACCCTCCCTGCTCCCTGGCTCTAAGTCCCCACTTGTTCTTGGAGTGGAGCCCACTTTCATAGCCAGGTCTCTTTCTCCTGTTACAACAGCTCCTGAATAAAATGCTTTTGCCACTCCTGTCCACGCTGGTTTCCTCTGTGCCGTGTGTCTCGGCTCCCCCCAGTGGAACGTGGGCGGAAGTGCTCTGTGCTGCCAGAAGGACGAAGAGAAACCTCCCGTCCTCCTCACTCCTTCCTCGCCTGCTGCCTGGCTGCTGATGCAGAGACTCCGAGGGATGGCAGAGCCACCAATGGAAAGGCCCCAAGTCCCCGAATGACACCCCACCAAACTGAGTAACTCCCCCCAGGCTGTTCACAAGGGCGAGCCTGCCATTATGTTGAGGCCTCACATGGAGTGTCTCCTTGTCACACAGTTCAGCCTAGTCTAATACACACACACACAAACACACACACACACACACACACACACACACACACACACAGTGAACAAAGAAAACAGATCCTGAGAAGCACAAAGTCCCTTGGTGTTCAACAGTGTCACTGGGCTTGGGGACACAGTGAAGACTAAGAGAGTCCCTCTCTGGCACAGGCTGCGAACCTCCACACCGCTCATCCTTTGCACAACAATCAGTCATGGTTTGTCTCCCAGAGAGAACAGAGTGCACAGGGGAGGAACAGGCACTGCGAGGGCGGACCCAGGGTTGAGATGCCAGTTCCACCTCGATGGGATGGCCAGTGTCCCGGACACTCGGCTTCCTCACCTACAGAACGCACAGCACCTTCTCCACTAGCACCAAGTAAGAAAAAAAAAATCCAAAAGCTCCTAACCTGTGTGCTTGGCTCAGCTGGGACCCCATGATGGTTTGTTCCCTTCCCTCCCTCTTGGAGGAAGGCCATGCATGTGAATGGCCTCTTTATGCTTTTGTTTCCACACTGTCTGAATGTGATTTAACTCTGCATCTTCCTCCTCAATGCAGTTGAAATATATCATTGGTTATGTAATGGCACATCAAGCAATGAGACCTTTATTAAATAGCAGCGTGATACCCAGGCAATGAGAATGCCGATAGCCCACAAATCTCTCCCCACTGCTTTCGTGAAGACAGCTTTCAGCGCCCCCTTGGGTCTCCATCTCTTTCTGCCTGGGAGGAGGCTAAGGGAAGGGGGCACCATGACCTGAAGGGCCACATTAGGTGGCTGGAAGACAGAGTCCCCTCGCTCATCAGAAAGTAGGAGAGCGATCCCTGGGGAGGAGAGACACCAGGAGCCAATTCTCTCCCCAGCTCTGCCAACCTGCCTGGCAACATGGGACAAGGAGACTGCACTTAACTTGGCATCGCCGAAGACCTGGGTTTGAGTCCTTCGGTCAGTCCCGGCCCTGGTTACCTCATCTGTAAGGCAGAGCTAATGATATAAACACCACTTGCATCAGAGGGGTGCTGGAAGGTTCCCCTGCCAGAAGCTGGAAATTGAGCAGGAAGCCTCCGTCTTTGCCCTCAGGGTTTTCTCTACTTCGAATTAACCACCCAACCCCTAAACACACTTTCCACACCACAGCCAGAGAGTTCTGTCCAATATACAAATGTGATTTTTGTTACACACACACACACCCATATTCAAAACCTTCCAATGGCTCCTCCAACCTCTCAGCCTTGGCTCTGCCTACCTCTCAGGCCCAATCATTGCTCTCCCTTCCTCAAATTCTGTATTCCAGCCAGATAAATGTTTGCATCCCCCCAGTTCTTTGTGCTCTACCTTGCCAACATGCTGATCCCTGTCTAAATACTTATCCTGTTTCCACCCCCCAGAAACCTTGCTCGCTCCTCTCTCCCATCCAGTCTCAGCTGAGAGGCCCCTGATATAGGATACCCTCACTGAGCCAGAGTCTGAGCCAGCTGTTCTCCATCTCTCTTGAGAGCTTGTTTGGAGGTTCTAGCAGGGGAGCGCAGCTACTCATATACCCTTGACCGAAGACCGGTCCTCTCCTCTTGGGGGACAGTCATCCTCTTCGACCGAGCGCGCAGCTTTGGGAGGGACGCACATGGATCGGTGAGGGAGGAGGGGGACACCCGCCTAGCCAGCCAGATCAGCCGAATCAACCCTGGCGATCAATGGGGTGACAGATGTCGCAGCCAGATCGCCCTCACATCCTCCATCTCTCTTTAATACTGCTCTTCCTCCACCAGAGCATGATAACTAGACAGTGAGCTCCCTGATTCACTCTTGGGGTCATTTCTTTGTTTACCCTGTGCTCAGTGGACTCCATGGCACAAAATAAGAGTTCAGGAAATGTCTGAGGAATTAATAAAAAAATCATTCAGCCAATATTCTGTCAAAAGCTTATTATATAAGATGCCATGCATTGTGCACTGGAGTGTAAGGATTCAATAATAAACAAGACAGATGTGGCTTTTGCACCAGTTGAATTTAAAATTTGATGGGAAAGAGGCCGGCTAGGGTGGTTAAGTGGTTGAGCCAGGACCTATGAACCAGGACATCACAGTTCAATTCCCGGTCAGGGCACAAGCCTGGGTTGCAGGCTCATTCCTTAGTGTGGGGTGTGTAGGAGGCAGCTGATCAATGATTCTCTCTCATCATTTATGTTTCTATTTCTCTCTCCCTCTCCCTTCCTCTCTGAAATCAATAAAAAATATATATATATTGATATATATATATTTTTTAAAGTAAAATAAAGAAAAAATTTTAAACTATAACAGAGAAAGAAAGAAAATTAAACAAGCTATAACAATAAAGCTGATTCATGTTATGATAACAGAGACCTAAAGACAGAGGAAGGTGTAGGCAAGAGGAGAGAGCATCACAGTCTTATTAAAAGTATAAACACCTCTCCAAACTAGAACTCAGCTACCTCACTTTTTCAGAGAGTAGCTGGAATCTAGAAAGAAGGTTTAGAGGCTACTTGACAGCCAAATATATCAAAAGACGATGCTCCTTACTCAGTTCTCACACACACACAAGCCTTTGACCTTGTCTTGCCTCCCATCACATTGTATACACACTGCTAGCCTGTTAACCAGGAGTTCTCTTTTTAATTACGCAAAGTACAAGGGGCGCATACTCTTTCACTAGGACGTGTCAGTACGTCACGCCCAGTGGATGTATATATTATTATTTTTAATTTATACTTAATTAAAATTAATGAAATATATATTTTTTCGTTTATTTATATATAAAGCACAAAGGAAAATACAAAATTACAAACAAATAGAAAAGAATACCAACAAAAAATGGAAACATCGAATTAAAAAATTATAAATTTTACAAACAATTATAAAGATTACAAAAATATATTTTTTATTTCTATACACAATAAAAAAATATAAAAAAGTTAACAATTACAGAATAAACAAAAGCACACAAACAAAATAGAAATATTGAGTTTAAAAAATTGAAATATAGATGTAAAAATTCAAAACTCAACTTCCGTGTGATATATTTTAAAACAATTGTTGATACATAGTGCTACCTTACAATCTGGACACCAGTATGTAGATTCTTTCCTAACACCTTTTTTGTAGCAAACTCGGCATCTCCTGGATTTAGTTTTTCCTATATTGCTTTTCGTTTGTTCTGGAAAATGCCTTTCAACTAAGCATGATGGTTTAGATGTAGAGCTGCTTGTTGATGTCTTTGGGTGGGTTTTCACTATGTTGTTACCTACCAATTTCTCTACACACTCTATCAAAGTGTAATCGATCCAAATGACCTTTATCTTTTTTGTATATAATATATGCATTAAAGCAGCACATATCAATTAATGGTAGAAAAATTTTTTTATAAAACTTTTTTACTCTATTACGGGCAGCCGTGTAGGCCACCATAACTCCATCTCCCAAATCTACACCGCCCATATTCTTGTTATAATCCAGGACAACATTCGGTTTTTCTTGCCTTCTTTCTCTCTTTTCAATCATTGTCTTTTTGTCATTATGAATAGAACTGAGCATCAATACATCTTTTTTATCCTTCCATTTTAAAACCATAAGTTTGTCTTTGATTCTTCTATATGTTCATTTTTCTGTAATTTTTTTGTTTTTATTTCACTGGGTATTCTGACTCTGTTTCTCCTCATTGTTCCAACAATGTCTGTATTGTTTTGACACAAGAGTTCAGCCAAATGAATTGACGTATAGAAATTATCTAAGAAATCCTATACCCTTTATTCAGTAAGTCATGTGTTAACTCCAAAACAATTCTTGTTGATTGTTTTTCTTGTGGGTAGTTCGAACCATAATTTGTGTCCTTGCCTGTGTATAAAATTATATTTTGTACGTATCCAGATTGGCTTTCACTCAAAATAAACAACTTCATTCCAAATCTAGCTCTTTTTGTAGATATATATTGTTTCCAAGATAAATTCCCTTTCCATAATAAAAGCGATTCATCTATGCATATTTCTCGTTCACATACATAAAAACTTTTAAACTTTTCTAACAAATTATTGATGGTTGAATCAATTTTATGTTTTTCTATTATATAAAGGTTGGAAATATAAAAAATATAAGTAAATAATATATAATACAAAAATAGGTAGGTAAGTGTAAGTACGTACCCGTCACTGCTCACCCAGAACACGTCCACCACTCTCAATAGCGAAATTATACTGATTCCCTCCGTGTCTTAAATTCATGTCAAGACATGTATGGATGACTAATACCTTTGTTGTTCGGAAATATATTCCCTCCCGTTTCAGGGCACAACATATATTTCAAGGACGTATTCATATGTCCTGCCCGTATCCGATATTGTTTACGTTTGACGTATTTATACGTCCCGCTCGGTTAACAGGCTAGTAGAACTCGCGTCTCACATTAGAATCACCAGCTATGTCTACCCCCCTGGCCTGGGGCCTATAGGGCCACCACATCTGGCTTTTTAGGTCATGAAGAAGGGTGCCATGATGCCGTCCACACACAGACATCTTTAATGTTTTGAACACTTTTCATATTTTATAATTATATTTTCTACTCTACTACAAATGAATTATTCATAAAAATTTTAGTAATATGTAATTTTACATATTATCATAATGAAAGTACTTGTTGATTTAAGCAGGAAATTCAGAAATATTATGGTTGGGTAAATAAACATCAGATGATTTGAGCAATTTTGTATTTATGATGAGAATTTCTGGCACATGAGAATTTCAAGTGTCTTATTTTAACAAGACAATATATATGTTCTCCTTTGGCAAATTGGATTACCAAAAGACTTTGTTGGTCCAGTAACATTCAAAATAGATCATGCCGAAACCGGTTTTGCTCAGTGGATAGAGCATCGGCCTGCGGACTGAAAAGTCCCAGGTTCAATTACAGTGAAGGGCAGGTACCTTGGTTGCGGGCATATCCCCAGTAGGGGGTGTGCAAGAGGCAGCTAATTGATGATTCTCTCTCATCGATGTTTAACTCTCTATCCCTCTCCCTCTCTGTAAAAAGTCAATAAAATATATTTAAAAATAAAAAATAAAATAGAGCATGTTTCTAAATAAGATCTGCTATTAAATCTGATGTATAACTGGTGAGTTCTTTTAACTTTTTCTTAAAAATACTTCATTGTATTAGTATACTAGATAAATGTGAAGTTTCATGTTGGGGTTCAATCATCTAATGTTTACTATGCCAGAATATTTCTGAATTCCAAGTTTAACATCAATAAGAACTTCATTCTATTAATATATATTATTCAATAGCTAGTATTCATTTCTCACTAATAATCCATTTGCTATAACAAATCTGTTTTGAGGTATAAATAATATATTGACTAGTTTAATATTTTTCTCCTTAAGGAGCAGGGACACCTTTTCTAATTTACACAAGAGGACAATCTGGGATAGAGGTGGCCCTGGTTCAGGACAGGAATGACATCTGGTTGTGTCTTTACTAACAGTGCCTTGCACAGGACTTAGAGCACAGTAGACATTAAGCATATATTTGTTGAATAATGAAGACTTTTCAAAGCCTCAGAATTTAAGATCAAACTGCATGCTTTAGTCACCGTACTTTCCAGAAATACTTCTGCACATTCTAATGGAATAGTGCTGCATAAACTCTTCAAACAGCAATCCTTAGTAAACAGCTGACGCTTATTAAACTGTCACCCAAGAAGGACCATTTGCCTCCCCTTTTATTCCCTGCACACAGCCCTTTTTCCGAGAAAAATGTCTTAGGAGTAATCAGTTTTCATAATTAGAACATACCATTAGAGGAACATCATTGCAACCTACCTAGAGAGTCATAAAGTTTTGTGATTTCAAAGAAAATGTCATAAAAATCCAGTAAGAGGATAAGGATTTGTGTAGGTAGTTTCACACAGAGCCTAAGATTCCTTAAGAAAGGAACAAGAGCACAGGCTAAAGAAAGCTATATTATCATGGAAAGTAAACCCGGCCAAAACCCAAAGATTACAAACAGCTGGCTCTCTATTTCTGGCTTGAACTCTGCAATGCCAAAGATAGGATGAGTTTGCTGCCTGGAATATATGAAGTAAGTCTAAAGAAGCTTAGGTCCAGATGCTAATAAAAAAAATCCAATCGAGTCTTTATATACCAGGACTTGACATGATTATATCTTTTTAGGCTGGCAACAAACAACTCCATGAGGTCTGATTACTAGTATTTGATGTCCATCTCCCTCTCTCTCTCTCTCTCTCTCTCTCTCTCTCTCTCTCTCTCTCTCTATATATATATATATATATATATATATATATATATATAGATATATAGATATAGATATAGATATATAGATATAGATATAGATATAGATATAGATATAGATATAGATATAGATATAAATATATAAATATATAAATATATATATATATATATATATATATATATATATATATGCCTAAGTAATCATCCAACTATTTGACCAGTAGCTATGATGGGCACTTACCACCGGGGGACAGATGCTCAATGCACAGGCATGGAAACTTGGAGCAGACTGATGAATCTCAGAGGGAACAGGGGAAGGGGGAAGGTGAGAAGACATTAACCAAAGATCTTATATGCATACTAGAGACCCAGTGCACGGATTCGAGCATCGGTGAAGTCCCTCAGCCTGGCCTGTGGGGATCAGGCCGAACTAGCAGTCTGACATCCCCCAAGGGGTCCCAGATTGTGAAAGCGCACAGGCCAGGCCGAGGGACCCCACCAGTGCATGAACCCATGCACTGGGCCTCTAGTTATATAGGTAAAGAAACTGAGGCTCACAATAAAATTGGCCTAATGTTAAATTGGCTACAAATCCCAAGCTTTTATCCAGCATGCTATACTGCATCTCAGGTGGTAGAAAGAATTATATGGAGCCCTCATAAGAAGCATAAACTTTATTCTTTAGGCAAATATTCAAGTTAACACCCACAAAAACAAAACAAGTAGCTGTTACAGCTGCTACTACTTTATGCCACCAGGACAAGATTCCATTAGACACAGGTAACCAAGAAGCCCATCTACACTAATAAAAGAGAAAGATGCAAATTGACTGTACCTTCATGACACCCACCAGCCAATCAGGAGTGAGTATGCAAATTAACCCAACAAAGATAGCAGGTTAATTTGCCATGGGGACGATACAGGCGTTCCACACTGCCCCAGCCGCTCCAGACCTCTGGGCAGTGTGGGAAGTGGGAAGGTGGAAAGGCGGATCTGGGCCGGAGCAAAGGCAGTGCCGGCAGCCAGGGAAAGGCTCTCTATTTCTGGCTTGAACTCTGCAATGCATCGGGCCATTCTTGCACCATGCATTGGGCCTACGGTCTATAATAATAAAAAGGTGATAAGCTAATTAGACCAGACATCATTCCAGACATTCTTCCTGACAAAGCTGGGCGGACGGGGGAAGCCAGCCCAGGTCCTAGGTGCTAGAAGGAAGTTGGTGCTGGCAGCCAGGGGAAGGAAGGCCTCCTCTTGCACAAATTTCATGCATCGGGCCTCTAGTATACCAATAACAGGCAATAGTGCAATGCGGAATTAACAGGGTGCACTGGACTAATTTGAGTTTCTAAGCATATTTGCAATTACAACCTAGAAGACAAAAATTCTTCAATGATGAGAACTGGGTAAGCACGTAGCATTTTTTTTCAACAGCTTTATTGAAATACTAGAGGCCCAGTGCACAACATTCGTACATTGGGGGGGGGGGAGGTTCCTCAGTCTAAGACCCCTCAAGGGTTGTCCGCCTGCCAAAGGGAGCGGGCCTGAGCTGGCAGGTGGACATCCCCCAAGGGGTCCTTTGTGCTGCTACAGAGGCAGGAAAGGCTGCCACCACCGCCGCTGCTCTCACTAGCTGTGCCCAGCTTCTGGCTGAGTGGCACTCTCCCTGTGGGAGCGCACTGACCACCAGGAGGCAGCTCCTGCATTGAGCGTCTGCCCCCTGGTGGTCAGTGTGCATCATAGTAACCAGTCATTCCACCATTCGGTCAATTTGCGTATTAGGGTGTGTATTTTGTGTGTGTGTGTGTTTGTTTTTAAATATATTTTATTGGTTTTTTACAAGAAGAAGGGAGAGAGATAGAGAGCCAGAAACATCGATGAGAGAGAAACATCGACCAGCTGCCTCTTGCACACCCCCTACCGGGGATGTGCCCGCAACCAATGTACATGCCCTTGACCGGAATCGAACCTGAAACCTTTCAGTCCGCAGACCAACGCTCCACCACTGAGCCAAACCGGTTTCAGCTAGGGTTTTATTATATAGGGTACTTCACATACCAGACAATTCACTTATTGAAAATGTACAGCTACAGAGTAGTCCTTGCCACGGATATTCAGATTCTCCTCTTACACCCTCAGGGGAGGACAGCACAACCCAACCCCCCTGAAATTAGCCACGCTTTGATGAATAAGATGTGAGCAATCACTTCTGGACAGAAGTCTTAAAAGCCACAATTTCCTATGTTCCCTTCCTTCAGTGACTTATTGTGATGAGCTGGAAGCGTGGGTCTCTGAATAACCACGATGGATGAGACCCCCAGTCTCCCACCACCACCCCTAACCCACACTGAACGCTTAAGTGTGAGCAAGCAATAAATTTTTGTTGGGAAGCCACTAATATTTTGTGGTTGCTTGTTACCATGGCCCAATTTATTTATGCTGATACATACAGGAATTAGAAAAAAAAAAAATCTGAAAAGAAACAAACCAAGCTGTAATCCTGGTGTTGCCTCCAAGGAGAAATGGTGGGAAGAGGGAGGGGAACAGGGAGTGGAGAGCAGGGATTTTTGTTTTTTATTTTATATACTTGTGAATTGTGTATGTTTTTATAAGCACATATTGTTTTGGAAAATTGTACTAAGAGTTTGTAAATAATCTCAGACTTCCAGAAAGTTTTCCACTCTTGCTTTCTTAAATTCCAATAATTCATAGTTCCAACATAAATTGAAATAAAATCTCCCTATCAACATATAGAGCAAATATGGAAGCTGGCCTTCATAAGAGTCCTAGGCAGAGGACTGAAGGAATTCCAAGAAAAGTAACACTACGACTGGGGGTGATGGCATGGGGGGAGGCGGGGCGGGAAGGGTTAGGGGGGACAAATCGCCCTCTTCTCCCAGCTCCATTAAGGATGAGAAGGCTTTACTCAGATGACACGGAAGCAGATGAGAGAAGAGAAGGCACCATCAGAAATGCCTGCTAAGAGTTTAAGAAGCATTTACAAAAATACTAGGCAATGGTTCAAACACACACCCAGGGAAACAAATGTGTACACAAACAGCGGCTGAGGCAGCAGGGCAGGAGGTGATACGATGCCGAAGGAGAGGTGTCAGCCCATCTGGAATAGAGAAACATGGTCACTGTTCTCAGGTTTGGAGTCTCTGAGACACAGCTCACACGGTAAAAACGTAGATTTTGGGACAGGGCTTGTGCATCGGGCCTCTAGTATTCCTTTACAACAAAGGTCCCTCTATCGACTCTCTCACCCACATTAGCCGGTGTCCATGGCACCACTGTGCGCATATACACAACCTACATCTCCAGGGAGGGCAGCTCACAACGACAGTGGCATCTATTCTCTGAGGCGCCTTCTCCCCAAGGTTTTCTTTAATGAGTGTGTCAAAACCACAAAAGAATATACAGGAGATGAAGAGAGAGGCTCACATGACTGGAAGTGGGCCATACAATTTTGTAAATATTCCTTGATCATCTACCATGAGCCAGAAACCATCCCACTCTTTCATGTTGTAACTTCAGTGGTGAACCTGTGAACATGATTTTCTTGTTCTACAATAAACTTACATCTTTATCTCCACGTTCACAGAGCTAACATATGTGAATTTTCCTTTCAAACAAATTTTAAGGCTGTGGCACAGTTGAATTAGACCTGACCAGAGTGGACATGACTGAAAGGAATCATCAGTTGGCGTGGTTCACTTGGGACGGTGAGTGGGCAAGGGAAGCCCAGGCTGCGTGTGGCAAGAACCCATGATCACATCCAGGCAGAAGTGCGAGCTTCTTGGTACAGCCTTTCAGTGTCTGTGATCTGGCTCCTTCTCCCTCCCTCCCCACTCTCCCACATGCTCCCTAAGCTGCCAGCGTCCCATCCTACACATAAAACCTGATCTGTACTCCTCGCTTTTGTTCCTTCTCTGTATGAAATGCCCTTTACCCACTCAACTCCCAGACTAGATTGTAACAGTCTGGAGTATGTCTGTCCCAGGCTAGACTGCACTGGGCACTGCTGGGAGGGCAAGGAATAAATCCCAGTCACATCTGTATCTATGACCCCTAAGCCAGGTCTGCAGACAGAGCCAGAGGGAGCAGGGGGAAAGACAGAACTGACAGCTGGCTTCAAATGAAATACCTATTTCAAATGCTAGCTCTGACACTTACCAGCTTAGATAAGTGTGACTTTAGATAAGTTAACCTCTGTTCATTTCCACTTCCTCCCCTGTAAGAGGGAGACAGTCAGGCATACTATATTGGGGTGGTGAGAGAATGAAATCATCATATGCATGTAAAACGCTCAGAACAGTGTTTGACAGGTTAAGAGCTATACAAGGGTTTGTTAAATGAACGTGGAATGAAGAAAAGTGAAGGAGGGAAAGAGGTTGTGCCCTGTAGCAGAGCAAATGTGGGAATTCACATGCTGATTGGGTACTGCCCTGCTAAGGGGACTGTGTCATGTTGCCCCTCACTATGCACTCAAAAGAGGAGACAGAACTTTCACCTTGGTTGGTATTTATGACCTTATTTCTTGCCTGGGCTACCACCCACCACCTGCCAAAGCCGGCCAGCTGGGCACCCTCACATCCTGCAGCAGTAGCACAGAATGTCATGCAAGGGACACTGGCTCAATTCCAGTGTCCCTTGCATGACAGCCTCCAGGAGATGTTCCTGCTGCTAGAAGGTCAGTGCTGAGCCTTAGAGATGGTCCTGTCCAACATTGCCCTGTAACAGACGGGTCCCAAGGCCTGGAGAGCTCGTGTGCTGGCACTTTGTTAGGACGTGGTTTACATATAGGTTACTTGTCACGAAGTCAACTTTGTAGCCGGTACTAGGAATGCCATAATCCAGGTTTAAAACTGGAAGAAACTTTAAAGCTTACTTAGTCTGTTACTTTTCAAACTCCACAATCTAGGAATTTGCTCTGCTACAGGGCACATGGTTCAGATGAGATATGGGCTCCTTTGCAAATATTTCACTCAATCATTTGGTGATTATTCATTGAACACCCTCAATGTGCTGGGCACTAGGGACATGAGTCAGATACCACCCGTCCTCAGAATCTCACTGACAAATAGGAGACAATGGCATGAAGTAAATGATCATATATCTCATAGTAAAATCTTACTGTGAGAGAATTATGGTATAAAATATACTAGAATGAGCATCCCTACTCACACTAGGGGAAACAGGTTGGTTACCAGTAGTGCCCTAGAAACTGGTAAGGGTCTCAGGTAGAAAACACCACCATTGTGTGGTTGCAGCAGTAGAGAGAGTAGGAACCACTGAACCAGTTCAACACACCTCCATCTGATTGATAGGCAAACTGAGGCCTACAACATTTAATGCACTTGCCAAGACATCACAGCCAATTAATGGAAGAAATGTAAAATTCTGTAGTGACTCACATAGCCTTCCAAAAAAAAAAAAACACCACCAAATCCCACAGTGTGGCACACTATCTGATCCCTGCCATTTCTCCAGCCTCATCTCTCACTACTGTGCCACCCACTCAATATCCAGCCATGCTGAACCCCAAATACACCTCTGCTTTGCCCAAATACTTCCTCTGCCAGGGATCGGAGTCGACAGTCCTTAAATAACGCCTACTCCTTTTCAGCACTCAGAACTCAGCTCCCACCTCTCTCCTCCAGGAAGCCCGCCCTGAGTGGCCCTCCTCCACCTCCCACAACACATATAACTTTACATAAAGAGAGAGAAACACTTGTCACATGACATGTTCATTCATTCAATAACGTTTTATTGAGCACCTTCTATGTGCCAAGCAGCTGAGGTAAATATGTAAAATAAAACACCTGCCCTCATGGAGCTTACATTCTAATGAGGGAAACAAACAATAAACGAACAGTACACAATACAGTGTCAGAGTCTAGTGCTATGGAAAAATAAATAAATATAGAGGGATCAGCACGCAAGGCCTGTCTGAGGAAGTGGCATTTGATCAGAGATCTGAAGTGACAGGGTCAGACATACACCTAATTGGGAAAAGAGGGTTTCCAGAAGCAGAAGCAAAGACCCTGTTACTGCAGTGGTTTCTTCATTGTGTTTTATCCCTTGCTGAACTTGAGGGCAAGAGCATCTTATATCTTAAGCATCTTTGATCTGCAGGGCCCAGCATCCATTGTGAACACTTACGGAATGAGAGAACAAACCTGGGCTGGCATGCATGCCTGCTGATTTCTGAGTCCATCTGTCTCTGGCTCTCGAGATCTAGCCAGCTACACATCTCTCTCCCACGGGGCTAAGCTACGCACAGGCCCTGCTTTGGCCAATCAGCTTGCCTGGCACTGTGGCCTGGTTTCAGTCCCTAGGTTCTCTCTTCATCAGGACTCTGGCACTGATGAGTTCTCTAATTTTATCTTGTTCTCGTCCTCAGATCTCTGGTGTGAACCTGGGACCCTGTCCAGAACCGGGAGTCCTCCCTCCCTTTCTCCAGGTTTCCTAGGCTTGAAACTCCTCCCCTCAATTCCAAGCCCCAAGGCTGAGGACCCTGACACCTGGAGTTCTTCCCCAATGGCTAACCTCTACTTACCTGGAAGTCTGCCCTGCCTGATTCTTAACTTCCCTCCATGTTACATGACTCCTTCCTGCTGGGACATCAAACCTGTGACCGTCTCTATGCATGTTCCAACTTCACAGCTGTTCCTGGACATCTCCCCCAGCCACGGCTCAGGGCTTAAGTCCCCGAGTCCTCAAGCGGCCTGTGGCAGATCCTGTCCCATCAGCAGGCCACGTGGGCCTAAGTCTGCAGACTCGACTACCCTAAATCACAGTTCTCACACACAAGAAAGCAAGTTAAATAGTCTTAGAAGCTGCAAATAAAGTCAAATGCCTTTATCCACTAAGCCAACTGCAACAGACACGTCTGGATGTCATTGGTGCTTCATCCCAGCCTCCACGGGGTCAAAAATGGGTTCAGGAACAAATAACCCATTCCTTCATTCACCCTTTCGTCTACCACTGACTGAAACCTGCTGCATGCCAAGCCCTGCAACATAAAATACAGTGCCTGCACTGAGGATGATGAGGATGATGGCGGTGATGGTGGTGATGGGGACGGGCATAGTGGTGACAGAGGAAGAGAGAGAGCATGGGATTTATTGCACACGTGTGCTATGCTACAATATTCTAATACCTACAAAACTGTGAGATAGTTATTATTAGCTTCACTTTGCAGAGGACAAAATAGGTTTAAAAGGCAAAGCAACTTGCTCAAGGTCACATGGCTAAGCAGCGGGGTATGGTGAGAGGCCGGGTCTGTCCGCCTACAAAGTACAAACTGTTCCACTGCGCAAAAGTCACACGGGAAGGGCCACGCAAATACAACTTGAATGAAAAAGCGAAAGAGAGAGGGTCCCAGGTCTCCGGGACTCACACGCTAGTGGAGGAGTCAGACATACAAACAAATATCTAGAAAGCGGGGGGTCAGGTGCTGAGCGCTGGGGACGAGAGCTGTAGGGGAGACAGAGGCAGGGGCCGCTAACGGACCTGGGGACTGACAGCCTCTGGGAGTGCCTGGGGAGCGGCGCCCAGCCCTGGCCCGGGCCGCCCACCCCCGCCCCCGGCCCCAGCCCCCGGCCCCAGCCCGCCTCACCTCCTTCCACTGGAGCTGACGGATGCTGATCTTCAGAGCGTCCAGCGAGGTCCTGGCCTTGGAGCTGTCCACGGTGATGGGCCGCACGGAGTAGTACTCGTCCGACCGGCGGCCCGAGCTCCGCTTGCAGCCTCGGCCCTTGCTCCGGGGCTTCCCGAGCGGCCCGAGGCCCCGCGCGGGCGCCGGCTTCGGCCTGGACCCGAGCGGCGTGGACGGCGGCCGCCGCCGGGGGAGACGGGCGTCGCCCTCCTCGGCCGCGCGGGGCTGCGCCCGGGCCCGGGCCGAGGCCCGCTCCTCCCTCGCCTTGCGCTCCGGCTCCCCGGACGCGCCGGGGTCCACGCGGACCGGCCCCGCCGCCTCCTCCTCCCATCCGGCCGCCGGCTCCCTCTCGGAGCCGCCCTGCTGCATGGCGCTCAGGGCCGGTGCCAGCGCCACTGCCACCGCCGCCGCCGCCGCCGCTCTGCCGCCGCCGCCGCCGCTGCCACGCGCTCCCCGCCCGAGCCCGTTGCCATGATCGCTCAGGCTCCAGTTGACAGGGGCAGTCGACGCCTGAGGACGGCGCGTGGGGAGGGACAATCGCCGCCGTCCAAGCCTCTGCGACCTCACAGGCGGCGGTACCACGTGACGAGTCCGGTCCCAGAGGCGGAAGCGGCCATCTTGGAAGAGGGCAGAGCGGGGAGTGGGGAGCTGGGGGCCGGGAGAGGGCGGAGCGGCGTCCGCTGACCTGCCTGCCCAGGGCGCAGGGCTCGGAGAGGCTGGAGGAGGTGACATGCAGGGTAGGAAAGTTTTTGGGCTCCAGTGCGGCTCCTGAGCCTGAGCCTGGGCCTGGGAGCAGAGACAAAGCTCCCCAACAAGAGGCCCCACCCCCGCTCACCCACGCCCTGGGACGACTGCCGGTCTGGAGGAGGAGACATTGCCTCTCCCATTGTGAGGAACTGCACCATCAGCCTGATGATGGGCATGACCAGTGCAGGCCCCGAGGGCGCAGCTTTCTGTGTGAAGAAACGCCTGCTGCTCCCGGGAGAGCCCCTGTCCAGAGAAGGGGAGCCCCCTTTCCTGGGGTCGGAGAGCGCCCTAAGAGATGGGGAAGCCATGAAGAAGCCCTACAGATTCCCTCTCAAGTTGAGGACATGAACCACTCTTTCTTATTATGTAGGGTTTGTGGTAAAATAAACAAAAAAGTTATCATTGGAACCATTTTTTTTAATTTTTATTTTTTAGCATAAGGACAGCCATCACCAACATCCATTTCCAGGACTTTTTCCTCTTAAATTGAGGAACATCTGCGTGGGCCAGAAGCCTGCATGTCACATTAGCTCCTCTGCTGGTTTTAAGGCAGCCACCGTCCAAAACCATTGCCCTCCATAGTGCACTCCAGGGCCTCTGGAGAACCTTGGCGCTGTCCATGGTACCGAAGAGAAGCTCTCACAGCACCCCAATCTCTCTCCTCCAACCTGCCCCCCCCCCCCAAATCCTATCTCCTAGTATTTCAGCAAGGGGCGCCACCTTCATTCAGTCACCCATCTCTGAAAGTTGCAAAGTTTTAACTCATCCTCTCCCCAGCCTTCCAAACATCAGTCCATTTCCAAGGCTTATAGATTTTCACATGAAAACGTCTTTTGTATCTTTCCTCTCTTGTGTGTTCTTATAATTATTGTCCCAATGTAAGTGTTTAGCCTGGGTCACTGTACCAGATTCCTCATGGGTCTCCCAGACTCCACATCCCTTATTCATTCTCCTCGCCACAGCCAGGCCAGCCACCCTCCTGCTTAGGAACCTCCCCTATCTCATTACCTATCAGCCCGATGATGGACATGACAGTTAATTTCCTAGCCCTTCCTGGTTGCCACGCTCTGAAATCACCCTTCTCTCCTGCCTCCATCCCTTTGGGCACTCCCCAGACTTCCTCTCCCTTTGTGTCTCTGCCTGGGAAACTCCTATGTCAGACCCCACTCAGATGTCTCCTTGACCAAGCTTCCCTCAGTCCCCAAAGGCAGAAATAGTTACTGTCTCTACCCTTCTACTGACATGCACCATAACCTCCCACCATGGTCTGCCTCCTGAAATCATCTTAGCCTCCTTCGTTAGTCTGGAAAGGAATACGTCATAGCCTCATTTCCAGGGTCTAGAACAAAGGTTGACTCATAAAGTAGTATGAATTCACCACGTAGTAAGTTGTCTTCCACTTTATTTATCAAACCTACATAGGCCATTTCTTTTTTTTCTTCTTTTTTTCTTCTTTTTTTTTCTTTTTTTTCTTTTTTACAGAGAGGAAGGGAGAGGGATAGAAAGTTAGAAACATTGATGAGAGTGAAACATCGATCAGCTGATTCCTGCACATCACCCACTGGGGATCTGCCCACAACCAAGGTACGTGCCCTTGACCGGAATAGAACCTGGACAGAATTTTTAAAACATTTTTAAAACATTTGTGTATAGTATTTTGGAAGTAGTCCTAGTCCCTAACTCTCACCTGCTCTTGCTCCTCAGCAGCCATAACTGAAGCTTCTCTTTGGGGAATCACATATGGGGTTGAGTTTTCCACTAACATATATTAGAGCTTCCTGATAACACCTGACATTGAGCTCAAATAGGCCTTGCTTCCTGTTCTTCCTTCCTCCAAGGCTTGTGTTTCAAACAGTCCAACCTGTCCCCCCTCCCCCTCCCCCTTCCCCAAGAGGCTTATGATTATCATCATCTTAAATCTATGTGCACTGAGCCTTTTCCTCACCTTCCCCTCATCCCAGAGCCACCATTAGCCCTAGGATCCTTTGAACCAATCAGCAAAGGTGACCACTTTGGGCAGAGAAAGCCTTGATGGGCAGGACACAAGTTGAATATCTACTCTTGTGAGGCCTTGTGGCTCACTTGTATGATTCTATATGGCAGCCCTGCCCACAGCCTCCGGAGTGACCACCTCGCCTACCTTCTATCTTCCTGAATCTTACCCCATCAGTTTATATTCTATCTCCTATGGGAATTCTTATCTAGCATCCTAATCCACAGTAAACTTTTCATTCCTTGAAGCCCTAGTTTTTATTTTATTTTAAAAAATATATTTTATTGATTTTTTTACAGAGAGGAAGGGAGAGGGATAGAGTTAGAAACATCGATGAGAAACATCAATCAGCTGCCTCCTGCACACCCCCTACTGGGGATATGCCTGCAACCAAGGTACATGCCCTTGACTGGAATCGAACCTGGGACCTTTCAGTCTGCAGGCTGATGCTCTAGCCAAACCACTTAGGGTGAAGCCCTAGTTTTTAACTCTTTGCTTTATTTGGCACTTAATTGTGTCCTGCCTTATGACCCATCTTGTATCATTATTTCATTTGAAAAGGTCTGATTTAGATTGAGGGATCAGAGGGATCTCTATAGATGTGTTATCTATACTGAATGCTGAAGAAGTGGGCAAAGACCTATCGAGAGAGTGTCCAAGGCAGAGGAAAGGGCGAGTGCCACAGCCCTAAGGCAGAAGATGCATTAGAGATAAGGCCAACACGAATATCTTTACATGAAATGGCCTATGGCCCAAACGGGTTTGGCTCAGTGGATAGAAGGTCAGCCTGTGGACTGAAAGTCATTTATTATCAGTGAGAAACCTCTCTGTCCTGGGAACTGTATAAAGCAATGAACTGCATACATTGTGTCATTACCTTCCCAACAGCCCAGGATAAGCCCCATTATTAACCATACTTTACAGATGGTGACGGAAATTGTTACTCAGGGAAGTCACTTGCCCAAGTCACATAGCTAGTAAGGGCAAAGACAGGATTCAAACTCAGGGTGATCTGACACTAGCACCTGACTCCCAACACTCACACCAACTCCCACACCAAGACTTTGTTTATAAAACCTACAACCTATGTTTAAATATAACTGAGTGTATATTTATACATAAACAAACTAATCCTCAGCTATGTGGAAAATTACATACAGAAAAAAACATTGGATTCAAATATGCCAGGATCAGTGGTTGAACCCTGATCTATGAACCAGGAAATCACGGCATATGCCTGGGTTGCAGGCTCTATCCCAGTGTGGGGCGTGCAGGATGCAGCCAATTAATGATTCTTTCTCATCATTGATGGTTCTATCTCTCTCTCCCTTCCTCTCTGAAATCAATAAAAAATTGAAAAAAATGTTCATCAATTGTTGTTCTATCACGTTTATAGCAAGTTATATCCAGGGAAAGAAACATTCAGGGAAGAGGGGTGTGGGCAGCTTTTTTTACTCCAGCTGGGTTTTTCTGCCATGTTATAACCAAAGGCTGCCACCAGGTGGCGCCTTGGGTCCGGTTTTGGAAGAGGCTGAAGGAGGATGAGGTACAGAGAAGTTCCCATCAAGCATCTGAATAAAATGGAACAACTCCCACCCGGTTTTATGTGCAAACATATATTTTTTTATTTTTATTGATTTTTTTACATAGAGGAAGGGAGAGAGATGGAGAGCTAGAAACATCGATGAGAGAGAAATATTGATCAGCTGCCTCCTGCACAATCTCCACTGGGGATGTGCCCTTGACCAGATCGAACCCGGACCTTTCTGTCCACTAGGCCGACGCTCTACCCATTGAGCCAAACCGGTTTTTGTTTTTAAAGCTTGACTTGGAAGTGATGCATAACAGTTGTGCTTACTTAGCATTGACCAGAGCAAGTAAAACCTCCTTTAAGAAAAGCTAGGCAGTCCCACCTCTTGAGGAAGGAGGAGGCCAGAGGTGGTTAAGGAATTCCCTCAGGACAACCACAATGCATCTCAGATAGGGACCAGGGTAATGGCCCCCAGTCTCGGAACCACACTTTCCAGGAGAGTAGTGTGGCCCTCCGGGAGCTTAAGGGCTTCTGGCAGCTTCCAGGGTGAGGGCGGTAAAATGCTCAGAACGTGCCTGGAACGTGGCTGGCACTCAATAAATATAGCCACCTGGCCCCCAATTGATGATGGCAGAAGTATCAACATGGGATGTTGGGAGGGATCTTGAAGGTCATTTAGCCTGAGTCCCTGGGTCAGACATGAGAAGAGAGGAAGGAAAATGAGAGAGGGACAGTGAATGGGGAAGGGCAGAAAAGACTCTTCTTGCCTGCAGCCTCTAAGCCAAAATCCTACCACCCAGGGGACCCCCTGCTGCTGTCAGTCTTGATAGGAAACAGTATCCCCCTCTATTGCCTATAGTAACAGGTGTCGCTGGGAGGGGACATGTACGCTGGACCTTAGCAGATGAGTAGGAGTTTGTCAGCTAGAGGAGGGCTGCCCATGCAGAAGGAGTGGGGTGTGCAAAGGCTTGGAGGTGAAAATGTGATCAGCATTTTGGGGGCCTCACCATGGGGAGGTAAGTGAAGGAATGGGTGTTTCGGGGGGGGGGGGGGATGTCCCTTAACCTCTGTGGCTTCATTGAGTTAAGGAAGAAACCTGAAGAGACCTGAGGAAATCGGGCATGAAGAGAAAAATGGTAATTGAGGAGAGTGAGGAGCCAGCGCTGGGGCTGGGGAAGGGGACCAGCTGCCAGCAATTGAGGCCTGTTGTTGGCTCCTCCATTCATTCCCCAGTCTCTCTCTTGGGAGCTGATTAGCAATTGTTCCTCCGGCTTCTTAAGAGGCCAGGGGATTGCAGGGAGGGAGGGAGGGGGGTGTGCCTGAAAAAGCTGCCAGGCTTCCATGGAAGAATTCAGAGGCAATTTGGGAGGCAGAGGAGACCTCTCTGACAGCAACCTCTGCCCCCTCCATGCTCCCTCCTTTTGCAACCAAACCGGGAAGGTGGGGTAGGGGAAAATTCCTAAAAATGCGGAGACAAACTGAAGCACATTCCAAAGCAGAGGCACTTAAAAGCCATGGAATTGGAGGATGAATGGGGCAATGGGAAAAAGACCTTGGGATGTTATCTCAGTACATACTTACTGTGTGACCTCCGGCCAGCTGCCTAACTCTCTGAGCCTCAGCTTTCTCGTAAGGCTGTGGAGAGGGTTTTAGGAGGCAATGCTGGCACGGTGGTTGGCAAAAAGTAGGTGCTTGGTAAATGCAGTGGAGGAGACTTGAGGAACTCCATGGCTATCTCCATCTTCAGATCGCAGGGGTGGTGTCCCAGAGCAGAGAGTCCTGATGGGGAAGTGGCATCTAGAGAGGCAGGGGCTAGCTCAGGGTTACACAGAGAGGAGAGGGCGGGCTTCCACATCCCCCACCCCCCAAGTACTCAGATTCAAAGACCCTGAGACTTGTCCCTACCAGGGTTCACATCCTGGGTGCGAGTCACATCTCAGCTGGGGTAGTGACAGCAACCAATTCTCTGCCTCTCTCCACGGTGGCTTCCCCAGCTGGCCTGCTGCACAATCCCAATCCCTCTGGCTTACATCCTGCCTCTCCTAGTTTCCGGGGCTGCACAGAGGGGCTCAGCGCCTGGCAGATGAGCTCACCAGACCCTCTAGCCCTGCCTGTGAATATACAAAAATACTAAGTAGTATGCTTTAAAATGGTGCCTTTATGGTAGGTGAATTGTATCTCATTTATTTTTATTTTTATTTTTTATAAATATATATTTTATTGATTTTTTACAGAGAGTAAGGGAGAAGGATAGAAAGTCAGAAACATCGATGAGAGAGAAACATTGATCAGCTGCCTCCTGCACACCTCCTGCCCGCAACCAAGGTACATGCCCTTGACCGGAATTGAACCCGGGACCCTTCAGTCCGCAAGCCGACGCTCTATCCACTGAGCCAAATCGATTTTGGCAGTATCTCAATTTTTTTTTTAAATGCCAAAGAAATTATTTATGTGAATTGTCGTGAGGTTTGGTAAGGATTAAATGAGCAATGGCTGCAAAGCACCAGGCCCCAAGTGGGCACTCAGAGGAGGAACTCTCTGGACCCCAGCAACAGCTAGCTTGGCCCCCTTTAGGACCTGGGGCATCTTCTGGCCTGCCTAGATCCCTCCCTTCCTAGCACCCTCCATGGCTAGGATCTCTCTGTCGCCCTTATACCTCAGAGGTCAATGCCATAGCCAATCCTGGCTCAATCCAAGGACTAGCTGCAGGGCAGGGCTGGATGGCTCTCCTACAGCTGCCCTGGTATCCACAAAAGACTCCAGCCCCTTGGCAAACTCAGGCATCCATTAATGTTTCCTGTCCCCGCTGTGCCTAGCTGGGTCTGTTTGTTGCCTGTGTGAGTGGCTTAGGGCCCTGTAGCCCTTACCCCAGGGTATGATGGGGCTCCTCTCATCTCTCTGCCAAGGCCAAAGCCACTAAAGGATGGGAACTTGGCCTTAATGCTGGATGATTGAACCCATAGGTCTGGGGGTCCCTCAGCTCAGATCAGCCCTTGGGTGCTGGAAGCACATGGGGCCTGGTGGCTTCAGCTGTAGATCATGCCTTGCACCTCACCCTCCACCAGAATCTCAACGACTCCCTGGACCTACAGACATTCCGGACATTATCCAAGATGGGACCCAAGACACCTTCCATGTCGTCCATTCCAAGAAGAAGATGAAGTTCCCTCCCCCATCTGCCAAGGGGTGGGGCATGTCTGCTCGGGATGCAGGGATGCCTGGAGGTGTGCTCTGAGGAAGGCACATCCCCCGTGTGTCTGCTTGTTTCTCTACGTGTGCCCATGAGCATGAGTCAGTGTGTGCCTCAGCTGGTATGTATATGTGCATATATGCATGTGCATGCTAATGACACAGGATCTGTGCACATTTTTCAAGTCTGTGCTTCTCCCTATGAAATGAAGGGGATCCCCAACCTGTTCCAGGACATGATGATGTCCAATTGCCACATTTTACAGGGGAAGAAATTGATATCCAGCGAGCCCAAGATCACACAGCAGGATCAGGAAATACAGTCCTTAGATGGAAGAATGCTGGGCCAAGACATGACCTGTTCTTATGCTGCCCTCTTGTGGTAAAGAAAGGACTGCCACCAGCTGCCCAGCCGCTCCCCTGGAGTACTAATGTAGGTCCATAGACGTACTGGTTGGCCTGCTTTTCTCCTTCCCAGGCCAGCTTCCCTCAACCCCTGCCCTGGGGTCCCAACCCATCCAGTTTCTCAGGCTGGAGGACATCAAAATCAAAGCACCCAGGTTTTCCCACCTAAGGCTGGTCTCATTAGGCAGGGACACCTACCGGAGGGAGGACCAGCTTCGCGTTACTGAGCTAGTTAGTGTCTGTATCAGGGCCCACCTGGTAGCCCCATTGCCACATCTGGGACACATCCTCAGCCCTCACTTCTTTATCCTCTCTGGCTTTTCCGTGACTGATCACACTCTTTTTTCTTAAAATTGTCTCTTTCCCTGGCCCCCAACTAAGTGACACTCCCCAACTGTTCCCTGCCAGTCTGTGACACCTGCTCCCCTCTGACTCTGAGAGTTGATATTTCTGGGACCTCAGACCTCACCGCTCTTGCCTGGATTGGTAGCTGGCCCACCTAGCAGGCAGGCAGATAGCTGCAGAACGCCATCAGACCAGGAAGAGGGAGAGGAAAATGTTAGTTTCTATGATCCCATCCGTTTGATGATAATGGCATTTGTATAACACATGAAACGTTATAACCTACAATTTAGCATCCTTCTGTTTGACTAACGAAGGTAGGGTGAGCGCCATCAACTTTTCAATGCTTAGGGCTTCTAAGGGCCCTGCCTGTGTAACCTCACCTACTCATTGCTTTCACTCGCTGTCAGTCCATAGCCTTCCAACTCCCTCAGGAATGCCACCAGACCTGACTTCACCTGCCTTCTGGATACCTTCCCATGATGTGCCCTTGGCTCTCAGACTCAACAGACCCAAATTGTTCTCATCATCTCTCCCCGAACCCCCATCCAGCACTGACATCCCCGGAGGTGACTTCACTGTCATGATGTCCTCCCCTCACCTCCTCCCACCACAGGCTAATCCTTCACCAAAGCCTGTGGGGTCCATCTCCTTAATAGCTCTGGAATCTGCATCCTTTTCACCACCCACGCCAAACCCCTGCCCTGGCCAGGCCACTGCTGTCACCCAGCTGGCCCTCCTGCCCTCATCCTCTTCTCATTAGTGGGCTTTTGCATGCCCATCTGAACATGTCACCTCCCTGTCTGAGCCTGCCCCCAGGTTCCTGTTACCCCCAAATAAAGTCAATGTTCCTAAGACTGGCCTTGAAAGTCCCTGAGATATGGCTTTGCCACCCTTGGCAACTGCATCTCCCAGCACCCATGCCACACCGATGCTCCAGGTGCTGAGAAGCTCTCAGACTTGATGGTTCATGAACAAAGTGAACAGGAGGGTGTCTGGACTGGGTGGGGTATGAGGCTGGATATAGCATCCCAAGCTGGTGATGACTTACAAGATTGTCTGCTCTGCCACTACAGGCTAACAATCTGCAGGTGGTGCCAGCTCAGCTTGTATGCTCCTGGGGAACATGGAAATAGGGTCAGGGAACTGAAACTCGTCTTCAGGGACACTTGCATGCCTTTTCTTCCCCGGGGGTCCCAGTTCTCTGGGTCTGGGTGCGCCCATTATGGCTGAGCTGTGACTCTAGGAAGCCAGTCTGGCCTGACAAAGAATGTACCAGAACAGCCACCAGGTGGCAGTGCTGTCTCATACACGGCCCCTGGGACCAGACTCAGATGGTGTGGGTCTTTCAGGGACAGTGTGTGTGTGTGTGTGTGTGTGTGTGTGTGTGTGTCTGACAGGAATGTTTGTCTAGAACAGTTGGTGTACATGGCAGTCCATTTTTGTGTACATCTGAGTTCCTCAATCCCACCCCAAGAAGAAGTGTCTTGGTCATTCCAGGAGGCCCAGGGAGGACCCCAACCTCCCATGTGTGTGGTCCTCGCCCTCTGAAAAGCCCCCACTACCATCACCATCACCAGGAGATTTGCTGGTCACACCTGGGCCGCAGACGCCTGTCAACTAAGGCACCAACTCCAATGAGAAGAGGCAGTCGTGCTTGTTGTGGCTTGAGGTCCAAGGCTTGGAGGCACCGCTGATCCTGGCCTGTGGGGCCCAGGTGGGCTGGGAACCATGAGGCCCCCCTCCCAGCCTCTGCCCCTGCCCACCAACACCCTACAACAAGGATGGGGTAACTGTGTCCCCATATCACAGAGGCCGTATTAGTTTGGGCACCAGGGTGACTTGGCCCCAGTCCCCAGGCCCCATGAGTCAAGCCCCTGGAGAGAGATGTGTGTGCCCCGGCCCATTGTTGTAACAGAAGGACTGGCCTGGAAACAGGGTGCTTAGGGAGGCAGCTGTCCTGTGGCTGCTTAGGAGGGTCTTGAGGACAGGAGGGTTGCCTGTGAGGGAACAACAGCCCTGTGCAAAGGCACCAGCGAGGAGAAAGCATAGCCTGCCCAGGCCAGGTGCCTGGGATGCAGGATGTGTGTGTGTGTGGGGGGGGGGGGGGGTTGGGGAGGGTAAGAGACACATGAGGGAGACAGGAGCTAACAGCTAACAGAACCTTTCTCCCAAGCAGCCTGGTTTGGGGGACTGGCCCAGCCACCCCATCCTCAAGGCCAAGGTGGTGGTGCAATCCACCTCCTACCTCCAGGGCCTCCACAGGACAGACAGGCCCCCACCCCCGCTCCCAGGGACCCAGGAGCCAGAGAAGGAGCAGGGAAGAGGAGAAAGGGCTGGAAGTCCCTGTGCGTGAGGCTCCAGACCTGAGAGCTGAACACAGGGAGACAGAGTCCGAGAAAGTGTGCCAGACACACGGAGGAACGAGAAAGAAAAGAGGGAGAGACACCAGCGAAAAATGGAGCCGGGAAGAGAAAGGAAGGCAGAGGCGGGCCCCTGAGGAAGGCAGAGAGAGGACAGAGAAGGGGCGCAAGGAGAGGCGGGGGAGGGCGAACTTTCGGGGCCGCCCTCCTTGCGCCTCCGGGCCGCGCCGGTGCCGGTGCCCGCAATCAGGCGGGCGGGAGGCAGGTGGCGGGACAGACAATGGCGCGGAGGCCTGCGGGACCTGGGAGTGAATCTGGCGTTGCCTTTGCGGGGCGCGGGGCCGCCCGTTCATCTCGATGCAAAGGAGAGAGATGAAATGAATATGCAGCGCGGGCTGTAATTGGGCCGCCGCGGCCGCGCCGCCGCCGCTGCCGCCGCACTATAATTTTCCAAACAGGATCTTGCAATCAGGGCCTTATTCATTAGCGCATAAACAATTTTGTTTCTCGGCACTCGAGCCTGTCAATCACGCCGAGAGGGAACATCTTGGCCGGAGGAGGCGCGGGCCCCCGCGCGCGCTCCCCCACGCGCGCCCCCTCGAGCGCCGCCAAGTGGCTTTGTGCCCGAGGCCCGTGGGTGCTGGGTGGAGGGGCGCGGAGCCCGCGGCGGGGCCCCAGGCCAGCAGGTGGGAAGTGGGCGGCGGGGAGAGCGCGGGTTTGCGGGCTCACCACCCCAGGTTCGAGTCCTGTCTCTGACATGTCCTGGCTGTGTCCTTGGGCACTCCCGCCTCCTCCTCCCTGGTCTGTCTACCCCTCCGTGAGGCGCTCACTGCATCCTCCCCTCCTTCCCCCAAGAACTAGAGGAGGCATCCGCTGGGAGAAAGGATACCTAGTGCTTTGGAATCTGATGGTGGGGGCGGGGGCATCCAGCCCCTTTCATTAAAGAGGGGGATCAGGGTCCCGCAGAAGGCTCCTCATGACCCCAGGCCCCGCCCAGAGCAGGCCCCTGTGACACTGAATGTCTATGAGGTTTCACCCTGGTTCTCCAAAGAGCTGGGCGCAGGGTGGCTGCCCCCCAAAGGGGCATACTTGCCTGTGTGGATTCCATGCTTGCTGGCAGCAGGGGCAGGGTCTGTGTGCCCCAGGGCACCTACGATTCCACAAGTCATCATGTGACTATACAAAAGGCTTTGTACCTGTGTGGTTGTGACCATGTGTCCTGTAACTCTGTGTGTATGTGTGTGTGTGCGCGCGCGCGCGGTTGCTTGGCTCCCTCCCTAGGAGTCCGTGGAGCTGAGTGGCAGGATGAGTATGTCTGTGTGTGTAAGGGATGGCTGTGTGATCAGGGTTATGTGACTCTGTGTGGGGGGGTGGGGGTGGGCGGGGGTTCCTTTACAGCCAGGTGACCTGCAGGACCGTGTATGTGGTTGGCTCAAGCGCTGCTGGGGGGCAGTTTCTTTCAGGTCTGATGACAGCTTCTGTTCTCCCACCTCCTCCCTGGCCGCCCCTCCCTCAGCCCCATTGCCCTGCAGGCAGCCAGGGCGCCCAGGCTGGGCAGGGGAGCCGTTGCTCTCCTGACAGGCCCTGTGGGGTTGGAGGATTCACATCCCCAGTTGTGAGACCCAGCGCCTGCTGCTCCCCTCATTGAGAGAACACCAAGGCTTCCAGAATTCCAGGGCCAAAGGTTCTCATCAGCTCAGCTTTCCACAGGGAACAGCAAATGGGAAAGAGCCCTGCCTGAGGTTCCCCAGAGTGCGGAGCAGAGCCAGAATGTGAACTCCTGTCTGTCTGGTCCCCAAACAGGGGGCAGGGGCCTGATTTCCTCAGACACAAACACACATGGGTGCACATACACACATTTGTGTGTGCACACACATACACACACCACAGTCCAAGCCTAAGGACTAGCTGAGAACAGAGACTGCAGGCTATGGAGATATCCCACTTCCCGCCACTTTACACGCCCCCCCTCTTCTGCAGTGTCCTGCCCTCCACCCCCCTGCACAGTCCCTGCTCTGCAGAGACAAAGAATTTGAGGATGTGCTGGCAGCCAACTGACAGGCCATCAGTCTCTGCCCAGACACCCTCTTCACAGCTCGAGCTCCAGCCCGGATGCCGCTCCACCCGCCGGTCACCCCCAGCACCGGGCCAGGAAGGGAGGCGGCCAGGGAAGGGGCTGTGGGGGAAGGCACGGAGGCCGGAAGCCCAGAGGAACAGTCTTCAACCTGTGAATCCGGCCACGCTCGGCCCCACACGAGTGTCTTGCTGCACGGCTAACCCCGGCCCTCAGGGGACCCAGGCTATCGCTGAGGCAGCTGCCGGGAGCGATTCCTGGGGGCCAGCCCTTGGCACCTTGGCGTGCTGGACAGAGGCCAGCAGCCATGGCTTTGGACCAGGAGGCCAGGGCTTAAAGCCCAGCTCCGCTACTTCCTGGCTGGGTGTCCTTGGGCATTTGCCAAGCTTTCTTGTGCCTCAGTTTCCTCACCTGTAAAGAAGAGTTATTTAATTCCCTTGGTGTCCACTTGGCACTAGGTTCTTAGTAAATGATAGAATGAAGGAGAGCTCAAAGAAAGGAACCCAGATCTATCCCAGAGCACAGAGGCCAGGTATGTGTTTCAGAGCTTTTCCTCCTAAGGGGCCCTCCCTCCAGGCCCCCAGCTGCGGAAGGTCACTGAGTCAGGGTATCTAAGCAAAACTCATACCAGTTTGTCTTTCTTGAAAGAGTGTCTCGTTCCAAGCCCTGTGTGACCCCTCGCGTAGACACTGTGATTGGGGCCGTCGTATGGCCCCATCCTGAGGGTCAGGCTGCTCTGCTCATGTGGAAGCAGGACCCAACACCTGAGGGTCAAAGTCTCTTCCCCAAGGTCACCAACAGGTAAAAAAAAGGCATCAGGACTTGAACCCTCACCTTTGAACACTAAGAACAGTGCTCTCAGGTTGGGGAAATCCAGGCTGGTGCCAGTCAAGCCTCTGGAGCTGTCACCAGGTCAGCAAAAGTCAGCAAAAGCCACTAATCACTGTCCCTTCTGGGGACTGCTGGACTGAGAGTGATCCAGGAAGGAGATGGCCTAAACCCAGGTTAATCAGGAAATACTGGTTCCGAGGCCTGGGCATGAAAGCTGGGCAGTGGGGTGGGAGTGTTGAGGAGGGAGGAGAGGAAGCATGTCTCCGGGGAGGTGTAGAACCTAGAAGAATGCATTTCATTGGGAAAGATCTCTATAGATCCCGCCTGTATCCCAGCCTCCTCCTTCCTGGGGGTTTTATTTTCTAGGTGATCCATGTAACATGGGGCAGGGGAAAGAGTTCAGAGGGTTTACTAGCTGAGTGACCTCCAGAAAGACACTCAACTTCTCTGGCCATTGCTTCCTCATCTAGGTGATATTCCTGTCACTTAATATTGTAGTAAGAATTGGTATGCCATGCCCAATTCACTATTCTAGCACCTAGCACAAAGCCTCACACATAGTAACTGCTCATTAAACGTGTGTTGCATGATTGAGTGATGGAGTGAGAAGGACTGAACCAAAAGAAAGCAGCAGAAAAAGTCTGGGCATTGGCCCATGTTGTTCCCCTCCTCCCACCTAATCCCTTATCAGCTGGTGTCCCCACGCCACTTCTACAGACTCAGCCCCACCCAGGACCTCATTACTGGTATGTCTAATGCAGTAGTCACATATGGCTATTGAGCACTTGACATGTGACTAGTCCAAACTGAGGTGTGCTCTAAATGTGGAACGGATACCTGTTTTCAAAGACTTTGTACCAAAAACTAGTATGTCAAGTATCTTGTTAACAAGTCTTTATATTAATAACCTATTGAAATGATAATATTGTGGACACATTGGATTAAGTAAAATGTGCTATTCAGCTAACTTCACCTGTCTCTTTTTAGTTTTGTAATGTGTTACTCGACCATTTCAAATGACATGGTATGACTCTCGTTGGACAGCATCGAGAAGAGGCTAAAGACGGCAAACCCCAGAGGACTCAGGGGAAGACTCTGGATGTTTGGTGACCCTAAGGCTCCTTCCCAGTGCCCTCAGGCCCAGCACACAGCACATGGAGCCTAACTCAATTTCCCCATATGGCCCTCTAGTTCATTGTGGCCCCAGTATCCTGCATCCCACAACCTCAACCTGAGTCAAAAGCACACCTGCCAGGGCCACCCCCACCAACTCTGAAGTGCCTTAGGCATATACCCACTAATAACCAACTCAACCAACCTTCATCCAACCAACCATTTTACCTGGTACCTTCTCTCTCTCTCTCTCTCTCTCTCTCTCTCTCTCTCTCTCTCTCTCTCTCCTCCCCCCACCCCCACCCCACAGATTTCTCTCCATCCTTTCTGCACACTCCTTGTCCAGGCCTCATTCATTTATTGAGTGCCTATGTGCCAGATACTCTTCTTGGTGCTTGATATACATCAATAAATGAATCAGCCAGACCCCTCTGCTCTTGTGAGCTTGCATCCAAGTGGGGAAGATAGAAAATAAACAACATCCATTATAAATAATTAGTAAGATATTGATAGAAGCTAATTAAAAACAAAATGCAGCCAGGTAAGAAGGAACAGCCCCCACACTAATCCACCTGCCTTCATTCTCTCCCCTTTCATTTGCCCTCCCTGGGCTGCTTGAGGAATCTTGGATCCAACCATGCTACCGCCTTCCCTGAAAGCCTCTCTGGCTCCCCAGGGCCTCCAGGTGAAGGTCCAAGCTCCTTAGACTGGCATGCAAAGCCCCGCATGATCTGGCCCTGCCAACTTTATCCTCCAACCAGCCACTCCCTGTACGGCTCTCTAGCGCCCCCTGCCGCTCCCTCTGCCATGAACACCCTTCCTGGATTCCTCTGTTCCTTCGCATGCTGTCATCCCTAGAGGCTCCACTCACTGTCAGGGTTTGGATGGGTCACGTATCCTAGGCCAAAGTGTGTGCTTCAGCCACACGCATGCTGCTGCCCCAGCTCACCCACGGATTCTATGTGGGTAGACATGCCACATTCCCATGCGCCCGCCCCCTCCCAGAGGCCCAGCCAGGCGCAGGGGCTGCCCAGGCTGTCTCAACTTCCCAAAGCCTCAGCAGGCACAGGCACTGCAATTCAGGAAGTCGCCATGGCAACCGCTGGGCCTTCCTGGCATCTCCTGTAATTATCGCTGGGACCTGGCCACCCCGCTGGGCTTCCTGGAGATTTGTTCCCTGTGACGGGAGGCTTGAGGGTAGGGGGCTCCTAACCTCCAACCCTCCTCTCTTCTCCCGTACACCCCTCCCCCACCCCCAGATGGCACCATTGCCAGGCTGGGACAGTGTAGTATGGGGAGGGGGGGGGGGCCTTCTTTGGAAGTAGAGAAGGAATTCAGGTAAAAAGGTTGGTTGGATGAAGGTTGGTTGAGTTGGTTATTGGTGGATGTATGCCTAAGGCACTTCAGAGTTGGTAGGGGTGGCCCTGGCAGGTGTTCTTTTGACTCAGGTTGAGGTAACCAACAATAAAGGTCTAAAACAAACCCTCGTCTTTACAGGGTTCAAGGTGTCTGTTTAACAGAAGAGGAGCTTGAGGTCAGAGAGGTGGGGCCACCAGCCCCGACTGGATGGGCCAGGTCAGGAACGCAGGGGAGCCCCAGGAGAAAGGCTCTCTGGGAAGGATGGGGCTCAGGATCATCCTTTCTCCACCAGCACAGCTGAGCCTGCCTCCCTCCCTTCTCCAGCCAAGAGTCTCCTCCAGAGCTGGGGAGTGCAGGGAGCCTCTCAGAGCCCAGGGCCCTCCGCAGCAGTAAGAGCCTGGGGCTGGGAGGCTAGAGGCCTGGGTTCCATCCTGACTGGCCCTATGACCTCGGGGGAAGGAGCTTTTGCCATCTCTAGGCCTCACTGTGTTCTAGTTTAGAAGGTGAGCCAGATGACCTTCAAGGGCATGTCCCAATCCTACAGGCTGTGTTTTCTGTTCTAAACCAAGACACGCTGAGGGGACACTGCAAATCCTGGGCCACAGTGGCCTGTGGTCTTGGGAAATGCCAGACACAGACCTCTCCCGTGGACTGATGGGCCATGCTTCACACTCACTCAGAGAGTCAGGAAACAGAACAGTGCCTCTTCTCCCCGTGCCCCCGAGCTTCGAGCTTCTTAACTAGGATATTGCAGTGTCTATGTCTCCATCTCAGTCAGATTCCTGCCAGAAAAGTCACTGGAGTGAGGAAAAGGGCACCACATTCTTGCCACATGCCTCGTGCCCCGTTTATGCCCAGGGATGGCTCCATTTAATTCCCACAACCACTCTGCCAAGTAGGTCTTACTGCTTGCATTTCATGAGTGAGGACACAAAGGCTCAGAGAGGGGGTATAACTTATTCAAGTTCACACAGTCAGTAAATGGTAGAACTGGAATTTGAAACCAGAGCCTATCTGATCCCAGAGCCCAGGAGAATGACCATTCCCGATTTCTGCTTTATGCACTCGCCTTGTCCCACCTGCAGTGGCAGCTCTGCCCCCTGGAACTCCTCTCTGAGGTCCCATGTGCTGCCCATGACACGTTTTCCTTCTCATCCAGGCAGGAAAGTTCTTGGACTCAGAATTCCAGAGCATCAGAGGTGAAAGAGCCCTTTGAGTTGATCCAGACCAGTCCTACCTGATCGGTTCTGCCTCTGCACAGATGGGGAAACTGAGGCCCTGTGAGGAAGAGCCAGAGCTGGAGCCAGAATGAAAGGGGAGTTCCACGGAACAGGACTTTAGGGGCTATAGGCCTTCACCACGAGGGGCACCAATGGGGCTCTAGTGATGGCTCCTAGGGATTGAAGGGTTTGGATTTGGACAGGCAGAGAGGAGACACGAGGGTGGGGGATGGATGGCCTGGCTGAGACGAGGGGTCAGGCGGCCTTGGCTGGCCTCCCATCTCTAGCCCCAGGACAAGCGCGTGAGGTGGAGCTGAAACATTCAAGCAGCTTCCTCTCCTTTGTTGGGAGTGATGTCGCCTATTTCCTGGATGTCCAAGAACAGGCTTCAAACAATAGCGCTGTCAGGAAGCCAGGAAGGGGCTGCTGCCCTGGGCCTGGGCCTGCCCCATTCCTCCCCACCTCCTGAGACTTGGCCAGGCCATCCTTTTTGCTTATCTCTTTGAGTCTGATGCCTCACTGTCCCCAGCTGGCTGTGTTTCTGTGACCAGGCCTGGGCCTCAGCCCCCACTCTCCCCAACTAAAACTTGGGAATTTATCCTTACCTAGAAGAACTGGCACATTGACCCAAGTGGGCAATCACAACAGTAGTAGCAGAAGCAGTAATTGATACCCAGGCATAGATAATGCATGTGGGAGAGCTGGGCACTGAGTAGTCATTTGGAAAATGTGAGTTTGTCTGAATCATGGAAATTGTCAACTACCTTTTTCAAGCTTACTAAGTGCCCAGCATTTCCACACACATTATCAATATCTGGGGTGTTAAGACTGGTGAAGAGTTATAGTGCAGCCAGTATGGAGGGTCTTTTAAAAAATTAAGAATAGCTGAGACCGGTTTGGCTCAGCGAATAGAGCATCGGCTTGGGGCCTGAAGGATCCTGGGTTCGATTCCGGTCAAGGACATGTACATTGATTGCGGGCACATCCCCAGTAGGGGTGTGCAAGAGGCAGCTGATCGATGATTCTCTCTCATCAATGTTTCTGGCTCTCTATCTCTCTCTCTTCCTCTCTGTATAAAATCAATAAAATATATTTTAAAAAAATTAAGAATAGAATTACCATATGACCCATTAATTCTTCTGGATATTTATCTGAAGTATATGAAAACACTAATTTGTAAAGATATATGCACATTTATGTTCACTGTAGCACTATTTACAATAGCCAAGACATGGAAACAACCTAGGTGTCCATCAACAGATGAATGGGTTAAGAAGATGTATATACACAAGATAATACTACTCAGTCATAAAGAAGATGAAATATTGCCATTGCTACAACACGGATAGGTCTCAATAGTATAATGCTAAGTGAAATAAGTCAGATGGAAGAAGGACTAAAACCATGTGATATCACTCATAGGTGGAATATAAAACAAAAAAGTAACAAGCTAACAAAACAGACTCATAAATATAGACAACAGAATGGTGGTTACCAGAGTGCACAAGGAAACACTGGGTAAAGGAGGTCAAATGTATGAAAACTAGTGGAAACTAGATTTTTGGTGGTGAGCAAGCTATAGTGTTTACAGATATCAAATTCCAATATTGTATACTTGAAAATGATATAATGTTATTATCCAATGTTACCTCAACAAATTTAATACAAATTTTAGAAAGACTTACAGTTTTGGAGTCAGACGAAATTGGGTTTAAATCCCAGTTCTGCCATTTTCCAGCTGTGTGACAATGCCATAACTTTCTGAGCTCCAGTTTCTTCTGAAACAGAGCAAAATAGGAACAACAAGAATACCTACTTTGCGGCACCATTATGAGGAGTAAATGGGCCAATAAATGTCAAACACTTGGCTCAGTGCCCAGCAAAGAGTAGGCACCAAATGTTAGCTGTGCTTATTACCGCTTCCATGAGGGGCCTCCCACTTTCAGACCTCGGCTCACGCTGTTCCCCCTGCAGGCAAGTCCTTCCTGTCTATTGTCCACACAACCAGCTCAGCACAACTTTTTAATTCTGATTGCAGCCCCACAGGTAGTCCAAAGTAGGGAGTTGGAAGTCAAAGCTCAGTCCTAGCATTGCTTCTATCTGAGTCTGTCCCATCTGTGGGCCCTAATTTCCCTATATGTGAAGTAAAAGGAATGTATTGGTCTCTGAAGTCCTCTCTCTTCTGATGCCCTGTGAGTTAGTCCAGTCTCCTGTGAGATTTCTGGCCCTGGGTTTGTCAACAAGTGGGAGGCTAGATGCAGCACAAGAGGGCCCCTGCATCCCCTGTCCACCCACAGGCTGGAATCCTCCCCAAAGATGAGAGCTATCCACTGAGTCAAGCTGTCTCCAGGCTTGGGAGCTGGGTGGGTGTTTTTGTTTTGGAACATGGCCTTTTCATTGGCATCATTGTGGGCCAATTAGCCCAAATCTGACTCACAGGGAATGCTGCACAGGGGATGCCTTCCGGGGGCATTGTGTTCCATCAGCCTTCCTCCCCTTTCTCTAGAAAACCTGGGCTCCCCTGCCTGTCCAGCTTGTCAATCAACCTCACTGCTGGGTGCACCTGTCAGCTTGAGGGGGTCACATTTACTGTGCATCCATGTGGTGCCAGGCACTGTATGATCATCTTGTTACCAAAATCAACATAGCCACGCTTGTTACCCTTGTTTCTCAGAGTAGGAAACTAAACCTCAGAGAAGGGAAGTATTCTCCAGTCCAGCAGAGGACTGAACCATCTCATTAGTCACCAGATGGAGCAGCCATTTGGATCCTGCTTGCCAAGTAAGTGGAGAGAGCTGAAGGGCCTTGAGCAAGCCACTTCTCTCCATTTTCTCTCCTGACCCTCTTTCTCCCCCCATTTCCAATTCTCCCATTCACCAACTCCAAACCAACAGCTCAGCCTGGAGTGAAGCAATGACCCCAGGTTTTGGAGGTAATCAGGTCTCAGTTTAAAGTCTGCTTCTGCCAGAGATAACATACACACAATTCCTGTTTTTGAGATGCTCAAGACAAGGAAGACAGGTAGACCTGGGGACAAATAATCGCTGAATATCGGGTCTAGTAATAATTAATGTCGTTTTTAAACATTCGTTTAAAATCTTGCTTGGCGTTGACTTGTATTGACATAACCTTCAAACACGTGGTATCTACAGAACGTGTGAAGTGCAATTAACAAGTTTTGCTTGAAAAAAATTGTGTTTGGTTTGGTTTTTGTTGCAAAACTAGGGTTAAGAAGATGGCGAATGAAGAGCATATTCGGCACTGCATGCTTTACGAGTTCCAATTAGGAAGAAAAGCAAGTGAGGCTGCAAAAACATCTGTAGTGCTCTTGGTCAAGATGCAGTTAGCGCCAGAAAATGCCAGTGTTGGTTTGAGAAATTTCGCGAGGGAAATTTTTCGTTAATTGACAAGAGTGGTCGAGGCCGTGTGTCCAATTTTGATCAAGAAGCTCTTCAAGCTCTTTTGGTGCAAAATCCTCAAATTACCCAACAAAAGCTTGCGACAACTTTAAATTGTTCACAAAAAACAATTTCCAATCAATTGCGTGCACTTGGCAAAGTCCAAAAGTTTGGAAAATGGGTTCCTCATGAGTTGACCGACAACAACTGTAATCAAAGAGTCACAATTTGCAGTTCGCTCCTCTCTCGTCAAAACCGTTTGCCGTTTTTAGAGCAAATTGTTACCGGAGATGAACAATGGGTGCTGTATGTTAATTTGAAAAGGCGGCCTCAATGGCTGGACAAAAATGAGGCTCTGCAGCCCACGCCAAAACCTGACTTGCAAGCGAAAAAAGTGATGTGTGTTTGGTGGAATTTTAAAGGAATTCTTCATTATGAACTTTTACCATCTAACCAAACCATTACAAGTGCAGTGTATAGTGCCCAATTGGAAAGGTTAGCCCAAGCTTTAAGAGAAAAAGAACCCGCGCTGATTAATCGGAAGGGCGTAATTCTTCACCACGATAATGCACGACCGCGTACTGCAAGAATCACTGCTGAAAAACTGCGCCAGTTGGAATGGGAAGTTCTCCCTCAACCTGCATATTCTCCTGATATTGCCCCTTCCGATTACCATTTGTTTCATTCTTTGCAAAACTTTCTTCTTGGAAAAAAATTTAATAATGAAGAATGCCTCAAAAATGCATTGACCGAATTTTTTGCATCAAAATCACAAGAATTTTACAACAGAGGGATTAAAATGCTTCCTGAGCGTCGGGCACAAGTAGTAGAAAACAACGGCAACTATATTGTTGATTAAATTTTGTTGTATTGTTTAAATAAATTCGATTTAAAAAAGTATTAGAAAACGACATTAATTATTACTAGACCTTTAATTCAACAGAAAGGGAGCCATATCTCATAGTCAGCTCTCATGTGAATAGAAAGTCACTCCTGTCTGTTCACTGGCTGCTCAGGTCTGCATCGCATTGTCTGACTGTTGCAACTCATTCAACTGCTCTGCTATGACCAAAGGACATTTAGGTTGTTTCCTCCTGAGTGTCCGTTTTTACAAGCAACGGGCAATGAATAACCTTGTACACATCTTAAAGTACTTGAATCAGCACTTCTGTAGTATAAATTTTTACAGGTATGGAATGGTGCAGAAAATTGGCCTCCAAACATATCAGTTTATACTCCTCCCAGCAGGGTAAGAGAATACCCGTTTCCCCATATCTGGATCAATACTTGATATTATTAACCTTTTATGGGTTTCCTGAACTAATAAAATGGCATCTCGTTGTGGCTTTAGTTTGCATTGTTCTACTAGTGAGGTTTAACGTCTTTTCATATGTTTAGTGGCCCTTCTGATTTTTTCTTCCGAAAACTGCCAGTACACAGCCTTTGCAGGTGTTTCTATTAAGATGCTTGTCTCCCGCCAAGACCGGTTTGGCTCAACGGATAGAGCGTCGGCTTGGGGACTGAAGGGTCTCGGGTTCGATTCCGGTCAAGGGCATGTACCTTGGTTGCGGGCACATCCCCAGTAGGGGGTGTGCAAGAGGCAGCTGATCGATGACTCTTTCTCATCGATGTTTCTAACTCTCTATTTCTCTCCCTTCCTCTCTGTACAAAATCAATAAAAATATATTTTAAAAAAAATAAAAAATAAGATGCTTGTCTCCCAACCACTCCCTGACTCAGTTTATCTCATTCCAGGCTCCTTGGCTTCTGGTTCAGCTCCCCTCTGTTACTCCTGAGCTTGCTATCTGATTCAGTGCGGGAGATGGAGGGCCGGGGGAGGTGGGGGGGGGGGGAACTTCCCACTCCATCACCACCCTGAGGTCTCAGCCAGCGGAACGTACAAGGGCTGAGGGCTTCAAACTGGACTTGGCCCAGTCAGAAGGTGGTTCAATTAGCTGTGATCTCCAAAGGGTTTCTGTCCTTTGACTTTTAAGATCAAAGCCTTCATAATAATCCTCTGAACAAACTTAGGCTCAGATAACAAGAAAGTTACACGAAACGATTCCTAATTAGGGAGATGGATGACAAAATCCCTGAACCTCTTCCATGTCATGTCTTTAAATGTCAGTGTGGGTGACTTTTTAGAAAAACAACAAAGGGCCCAAAATGCTCTTCTCATTTTAATAAAAATCTCAAAATGAACCTCCCAGGTGATTAGATCTACCTCAAGAAGATCATCAAAATTCTACCATCTCCCCAATAAGTTGGCCAGTAGAGAAAGTATGTTTCGTATAACCCTTGGCATGGAAAAGAGCCTAGTTACCCTCTTGGCTCAATACTTTGTTTTACTGCTAAACAAAGTGGCTCAGAGATGAACGTGTTTTGCCAAGGTCATATGACAAAGTCAGAGATGGAGACAGAGGCAGGTACCTGCTATCCAGCACACTGACATGGAAGAAAGGCTGCTCAAGAATTTTCTTGAAAGTTCTTTGGTTTGAGTTCACCATTGGGAACCTCCGATCCTTGGGAATGACCCTGGACCACAAAGGTGCTCCACGCTCCACAATCTAAACAAATAAATAAATAAAGCCTGTACATCAAACCATGGTCACATCACGTGACACCTTAGTTTGCAGATGGAAGAAACATTCCTATTATTTTCTTTTCTGCTCCAACTCCTCCAACAGAGTTGATTAAAACGAGGCTTCCAGAAAGGGCATATCTGCTTAATTTGCATTCAATCCTCAAATTAAAGGAATACCAGCATGCAATTATATTTCCTATTAGCATAGCCGAGTCTGACCTTTTTTTTCCGCTTCCCCCTTCAGTTCACAGACGGCATTTTTACTGAGACCATGATGGGGATTTGGAAAGCTCTTTCGGAATAAAACGGAAACAAAATTTTAAAAAACCCTGAGTGTTCTCTTTTCCCCTGCGGTGGTGCTAATCGTTACAGGGGAAACCTGAGCCTCTCTTTGAATAGAAAACACCCTCATGTTTATTCTGCACAGAAGGACACACATTTAATGCTTAACTAGGCTACACTCTTTGGGGAAGGCCAGTGGCTGGGTGACATTCACTGAACAAGTCATTACCAAGTGCTGACTAATTCCTAGCCACCATTCTGTGAAGAGGCAGATGCCATGGAAAACAAGATGCAGTTCTTGCTCATAATGCATCCAACGGCCAGAAGGCACAATACTCGTGAACACAGAGGAAGGAGCCATTTACCTTGGGGGGGGGGGGGGGAGTGTTGTGGGACTTTGAGCTGCATTTCACCAAGAAGCAGTGGGCAGACCCTCTGGGCAGAGGACCCAGCACAAGGAAAGGTGAGCTGTGGGAAATGGCACAGAGGAGAGCTCATTTGGATCGAGTGTGGGGGGAGACACGCAGGAGATGAAGCTGCAGGAATCTGAGCCAGACTCTGGCGAGACTGACTGTCACACTGAGCAGTGTGGACGTCATCCAGAACGTTGTGTAGACACCTGTCAGGAAGTGTGCCTGTCAGATTAAAGATGGGGAAGTAAGCCACAACTGCACAAAAACATGCTTAAACACACAAAAACATACTGCAGCCAGACTTCCTGAAGCACCGAGCCCTATCCTGCCTCAGGATTTTCCTTCTGCTGTTCCCTCAGACTGGGACACTCTTCCCGAGCTGGCTGGCTCCTCTTTACCCTTTGGGAGGAAGGCAAACAGAGCTTCCTCTGAGAGCTTCCATGGCTTCTCTTCCTAAACACACCCTCCCGCATCCCTGAGCTCCTGGCTTTTATCTGAACCTGTTTGGTTCCTTTGCATCTGAAACCACCTTGTTTCGGTATTTACCTAGTCATTGCCTCCACCACCGGCTGGATGCCCACAAGAGCAGGGCCCTGCCTGTCTTGCTCATCACCCATGTCTGGCACACTAACTAGCACCTGGCAGGCTGTAAAATATTGGCTCAATAGATTAGAGTTAATCAATAGATTCCCAAGGTTCTAGCTGCAACTATATCCCCTTTTCTCCCACTGAAGAAAGACTGAGTATAAATGAGCAAGAGTCATAATCGTTATTACAAAATCTGTATGTCCAGGCCACACCACAGACCAATTAAACCAGAAAACCACGGGTAGGAACCAGACAGCAGTATTTGAAGGTCTCCAGGTGATTCCAGTGTGCACTAAAGGCGAGATTCAACGATGCTGAAGGCCATTGGAAGCAGACAACCTCCATTTGTTTCCCAGACAGACCACTTCTCAGATGTGACACCCGGGGCTTCCTCCTGGACCTCTCCCGAATCTCTTGAATTTGTTTTAATTTATTTTTGCAAAGTAAGTAAATGTGTAAATGTCAGTATTTGTCTTATTAAAACAAATAGCATGGGACACACATTATAAATGACATACAAAGACATCACAACCGCCAAACTGAGGCAGCTGGTACTTTCTAAAACCCAAGTACCATATTTTCCAGCGTATAAGACGACCCCCCTAATTTTACAGTTAAAACATAGGTTTAGGCCTATATTCGCTGTATAAGACTACCCCCCTCTTCAAAGAAAAGACTTACTTTGCCGTCAAGATCTGCAGGTAATTTTTGTGCAATTTTGGTCTTTTGCCTCTGATTTTCGGTTGACTTTTTTTTGTTTTAAAAGTCATCTTATACGCCGGAAAATACGTATATCATGATCCATTTCAGGGTATAAGAATGTATCTGTTATTATACCCAAAACATTTCAGTGAGGATTTGATACTTACAAAATGGCAGTTTAATCTCAAAGAATCACTCCTATCTCTACATAACTTGTTATTTTGTGGCCAGGAGAGGGTGGTTTGGCTCAATGGATAGAGCGTCGGCTTGGGGACTGAAGGGTCCCGGGTTCGAATCCGGTCAAGGGCATGTACCTTGGTTGCGGGCATATCCCCAGTAGGGGGTGTGCAAGAGGCAGCTGATCGATGACTCTCTCTCATCGATGTTTCTAACTCTCTCTCTCCCTTCCTCTCTGTACAAAATCAATAAAATATATTTTTTAAAAAATGGATGTTCTATGGAAAGATAGCACTCGCTAGTTTGGCTCAGTGGATAGAGCGTTGGCCTGTGGACTCAAGGGTACCAGGTTCAATTCTGGTCAAGGGCACATGCCTAGGTTGTGGGCTCCATCCCCAGTGGGGGACATGCAGGAGGCAACCAATCAATAATTCTCTCTCATCATTGATGTTTCTATCTTTCTCTTCCTCTCCTTTTCTCTCTGAAATCAACAAAAATATATTGTGGGGGGGTGGGGGGGTGGAGATAAACCTGGTGTATCAGTTGATCATATCCTGCATGTCTGGCATGTGCTGGGCACTAAAATGTAGACATATAAATAAGGTGGAAGTCCAGGTCTTACAAGACTGAGACCCAGTGCCATGACCAGTGCTACAAAAATAAAGTGTTATAATAATTGCTGTCATTTATCAACACAATATTATGCATTTCATCTGCATAACTCATTAAATTCTCAAAGGCATCCCACGAGGTAGGTACTATTATTGTTCCCCATTTTACAGATGAAGGAAATAAAGTACAGAAAGGCTAAGTAACTTGCCTAGGATCACACAGCTATTAACTGACAGAGCCTGCATTCCGATCCAGCCAGCCCACTCCAGAGCCCTTGTGCTCAACCCTCAGGCTACACTGTGCCAGGGGAACAAAGGAGCAGGAAAGGCCACTCTGGCTGTAGGAAGGGGACACTTCCTGGGGAGGACAGCACTCTTGTTTGCCTTGAGAGATGGGTAGACTTTCAAGAGGCAGAGATGGGAAAAGAATTGTTTCCTGGCAAGTGGATGGCAGCTTTATTGAAGACTTGGAATTTGGAAAATACTCTTGAGAAACGACATTTGGGAGACTACAGAGTACATGGTACGAAGAAGTAAGATAACAGTGGGGACAATGAACTAGGCGAGGGCCAGATTGCGGGGCATCCACGTTCCAGTAAGGATTTGGCGGTAGTTAATGGCCTTTCAAGAGCCACTGAAGGTTTTTGAGCAGCAGAGGCACATGCCGCAAGTGGAGGAGGGAGTGGAGGGTGAGATGAAGGCAAGAGACTGCATCAGAAATAGTGTTAGAAATCCAGGCAAGGGGACAAAAACAGGCCAGGACAGTGACAGTGAGATAAAAGAGGAAGTCCCAATGTGAGAGATAATAGTAGGAACTCACCAGGGCCGGGTACCGGAGTGAGCAGGAGTCAAAGGTGCATCTCATGTTTTGACACTGGAAGGATGGAGACACCATTAACTCAGGGAAGACAGGAACAGGCTTGGCCGAGGAAAGGGGGCAGATAAAATTCCTTTGGGAATGTGAGGAATCAGCCTCATTATTCTCAAGCAGGAAGATTTTTCTATTATCTGGAGCCCTGCTCAGGGATCCTTTACTCTACTTCCAAATTGTCCCGTGACCTTTTGCTTACTGAAATTGCAAGATGCATTTGTTCTGAAAGAATTTAGGAATTTTATCTTTACTTATCGACTCTTTGGTCCTAGAAGGCTATGATGTGGTATAATTCTATCAAGAATACAGGAAAGCCAAAAGTTAGTTTCTTTGTTCAAGGAATTCAAAGCAAGGTGGGGAGGGTGGAGGGTGGAGGGTGGAGGAGGGAAGGCAAGAACTGCTGTCCAACTTGGGCAAAAGTTAAAACATCCTAGAATTGAATTTAAAGACATTAACAGTTTAGGACCTGCTGCTCTGATTCTGAGGTAAACCAACACTCGGGGAGTGTCCAGGGCTGGACACTGAAGCAGGATATTCATAGATTCTGAACTCAGAAACAGTATGGTTTATACCTGGTTACCCAAAGTGCAGTCTGCCGACCAGCAGAGTGGGTCCTACTCCAAACCCTCTGAATCAGAATCTTCATGTTTCTAAAACCCCCAGGTGATTCATAAGCCATGGCATATATTTAAAGTATGGAGTCTGGTATCAGATGAATCTGGGTTTATATCTCAGCATAGTCACTTAGCCTCCTGGACCTGCCTCAGTGGCCCTATACCTTGGTTTCAACTTAGAATAATCTGGGGAGCTTTTAAAAACTCCATACCCCGGCCACCAGGTAGACATTTTAAATCCGGGTCTCTAGGGGTGGGATCCAGATTATCAGTAATTAAAGGTCTCCACGTGATTGTAGCCTGCACCCAAGGCTGAAAGCCACCGATTATTCTGAAGGACAAGAGTGTGGCCGTTGGAACCAGACAATCTTCGTTTGCATCCCATAGAAGACTGGGGCTAAACTTCTCCCTAAGCTTTAGTGCCTTCATCTGTGAAATGGGCATGGCAAATAGAACAGTTTTCAACAGGCTCTATGCTTTGAAGGTGACATATGTAAAGCATTTGGCACAAGGCACACACTGCAAGCCCCAGCTTCCTTTGCAGAAGAGACCTAGGAAGCAACACATAGCTTGAGGCATCATGTAAATGCCAACTTGGAGCCATCTCCAAACTTTCACATCAGTGACTCCCAATTACTTGGCCTCCAAGAGGTTAAGGGATGTTGCTATAGCTATTTTATAAATGTAAGAATCTTTTCTTTAATGAAGAATTATTTTTCTTCCTTAAATTGGAGAATGAGGCAAAGATAGCTGGCAAGGAATGTTTGCAGAATAGGAGGGGGGAAGGCTCACCTAAAATGATCCCAACTGTGGGGTCAAATAGGGTGAGGATAGAGGAGAGCAGACCATGCAGTGCTTTGTCTTGAGTGTCCGAACAGTTGGGCCAAAGGGTCCTGCACCTCATCCGCCCAGGGCCTCTCAGCAATCTCCCCACTTAGACTATCCAGAAGGGGAGCTGGAATGGTCTTTAGAAAGACTCTTATGTGATGACTTCATATTTTTGAACTCTGCACATTGGAAACCAACGCCCTGGGAGTTGAAATGACATGCAGGGTCGTATGCAATTTCAAGCCACAGCCAGGTGTAAAGTGACCCAGTCAGATATAGAGGAAATAGCCCACTAGTGAAAAAGAAACCGAATGAAAGGGGAAAATAAAGACATTAATAGGGCTTTGAACCAGAGTTTTATAAATACTTGTGGCTTTAACCTGCTCAGGAGGTAGATAAGCATGTTCCCTTTAGTTTGTCCTCAAATTCAACCTCTCACAAGAGGTTAAGGAACACACCCAAGGCTGGAATTGACACTCAGACCTCCCGACTTCCTGGCTTTGGAGCTGAGAGCTCAGCGTCCACCTCCCTGGTCTATCAGGAAAAACATCTGGGTTATAACGCTTGAGGATGGGATATCAAGGGGAAGTGGTGGAAGTTTGGTTCTTTAAGAAAGCCTGAGCAAAACTGCCTAGGACTCAGCCAGGAGGCCCCTCCCGTGGCCTGAGTCACAGGCTCAAACATTTCTTGCTTTTCCTATGCAGGACGCTCCCCTTATATGACCTTTAAGGAAATCTATTTCAGAGGTCATATTGGAAAGAGAGTAGACTCCAAAATGTGTGAATGCCTTCCCCTCCTTGCCCCAAGCAGCTGTCTCAGGTAACAAAGCCTTTCCATCATAGCCATTTCTCTACCACCAAATTGCCACATTGGCAAATGTCTACTTAAAGCAGAGAGAGAGGAACAGGCAGGGCCACAAGGAGAAAACACAAGGGGAAGTTGTCTTTAAAGGCCAAAAGGTTATATAAAGCATAATAAAATACAACTGTTTCCTTTAAAATTTTTAATGGCCAGGAAATGGTATAGAATAACTGCCAAGTCACATAAATTAACTTTCTGTTAATGTTTGTGAACCCGGAAAGAGCTCCATCAGTCGATGCTAACTGCATGTGAGTTTTCATCCATTGTCTGGGTATGTGGCTGAGTGGGGGCCAGGGACCCATCTTTACATGGTCCAGAAATAAAAGCGGCTGCCATATTTGGCAGGCTTCAGGTCTCCTTCTATCGGAGGGTTGGGCTCTGGTCTCGATCTTGAGTGATAGGGATTCTCCGGTAAAGGTCGATCTGTTTTCACCTTGGTGACCTGCGAGGGGTGAAGAGGAAAAGATGCAAAGGTGAAAGTCAGGTGGAGTGGCTGTGACCCCATTGTTTTCCATTGTTTCCTCTCTGCTTCTCTGCCCCAACTACTCCTCTTCTCTGAGCGCCAGCAAATCACAATTACACTCACTTAACCCTTGAGTAAACATTAAGACAGCTCACTTTGTGTCACTCCACATGGTAGAAGTTTGGGACAGAGAAGGGAACAAGGTATACACTGCTATCGAGGGGCTCAGTCTAGTGAGGGAGCCAGACAAGAAAATCAACAACGACTTCCTAACCGAATTACAGTAACAGAGACACAAACTGAGTGCTAGAATGGCAAGGACTCCACACATCTAACTGTCCTGAGGGCTAGGGGCCTGGACTATTTCAGGAGGGGAGGGAGCAATGTTTAGCTTAACCTTGAAGAATGACCAGGAGCCAGCAGGAAGATTCCCAGTAAACAGTCCATATGAAGGTAGAGAGGCGTGTCTTTACAATGGCCAAAGCAAAGGCTGCATGGAGAGTGGAGGAAAACAGAGCACCCACCTAACCCCACCCAGTGCTGTCAGAAATGATGCTGGGCACACTGTTCCACCTCATTCTCACACCCTGGGGCATTCTGCAGAGTTCACTGCGGCTACCTAGCTAATTCCCAAAGCCAGATCCAAAGCCTGTGCTTTTCCATAGCACGCTACACTGTAGGCAGGGGCCAGATGATGAAGGGTAGGATATGCCAAGGTGTTTGAATTTTAACCTGATGGTAACATGAAGCAGGGAAGTAACTCAATCACATCTGCAGGCTGAAAGGTGTAGAAGCTAAAGTGGACAGAAGTGGAGAGCTGAGCTCACAGGCCAGGTGAGAGGGTGGAACCCTGAACTATAGAACAGGGAGAGAGATGGAAGGTGTTTACACCCACATTATCCCCTGAAATGGCCACAAAAATCTCTATTGAAAACCTAGCAGAAACTGTTCTCATTTTAAAGATGAGGAAACAGGCCCAGAGAAGACAGATACAACAAGGCCACAGTTACTGTCTGGTTATCTAGGTCTGAACTTTTAAGTCACTCCACATAACATGACCAGATTAGTCTTCCTATATCATGAACAGAGCTTTTCTGTACACAATTAGTAATTATTACTATAACCACCCAACGAAGCATTATTATCTCTAGTTCACAGATGAGGACAGGGAGGCTAACTTGCCTAAGACAAAAGTGCACAGTAAATGAGGGAGTGTAGGGGAAGGTGGAGATAAAGGGGAGAGATCAACCAAAGGACTTGTGTGCATACATATGAGCCTAACCAGTGGTCAAGGACAACAGGGGGGTGGTGCCATGCATGGGGAGGGGTGTGGGATGGGAATGGGAGGATAAAGACAAATATGATTAATATCTTAATCAATAAAGAAATTTAAAATAAAATAAACAAGGATAAATTTCAACTTAAAAAAAAAAGTACATGGTAAATGTCAGAGTTATAAGTCAGGTTTTGTCCAGCTGATCGGAGACTGGATACAGATTTCAGCATAACTAAAACTGATAACCCCTTAAAGAAATAACTTTTGAAAAAAGGAAATAATACCTTTTTTTAGGGTTTTAAAAATGTTAACACACAGACTCCTAAATAAATATGCTTTCTTAACAGCATGATTTATTAATTCTCTCTTCATGAAAGACAGAAATGAGAAAAGGTAATTTTATTAAATATTTAAGTTCTACCTCTTTCCAATTTAGAATTATCAACTATTAAAAAAAAAATTTGTTCAATGCAGCAAAAGAAGGCATCTGAAGTAAAAATAATCAAGCCAGGTACTAAAAACAAAAACAAATTGCTAAGCCATCCATCTTCTTATGACCCGGAGCTTAAGACCACAGATAATACACACTCACAGAAGGAAACAGACAGTAACTGTTGGTCTGTGTGCCCAGCACAAGGCTGAAGATTCACACAGGCTCTCTGGCTTAATCCTCACAGAAAACTGGGGATTAACACAAGTGCCAGACGTGATAATATGATAATAAATTTTAACCGATTTGCTTGGGATCCTATAGCAATTAAGAAGTGGAACCAAGATTCAAATCTATCTGTTTCCACTCAAAACCTGAGTTTTCTCTCCATGCCTTGGTATGTATGTTGTCCCAGAGAGATTGCAGGGTGATGAGGCTCAAGAAGCAGGGATGGGTCAGATCAGAAAGGGCTTTTTATGCCAAGATATGGAGAGGACACTTTATCTAGCAGGCAACAGGGAACCCCTAAAAAGTTTTTTTTAAAAGACAGTGACATTTATTTTCCACAAGATCATGCCTATCATGAAGATGTAATTATTTCCTAAATTCTTCAATGTCAGAGGATGGACTGTCTTCTAAAATCCGATTTGATCTACCTCCCTTCCCAGAAATTCACGTAGCCCAGGTGAGGAACTCCTGGCCAAGAAGTGGGGACACTGAGATAATTCAAAAAATTTTCCTGCTGATCTATAGGAATGATGACTGTATGAAGAAGGGAGAAAGAGTGGAAGTGAAGAAAAACAACATTCAGGTTTCCAGCTCTGATGTTTCAACAGGTGGTGGTATCACAACTGAGATAGGAAAAACAAGAGAAAGGGTAGGAAACTTACTGTCTAAGCTACAGGCATGCACTTTTTTTTTTTTTACCTTAGGTATGTTCCTGAAAAATCTGGCATAACCCCGATCCTATTTCCCCAATGAATTCCACCATAACCTCAATATTTTCAACCAACAATGTGTCTGTCCCCTAACACTTGTTTATCCTCATCTACTCCTTTCTGTTCTTCAATTAGCTAATTACCCACAAACAAATCTGCACATGCTGGAAGATCTATTTAAAGGAGCATCTCTGTCAAACTCCCTCAGGACTGTGTATAATCACTCCCTAATTAACCTGTTGGGTAAATTTGGATTTCTCACATCATACCTGTACTCGCAGAGAACCTTTTTCTGACCAACTCCTTCCTTAACCTCCCCTTAGTGAGAAAGTGAGCAGAGTGAGCTGCCAGCAAGACACCCTTTATACCTTGGACAGCTCTCCCAGGTCAGGTCGCACCCAGCCCAGCTTGTCCAGCACACACTCGTCAAACTTTGCCTGCTGTTTGCGACAGCGACGGAATAGCTGCTGGCCGCTATAATCAATGCAGGTCCAGTATTCTGTAAAAGGTTCTGCACAGTGACGCTTTATCTGCCTGGAAAAGAAGATAGGTTAGGGGAAAAACAATGAAAAACAGAAATGTGGGGAAAATAGGAACAGACCAGACCTCCTCACTTGGATCCTATTTATCCTTTAGACCCAATTCTAAAGATTATCAACTTAGCAAGTTTAGAAGAGACAGAGGCATAAGCGGAGATGGGCATGCTGACAGATAATGGCAAAGGAGACAGATTATAAAAAGCAAATATACAAACTACCAAACAGAAGATCCTGGGAGCATCCAGGTTAGAGGCAGAATGCCCTACACTCCTCAAAAGTTCAAGGTCCTCATTCTATTAATGCACAAAACAAAAATCAGAGATTACTGTTGTCAGTAATAAAATTATATTTGGTGCTCTCTACGAAGAAGCAAAGTAGCATATTAATTATTTTTCAGAATCCCCTTTCTCTTACCATTCAGCTTTCCTAGTAATCAAATAAATGCAAGCTAAAGCAAAAATAAAATACCATTATTTCATGTAAAAGCCGTATTTGAGGCCATGGAAGAAATGCAGCCGGGACCGGTTTGGCTCAGTGATAGAGCGTCGGCTTGGGGACTGAAGGTCCCGGGTTCGATTCCGGTCAAGGGCATGTACCTTGTTGCGGGCACATCCCCAGAAGGGGGTGTGCAAGAGGCAGCTGATCGATGACTCTCTCTCATCGATGTTTCTAACTCTCTATCTCTCTCCCTTCCTCTCTGTATAAAATCAATAAAATATATTAAAAAAAAAAAAAAAGAAATGCAGAACATCGCCTGTACAAAAAAGAATAATTTTGAACACTTGCTTGTCATATTCAAGACTCAACATATTCTACACTCAACATAGGAATCTTATTTATCAGGGCTCAGAAAGAGCCTCAGAGATGGTCTACAGAAACAGAAAAATCTGCTTTGTATTTCTGCTTGGTTCCACTGGCATCGGTTTCCTACATACCCTTTCCAGCTATTCTGAGTACAAGTATAACCTTGGGGGTGATGGAGTGTGCAACAGGAAGAAAGAAGGACTATGAAAGCCCTAGTTAACTTCTGATTTTCCTGTAGCCTCACCTGGCTGGATTTCCATGGTGCACAAAAGTGATTCACAAGTGATACTGCGAATCACTGTCAGTGAGCTACTGTTTCCAATGGGAGTTTTGTAGAAGAAGGTCTGAAACCCACTACTCTGGTACTTAGTTTCTGCTCTGGGCCCTGGCACCCTACCCAACAGTCATCTACCAATACTTATAACAAGCAACTTCACCAGTGAGAACTTCCTCTCCTGGAGGCAATTAGACAGCTCAGGAACTCGTGAATCCAAATATTTCCCTCTTCAAAAAGAAAAACAAAAACACACAAATATTTCCCACTTCAATGTACTAACTCTGGGCCAAAAGAGAAATGCTTTCCAACGTTCTCTCAGAAAATAAAAAATCTGGCCCTAATTGGTTTGATTCAATGGATAGAGTGTCGGCCTGCAGGCTCTGTAGGTCACAGGTTCGATTCTGGTCAAGGGCATGTACCTTGGTTGCGGGTATATCCCCAGTAGGGGGTGTGCAGGAGGCAGCTGATCGATGTTTCTCTCTCATTGATGTTTCTAACTCTCTATCCCTCTCTGTAAAAAAATCAGTAAATATATATATTTTTAAAAAATAATAAAGAAAATAAAAACCCTAGGAGCATTTGAGATCTTATTTCCTGGCAATGTCATCAGTTTTGGCTTATATAAACTCTTAATAAAAAAATTTTTTTTTAATTTAAAAAATAAGCAATGTTAGAAATCAAATCAGTGCAAATTCAAGCAAGAATACCATTTTGTACCTACCAAATATTTATTTATTTTTTAATATATTTTATTGATTTTGTACAGAGAGGAAGGGAGAGAGACAGAGAGTTAGAAACATCGATGAGAGAGTCTCATCGATCAGCTGCCTCCTGCACACCCCCTACCGGAGATGTGCCCGCAACCAAGGTACATGCCCTTGACCGGAATCGAACTCGGGACCTTTCAGTCCCCAAGCCGACGCTCTATCCATTGAGCCAAACCGGTTTCGGCTGTACCTACCAAATATTTAAACAGCATGTAATGCTGGTGAGGTATATCTAGATACAGTGCTGAGGATGTAAAAATGTTTAAAGCCTTTTATAAAATAATTCCACCGCTGGAAAATTTATGTCAAGGAACAAATTTAAAAATGAAAAAGACCTACTCACAAAGGTAATCACTGCACATTTGTTCAAAACAATCAAAGCTGGAACAACAATGATGTTTAATAACAGGAACTGGTCAAGTACATTATGGTTGGTTCATCCACCAATAGAATATTATATAGTCAGTAAAAATGATGACCATGAAGAAAATATAACTTGAAAGAACATTCCCAACAGTTTCAAGTGAAAAATCAATTTTAAAATGTAGACACGTTATTTTAACCACAAAAATATCTTTGCATGTGGACAAAGACAGCAGAAACAAAAAAAGAAAACCAGCTATTATGTGACAAAATTAGATTTTTTTCTTTAACATCATTTTAGCAGACATCTGTGGGTTTTGCCTCGCCAGCAGTCATTCCCCATTCTTCTGTAACATTCTTCTAATTTTCCTTTGGGAAACAACCCCTTCCTATCTCTCAGCAATGTGGTTTAGATGAAGCTAAGTCTACTCCCACTTCAGGCCAGACCAACCATAGCATTTTATCTCCTACAACACAACTAATTCAAAGATAGGCATAGGAGTCAACCAGCCAGGCCAATCAGACTCAGTCCATATTACTGGTCTGCTCATATTACTGGAAAGTTGGCATTCTGTGTCTACATCTGCTAAGCAAGTGGCATAGCGGCTTGGAATAGCTGGTGCCCATTTTTGCTATAGCAAGGAAAGAGTCTCTTTGAAAATGAGTTTGGCAGAGCAAAGCAGAACTAAGAGATCGGGGGAGGAGAGGAAAAAACATCACGTTGTTCTGAAATTATTTAAGGCCTTGGATCCAGCCCTGCCCAATGCCAGTCCTATTTCTGGATTTAACAGTTGCATGAGTCAAATCCCTTGGCATTAAATTCCAGTCCCTTTTAGTAGAGATCTGATTAATATGGCTGTAAAACATTTTTTCTACAACTACAATCTGAATTTTTTACTTATAGTATCAAGCACAGTGGCCTACCCAAAACTTGACTCTGAACACACTTTTCTTTCCACTCTGTGTGTTCTATAGTAATGGCCATGATAACAAACTAGGGATGCCTGCTAGTGAGCACTGAGCTGAGTTGTTCTTATGTGCCTTTTCAAATTTTTCTTAACAATTCTGTATAAGATAGGTATTATTCTATAATTTTTAAATTGAGATTCATGAAGATTAAAATCTTCCAAAAAACAAATAACAAAACTAACAGTTATTGTGTGCTTACTTTGGTCTCTCTGATTTCAAAGACTTGCTCTGCCTACTAACATTAGTCACAAAAATGATCCTTCCCTTTAATGAGCTGATGTTCACCGAGATACATATACCTGGATGGTTCAATCAAATAGGCACTGATGTGAAAGACGTTTACCTGAAGAACTCCAGAGCACACTTGTTGACAAGCTTGCCTTCCTCTAAACACCGCCGCGGGTCTTTCTCTTCCCAGCGGCACAGCATGAACTCCTTGTTGGGTTTGTCGCACTGAGCGCCATAGTGATGGGCCGCAGCTTTAAGAACAGCTGAACTGACTTTCACCTGGGGAAAGGAGCAATGGGAGAAAGACCACAGATCTGTGACTGGGACATGGCTTCTCAACTTCACCTCAGTCTTCAGATCAGAGGGGACACAAAGATAGCTGTTACAACTTTGCCAAAAAAAAAAAAAAGTAAAGACAAGGGGACTGTCCTAGTGAGCCTTGGTGACTTACATTGCTTTGGAGATCACAAAGCTCTTTCACATCCATGGCTTTATACACTTCATGACCATCTCTTTAGGTTGATGTTCCTATCCCCATTGAGACATGGAAATGGCAGCCCTAACAGAATCCTTAGTCTGTATGGCAAAGAAGGGAGCTCTGAAACATGGAGGCTTTTGGGGCATAATGAGAGAAATCAACCCTGGGGAGCTTTCATGAGTCTCTTCTCCAGGATCAGAAGTGAAAGAATATCAGAGTACACAAGAATATTATCTAATACCTACCTAATACAGGTACTAAACTAGTAGAATATATCTAATAGTAGGAAGATATCTAAAATTCCCAGAAGATTGCAGAATCACAGAAGATGAGAGACTAGAAAGCATCAGTACAATCATGTCATCCAGCAAGTTATTACTAATGATAAAGTATTAAAAAATGTGAATTTAAAAAATTATAGAGTATATCCCAGGTAGCATCCCTAAAACTAGGTCAGTCTCACTTGATTCCAGAGCATTGTTTTGAGGCACCAGGGCAGCTACAGTGGCTCTGAGGAACTGCGCAGCAACTGACCTATCTACCAGCTGAGCTGCTGCAGCCACGGCCTTGCTGGCCTTCTGTACCTTTTCTTGGGCCAGTACCACAATGTTTTAATTATTGTAACTTATTAGAACACTTTGTTGTCTGGGAAGACTATCCTTCCCATTATTCCTCCTTCTCAAAATCGTCTTTGCTATTCTTCCAAACAAACACCGGCCTCCACAAAAAAAAAAAAATAAATAAAAAAAAAAAAAAAAGCAATGGAACTGCATTATATTTAGTTATATATTAAATTAAAAGAGCATTTTTACATTATTGAGTCTCTGTTCTAATTTTCCACCTCTAATCATCCTATGTAAACTTGCATCAGCGGTCACCCTGTGTGTGACTGCTAGAATGTAAGGTCCAAGAGGATATGGATTTTTCAACACAGATTCCAAAAAGATGTCAAACTATAGTGAAATTGTAACATTTACTTTGGTTCACCAAGCACCCAAAATAGTATCTAGCAGAAGTAACTGTTGAATATTCACTTCTGGGCCAGGTACTGGGGATATGATAGTTACAAATAAGGTAAGAATACATGAATTATGCCTTCTCATCCAGAATGCAGTATGTCACTACATTTATTCAGGTCATTCTTGTGTCCTTTGGCTAAAATTAGTTTCCTTCATATACGAACCCTGCACATTCCTTGTTTATTCCTCAGTACTTTAACTGAGGAATAACCAAGGATATTTTTTCTATTAGATTTTCAAATTGGTCCATGCTTATTTGTACATTGCCTCTTCTCTCTAGCTATACCTTACTGAATTCTTGTACATTCTGATGCAAAACTCAAGAGAATTAATGAAAAAAATTTCTATTTACAAATAGAAACTGCTTCCTCTCTTTTCTGATATTTACCCTTTCTTTCTTCTTCTTTTTTTTAATATATTTTATTGATTTTGTACAGAGAGGAAGGGAGAGAGATAGAGAGTTAGAAACATCGATGAGAGAGTCTTCGATCAGCTGCCTCTTGCACACTCCCTACTGGGGATATGCCCGCAACCAAGGTACATGCCCTTGCCCGGAATCGAACCCGGGACCCTTCAGTCCCCAGGCCGACGCTCTATCCATTGAGCCAAACCGGTTTCGGCTACCCTTTCTTTCTTGTTCTCTTTCCCATCTTATTGCTTGGACCCAAACCTCCAGGACAGCACAGATGAACAGCGATGCCGGCAGCATCCATGCTTTTTTTCTTAACTTCAAAGTTTGGAATGACATTTGCTGCTCGTATCTGGGATACTGTTTAGATTTTCCTCATTAAGAGCGCTTCTTTCTAATCCTAATTGGTTTAGTTGTACTGTTATTTTCTCCACCAGGAAAGACTGAAATGTTCAGGTTTCCTTTTCATTAATCTATAAATGTAAGGTAGAACATTAATAATTTTCTAAAACTGACCCATTGTATCTAGAATAAAATCTAGAATGTCACAGTGTATTATGTTTTATGATACCACTGAGTTTTATGTGAAAAATTTATAATTATTATTTCTATAATAAAATTATGTAATTTTATTTTATGAATTTCATCCAGCTTAGCTTTAATTATTACTAAGCTAAAAAGCAAAGAAAGATGAAGAGAATAATTCATCTATATACTACAGGAAGAGGAAAATAAAGTTATGACCATGCCTATTAATATTACAATTGTTACAATTATCAAAGCAATTACTTATGATACAGTATAAGTGAAAATTGCCATGGCAATGCTAATAAATTTAAAAATCTATAAAAATTTGTATTAATAAAAAAAATTTTGTATTAAAAGTGGTACACACTTGTTTTGCTATATTACCTATAAAGAACTGGAAAAATAAAAATCAAGATGCAAACTTTTTTTTTAAAGCTTAATATATTTTAAAAATTAAGTTAGCTATATTTATTTCTTTGTCAAATGTACTAAAATATCTTTAAATGGCCCTAACCGGTTTGGCTCAATGGATAGAGTGTCACCCATGACTGAAAGGTCCCAGGTTCGAATCCGGTCAAGGGCATGTACCTTGTTTGCGGACACACCCCCAGAAGTAGGTGTACAGCAGGCAGCTGATGGATATTTCTTTCTCATCGAAGTTTCTAACTCTCTATCCCTCTCCCTACCTCTCTGTAAAAAATCAATAAAATATATATTTTTAAAAATCTTTAAATGGCTGATTTAATAACTCAAATGCCTTCTTAGCTATCATGCCCCAAAGGACAATGAAATTCTTTGTTTTACTTTCCTATAAAAGTCGAGGTCCTACCAAAATCTAGATACACCCATGTTGTGAGCATGTAACATCTGCTATCACAGGGAAATAAAGAGAACCACACAATGACTCTGAGGAAAAACAGATGTGCTCAAGCTGACATAGCAGGTCAGTGGCAAACACAAAACTAGAATCCAGAGAATGACCTCCAACCAGGCCTCTTCCATGACATCGCTATCACTGAGGTGGCCCAGAACTTCGAATGTCATCATCTCCTCCACCTGCTTCTTCACTGAGACTGACGAATTCTAATAGAAACAACCTCCTTTCACAGCTGCTCACCGTGAATACCCTCTCAAATCCATTCAGCTCCCTTTGTCTCAAAGAACACAGAACCTCAACCTCCTTCCTCATTTATCCTCACAACATCCTCACTGCACAGGTTTATATTCGTCTGCAGGTGTGGAAAAGAGGCAGAAAAAGTCTTACAATCTACACCCAATCTTCCAGTCCTGTTCTCTCTTCCTTAAACCAGGGCAGCACCTCTTTTTATAGTACTTAATTTATACTGACTTACATTTTACTTAATTTCTGTAAAATGAAGGATAATAGTACCTATTTGATAGAACTGTCATGATTAATATATTGGGAACAGTGCATAGATAGCACATCGTATTAGCTTGTATTTTTCACTGAAAATTGTCAATGTGTACAAGGATCTTCCAGCTCAAGCTTCTGACTACCTTCTCCATAGGATGTACTGTAACTCCAAAGTCAGTGAGTTCCGAAATGTGTTTAACTTGCCTCTCAACCTCATCCTTCTTTGGCTTTCTCGGTCCCAATGTCAGGTTGCAAATCTGACACTGATTCCTCAACTTTTCCTGCTTCTGATACCTTAAGTTTTGGCTAAGTTTGATCAATTCTAGACAAATTTGTTCTTTCCTCTCTGTAAGCACAGTCACCAATTATATTGGGGTCAACATAACTAGTCACCAAGACTAGCCTTCCTCTTTCTCGTGTCCTCTCAAATTCAGGAGAGCATTAGATTTTCTAAAAGACAACTCTTAGTTTACTCTGCCACTGAAACAAATTAACAACAAAACCCTGGAAGGATTCGGATTTAACTGAAGCAAAAAGCCTGAACTTCCTATGGGGTTCTCAAAGCCTAGGGAATCCAAGTCACCTTTCAAGCCCTCCACCCATGACACTTCAAAAGGGAGCTTCTTGTTCTCTCAGAACACTGAACTCCCTGGTCCCAGCACCCATTTTTGGTCCGCTGCCTTCTCCCATCTCCTTACCTTCGCTCAGATCCTACCCTCGCTTAGAAAGCTCTTCACTCCATCTCTGCTTGTAATTCTTACGTTATGCCCAAGAAGTGTTTTCTCTGTTCTCTTTATAGCCTCGGGAAATTAATTACACAGCTGGAATCACTTCACCTTACAAATAAAATAACGGTGTCCGCAAATGCTAAAAGTGACTAATCAAGGTAACTGAGCAGTTAGGCCTAGAATTTAGCTACAACTGCAAATCATACTCTTTGCTTAAACCATGCCTGCCCCTCTCCCATAGCATTTAATTATTCTGTCTTGTATTTTAGTTATTTATGTGATTACCTGCTTCTCAATTTAACTGTGTGAAGCCTAAAGGCAAATTTATTCCAGATATAGGATACTTGCAGAAAGTGAAATCTGTTGTTTGTTGTACCAAATTAAAGTTCCGAAAAACACAGCAAGTTGTAAACCAGCTTCGCCGCCATGGGGCAAGAAACAGAAGATTGACTATTGGCAGCAACACCCCCCACTGGCCCCACCCCCTTAGCAAATTTCACTTGATGAAACCACCACCCCCCCACTCCCCACCGTATAGCAAATTTCACTTGATGACGACCCTCAACACAACTAAAAATTTCTCCATCTGAGAAAAATAATAGTTGCCATATCACAGCCATATAAGATTAAGTGGAGTAATGCAGGTAAACCACTTAATACAGCGCCTGGGATATAATTTCTGGCACATTAATTTTAGTCTTGCTGCTCTCTCCTTCAATGTGGCCTGATCGTTTTTTCTACCGGATCCTGCCAGTCCTATGCCTTAAACCTCCCACCTCTCCCCATTGCCTCACTTATAGGATAAGGTCCAAGATTCTTAGTCTGGCCTTGTGGAAGTTGCTTCCCAGTCCCGCCTCAACCCAGGTATCTCTTCCGGCTCAGCGACTGCTGCTTCCCACCAACACTAGAGACATGTCAAATAGCACTTGTCTTCCTAAATAGAAAAGGGTCTGCCCAAAATAGTCATTTAAAAGCATGGCTTTTAAAATCAGAGCTGGATTCCTATTCCAGCTCATCCACTTACCAGCCATGTGACCTTGGGCAAATCATGTCCTCTCTCATGACCTGTTCCTAACTTACAACATGGCGAGACCAATTACATCCTTCCTCGGCGTTGCTGGAAGGATGCACGGAAATCCCACGTGGCATCTGGAAAAGGCTTGCTCAGAGGTGCTATAATTAGTATTATACTGTCTTCACTTCGCATAGCTCTAACCACTTGTTGAAGTTGGCTCCTCGTACATCTCTCTCCTTATTAAATTATAAACTCTATGAGGGCAGGGACATTACCTGTTATTTCCCAGTGTATGTTCATTCGGTAATTATTCAAATAGTACCTCTTGAATAACTGAGTGCTTTCAATGTCCTATTGCTGCTTGCAACTTCACTCTCCAATACCATCATCTCCTTTTTCTGCGGGTTTCTACCTCCATTCTAATGCACTCTGCACCGAGGATGCTACTTTAAGGTGCCTCTCTCTTTCCCTTGACTGTGAGCAGCCCGGGCTGCTTACTTACTTCGCAGGGAGGTCTGGGTATTAAGTGACATAAAGTAAGTGAAGTGCCCCTGGTTGGTGCTTAATAAAATGGACCCACTGTAACTCACAGTAAGGAAGCAGGTCGCTGTGGGGGAGGGGGGAGAGTTCTCGAGCCACAGCGGGCTGGAGTGGCGACTCCCGGAGCCGAGGAAGGGCGTTCGGGGGGTTGACCGGTTAGTGTTGGGGGGTCAGGGGTAAGGGAACCTGGGCCCAGGGTCCGCTGAATTAAAGCAGGGCTGGGCCCAGGGCCGGGAAACTTCAGCCATATGCCCCGCTTGCCTGCCTCCCGGACAAGTCTCACCTCCTCCACTTTCAGGTCCTCCAGAGTGGGAAGCTCCACTATCCCCGGCATGATGTCGGTAACCCCGACCCGGACGAGGCAGCCGCAGCCGCGTCGCCCCCGTCTCCTTGAACTCCCCTTTCGACCGCCAAGGGCCACCTGCGCCTGCGCATGCGCAGCTGGCGGCGCGCGTGCGCACTGCTCCGCGCGTCTGCGAGCCAGGGAGCGTGCGCAATGCAGGAAGTTGAGCGTGCGCGTTGGCTCCGCCCACCCCTCCTGGTTGTCATAGTGAGGCGGTGTACACTGAGACTCGGCCTGGAAACTCTAAGCAGGCAGGCAGGCGCCATGCAGTACACGGGGAGCCAATATATTGGAGCATTTGTAGATGGGAGGTAAGGGCCTCATTTGATTCATAATGTCTTGGACATCTGTGCCTTTTAAAGGGACCCTGTAGCAGACACTTCCACAAACTTTATCTCTTTTAACCTTCAGAACCACTATGTCAGGTAGGATTGTTTATTCCCTACAGTTCAGTAAAAATGAGACCCAGAGAAGAGAAGCAACTTGCTCAAGCGTCAAAACTGAGATACATTCATTCCATATACACTTGGGCCAAGGCAGAGGCAGTGGGTCTGCAGGAAATAGAAACATGTAACAGGTTGGGGATTTCATTGCCAGGGCTTGGCAGCTGATTGGCTCCTGGTCCTACTCAGAGAATGCTTCCAGTCCCAGCCCAGTGCCCAGAGCTCCAAGTTTTGAACCTAGGGAATTCTGATAACATTTCACAAAAAGTGAGAACTCTGAGGAGGGGCTGCTTTGGAAGAGAAGAGGGTGAGTTCCATTTTGGGTAAGCTGGAGATGTCTGTTGAAGGTTTATAGAAAGACAATGATGTCCAACGTGCAGTAATAAAAAGGGGATATATAATCTCAGGGAAGAATTAGATGGAAACTAAGCTTAGAAATGATGTGATGGGATTAAACAAAAAAAGAGAGAAAAGGATACATGTTTATTAACTTATGTTTCCTGATCACAAGCCAAGTACAAGAGCAAGAATTAAAGGAAATGTAAACTTCAAAAATAAAGAAAGAAATTATGACCGAAACTGGTTTGGCTCAGTGGATAGAGCGTCGGCCTACAGACTGAAAGGTCCCAGGTTCGATTCCGGTCAAGGGCATGTACCTTGGTTGCGGGCACATCCCCAGTGGGGAGTGTGAAGGAGGCAACTGATTAATGTTTCTAACTCTCTATCCCTCTCCCTTCCTCTCTATAAGGAAATCAATAAAATATATTTTTTTAAAAGAAAGAAATTATGTAATCTCAAGCAAAGAGGTAGAAGAAAAAGGAAGACTTTAGGTAGAATAAAGACAAAATAGTTTTTGAACCCTTTGTATATGCCAGGCATTCTGCTACAGTGTGTAGCCATCATTTAATTACCCAACACCTTTAGGGGGTTGTTGTCATTATCCCCATTCTTCAGATGAGAAACTGTCTCAGAGAGGTGAAGGAGCTTTCCCAGGGTCACGCAGGCACAGAGAGGGGGAGCCAGGCTTGGACTCCAGGTCTGCATGGCTCAGAAACTGTGCTTTAACCAGTGCTTTCACACTTTGGGACTGGAGCTCAGTGGCATCTGTCTTCCGTTCAGTCATCTCACTGACCGTTCTGTTTCCTTCATTTCTTACTCAGTAGATGTTTATAGAGCATCTGTTTAAGAAGAAACATGATTCTAAGAGTTGAGGATACCGAGGCCTTCCTCCTAGATGCTTTGATTAAATAGGAGAGATGAAATATACAATTACTAGGCAAGCGTCCAACAGAAGTACAAACAAAAGCCTAAAAGAAGTTCAGAGTTAGGAGCAGTGACTTCCAGCTAGTGAAGAAGAATGGAGAATGAGTAAAGGAATGAATGAAAGCATATTTCTTAAGCAGACCCAGGTAACCTGTCCAAATTGTATACTTTTCCAAATATCCCACTTGTGGTGTGATGGGTAGGGTTGGGCTGGTCTTAGCAGGAAAGACACAGAGCCAGTCACCAGGAAACTTGGCTCACGTCTCTGCTTCACAGTGCTTACTGTGTAGCTAGAGCAAACCCCTCCCCGCTCTGAGCCTATCCAGGGATGTTCCCAGGAATGATGGGTATTTCAGGACAGCCTCTCTGTGAGGAAGAGGAGGGACAGATCACATTCTGCCTCCCTCCATCAGCTTTTCTTATTTTTGAGCTTCTGAGGGAAACAACACAAAACTTTTGGTTTTAAGCAGAATATTGCTGGGATGATAACATCTGAGGACCCGGAGTTAGGTTCCTCCTTGCTCTCCTGTGCCTGCTGGCTCAGATCCTCCCCCTGCGACGCAGGGCTCAGTGATTTCCTTTGTCCTTACAGGATGGAGGGTAATGCCGAATACATCCTCCCTACTGAAACAAGATACGTTGGGGAAATGAAGGACGGCATGTTTCACGGCGAAGGAACCCTGTACTTCCCCAATGGGAGCCGATACGATGCCATTTGGGAGAAGGGTTTGGCTGTTAAGGTGATTAGCCTGGGAGGGGGACTGCAGAGGAGAAAGCCTCAGACAGGACTCCCAACACACACACACACACACACACACACACGCACACGCACACGCACGCACACATGTACACATGCACACATACACACAACACCCTGCTTTCCCTATTCGGTGCCTCCTCTTGACATCCAGGGATCTGGGGTCTTCTCCCTCTGGATCCAGAAGGGCCCCTGGAGAAGCCCTGATGAGTTAGGCCATGATGAGTTTGAATCCTGTTAAGCCACTAACTGTGTGACCTTGAGCCCATGACTTCCCCTTTAAGGCTCATGCTCCTTATCTAATAAATTGAGGATGAGTTTTATTAATTTTCTATTGCTGCTGTTACAAATCACTACAAAGTCAGTGCCTTAAAACAACAGAAACATGTATCTTATAGTTCTGGAGTTAGAAGTCTGAAACAGGTGAGCAGTACGGCATTCCTTCTGAAGGTTCTGTGGGAGGATCCATTTTCTTACCTTCTCCAGCTTCTAAAAGCTGCCTACATTCCTTGGCTCATGGCCACCCATCACTCTGACCTCTGCTTCCATCATTACATCACCTTTCCCTCTGCTTTTGTCATCACCTCATCTTCTGTCACTCGGACTCTCTTGCCTCCCTCTTATAAGGATACTGATTACATTGCCCCCCTCCTCCCCAGATAATCCAGGATAATCTTGACACTTCAAGATCTTTAATTTAAGCACATTTGCAAAGTCCCCTTTCCCACGTACAGTCCGCATAGTCACTGGTTCCAGAGATCAAATGTGAATATTTTTGAGGACCATTATTCAGCCTGCTACAATAGTATCAGGCACTTCCTGGGATGGCTATGAGAGTAAATGAAGTATAATATATGTGAGTGCTTAGCTCAATATCTGGCACACAGTAGGCACTCAATAAGTGTTAGCTGTTACTGCCACCACCACTGATGCTATCATGTTAAGTCATCTAATCCAAGGATTCTTAACCTGGAATTTGTGGGTCGTCACAAATAGAATTCAGGGAGCCAGCGAAAGCTCCTGATTTATATAGAAAAGTCTTGTGTGTATGGGACTATATTTTTCTCTGGGGAAAGGATCTATACCTTTCATCAGACTCACCAAGGGTGTGTGTGAGGCTGGCTCATGACCTACAAAAGATTAAGAAACACCCGTTGTCTTATAGCTTAAAGAATCGAAGCCCCAGGAAGGGGATGTGACTTACCCAAGGTCACACAGTGAGTTAATAGTATTGGAATTTCCACCCGTGTTTCCTGATGCTCAGGCCAATGCGATGTCTGCATCCTGGGGCTTCTTCCTTTAGCGCTAAGGCAGCAGAAGCAGAATGGATGTGTTTGAACAAAGGACTGTGACAGATGGCTCTGACCTTTTGAGTTTTGATAACAATAAAAGAGTTATAATAACTTTAAACATCTGTTGGATGCTTACTACATGCTAGGCACTGAGCTAAATGCTTTGCATCTACTATTGCCTTGAATTTCACGGAATCAACCCTATTAAATATGTACTATTGTTATCCTAATTGTACAAAGGAAGAAACAAAGGGGTAGAGAGGGTAGGTCATCTGCCCAAGGTCACATTTAGCCATATTCTGAGTGTCAGGCACCAAGCTCAGCACTGTACATCCATTTCTTATCATCAGCTGCAAAAGTTATCACTTCTTTTCTGTGGCAGTTAGGCAGTCACCTCTTCCCTTGGCCTCTGTCCTTCTTGGTTAAAGAAGGGCTTCCTCAGATCCAGCTGTGTGCTCCTTGTCGTCCAGGGCACATACACCTTCTCCGACGGATTGCAGTATGACGGAAAGAACTGGCATTACTGTGACGGCTATGACCGGAGGTTTTACACCGAGATCTGCCACGGCTTGAAGCCTACAGGTACCCAGGCTCCTTCACTCCCGAACTGAGAGGGAGAGGAAAGGCAGTTTTTAATAAGTGGGCGTGGCCTATTGAAGTAACCCAAAGGAGAGGAGGAAAGGAGCAGGGGCACAGAACACAGGAGAGCCAGGACCTGGAGCCACTTGAGAAACTTATAAATGGCTCCTCCTGGGTTAGTGATGATGGGCTCTTCACCCCAACAGAGACAAAGAGCTCTCCAGCCACAGGCCCTAGCTCTCACATAGCGGCTGGTTTGGCCAAAGCTGGGCCTCTTCAGACCTGAAGGCAGTGTGATGATCTTTCCTGCACCCTTTCCTCTCCTCCTGTGACTCCCAGCAGAGCAGCTTGATCCTAAGCACCCACTTCCTTCCCAAGTCACTCAGCACTCTGCAGACCTCTCCAACAGCCTCCCCTCAGTGCCAGGGCAGGCATTGTTAGGGCAGGAAGAGGGTTCGGGCTGCCCCTTCACCTCTCTGAGCATCTAGGAGATGGCCATGTGCAAGAGGCTTCAGGGAGAGAATGGCTAGAAAGTGCTCGGCGTGGAGAGTGTGCTCAATAATTGTTAGTCAATGGTGTACCTAGCGATCACCATTAACCAACATAGGAGAGCCTACAGTGTGCAGGACCCTGCGCTCTGAGCATGGGGCCAGAAGACAGGGAATTACAAGAACCACAAATTAAATGAAACCCAGGAAGTTATTCATCCCAACCCTGTCCCCTTTGCTTAGGCCTCCATATTCCAAGATGTACAACATGACCTAAAAGATGCACCAGCTCGTGGTGGTTCTAGTGTCCCCAGTCCTGGGAGTGGTGCCGAGACCCTCTCCTCCCTTGATAGCAGAAACTTAATATTCGGGTTACATAACTGGGTATCTACCCGCTTCCTAGCTGGATAACCTTCCTTGCAAGCCACTTGACCTCTTGGAGCCCCAGTTTTCTTACCTGTAAAACAGGGCCACAGAATTGTTGTGAGAATGAAGTGAAAAAGTAGGAGTCATGCGCATAGTCAAATACCTGGCACATAATAAGCAATAAATGGCGGCTATGATGGTATTTTGGGTGAGAGTCAAGGTTCTCTATTACCTTATCCCTGCCCACCTGGCTCATTTCTTTCCTTCTGTTCTTCCTTATACGTGCGTGACTCCACGGGCTTCTGAGTGAGGTGTAAGCACCTGCTCTGGCCTGGGCCAGCACCTTGAATGCCATTCCTCTCCTCACATGCCTTCTATCCATAAGGCCAACTCAGAGGCATCCTCAGGGTCTCATCTACTCCAGAAATGTCTCCTTATCATGGAGTCCCTAGAAATGGAAGATGGGGTCAAAGAAAAGAGATGGGGGTCCAGTTCCTAAGACACCCCCTCATTGAGCCATTTCTGGGACACTGCTCTGGGGCACTGCTCCTGCTGCTTTTGCTCCTGGCCCTCAATGGGGAGTGTTTAGTCCAACGGTGTTACCAGTATTCACATGAGCAACTGGCCCAAACTGGACTTTGGCAGAGGCTGGGCTTGAATTTGGCCTTGGTGACGAGTTAATTATCCATTATTTATCCTTTCAAGGTATCTCTCAACTCTCCAATATGGACCCTCCTAGAAAAATCCCTCCAGGCTATTATGACTGTGGAGATGGCTTCTACAACCCGAAAACGAGGGTCATCAGGGACTATAAGAACCGCTTTCTGCGAAATGCCGGTATGTTCATTCTGACACCCTGTGGCACATGTTCTCTCTTCTCTCTTCCACGCTCAGGTTTGTGCATGTGTGTGCACACATGCATTGGATGAGAAAGAAAATTTTGCCGATAAAAGACAAACACTGATATCTGAATGTTTCACTAATTGAAAATCTTAAACTATCAATTCTATACAGTCACAGAGTGAGGGAAAGGACATTAGTGGTCTAACTGTGACAGCACATAATCATAGCACCGAAATGCTTAAGATACTTTAAAAAATATATTTTTTATTTATTTCAGAGAGGAAAGGGAAGAAGAGAGAGAGAAGCATCAATGATGAGAGAGAATCATTGATTGGCTGCCTCCTGCACACCCCACACTGGGGATCAAGCCCATAACCTGGGCATGTGCCCTCCCTGGGAATCAAACAGCCACCTCCTTGTTCACACGTCCAGTGCTCAATCACTTAGCCACACCGGCCAGGTTAAGGTACTTATTTTTGCATGGTCCCCTTCAGCTAGTATTTAATGGACACAGTATGCTAGACACTGTGCCTGGTGTGGGAAGCAAAACATGGAAAAGCTAGACCCAAACCCCTTCCTTCATGGAGTTTATAGTTGGACAGGTAGCAGACAATTCCTACAAACAATTGACTACATCATGGAATAAGCACGACGAAAGGGAAAAATATGGCCCTAGATAGGGGATGGGGTCAGAGAGGTGGGAATGCTTCTGTGAGAGCACAAAGAAGGGAACCTAATCCAGAATTGGAAATTTGAAGAGGGTCTCAAGAAGGAAGTGACAGCTAAGCTGAGACCCAAAGAATAATTGACAGTTGATCATAAGGCACAGGGAGAGTTTTTCCAGCCAAAGGAGACATCACAGCAAAGGCCTAGATGTGAGTGATACCATGTGGTCAAAGAGGACCGGTGGCCCCTCAGCCAGGGGAGGACCTGGGAGGTTCCACAACTCAATTTGGTAAGTGAACACTAACTGATCAGACTGAGGAGGACTGACTGACAGTGACCAGGCCAGCAGGAAGCCAGTATAGAGGGTATCCAAAAATAAAATGTATACACACTTTGAATAATTATAAAGGCAGTGTTTATTAAAATACATTTTGTTTTCAAAATTTAATAGAAATCATCAGCTGTTAAAGTGTGCATATATTTTTGGGACACCCTGTACAAGTGAGAACATGAGCATTTTCCTTTAACACAGTGATTCCTAACCTTTCTTTTGTCTAGAGTCAGACTCACTAGGAATAACAGCTATGGACCTCCTCCTAGAAAAATGCATAGACATACACACACACACATACAAGCCTACATGTTACACACACACATATATAAACGTATTTTGCATGTATTCTTAGGCGGTTGATAGTCTCTCTAAAGATCCAGATCAAGAAACTCAGTTCTATAAAGAGAAAGAAACTGCCAGGTAGACCAGAAGTCCTGTCCTGGTTGATGAGAGGAGCCTCTTCCCATAGAGAAATGTACACAGAAAGACAATGTCCCCTCTACCACACTGTATAAATTAATTGGGAGCATTTTTATAGAACTAGGGTTCCATGGACATATTTTGGGAATTCTGCGTTGGTATAATCGTTCTTCAGTTGTGGTATAGTGCAACTGATTCATTTCCAGGTTTTTAGGTTTGAACTGTATTCTGGTCTTATCTCACTGAGGTGACATCCTAGTCCAAAGGAGATTCACAGTCTAGTGGGGGAGATAGACACAGAAACATACAATCACCATGTAATGAGATATGGGCCCTGGTCGGGGGAAGCCCTGGAGGAAAGGGTGTTGAGGAGGGAGAACTAGTCACCTGGCCTAGGTGGTGGATGGTGTCAGTCAGGAAAAAATGGTGCCAGAAGTGATGGGTCTTAAAGATGAGTAAGGAGTTCATAAACAGGAATATTTTGGAAGGATATTTCAGGCAGAGGGAACAGCATGTACAAAGACACAGAGGCATGTAAAAATAAGGTGTGGCTGGGAAATCAGAATTTGTGTTCCGAGAATCCTGTGGGCAAAAGCTATGCTTAATGATAAACTTTAAAAAGCATGTAGGGGGATGAACAGGCAGAGCACAGGGATTTTTAGGACACTGAAAATACTCTGAATACTATAATGATGGATGCATGCCATTATACAGTATATTTATTCAAACCCATAGAATGTACAACACCAAGAGTGAACCCTAATATAAACTATGGACTTTGGGTACTTGTGATCTGCCAACATAGGTCCATCAGTTGTAACAAATGTACAGCTCTGGTGGGGGATGTTGGTTATGGTGGAGACTGCATGTGTGATACAAGAGGTACATGGGAAATCTCTGCAACTTCATCTCAATTTTATTGTGAACCCAAAATTGCTCTAAAAAAATTAAGTCTTAAAATTGCATCATGGGAAGGGAAGGCCATTCTTAGGAAGTTTGGAGAAGGACAGACATTGATGATTATCTGGTCAACAGATACTTACTGAACAGTTACTATGGCTTTGAATTCTGCATGAAGGTGATAGCTGCAGCATGGCCTCTTCTGTCAGGGAGCAGGAGAAACTGACAGTAAAATGGATCATAACACCACCAAGTTGCTGGCAAGAGAAGCTAGCAGGGATACTTAACCCAGGAGGCCTGCAAGAAAAGCAAGATCTAATGTGCAACCTAAATACGAGCAGACAAGTGCAGGGTTTGGGGAGAGTGTTAAAGGCAGAGGGGCCAGCCCGTGAAAGGAGAGATGGGGGAGAACCCTGCACTTCTAGGGGCACATCTCTCCTGGAGGTGAGACAGCAATGTGTCAGGAAAAAGAGCAAGGGAAGGAGCCTGAGATGTGGGAAGGGTGAGGACAATAGGAAAGATTGTGGGTGTCTTTGCATTTGAAGGGCAGTGGGGAGCAAGGGAAGGTTTCAGGCAGGTAGGAAGTAACTGATTTACCCTTTAGAAAGGTTTCTGTGGTTACATATAGAGAAGAGGACAAAGGGGATAAAATTGGATAGGAGATCCTTCTGGCAAGATATCAAGAGAGGGACATCTGAAGGACCTCATACCCCTGGGTTTGAGACCTGGTTTGAGGTCATCCCCGCCCCCCTCCATTCCCCACCCCGACCTGCTCTTAGGCTTCTTGCTGTCTCACCCTGGGTCAATGCCTTCCCTCTCTGGACCCCTTTCTCTTTTTTTGTAAAATGAGGGCTTTGGGTGGGTAATTTCTAGGGTCCTCCCAACCTGAAGAGTCTATGATGGAGGAGAAAGGCAGCCAAGGGGTATTTTGGTCCTGATATTATAGGACAAATCAAGGTTGGAGTGTCCTGGAAAACCACTAAAAGGAAGTCTCTGTGAGTGCCACCTAGTCATTACCCTTGACTCACCCTGCCAGGGACTGATTCGGGCTTCTGTCCATCTTCTGTTTCCCCCAGGACCTTTCTCTCCTGCATTCGGGTCTGTCCCCATAAACAGTACTTCCTGTTGGCATCCTGGAGGCACAAGGGTGCTGACCATGCAGGTCTAAGGCAGGTGACTGAGGCCAACCCAGAGTAAACACAGCGGCCTGAGCACATGCCACCTTGGTGGGGCACCAAGAAGGGTTGCTTGCCCGTGGAGCCTCTCGGAACTGCCTGAGCTTCTTTCCCAGACAGAGAAGCTTGCTTTCGGCCTGACTGGAAAGCGCGGGACTGCTAAGCTGCAAACTGCAAGCACGCCTGACCAGTCTGAGTTTACTAGGTCTGGGTTCTCAAGAATGCTTTTCTTACTGGGGAGGGTGGTTCCTGCTTGCCAGATTGCTGAGAGGATTGAAATCCATCCCTCCACTCATCAAAGCGTCTTTGAGTGCCTACAATGTGTCAGATGTCGCCGATCGGGCAGGCAAGAATTCTCTGGGATTACGACTCTCAAACCTTTAGACCCTGGCTGGCAGTGAGGAAAGACTTATATCATGGCTCAGTACACATACAGACATATGCATGTATTCTTCTACATGTGATATGCTATGATATTTTCTATTTTATTTAATTTTTTAAAGTGCTGGTTGCTATCTGCAAAATTGATTTCACAACCCCAAGGGCCAGGGCCAGCATTGATAGGCCATTGTTCTAGGCAGCCTTCCCTAACCAATCTGTCCTCCTTCCTCCCTCCTCCACCCTTCTGTCTGGGTTAGGTGTGTCTTCTCTGTGCCCCACAACCTCACTAATGGCGCTTAGCCTGTGACAGAGTGGCTTTATTTGCTCATTGCCCCCACGTGAGTGGGAGCTTCCTGAAGGCAGAGATTATATGACTATGTCCGATTCATCACTGGGTCCCTGGCACCTCACACAGGTCTCATGACTCAGAGCTGATTATGAAAGCAGGAAAGGGGGCAGAGGACCTTTATTCTTCAACAAATTATATAATATTCAGCCCCGGGCACATAATAAGCAACGCATTATTTTGAGTAATAAAAACAGCCCATCATAGCCATGTGCCACTTAACAATAGGGAATACATTCCGAGAAACGCATCGTTAGGTGATTTCATTGTTGTGCCAACATTGCAAAGTGCACGTACACACACCTAGATGGTCTAGCCCACCACACACACCGTATAGTATAACCTATTGCTCCCAGGCTACAGGCCTGTACAGCATGTCACTGTACAAAACAATGCAGATTGAATCAGTCACAGGAGAAAATAATGCAATCAAGAGACATGGTAAACATGAGGTGTATGAGTACACTCTAAAATAATGTTAAGAACTATAGTAAATACATAAGCCAGTAACACAGTCATTATTATCATTATCAAGAATTACATACCATACATAACTGTACCTGCAATACTTTTATACAATTAGCGCAGTAGGTTTGTTTCCACCAGCATCGCCGCAAACACATGAGGAATGTGTTGCACTGTGACCTTTTACACCAGCTATGATGTCACTAAGTGGTGGGAATTTTTCCCATTGTGTAATCTTATGGGACCACCATTGAATATGTGGATCATGGTGGTTATACGGCACATGACTGTATAGTTCTCTGCACCTCAAAAAGCTTGAAAGCTTAAGCCATCAGAGGTCTCAAACCAGCACCTCCCATCCACAGCTCAGGGAAATGAAGCAGGGAAAGGAATGGTCCCCCGTGGGATCCTTGTCTGGCCTTTGCTAAGCACCTTACCTGCTTATCTCTGCTTTTTTCTACCATCCCAGTGGGTTATCTGCAGTGAGGACACCTGGTCCCAGATAGGTTAGTAACCTGCTCCCCATCACACGGCTGGTGACAGTCAGAATCTAACCCAACTTGGTCCCAACTCTGTTCTTATCATTCTCCTTGTCAGCCGTGTTCTGAGGTTTATTTTTTTCCTCAGCTATCTCCGCTCCTAGACATGACTCATTCACAGTTGTTCCTCTACCACACACAGATCCTGGCACAGCAATGTTCCTAAATGAATGCAGTGGTCCATTTTAGAGTCGTAAGATAAAAACACTGTGCAGTTCCCAAACCGAAAAGCTATCTTATTTTATAAAGGGTCCTTAACACACTGCAGGCCAATCAGGAAGCACTTAGGGTATGTGGGATAATTACCTTTAATATGGTGGGAAATTGAGAGATGGACTCTGCCCCTTTCCCCTCTGTGCACAACCCCCCCACCCCCCACCCCCACTTTCATTCCTCCCAGGAAGGCTCAGCCAGAGCTGCTGGCAGCTTGCACACACATCTCTTCGTGTAGCTGCTGCTTGCCTCAATGCTACTAGCAGAAATCATTTACAGAATAACTGCACCACTAATCCTTCCTCCCTCCCCGCAATTAATGACACCCCAGGCGAGTGTCTCAGCTGAAAGGCACATTATTAATATTCAAAGGAGAAAAAAAAAAACCCTCATAACCATTTTAACATATACAGCTAACAATGAACTAAATTTGCTTTGTGGAAGACAGCGAGTGAGCATCCCAAATTAGTTTATGTAAAAGCTGAGATTCTTTCCCGAAAGGTCTCAGTACCAGCCTCAAAGAATATCCTGATCATCAGAAATGCCGTTAAGATTCCCACCAACATTATCCCCTTTGTTGTCTGAAACGTCGAATCAAGCACATCTGGCAAATGTCCTAGAGCTCACAAATCTCTCAAACAGCGTGTAATTCGATGGTTAAAGAGATAACGCCACCGCTTAATCTTAATCGTGCTTCTCTTCAAAATAGCACCAACTTTCCTTCAATCAGAAACAATGGATTTGGCTTCTTAAAAATATCACATACGGGAGATTACTTGCAGAGAGGGCCCCTCTGTGCCTGAACCTGTGGGTTCCAGACAGAATTTAAAATCAAATTGCAAGCCTCATTTGAATGTGTGCTCAGTTAAATGGACAATGGGAAGAAAGGGTGTGAATTGGGGTCCCAAACCCCGTGGCCTGTGTGATTTGCTGTCTTTGAGCGGTAACTCCAGCTTCACCAGGTGAGGACAGATGCAGAAGGAGGATGAAGATCACCATGTGGTGAGAGTCAACTCTGACTGAGCATTTGCCAGGCCCGGGACACTCAGCTAAGGGGGAAGGGAATATTGGCATGATCCCTGCCTGACCAATGAAGAAGTGGGCTCTGTGGGGTTAAAGAATTTCCCCAGGAAATTTGGCAGGAAGTGGGATCCCCTGCTCCGAGAGGTTTTCCTCTTCCCACTTGGCCAGGCCAGCTCCAGGATCGTCTGTCCACAGAGGCAGGGCGCAGTGCTCCCAGACAGTGGCATGTCTCTGCTCCCACCCAGCCGGAGAGAAGCTGCAGAGTGAACCCCTGGAAATGAAAGAGCACGTGGCCCTCTGAAGTTTCTCTGGGATTATTTAAACAGTTGAAAACCAGAAATATCCCAAATGCCCAACAGGAGGGAACTGATTGAATAATAGATGGTATGTTCTTAGCATCAGATGCAATGCAGCCGTTAGCATGGGAGTGAAGAAATGGTTCTATTGATACTCAGAGGTGCCCATAGTTTATGCAGGTGACAAAGCAGGACAGCTTATCCATCAGCATTACTGAGTACTAACTATGTCCCAGGCCCTGGCTTGAGCACTTCCCATGTTTTATTTAACTTGGTTTCACCCAGTCCTCACAGCAGTGCTGTGAACTAGTGGTCCTGATCACAGCGTTTCCACCATACAGATGACAGAACGGAGGTGGGGTGAAATGCGCTGCCCAAAGTCACACAGGTTATAGGCGGCAGAGCTGGCCTTGGAACGCAGTTCCAGTTGACTCAAAGCTGAAGATGACGCTTAGCTGGTTCTGAACGAGAAGCTGGAGTTTACTAATGAAAGGAAGACCAGAGCGAACACCTTCCTGATAGCCCAGACCTACAAAAAGATCCCAGGATGATAAGATGGCCATAGGGCAGAGTAAGGTGACCAGACGTCCAGTTTTTTAACAATTTGTCCCGCGTCCCGCGATGTTTTAAAAAAAAGTCCCCTTTTTTTTTTTTTTTAAAGATCGGGACTTTTTTAAAACACTGAGGGATGCGGGACAAATTGTTAAAAATCGGGACTGTCCCGCCAAAATCGGGACGTCTGGTCACCTTACTCTAGAGTTCTCTGCCTACTTTATTGCTCAAACCAGCCAAAGAAAAAGAAGGTCTTCCCATGCCACCGACAAACCCAGACTCCTTTCATCTTGAAGCCACTGCCTTCACCTGGTTGGTGAGAAACTGGGGACCCAGAGAGGACAAAACACCGGCCTGACCTTACACAGCCTGCCCGAGGGACCGTGGCCTGGGTCCCGCTTTCCCACCGCCAGCCAGGCCTCCTCCTGCAAACCTGTCTGTCTCTAGGCTTCCTTTGTGGGTTGAGGGGGGGGGGAGGCCCAGTGAGTCTCCCGCACAGCCCCTCCCGCTGTCATCTCTCAGCAAGACAAAAGGCAATTTACCTAAATGTATAATCACCTGGAGCCTGGCAGGCAGGAGCGTCCCTGCCTTATCTGTGGTATTGTTAGCGGCGCCATAATGAAGGCTTTGTGAGGGATAATATCCCACTTGTAACTGCCAAGTAAAATGCCCGCACAGCTCACACCTCCCGCCAGCATGCTTGGGCATTGGCGACAAGCAAAGCGGGGTACAAAGGAAGAGGATGAGTACCTCCATGGTGCCAGGGACTCAATCCCTTCCCAGTCCTCCCAGGAATCTATCACTATCCCTCAGGCTGAGGGGGAAACTGAGGATCAGAAAGTAAGTTATTTACCGACGGGTGCAGCTACTGAAAGGAGGAACTGGCATTGGAAACAGGTCTCCCTGACACCAGAGGCCATGCTCCGAACCACCAGGATGTGCTGTGGCCTCTTCTGGGGCACGAACCCCTTTGAGAATCTAGGCAGCGCTGTGGGCCTCCCCAGAGAAGTGTACTTGAACCCACAGAGAGAATTCTGCCCACAGAGCTTGGAATCAGCCCCTCCAGGATCCCTGCTCCAGGGATAACCACCCGCCCCAGCTCGCTGCCTCTCCCTGCCTGACCTTCGGGAATTGCCCCTTGCCCTCCTGGAAATTCCCCTTCCATCCTGTGCCCATCAGATTCTGGTAACAGCCCCTCCCCCTATGGCAGCCTCCTAGAGGCATCCAGAGGACGCAGCTTCCCCTTCCGTGGCTGGAGCCAACCCAGGCCAGCACTGCAGTCTCTTAGGAAGTGCCCGTGCAGTTATCTCAGAAGTCAGAGGAGAATGCCAGGCCGGAGCGCAGGGGCAGAAGTCACACCTCTCTTCCTCAGCCAAAGCTCTGGGAGTCAAGGCAGTTGGCTGAGAGCCCTGCTAGACTTCAGGGCAGGAGAAGCAGGCGTGGTTAGGGGCCGGCTTTAGAGACAGCCAGATCTGCCATTTGCCAGCTGTGTGACCTTGAGGGAGTCTCTTAACTTCTCTGAGCCTGTTTCCTCATCTGAAAAATGGGGGTAGAACCTAGGGCCTTCCTAGCTGTGGTGAGCATCACTGAGATGATGCAGGGGGCACAGCGAGAGCCGTGCCTGGTCCATGAGGAGCTGAGTGCACATCAGCGATCACAGTTGCCATTATTTGCACCTGGTGTGGGGGTGCTGGCTTCCTTAACTCTGTGCTCCAAAGGGAGGAAGGAGCCAGTGTCATCTTGACAAACTGCCCTCTGACCTCCACCCACCTGCTTCTGATTCAAAGACTGGACTGGAGGCCTGCGGGTGTTCGCTCTCTCTCCAACCCTCAGCATTGTTCTGGGTCTCCCCAGACACAGACCTTCACGGAGCTCCAATGTCTCACTGCCCCAGCCTTAATTCAGCCCTCAGCTTCTGCCAGCAGGAAGACAGAGGTCCCAACAGCCAGGCCTCTGCCCTTCGGTCCATCATCCACACCCAGCTGGAGAGCAGGGACAGAAGGGAGCAGAGGTCAGAGTCAGGCCAAGCGAGTGACCTTGGCCTCAGTACGTTGCCCCCAAAGCTGCCTGTGTGCAGTGGCATCATGAGTGTGTTTAGGGCATGCTGATTCAGTTATGAGTGCTTGAAAAATAACAGTGGGGATCGGGGAAGCAAGCAGAATAGCAACAGTGGTGCTGATGTTGGTGACTTGATCTCTTTCCCCCTTGTTCCGCCCTCCCGCCCCCTGCCGCGTCCCCCCTCCCTCGGCTCAGCACACACTTGATCTTGAGTGAATGTGGGAGACATGGCTCAGTTGATCTTGGGCCCTCTATGCCTCCTGTCACGTGAGCACCTTGCCACACTCAAGATGACTCTAATATTTGAGGATATGTATGTTTTAACAATGTGGTCTGCATCTGGACCTCATTCGCAGAAATAACTGTACCAACAATGTCAGAACACTGACTGTGTGGATTCAATGAGATGACTGCACAGGCACTTCCTAAGAGATTCCCAAGGGTCGGCATGACGATGCACACTTTTTCCTTTACCCATCAACTAAAGGTCCTAAAGTTCCCGTCTGGGGCAACCCGAGCTGTGCCTGTGACGGAGGTGTTTATGAGGATTGCATGAGGTCAGGCCTGCCAAGTGCAGGGCACGGCACCTAGACATGGAAGTGGCTCCTACTACCTGGTAGCCATGGTCCTCGCCCAGACTCAGCCCTCCCCAGCCACAGCCCTAATCCAGCCCTGGGTCTGTCTGACCTTGGAAGCCACACCCCAATCGTTTCAACGTTTTTAAACAAAATATATCCACACTACCACGTTAAATGTGACTTTTTGCTTTAACACTTCGAAAGGATTTTTTAAACTTTGCTTGGTAAATTGTGTGACCAACAGACTTTAACATCCGGCTGTGACTTCTGAAGAGCCAAGTGCACACTGGAGAATTCTTAAAAAAAACAAGGAAACCAAGCCTACAAATTGGTTTCAAGTGTAATAAAATTGTTTTGATTTCTAAATTTAATAATTAATTAAGCCTGAATGCATTAATTATAACATTAAGTTCAGCTTTTTATTTTGGAGCCAATCATTTTCCCAAGCCTCATATTTGCACAGGCCTTGAAAAACTTGTGGGTGCTGCACCCTGCACCTCTCATTCCCAGTGGGCGGAGCAGCCGGGGCTAATCCACCTTTCACCCACCACACCCAGAGGATGCTCCTCTGCAGGGAAAAGCAAGAGCAGTCCTCAGTGCTCTCTCCCCGCACCCCTTTTTTTTTTTGCAGGTTGTGCCTAGACCACAAACCCAGCCAATATTGGTGATGCTGTGGCCTTGGCCTCTGGCCACCACCACTGCCAGCAAAGTTCAAAGCTTCTTTCTTGTCAGGAGTTGTGACGAGGGTGTGGCCACCCTCACTTCAGGCCCTGGTCCCTCTCAGGGCCTGACCTCGCCCCACCAGCTCACGTAGCCCTGCATTTGCACAGAGGGTGTGGCCAGGATTTTGGGTCGGGCACCTGTCTGCGGGTGCACCTCCCATGCTGGCGTGGAGCCATGGTTCACACAGAGGTCTTGACCCCAGGACAAGAGTGCAGCCCCCGCGCCACAGCCTCCTTCCCCAGAGCCTGTCCTGCCTGGCAGTTTGGATGAGCACTGAGCCATCTCTGTGGGTTGGATGTCCCTCCTCCCTCGGCATCTGATCACACACATGCTAAGACTTCAGGCACTCACACACTGCCCCGGCCAGCCACATGCTGCGTGTCACACTTTCTCCACTTCACCTCAGTATCACCACTTGCACACTCACAGTACACACCTACTCACACTTGCACACGCACCACCCGCGGGTTCTCACACGCGTTCACTCATTTGGAAACATGCCCGTCTGTGCCCATGCACAGACTCACGGAGTGTGGATTTTGCACCTGCACACTTTCTGCCCTGGTGGAATGAGGTGGGTGAATTGATTCACCCTCTAAGCCTCAGTTTCCTCATCTGAAATGGGGACAACCCCATCTCACTCACCCAGGAGAGGACAGACATGACCCTCTGCCCACAGAGCTGGGCACCTCCTAGGAACTTGGGCAGCGTGAGCTCTGCCCTTCTCCCAAAGCCAGACGTCTTGTTTCATCTAGGTGTCCTCCCTTTTCTGCCCCACCCACCCCGCACCCCCAGGGTGGGAGCTGCATGCTGACCGCAGGTGTGCCTGACTCAAAGGCGTGCCAAGAGGTAGCAGATTCAGCTTGTGGGTCCCATGAACTTGAACCCGCCCGTTTGCCCTCTCTGGGCTTGCCTGCCCCAGCCTGCCCACCTTGCTTTGAACAAAAACCATTAGCTGAGCTGCCGCTCTTCATCCTTAGGGTGATGATCCTTGTGTAAAGGTCTCCTCCTTCCCCACAAGGAACCAGAAGTTCCAGGGGTGCTCTGACGAGTTCTTCAAGATCTTACCCTTGAAGGCACCCATCAAAATGGTGATCCTAGCTCCCACTTCCTGAGTGCCCCCCGCCTCGTGTTATCCATCCTGACCAGTCCTCACTGCCCTCTGCGGGAGGCTGGTTAAAGCCCCGTAGAGACAGGGAGCCCGGCTCAGAGAGGGAGAGTGATTTGTCCAAGGTCACCAAGAAAGTGGCAACGGGGGCTCAGTAGGACCCAGAACTCTCAGGCCGTGCTGTGCTGTCACTGGGGCCCTGATGTCTATGTTGCAGAGACAACCTTTGCCTTTGTTTCTAGTCTGGAACATTCCCTGATCACCACGCACTGTGCTGGGTACTTCTGAGGAATGATCTCACTTGCTCCTCACAAGAAACCTTCCAGGCAGGCTCCTTCATGGATGAGGAAGAGACCCAAAGAGGTGCTCTAAGCCTGGGCTCCTACCCATCATGCCACGCTGCCTCCCAACTAGGGGCTCATATTACCTCGCATCTGTCGTGAGGTTTTCAGACTCTCCTTCCCCACCGGCCCGCTGACCTGCAGACTGCACTAATGACACCCTGGGTGACCTGGGCCCTGCGCAGTGGCCTGTGCTGGCCTGCCCCTCCCACCCTCACTGTGAGGCAGGCCCCAGGCCCGCCAGGGCTTTGTGCTTTCTGAGTGTGGTTGGCGCCCAGGTATGAACCCAGACAACCCATCCTCCTGGTGCGGTTGGGCTGCTCAATCCATGGCCTCAAGTCAGAGAAGGAAACAGCAGCTGGCGGCCCTGGCATGTGCTCTGCCCTCAGGAGCTCCGTTTGCTGAGGGAGGGAAAGAAATTCTTCCCCCTTTGTCCAAATCCCACAGGGTAATAGGCCTATTGCTTTTATGTCCTCAAATGGATAAAGTACATTCATCATATATTTATTAGGTACATTTTAAGTACCAGACCTGTGCTGACGGCTGAAGATCTGAAGTGAATCAGATGTGGCTGCCCCGGGCTGGTGGCGGTGACAGTGATTGACAGCATGACCTTGGGCTGGGTCAGGGAAGGTGACATCCGAGCAGGACCCATGGGGGCAGAGGACAGCCAGGAGGGCAGGGCCCCAGCCACACACATTCATGAGGGTCCTTCAGTTTGGATTGTGACAGGACTAAAAGAAAATCACGTTCATCAGGCAACTCTAAATTCACACCCCCTTTCCCGGCAGTCACACGGCCTCTAATGTGGACTTATACTTCTTTGAAAGAAATACTGAAATAACACTCATATCACATTTGGTTGCTTATGTTAAAAGCATTCGTTTGTCAAGTGGACATGTGTAAAACATACCACAATTGTTACACTCTCGCTTAGGTCTTTCCTTACAAACACACTAAGGCCCAGATACAAGAGGCCTTCCACCTGAACCGGGTCTGAAAGGAAGGGTGTTCCCCAATGGGGAACAGCATGGACAAAGGCCCAGAGGCGCTGGTGAGCATGTACCCAGGGGCAACTGCAGACCTTAAGGTGGCTGCATTTTACAGTGTGAGGAGGCTGGGGGAGGGCGGCCGGCTCAGCAGCAGGAGGGTCTGGAGGGCCCTGAAGCCCAGGCAGAGGAGTGGAGAGCCTCTCCAGGGAAGGCTTCTCCGAGGGGAGCCCGTGGTCAGGTCTGGGGTGCCTCCTGCAGCAGGTTCCTTTTCTTCTCTGTAAGAAGCCCATTTCTCCTAGTGATTGGTGAGAGCCATTGGGTGGGAGGTAGGAGGAGGGCATATGCAGGTGGCAGCAAGGTCACTCCTAAAGCTGCAGAAGGAGACAGAGAAATATTCCTGCCCCCAATACAGTCAGATCTAAACTTGAAGAATGTCGGAGTCAAGCCTTGGGACTATAGAGAGAAAGCGCCATTTGCATCACGTCGGATCCAGGCGACACACTGTCTGTACGACCGATCGCTGTTGGTGTCGCCCTTGACCACCCGGCTGAAGTGTGCCTGCCAGGTTTCTCCACTGTAATGGCTGCCACTCCCTTTCTCGAGTGTCCTCTTTGGGAGGAGGTCGCTACGCAGCCCACACTGAAGCAGTGGGGTTATGTTCCATCTCCTTGAAGGTGGCACAATCCCGTAAATCACTTGGACTTCTTCTACATAGAAGATTTGCCTACTCTCTGGTTTTTTTGCGTTATCAACATTTTTTGCTGGGTCTTTGTACTGTTTAGAAGTTCAAGCACCCTATTGGTATTTCGAGGATCCTACAGATATTTTATTTCAATTACTACAATGCATTACCAAGGCATTTAGTTGGAGGGCAGGAAAAAAAAGCCAGTGATTATTTTTATTTTTCCCTATTGTCGAAACACTTTAATGAGAGACTTGAGACTACCAAAAATAGAATCTTTCTAGTCCTACTGCTCAGAGCTGACTATTAGTCACATTCAGTTTATTACTTTTAATTTTTCTCTTGTGCAGTTTTTACACAGATTATGCTGTGTAATTTTGTGTCTTGCCTCTTCCCACCTTTCATTTATCATATAAAAACATTTTCCTATGTTGCACTACAGACTTCATAGCCATATATTTTCAATTGCTGCTAAATATCCCCTCACGTGACTCAGTGTCCCCCTTCTCCACCCGGCTCCCCAACTTAACTCGATGCCTAGCACATTGTTGGTATTTGGAAATAATTTGTTAAATGAATGAATATATGATAAAGTAATCACTCAGCTGTTTTTACAAATGCAGCTTATTTCCGTTTTCTTGATTCGAAATAGATTATTCCCTCAGGATAGCGTCCCATAGTGGAATATTTGGGCCAACCAGGGTGGGGGGTGCAAAACTTTTCAAAATAAATGCACAGAACCAGAAATCTCCCTCCGCCTCCCTCTGAACCACCAGCAAATGTGCCAAGGGTAATAATTTACAATTGATTAAAGAGTTTGTGGGGTGTTTTTCCCCATCATTTTTTCTCCTCTCCTCCCCCCTCCTGCCCAAAAGGGGAGAAATTATCTGAGAAGGTGAAGATGTTCTCAGACAATCATATTAACATATTCCAACAATTGCAATTTGCAAAATAGTAATCACAACTCCCGGGATCTGGGAGGCATTAATCAAAGCGGCAGGTTTAATTCCATTTTAAATATTGATGAAATGTGCTTGGGATGCCTCACCCTGGCGTGGCAGGGCCCGGAGCCTCTGCGGGCCAGGGCGGTGGAGGGAGGGTTGGTGAGCAGCTGCCGGGAGGGGAGGCATCTGCGATTCAAATTGGTGGCTGTGCCGCCAGGTAGAGAGTGAAAGGGGTAGTGAAGAGGGCTGTTAAGTCCATTGCTGTCAATTTGTAACGATCAGGGAGGGGCCGAGGACTGGTTCCGCACAAAGCGCCCGGTTTGTCTGGTTTCAGGGGTTACCACTGAAGAGGTTGCAGCTGCACTGATTCGAATAGCCTGGAGACTTCAGAACTGTAATTACCAACCAGGCTGCTCCGTGTGGTGGCAAAAGTGGGCTTCACCAGCGCTTAACTCCTTGTGTGCCGCCACTCTCCCCCCCACCCCATCCCCACCCCCACCCCGGGGTTGGCAGCCGCTCTCAGATTCCCAGGCAGCCTCCCCAGGGGAAACTGAGGCCCCCTAACTGCTTAGGGTATCCTTCCAAGCATGCGGGGCAGCCAGCCTTTTTCCTTAGGCCACCTGTGAAGAAACAGCGGGGGTGGGGGCACTGTCACTGTCACTTCTGCCTTGGAGCAGGGAGTCAGGCTTTGGAGGCTGATGAGCCTTGGTTTGAATTCCAGTGGATGCAGACCTGGGACAAGGCTCATCCCCTCTGTAAAATGGGGGGCATCTCCCCTACCCTATTCGGCCGACACAGAATCAGTGAGATCTGGTATTTGTAAAGCACAAAGCACACAGAAGGCTGTCAGTATGCCGCCTTCTCCCTAATCTTGGACATGGCGCTTCCACAGCAGAGGACAGTGGGCAGGGGGATCTGATTCTGAGGGCAGGAATTTTGTGTCTTGCTCTCAGGGAGTCCCCTGGTTCTCCAGCTACCGCCATTTGTCACTCAAGGAGGATAGCTGGTCCTCTCCTCCCTCTCTTAGGCAAGATCTGTAGCCCTGAGAACTGCTTGAGGGCAGGGGTTTGGGCTGCTTCTCTCTGTCCCCAGGGCCAGGCACAGGGGGAAGCAGGGATGAGGGGGGGACAGCAGGCAGACAGCTTGGTGGTACTAGGGTTTAGTTGGGAACTTGGAGAAGGAAGCACATGTAAGATTCGATGACCCTTCTCATGGAGTGTAGCCCAGAGAAGTTCTCCCACATGTCCATGAAGGGGTGTGCCCAAGAACGCTTGTCCCCACATTATTCCTGGTAACAGAAGCCAGGGGCAACTTGCATGTCCAACACTGGGAGGAGGATAACAACACATGATGGAAGCCCACTGTGGAATATTAGGCAGCACATTTTTAAAAAAGCCATGCAATGGAAGAATTAAGAAAGATCACCAAGAGCAACGATGTCATTAGAGACCAAGGCTAAGATCATCCACCCACTCACATTCCCAATTACTATGTACAGAAGCAAAAGACGGACAGTGAAGAAGACTGACAGGAAAAAAAAAAAAAGTTTTTTTGAAATAAAGCGTTGTAGGGGAGCACTAGTGAGCAGTGGGTCCTGGGGCAAATGAAGCCTAAAGCATCGCTAGAGGCAGAAATGACAAACCTGAAGCTGTCCTGCCAGACACATCATGAGAAGGCAGGGCTCTTTGGAAAAGACAATCCTACTGGGAAAAGCAGAAGACAGCAGGAAAAGAGGAAGACCAGTACGAGATGGACTGGCTCCGTGAAAGAAGCCATAGGCGTGAATCTACAGGAGCCGAGCAGGGCTGCTGGGACAGGGCACTGTGGCCCTCACTCATTCACAGGGTCACCAGGATCAGAGCCGATGCAGCAGCATAAGCACAAGAAGCAACAAGCTAGATGTATGTGTAGCTACAAGAACAGATCTTGAAAATGTACCTCTGAGTGAAAAAATGAAGACAATGAAACGCACAGCACAATGCCATTTGTGTAAATTAAAACCACATACGCACACAAAACAAATGTATTGTACAGAGCTGCATGCATGTTTAGGGGTACATATCCCACCATTCGAGTCTCTGTCACAGATGGGGAGGGGCTGGGTCTGGTTGGGAGTGAGGGGATAAGGGGAAAAATAAAAATCAAGTCAGTCTGCAGAGGGGCCTGGAATAGAGAGATGACGGTGGTGGGCTGTGAGCTGAAGAACGGGTTATGCCCAGCGCGCTCTCAGGTTTAGAGAACAGGTCAGGCCTTGTAGTCAAACAGCTCGAGGTTGGAGTTCGGGCTTTCCGTACACTGACACTGGCTGTGAACAAGTGGCTTGACTTTTCTGAGCCAGTTTGTCCATGTGCAGAACAGTGGGGTAGTTGCGGTCATCTGGTCACAGGATTAAGTTAAGAGATAAACACATGTCGGGCCTTCATGAACATCAGATGCTCTCCATTGCCCACTGGAAGGTTCTGAGTAAACAGGGTGTCAGCCCCCTGGGAACCACAGGTACTTGGAAGGCTCTGGCTCCTTGTACTGCCAGCAGGGCCTGGACAATCCTGGGGGTGCTGTTTATGGATGTCAGACTGGGCAGATGCCGGAGTGAGCTGCCCTGTGAGTACCTGTTAGGCTGCCCAGCTTAGAGTGGCCAGACAGTGTCATTCCTACCTCCATCAGCAGCATCCACCAGCTATAAACCCTTTTGTGTTCACTTCCCCCAAGACCAGGCACTCATGGGCATCTGAAGGATCCACTGATAGTGAAAGGTCTGTTCCTTCCCAAGGCCACCCCGGGGTGCTGAAATTCACCCACACCCACCGTGAGCCCCCGTGATGACCTGTTCTTCCTCTTCCCTTGCAGATGATGATGAGCATGAGTGGATTATCCGGACGTGTCGGAAGGGCTGGGACGAGTTTGTGGGTCACAGGCCCACGCTGTGAGCTCTGCTGTGAGGTGGCTACCTCAGCCAGAGGCTTCCCTCTGCTCTACTGGCATCGGCTGGCCCTGGTGGCAGGCTGTAGTTAAGAACCTGAACTTGACTCAGGAATAAAGGCTTTCTGCAGTTAGTGGCTCCAGTGTACTTAAACTTTTTCTTGGAACAGGATCCTCATTTCACCTGCATCAGAATCACCTGGTCAAATCTGTGGACTACATATTCCTGCCAATCCGAATCTCTGGGATTGGGGTCTAACCATTTGCACTTCCTCGTATTCCCTATGGACGTGGAGGTTTGAGAACCATCGCCTTACAATAATAGATATATGTAATTGACAGAGCAACATACTAATGTGTGCAGGTAGTATGTGTGTGTATTATCTCTGCTCCTCACTACAGCCTTCAAGAGAGGGAATCTGAGGGTCAGAGAGACTGAGTGACTTACCCCAGGTCACTAGCATTTGAATCCAAGTCCTTCTGAAGACAAGGATTCTTTTTATTATACTGAGTTGCCTGACTTACCAGTCTTGGTCTCACAGGGCAATAGAATGGGATGGCTGTGCCCAGACTCCCAGCTGGTACCTTTGGGTAGGCCCAGGAATGATTACCCGAGGGCTGTCTCTCCCTCTGGCAGCTGCTCCATTTGAGCACAGAATCAGCGTGGTGCTATAGAACAAATGCAGCTTCAGCATCATGCACACCTATATGTAAATCCCAGCTCAACCACAGGTATCATGTAACTTTGGGCAAGTCACTTCACTTCTCTGAGCCTTTTCGTCATCTGTGAAAAGGGTATAATGATGCTGAAAACATTAGGTGGCTGTGTGGATTGAATGAGATAATCCAAGGAGCTGGCACTTAGCAGGTATTCAGTGAGTGCTTGCTTTAAAGAATAATGTGTTAGCTGTGCACTGAGTAATTATTCCTCAAAATCACCCCCGAGATCGCATGCCAGCTGACAGCCAGAAGAGGAAGCAGTGACATGTTCTAGGGCCACAAGCATCCTGGATCCTTGTACAGCTGTCCCTCCTTAGAGGCTGCTGGATCTTGCAGGTTCCTGTGCCTTGTCCCTTGACTCATCAGGAGCTGCCCAAGAGGGAGTCAGGGAGGACTCGGTGGAGCCAGGAAACTGGCCCTCAAACTAGGGAGCTAGAGTTGGCATGCTGGGGCAGAGTCAGGAGTCAGAGGGCAGCTTGGGCCCATTCAGCTACATCACGGAGGGATCTTGGGTGGGGGTGGGGGTCACCTCTCTCCTCTGGTGCAACACCACCTCAGTAGAATGATAGGGTGGAGCTCCACTAGGGAGTTCCAAACTGGGTTTTGAAGACAGAAATTACACCCATTCATGCAAACACACACACAAAACTAAACTATTTTCAAAGACACATATATATCTAAATCTACATCTGACAAATAGATGGGTGGAGGGGAAAGAGGCAGAGATGGAGTCAGGGATGGGAGGTGCAACAATAAAATAAAAAGGGGGCGCTGCAGGGGCGATGGCCTTGTACACCCTGAGCTGAGGTTTACAGACGACTGCGCAGGGCCATGGCGCCTGGCATGTGGGAGGGAAATGCTGGGGAAGCCTCCGCACCAGACAGGCCACGCCTCTCCTCTCCTGCAGAGCTTTGGCTTGAATAAACTGTTCTGATGATGATGATGATGATGATGGTGGTGGCAGCCAGCAGAAAGGTACTCTTTCACTCCCCAGATTACATATTACGTGGTGGTTCTGGAACCCAGGGAGGCCAGCATGAGACCCGGACTTGTGCCCAAGTTCAAGCCTAGCTCCCTTCATATCAACATATCAAATTCTCCCCCATCTTCCAAACAGGCTCCTCTGTGCCACCCTCCCTAACCCTGCCCCTCTGGCCCCCAACACCTCTTTTGCAGTTATTCTGTGAACTCCTCATCCAATTAGATCCCTTTGGCTCTCACACCACGTTGGTGGGATCTGTCTGTTCTCAGCATTTGCCAGATCAAGAGATCCTCCAGGGCACCGTCGGCTCAGCTTGGCTCTTCTCAGAGTCCCACAGAGCGAGCCAGCCCAGGAGTGGAACAGAGGACAGCAGCCAGCTTTCCTACAAAGCTTACTTCGAGAAGAAGCACACGGTCACGCCTTTATGACAATCAGTTTACTAACTGGGGAAACAGCACCCATTTTCCAGGAAGGGGACTGCACTGAACCTTGAAGAGAGCAGGAAAGAAATGGAATCCCATCGCGTTCTGGATTTCAGTGCCAGCACTTCTACTTGCATTAACTTTATTTATTACACAAATAAGACATTTACAAAGCACAACATGAAAGGTATGTAACAAAACAAACATTGGTTTTACAAAAAAGTGCTTACAATATTTTTTCCATGTATGTGTGTGTATGTTTTCCCCCTTCTGTATTTAAATAAATAGTCTCGATGGCCTGTACATTCCCAGGCTGCTCTAACAGGCTAGTGGAGACATGTCTGAACTGCAACATGCTACGACCACATGATCCACGCAAGGAACAGACCCCGGGGGAGGCCCAGGCAGAGTGGGTACTGAGTGACCCTAGGTCAGGTGCCACTGGCCATCAACCACATGGTTGCTTTTGAAGCCTCAGGAGCAAAAATCCAAGTTCCCGAAGACCAGGGATCAGGCCCACTCCGCTCCTGTTACCGTCAGCCCCCAGGACAGGGCCAGGAGACGTTCACCGGATGAGTTCTGAGCTCAGCTGTGCTAACCGTGTTCCGAACGGCGCCTTCTCTTTGCCCTGAGCCATCCGGAACGATCTTCAGAAGGGAAAGGAAGCAGGTCCCCTTCTCAGGCTGCACCCAGGCCTTGCCTTCCTCCAGATCCCAGAGAAAGGATGACATATTGTGTAGGCATTCATGGTTAAGTGCCAACTTCAAACATCTGAATTCTGAAACCATCTCCAGACTCAGTAACACAGGATACTGTAACTGACTAGCACAGTCTGCCCTGGGAAAGAGCAGGGACAGTCGGTGCATAGGTGCCAGGGGCTTGCTTTCCCCATCCTAGAGTCTCCTTCCAAAGGCAACATATTGATAGTACCAGGTTCACCAGGGCGGGAAGGAGGACTTGGACTAAGCCAGGCTTGCTGGCAGCCTCTAGTGGGAAACGCATCAGGACACCAAGTACTTGTAAAATCACAGGGTAAACTTGGGACAAATGGGTGTCCCTCTGAAAACGTAAGTTATGGTCTTGTGTAGCCCAAGCCCTTTTGTTTGGGGTTGAAGAGTTGCAGCAGGACAGGGTGGGTAGGAGCACAGCTGTGTCTGGCCTCTGTTCTCGGCAGTGGGTGGGGAAGCCCAGAGGGCCAACTGGAGTCTTGGGCTTGGCACGCTCACCTAGGGCACCCTCTCTCTATTCAGATATAGGTCCAGAGTTAACATTCAGACTGCCATTTCCCTGGACTCTGTTCCCCAGCCCTCCATGAGAGGTCCCCCCAAAAAAGACGTGACCCCAGCACTCCTACTAGGATTCCATGAGTGGCCAAAAAGGGCCCCCAATTCTAACCTGCCCAAACATTTGGAAATGTCATCCATAGTTCATACACCATCTCAGTGATGTCATCTGTATACATATGTGCTGGATAAATAGGTAGGAAGAGGGTCTCCCACTTATACCCCGAGTTTTCTCTCTCGTCTCCCAGCCGCATGTGCCACATCCTTCTCCTCAAGCTCCAAACCAATGCGTGTCTTTGTGCCTCCCGGCCCCTGCCTGTCCCCACCCCCTGGTCTGGGCAGGCCTCCATGTCTGCCCTTCTGGGCCTCTCAGGGTTGGTCAGTGTTCTCTTTTCTCTCTTTAACTTGACATAACCAGACAGATGGAAATGATAAAACCAGAACGTAAGCTTTCCTTTGGGGACATCCCACAGACACTGTAGAGTTTTTCAGACAAAAGCAACAGAGTGGACGACACTGGGGGTTTTCGGCTTTCAGAATTCAGAGATGGTTCCAAGGAAGCAGTGAGTAAAGGCCAACATGGGAGGAGAGAAAACCTGTAAATTAGAAGGCTGTTGGCGTTGCACAACTCAATCCGGCCTTTTGCTATGGTAATCAGCTTCGTTGAAGATGAGTCCTGTCTACATGGGAAAACTGGGCTGTTGTTGTCACCCTGATTCCAAATTTCAGGGAGCTCTGCCTTCCAAGAGGAGGACTCCACGGTGCTCCGGGCAGGTTCTGGTTCTCAGCAGGAGAGGGGAGAGCAGCCAGGCCCACGGGCCCAGCTGGTGGCAGGCGGGGTGGCAGATGAGGGGTGGATGCAGAGGTGGGTGGATTCCTGGCAGCGCTCAGCGGCTGAGGGACAGCTGTGGGGTGCCCGTGGACAGATGCGCAAGTGCAGGGAGCGTCAGTACTGAAAAAGGATGACCTGCGGAAGGAGGGTGTGGGAGGTGGCTGAGCTGGGGGCCTGCCCCTCCAGTAGCTCCTTGAAGGCATAGAGAATGCGGATGGCCCAGGGCCCAGATCTGGGTTCAAATCCTGGCTCTGGTACTTACTTGCTGTGGACCTTGGGCAACTCACTTCACCTCTCTGAGCCTGTTTCCTCCTCTGTAAAATGGGGATGACAAAACCTTTCTCTCTCTCTCTCTCAGGATGGAGAGGATTCGGTGAAAAACGAGAACAGCAGCAAAGGTCTGCTGGGCACTGCATCCGGCACCCGGCACTGCGGAAAGTGCCTGACCTGCATTTGTGGAGCCTCATCACAACCCCTCGAGGGAGTCCCGCCGGTATCTCCATTTTAGAGGGAGGGCACTGGTGCTCAGAGAGGTGAAAGTCAGTGAGCCGCGGATAGGTCCCACAGCTAGGAGGCGGCGGACCCAGCACTGTGGCCCAGGCCTGGCTCCAGAGTGGGCTCTCTCCATTGTGTCACACCGCCTCTACCTCTCCACGATCACCACAGCAGCTGTCATCATGCTTATGACACACCACACAACGGGCCAAGCACTGCATGCGCACTTAGTCTTCACAAAGCCGAGAGAGAGGCAGGTGGCTGAGACAGGCCAGGTACCTGACACACGGCAAATGATCAGGGACTGTCTGCCCCTGTCCCTCTCCTCTTCCACCCAAAGCACCTGGCGACTTCTCATGCTGCTGACACAGCCAGCTCCCTGAAGGTCAGGATGAGGATTCCTGGCTGTCTGGTCAATGTAATGTCTCCGTAAAGGGTCAGGTGGACCACAGTTAATTGTTCTCGGGACATCAAGTGGACAGAGCCATATGGCTGTTCATTTTCTGATCAGGAAGGTTACTTGCCCGAATCGGTTACCGTGAGGAGGAGATGGAGGAAAGCATAGCAATAACCACCATCTAAGTCTACTTTCTGTGTACCAGGCACTGTGTTAGGTTCTTTTTTCCCCCATTAAATATTTTTACTGATTTTTAGAGAGAATAGATGGATAGAGACTTAGAAACACTGATAAGAGAGAATCTATCATCTATCAGCTGCCACTGCACATCCCACAACTGAGGATCCAGCCCAAACCCTGGCCATGTGCCCTGACCGGGGGAACTGAACTGAAGACCTTGTTCCTGGGTCGACGCTCAACCGCTGAGACACACTGGCTGGGCTGAGCTAGGTTATTTACATACATTACTGCATTTGCTTTCAGCAACAAGCTTGGCTGTGGGGCCTGTTATTTGTCTCCATTTTGCGGCTACAGGAACCGAGGCTCAGAGAAGCCCAGGTCTCAGAGTGAGAGGTGGCAGAGCTGGGATTCGGAGTCTGCCTGGCTCAGCTCACATCACATTGCCTCAGCCACACACCCAGCCTCAGGCAGTGCTCTCCTCTGGCTCCGGGACACCTGGCTCTGGGCTCTTATTAAAGGACACTCTCCGGTAAGACCCTCCCCTCTGTGTGCCTCAGCCTCTCCATCTTATCAGTGACAGCTCGGCCCCGATTTCTAAGCACCTTCTAAGTTCTGAAATTGTGGGACTGGGGGGCCATGATTTGGAAGAAATGTGGCTCTGGTTTGTGTGGCCAAATGAAGATGTGGTGGGGGGCAGAGGTGGCTACTTCCTGAATGCTCAGGGACCATTCTCCTGGCCAGGCCAGTGATGCTCTCGACGAGTGGGGTCAGGGGCCTGCCCCAGGGGGCACTAAGTCTCCTTAGAGCTAGGCTGGCTCAGGCCTGGAGTGACTTGGGAGAAAGCCCATACAGTTCTTTACCAACTGACCACCCACAGCCCACCAGCCCTCAGGAATTTGCCAAGATGTGGACAGGAAAGGCCCCCTGGAGCTGGCAGGAAGGCTTGACAGTGAGAGGGAGAAAGATCATTAAGGGGAGGGAGGGCATTTTTCTGCAGAGCTGCTGGATGTGAAGTTGGGGACGCATCCCAGCAAGAGAGCTCTGGCTCAGCAGCCAAACCCAGGGGCCAGAAACCTTCTACAGCCAAAGCTGCCAGAGCCCTGGCTGGCTCGTCCTTCAGGCTGAACCAGACATAACCACAAGCTTAGCTGAGCAACCAGAAGGCCAGGGCTCCTCTCCAAGCTGAGCGCAGCCCTGAATACTCCCAAGACTAACCCCCTCCAGACAATGCCCGAGCCCCTCACCCAACAGTGCAGCCCATCACTGTGTGACCCCTGTTACCCCCCCACACACACTTCCCTGGCCTCAGTCACACTAAGCACCCCTTAGTCTCTCAAGTCCAGACTCCCCCATGCATGCCTCTGTGACTAGCATGTTCTCTGCTCCCAATGTGGAATGCCCTTCTCCTCATCCCCTGCTTCTCCTCTAGAACTTTCACTCCCTCTTCTGGGTCCTTGAAGGCCATGTTCATCCCTCACCTCAAGTGCCCTGTCACCCTGGGTTGCAGCTACCCTCTGCTTGCCCTAAGCCACACATTCCCAGAGGACCGGGGCCGTGCCAGCTGGCCTCTGCAGGCCTGTACCAGGTCTGGTGAGGCGAATGCTCTCCTGCAGGAGGGGCAGCTCTGAGGCAGGCAGTCCTAGGATGGATGCCAGCCCTTCCCACGCTCTCTGTGGCCCTGGGCCAGTACTGCTGTCTGAGCCCCAGTGTCAGCGGGTGTGAAACGGAGTCAATGTAACTATCCTCCCAGGGGCCAAGGTCAGAGAGAGCGCTGTGTAAACTGTAAAGTGCTCCGTGAAAGGACGTGGTTACTGATCGAGGTGGACTCCGGAGTCCGATGGACTTGTTACATCCCTGGCCAAGTCGTCGCCTCTCTGGCCTGTTTTCTTATCTTTACCATGCAGATGCCGTCCTCACACCCACAGAGGGGTTGGGAGGCATCAGACAATGTGTGTAAGTTTCTGCCGTGACCAGAGGAGCAGCTCCTATTGTGAGTATGGCAGTCCCACAGGGGAACTTCCTGGGACATGCTCACCCATCACCAAGTACTGTGGGATTCTGTCTTGAGCACTACCCATTACTTATAAACCTATCTGTTCAACTAGGTTATCTGTACCTCCATACCATTTGCCTTCCCCCATGGTGCTCAGCAGCAAGCCCAGCACATAGTAGGTGCTCCCTTTGCTCCCCCCTCAAGGGCAGGGACCATGCTTTCCTCATCTCTGCGCTCTTGGCAACTGACGCAGGGCTCCTGGGCACAGTCAGCATATAGAAAATGTCAGGGGAATAAATGAACAAGTGAATGAGTAACTGCACAGGTTTTCATTCAAGCTCTGTGACCTTGAGCTACCTGAGCCTCAATTTTCCCCTTTCAAAAATGGGGGTAGGTGTCTTAAAGCTGTGGCTTTCAGCCTCAGTGGGAGGTGTCTTAGAGGTTGGGGCAATGGGGAACTCCCTGTGCCGTTTCACCCAAAGCAGCTCCATTCACTTTCATCTCCATTATGGATTATGGAAAAGATTTAACAAAGGTTTCCAGCGCTTGCGAACAAAACTTTCAAGCCCCTGGACTGGGTGCTGTCTAAGCAGCCTTCTGGATATGTAGTCCTAAGGGTGGAGACAACCAGAAACCAGGAGGCCACAAAGGAGACCTTGCCGGCTGACAAGGTCCCTTGCTGCCTGCTATCCTGGGCCTCACAAGCTGGGGCTATTCACTCCCGACAGACAGGAATGCAAAGGAGAAAGCAGGAGGAACCAAAGATGGTGGGAGGCAGGGTGGTGTGTCATATGAGCCCTCTCTGGAACCACAAAGTTTCAGCAAAGTAACAAAATTCAGAAATCTGAAAAAAGAGGCGACAGGCTGTCAGTGCAGACCTTCAAGGAGGGCTGGGCACATTGAACACGCCGGCCCCTGCTGGAGTGACGGCCTGGGTGGCACAGAGCGTGCTGGGCAGAGAGGCTTGGTGCCTGCTCAGCGATGAGGGATGCTGCCAGAAACCCATTCCCCGCAGGATGGCTCTGACCCACCAGACCCAACCTGGCTCCATTTACCTTCTCCCCCCGGTTGGAGAGCGGCCCATCCATATCGGCTTTGAGGTGGACGGGGGGTGCGGTGTAAGGCAGCCGGCAGTGCACTTGCCCGCACTGTACCTGACCTGTGGATGAGAGGACGCCTTGGAGCCCATGCCCAGCCTCCATGCAGGATCCCACCTGGACCACCTTCACCTCTGCTACTTACCAGCTGATTGACCCTGGGGAAGTTTTTAATAGGGTTGGTTGCAATGCTCTATGACATAGAGTCTATGTGAAAGGCTTTATAACCTATGAAGTTCTATGTAATTGTCCAGCTGACTGGTAAACAAATGAATATATATTGAACATCTCCTACATGCAAGGCTGTACCCCATCTATTAGGATCCTCCCTTGGTGCCTTGTACCTTATCTCCCTCCCAGGTATCACCGAAGCTTTCCAAGCACACCTGAGAGGACTCTGCACTCATATGGCATCTTCTTCATGACACTCTCCCTGGCTGCCCTGTTAATAATTGCAACCCAACACCAACACACCCCCACACTCCCTATCTCTGCCAACTAGAACGCGAGCTCTAGTGAGGACAGGAATTTCTGTCCGTTTCCTGTTTCTAGGTTTTTGTGGATTTCCATTACCTAGAATGAGGCATGGCATCCAGCAGGCACTCTAAATATTTGTTGAGCAAGTCTCCATACCCTAGTCTATCCTCTAAAACTTGAGGGAAAGTCCGTCCTAATGTCTGACCCAAATTGCTCATGTTTCAGCCTCTTTATCACTGCAGTAGAGAAGTCCCTGGCTTCCTCCTCCCCGCACTTCATCTACTTTGGTAACAACAGTAACAAAAAGAGCCCTGTCCAGAGATTTACAATTGGAATGTAACTTGGGACAAGTCACTGTGCCTTTCTTAGGCCAAGTTCCCTCGTCTGTTGAATCCGATTGGGAATTCTAAACCTGGGGTGTTCTAGGAGTCCATGAACAGCCTGAGATGATCTGGAAAACTGTGTGTGTGTGTATGTGTGCGCGCGCACGTGTGCGCATTTTTCTGGGGTCCGGTTCCAAAGATTTTTGTTGTTGTTTTTTTAAATCAGATACTAAGCTCTAAGAGTCCAGGAAACTCGGGTCCTATGGATTTAGTTAATTGCAAAGCAAAGGGGGACCTTCAGTCACGCAGCAAGAGGCAGCAGGTCCAAATACCCTTGACAGCTCCTGCCCCAAGCTGGACATCAAAGGCAGATCTTTGGTCTACGGTGCTGTGGAGTTAGAAATGGATCTAAGTGACTCTTAGATCCATTACTAACTCCACAGCAAATGCTAGCTGGCAGGGCAAACTCCTGGCTCCTGGAGAGCCCTTGGTCCCGGGTGGCTTTCACAGAAGAACCAGATCTCCTACCGGCTCTGTGCAGCCTGAACTAAGTCATCGTGTAAAAGAGAAAGGGAGAAAACCATCTCTTCCTACTTGAGCAGATGGTTCAGAACTGGAACGGTACAAAGAGACAATTTTCGACTGGCAGCTGGTGCAGCAGGCAGGACTCTGCACCCTCAGCTCTGCCAACCTGAACCACCGCCGCTATCACAGAGCAGCTAATACTTATCCAGCACTTACCAAAGGCTGAAGACTTAAGTCAATGATCTCGTTAATGCTCACAACACTGCTTTGTCTTCACTTTTACAGATGAGGAAACTGGTATTCAGGGAAGCTAAGAAGCCTGCCCAGTGTCACACAGCCAGGAAGTGGCAGGGGTGGGATCTTAAGCCTAATGTCAAAGCCCACACTCAGTCATCAAAGAATACGGGTTCCCACCCTTGGTTTCCTCATCTGTATAATGGGACAGTGATCTCTAATGTTTAGAATCATAGATAGCATCTGGCACCTGGCAGTGGCTCAGTAAACAGCAGCGTCTCTCTGACCTCTTAGAGCCACAGAAAAGAGGGTTTGAGTTTGTGAGTATATTGTAGCCACTTTTATTTTTCTGGTCATGCCCAGCTTGGAGGAAACAAGCAATGGAAATGCCCTTGAAGGGAAGGAAAATGTGTGATAAGCACCTGCTCAATAGCAGATTCATTGGTGTGTGTCCCTCCGAAATGCACATCACTACACCCTCTTTCCTCCAGGTTCCTGCTCCACGTTCTCTCCACCATGACTGCCCTCCATCTGCCCACAGTGCTCAGTGCCCACTGCCATGCCTGCTCTCCCTCTCATATTAGTTTATTGTCTTTCCACCCGTGTCCCGCCCTGGAACGTGAGCCACAGGCCTTGGTCTATTGTGTTCTATGGTACATCCTCGTGCTCAGGATACGAAAGGCACTCTAAAAATAACTACGGGATGTGAGTGGATTTTCACAACGAGGTAGACGTTATTAATGTCCCAGTTTACAGATGGGGAAACTGAGGTTTAAGGTGGTTGGGTGATTTGCCCATGGTCTCGCAGCCCTGAGTATTCCCTCCACACTGGCCTTCTGCAACCCCAGATGCACCCAATGCCACACGCTGCCTGTGTCAGGCTGCAGACCTGCCTACATCCAGGTCCTCTGACACCGGGCACTCCTATTTCCCACGCCTTGTGACTCATTCATCCTCCCCACCATTCCTATAGGAATCTCCACACTCCCACCCAGCACCTTTCCTAGAGGAATCGCGGCCATGAACACACACGCTCATCTCTCTACCTGGTTACTCTTCCATGTAAGCTCCACCAGAACAAGGACTTGACCCTTCCTGCTCTTTCCCTAAGTCCCCCCGGCCCCGGTACTGAACCAGCGCTTGGAAAGGACTTGTTGAATGGTTGAAGGTTTGCTTCTCCTGAGGCAGAGCCAGGGAACAGCCCCTCTCCCCACACCCTAGTTACTGCCAAGCCCACAGCTTCACCCAATGGAGCTCCGTGGCCTCCCCCCGCCGCCGCCGCCGCCCACGCGCGCTCCTCCCCCGCGGCCCGGCGGCCGGGCGTCGCCGTCACTTACTCTCGATGTAGCCGTGCAGGGTGACCATGCGCGCCCGCTCGGGGCTGCTGAACGGGGAGTAGTGGATGTCGTCGGCGAGGGCGGAGGGGAGGCGGGACGGCGGCGCCCCGGAGGGCGGCACGGGGTGCTGCGGCGTGTGTTTTTTATGGCGCGCCCGGCAGTTTTGAAACCACACCTGGAACGACAGCCTCAGCAGCCTCAGCCTCCCGGGCGAGGCTCGGACGCGCCACCGAGGGACCCAGACAGGACTGCCTCGGCGCTTCCAGAAGAAAGCGGCCTCGTGCGCTCCCCGGGGCCGCGGCCCTGCTGGGCCAGCGCTGCAGGGCCCACTCCCAGACCCCCAGGCCCCGCCCTCCCCCGGCCCCACCTGGATAACCCTCCGGCTGAGGCCGGTCAGGTCTGCCAGCTTCTGCAGCGTCTGTGCGTCGGGGTTGTTGTCCTGCGCGAACTGCGCCTGCATAACCTGCGCACCGCGGGAAGGGGCGGGGTGGTGGGTTAGGCAGCGGCACGCGGAGGTCCGGGGCCCTGGCCCAATCAGAGGCTCCGGCCTGGAGGCCACGCCCCAGACATCTACAGCCCCGCCCCTCCGCCCACCCGGGTTGGGGGTGGGAGGCGGGGGTCCGGGAGAGGAGCTGCTAGGAGACCCTCAGCCCCGCCCACACCGGCTCCCCGCCCACACCCGGCCGGCCCCGCGCCCCGGGTACCGGTACCTGCAGCTGCTCGGCGGTGAAGGACGTCCGCGCTCTCTTGGCCGGCTTGGGCTGGCTGTCCTGCTCCGAGGGCACTGCCCCCTCCAGCGTGAGGCCGTTCCCTGGGGGCGATAGAAGTGGCTGACCTCGCGTCCGCATCTCTTCTAACGGCAGCCTGAAAAGGACGGGGGTGGGGGGGAGCTGGTCCCAGGAAGGGGCAGGTAGCGGAGTTGGCTGGGGACGGGGACCCCAGGATCCTAGTCTCTGAACTCAGTCCTTGGGCAAAGGGCTTTCAGTTCCGAGCGTCTGCTTAGTATCAGACATTTTCCATCTCACAGCCCTGAGGATGGACAACATTATCCCTGCTTTAAAGCGGAGGAAACTGAGGCTCAGAGAGAAGAAAACCCTCCCCCTGTTCCGACCTTACACTAGTATTCTGACAGCTGGCTGACTCCAGCGCCCCAAGCTAAACTGGAGAAATCAATGGCTGGTGAAAATAATAAGCAATCAGGCTACAAACCTGTGGTCCTAATTTTGTAAAACTTGATAAAAGCAAAAAGGTTTGGGAGGACATAAAATTTTTAAATGTATGGAAGCAAAAAGTTTGGAAGGTGTGGAGTGGTTCCTCTCAGGAGTGCAATTATGGAGATTTTACTTTCAATATTTCTGTAACTGTGGAGGTTTTTACAATCATATGTCACCTTACTTCTCTGAGGTTTAATTTTGTTAACTGCACTCTATGTAGCTATTCTCTTTCCACTTATATTACTTTTACAATCACACGAAATATACTCCCCTTTTACTTTTAATATCTCATTTTTTCTGACTACAAAGATAATGCCTGCTCTTTATCCAAAACTCAGAAAATTTTAAAAACTCAGAAATTTCAATCAAGCACAAAAAAGAAAATTATCATCACTAGCAGTTCCATTACTGTTCATAATGTATTGTATTTTTAAATTAGAAAAAAAAAAAAACACCCCGTTGAGGAACAACAAAATAAATTCTCCAAGATACAGTCATAGGAAAAAAAAATCTGGAAAGATATACAATAAAACATAAGGGGTGGTGGCATCTGGAGTGATTTTCTTTTCTTTTTGCTTGACCATTTTTTCTAAATTTTCTATGATTGTGTGTGTGTGTGTGTGTGTGTGTGTGTGTGTGTGTGTATGTTTAAAAAGTAAAACAGTAGCCAAAACTGCAGGCTGGTCAATAAAGAAGATCCAAGGTCCCAAGCTTTCAAGCGCCTCTGCCTGGTAGGCGTCTAAAGTGGTGCCTGCCTGAAAGAGCAAGAATTTAACGGGCAAGGCTGACTAGGGATGGTCCTACTTGGTCCAAGTGTGGAAGGAGCCTGGGGTCCCTGATGGGCCATGGTATGGGAAGACCTATGACTCCTGGGGTTCTAGCCTAGCTTCACTGCAGGTGGACATAGCACCCCAGATTCACTTAGTCTGAATCCTGGCAGGATTCAGTGATGGTCCTGGTGTGGCCCTGGCCAGGAATTCTCTGGGGATCCCTAGCTAGTCCCCAGAATGGAAATTGAGGTAGGGTAAGCCACACCCCTCCCCAGAGACACTGTGGATAGGACAGACATTTTGTGGTATTTATACATCTCCTAGGAGAGCAAGCAGGACAACAATTGGTGTGCCTGTTGTTTCCATGGAAAAATTAAACTCACAGAGGGAACCACATCCCAACAGTCTCCCTTGCTTGGACAAGTCTGGTTAAGGGGCCTCAGAGCTTGGAATGGGGTGGTACGGTATGGTATGGTATGGTATGGTATGGTATGGTATGGTATGGTATGGTATAGTATGGTGGTTAAGAACTTGGGCTTGGAGTCAGGCAGACATGCTAGTCTATAACCTTTGGCCAGTCACATACTGCAGATAACCTCTGCCTGTTTCCTCACCTATAAAATGGGGATACACCAGCTACTTCCTAGGGGTGCAAGGATAACAGAATAATCCACATCACAGAGAAGTGAGCAGCTCTCACAAATCCAGATAAGGGAATTATGGAAAGGGTCCCCCCCCCCAGCCCAGCCTTTGCTCCCTCTTTTCACCCCCAACCTACCTGTAATTCAGCCACCACAAATCTCTGAAAAGACCTGGACCCTGTACCTGCACCAATGTGTCTTGGGGAATCATAATATCAGAACCAGAGAGATTTAGGGATATCTTTCTAGTCCACCCTCTGTCTTGCATAGATGGGGAGACTGAAGCCCAAAGAGGAAAGGAAACTTCATAAGTCAGAATAGCATGCCAGAGGCAAACCTGGAGCTCCCCTCCCCTGACTCTTCACAATCCAGCATGAAGCCTGCACCTCCAAACCTCTGGCTTGGAGCTGATGGCTTGGGAGTTGGAAGCAAAGGGTCGGGTCATTTCCCCAGGACAGCTGGAGGGGACGAGCCCTCAGGCCAACCAGCGCTGTCCAGGAGTGGAGTAGGCTGTCCCACTATGAGAATCGTCTCTAGAGTTCATTGACTGCCTCCTGGCTGTGCAACACCTCAGCTCATCTCTCTTTAGAAGGTCCTATCATAAGCCCCATTTTACAGATGAGAAAACACAGTTGCAGGGACAGGCAGTGAGTAACCCAGGACTCTCAAACCAGTGGTGCAGCCAGAAGTCTGGGCTCCCCCTGCACCGCCCCCAGTGATAAAGGGAGGAGCAGCTGTCCCTAGAGGCTTGTGGGCAGTACCCGGGGCGCTGGGGGGCGGGGTAGGGCTGAGGGCAGAGGTGTGGCCAGGTGCTGGGCGGGGCGGGTTGGGTACCGTTCTCTGCGGCCCTCTTGAGATTCTCGATCATGGTGTCGTAGTGGATCCGGCACAGCACCTTCTCCTCAACCAGACCAAACTCCTCGCCCGTGGACAGCTGGCGCTTGCACGAGAAGCAGGCGAAGCAGGCCAGATGGTAGGCGTTGCCGCGGGCCCGCCGCACCCAGTCGCTGGCGTAGATCTGCCGGCCACAGCGTGCGCACTTGGTCCCAAATCGGCTGTTGGACACCGGGGCAGGGAAGGGGATGGCGAGGCTCAGAATGGCCACCCTTCCTCCCTACAAACCCAGTAGCCAGCCTGTACTCAGGCTTCTGGCCTCGGAGCTGTCACTCGCTAACAAATATCCCTACGCCTGGATCCACCACTCTCTCCCCACCTCCTGCAGACAAGATCTGCCTAAGAAAGTAAGCTGGTGGGTATTTTTATTTCCTTCTTGGCGTTTTCCTGAATTTTCCAAATCTTCTACAATGAACACTTACATTTTCATATAACACCAATCTACTCAATAAAAATATATCATGTGTTAGGGAAAACATAATAGTAATAATGAAGAGGCAAACCTTTGAGCACTTACCATGTGCCCAGCAAGAACCTAAGTGTTTTATATTGAGTATCCCAGTTTATCTTCATTTTTCAGGTGAGGAAAATGGACCGGGGAGTTAAGTCACTTGTACAGTCACACAGCTAGCAAGGTAGAAGCCCGAGATGAATAAACTGTGCCCCAGTGGTAGGGAAGCTCCGAGTTTCTCAGCAGCATAGACAGATGTGCATGACTGGCTTGATGACTCTGAGAGACTTGTTTAACCCCTCAGACTCCTCATTTCCCTTGCCTTGAGCTGAACTAGATGACAACAGCAATGCCCGCTACTATTTGCTCAGCACGCGGCAGTCTATTAAGTAACCAGATAGTCACAGACTCTGGAGCCCCATCCATTCTAACAATAAGTGCTTAAAAACAAACACAGAAAGCCAAGATCAAATGCCTTCTTCCCGCTCTGAGGCTTTCTTTATTCTCTCTTTCCTTTCTCCCTCCCCTTTTAGAGTGCATTGTGGGTACAGCTGCCTCCACCCCAAACTGGGAGCCCTCAGAAAGCAGCAGAGACTGTTCCAGAAGTCACCCCAAGGTCTGATCCCTGAGAACCAGGGAATGCTTGCTCCCTAAGTGGGCAGGAGCCTTCTGAACTCTCCAGCCCCCAGTTTTCTCTTTCAGGGACTGGTGCCACCACTCATTCAGCCTCTCAGGCTTAGTAACCTAACTCACACACTCCTCCCTCTCCTCAACCCCACATCCAATCAACCCCACATCCAACCAACCAGGATTCACTGTTGGTTCCTTTCCTAAGTATCTCCGGGACCCATCTCCTCCTCTCCATTGTCACTGCAGCCTCCTAAGTCAGGCTACCACCATGCACCCCTCTCCGCCAGTCTTAGCTCTCATGTCCCTTTTCCCAGGCCCACTCCTGCCATTCCATCCTCCACAGGGTGGCCATCAGGAAGTTCCCAGCATGCATACCGAATCCTGGCCTGCCCTGACTAAAATCTTTTGGTGGCTCCAATCTACCCTTGGGATCTGGTCCAAGACCCTTGGCGTTTACAAAGCCCAACAAACCACATCCTGTCAGGCTCATCTCCTCCTCCCTAACCTTCCTCAAGATCTCCCACCCCAAACCCAAGTATGAGCCGCAGCCACAATGGAAGGTCATTCCCAGGTCTTCGTGGCCCCCTCTGAAGTATTTTCCCACCCCCGGCCTTTGCACGGGTGATCCCTTTTCCCACACTCCCTCACCCTCCAGGAAAAGTGCCACAGCTCCCCCAGCATCGCCCTCTCCGCATTGGTCACACTGGTTTGTAGACATCTGGTTCCTTGGATCTCCCACCCCAGGCCTTCCTGGGAGAGGACTGGGAAGATGTGCCTCTGTGTCCCCAGGGCCAGCACACTTCCATCCCGAGGAGCATTCAGAAACGCTGTGAGTGCATGAGAGAAACACCCCGCCCCAAGCAGCCCAATCCTACTGTTTTGGACCAGAAGCCAGAAAGGGTTAGCTCAGACCCCACTGCAGGACTTTGCCTGGTCAAATGCGCACCCCCCCCAAAAAAAAAGAGGCGATTCCCTGCCTGGGAAATTCGGCTTCCCCAGGGGAAAGCCCAGCACATCCTGCAGTCAGTGGAGGGGAGAAGGATCTGCTTTGCCCACCCCAGCCTATTCCTGGCGCAGGCCACCCCTGGTTCAGCTGACAGTGGGGTAGAGGGTTTGCTGCAGTCCCGGGTCCTGGGGTGCAAAGTCTTCAATGCACACCTCGTGAGGTGGGAGCTCCGGTACCCACTTTGCACTGGTGGAATCGGAGCTCCAGAGCGGGCCAGTGACTACGTAGCTCAAGACCACAGATTAGGGCCCGGGTTGAGGTCCTCTTCAAGGTGCAAACAATACCTGGCAACCGAGGGAAAAGCCAGACTGGAGACGAGAAGATCTGGATCCTGAGTGATGAAGAGCCAAGGGGCTTGGTCTGACCTGGATCCTGGAAACTCTGGCATGCAGGGCTTGGGGCGCAGAGGGTTTGGGAAGGCAGGGAGTGCATGCCCAGTGAACGGGAAGAGCCAGGTGACTTTGCCTCCCCTCTGTCGTCTGGGTGCACTGCAGCTGGTACACCATGCCAGTGTAGCATCCCCGGTCCTCGCGCTTGGCTGTGTAGCATCCGGGTCCTCGCGCTTGGCTGTGCGAGATTTCTTGTCCTCTGCCAGGGGCGCGTTGGAGACACTCTGCACACGCCTGATCCTCCCATTCCAGGCAGCCCAAATGCGTGCGATTCTGCGCCTACAGTGCTGCTCACAGCAGCCCCATCCCCTCGATTCCAGGTGGGTGATGCGGGTGAGCCCTTAAGCAATTTTCTCATCTCCCCACACGTCACCAAAAATGCCAGCTGTCCTAGTCCTGGGATCTCCCCGCGCTCTCTGTGGCTAAACCCAGTCAACGAAATCTTTCGAGTTGGATCCTTGCATGGAGGTGAGATGGGATCATCACGCAGTTTTGGGTGCGTTGCAGGCCGTTTTGAAGCGCGTCCTCCATGCAGGGCAGGGATCCGCAGCACAAAGAAGGGGAGCGAGTTGGCCTCTGGGTGGAGGCTCTGCCGAATTGACAGACTCCTTCCCAGGCGGGCTGTGAGACCTGAGCCACCGGATTCCGGAAGCAGCGAAATGGGCGGCGGAGAAAACGAAACTTTAAGAAAAGGATGTTGGGGCGCTGTGATCGGAGCGCCAACTGGGATTAGGGGGCCGGCTACCGCCTCCCACCCCTCCGCCCCAGCCTCCGGCGCACCCCTCTCTGGGTTCCGTCGTGTGCCTCCTGGCAAAGGCGCAAAGGACGGAGGCGCTCTGGGGATGGAGAGATGCCGGAAAGATGCTGCAAGTCTTCACTGCTGAAAAGAGGGGGAGTGGGCGCGGCGCACCGCCTGGCCCTCTCTCCTCCCGAAGCGTGTAGCCGTGCTGTGTGGAGGACGCTGTGCCCCCTTGACCAAGTGAAGCGCATTTTCCCGGCCCATGTCCCCTGGATGCGCAGCAGGCGCTCAGAAACCATTCGTTGGTTGAAGGAGCCTCAACGAAAGAGCCCACGGAAGCTTCACTAGGACGGGGTACCCATCACGAAGCCGGCGCTCAGAGCGAGAAGGCCAATGCTAACTCCGAAGCCAGTGAGCCAGGGTGCCAACACGCAAACCAGAGTTTACTTGTTTTAAGTGAAAGATGCTCCCCTGATGGCCTTAGATTCTATAAGGCAAAAAAGGGAGGTTGTGGGGGGAGCCCTGCCTATCCCCTTTGTTCCCTTTCTTCTAGGCTAACTCGTAGAAGCCAAAGAAAAAAACGGAACCAGCAATTAAGAGGTTAAAACACTCCGCACCCCCACACCTGGAGGTCCCTGGCCTGAGGCACCTCCCCCACCTAACTTTTTTCTCTGCTCCCTCAACATCTGTCCCCCAACAGCTGGGTTGCACTCTGCGCTGGTCGGTTGGGGGGGAGGGGGGGGTCGCTTCCCAGCTGGGAGCCTCCCGGGGACCCTCCCCCTGAAAGAGGGGGTAAGGTTCTCCAGTAGGAGGTTGGGTTCTATCTAGGCAGAAGGCAGGCGAAGCCTGGGGTCTTGCCCTAAGTCAACTGGGCCAGGGGGCAGGAAGTTCAGGGGGAGCCTCAGTGGCTCAGCCCAGGGCACTCTCTGAAGTTGGCCCACAAACTCCAGGAGCACACTTAAGTCTTTACTCCCCGCTCCCACAGTCAGGAGGGCCAGGGACCATGGGGGCCTGATCCTGGCGAAGTTGATCCATCCTTCAGAGGCCACTCCAGCCCCAGTGCTCCCAGAGCCCACTCAGGGAGTCTCACATCACATCACCCAGCAGGTGCTCCCTGTGTGAAGGCAAATGAACAGGACAAGGAATCTTAGGGGCGGCAGAGAAGGGTCTTTGCCATTCCACAGGCCCCACCTCCTCGTAGAGAGGGGCTGCTGACATAGCTAATCAATAGAAAAAGCTTGGAGTGGATTGAATGTTTAGACACAGGGACGGTGGAGTTAAGCAACCTTGGGTCTTATCAAAGGTCTGCAACTTACTAACTGCGACGTTGCCTTGAAGGGCCTCAGTTTCCCCTCTTATGATGTGAGGAATATGAGAGTATCATAATCACAGGGTAGACCTGAGGATCCAATGGGATAAGGCATGTAAAGAGTTAGCACAGTTCCTGGCTACGAGATGAGCTCCTGGCTTCTGATGACCAGTGTCCTTGCCCAACCCCAATCCTTTTCCACTCTCTGTCTCATTGTGTGCCCCTGGATTCTTCACCTGCCACTCTCTCAGGATATCTGTCTCTCCAACTGTACAATGGGCATGATGCTTCAGGAGGCTGAGGGAGCCAGGAGAGCACTGAAGATCAGCCCATGACCCAAGGGGGGCGGCAGGGGCAGCACCTACAGGGAGGAAGCTGCCTGAGCTTGTGGTTGATACGAATGCCCCAGAGAGGAACACCGTTTCTGCCTTTACTTCTTCAAAGAAAATGGAAGGGAAAAATGGTCTTAACAACAACAAAAATTTAAAGAAATGAAAAGCAATATCATATTTCCCCGGTGGTAACTGTTTTCTGCTAGGACTCAGGGAGGTGGGGAGCTGGAAATCTGCTAGAACCCACAAGGAGGTCCCCGTTAAAGAGGGAGTTGGAGAAACTGGGACAGAGGATCCAGCAACCTGTTATCAAGGCAAACAGCCAGTGGAAAGCCAATCCCTTCAAAAATGCAAATGAGCCAGGGACAGCACTAGACCTTCAACCCCCCTCTCCCACCCCTCCTCACAGCTTCTCTTGGTGACTTTGGAATGCCTTTCTAACTTCTAACTTCCGGTTCTGCTTAAGGAGACTGTCCATAAGGAGGGGTGAAATGGGGGATGGAGCCTAGAAGACCCTTCAGTGGGGGATAAGACCCCAGAGCCCTCCCCCCCATTCTGATGCAGATATTGACCTATCTTGGGCAGTGCTCCAGTGACCTTGGGCTGCAGGAAACAGAGGGCTAGAGAATCTCAGAGCGTGGTGTCTTCCTGAGCCGCAGCTCTTGAGAGGAGCACTCTGCCTCCCGCGCCATCACTCATGCTCTCTCCAGAAAGACCTCCCTTACACAGCCACCCAGCGCCTGGGCTGCTGCTCAGAGCAGACAATAGTCCCTGCCTGGCACTCTGCCGGCTCTTCCTTTCCCTTTTTGTGGGTTTCATTATTTTTCTTACAGGTGGAGCTGCCAGGGAAGGGTTATGCCTGAGGGGAGACCTGGCTGGGGGAGAAATGATCAGAAGAGCCACAATTCTCCCCTCCTCTCAGAGACTATGAGCTTTTATTCACTCCACTTTCTTAACCAAAATCTGTTTTAGTTTTGCTTTGAGGACTCTTGTCAGTGGAAAAGGATTGTGGCTCAGAACCTTCAGCCCAGAAATGGCCCAGCCCCATCCCTCCAGGCAGAGCTGCCCAGCATCCACCCAGCCAGGGTGACAATGGTAATAATCAAGAAACCTATATCACTTGCCATTTAAGGAGCCTCTACTGAGCCTTCCTCCGTTCACTCCCTCTTTGGCAGCTCCCAGAGGCAACCCTGGAAGAAGGACACTGAGGGCAGAGAGATGCAGTGATTTGTCCAAGGTCACACAGCGATTCAACGCTGTCCTGATGGAGCTCAACTTCTGCCTCTCCCCAAAATAGCCGCACATTCCATACTCCACCTCACCAAAGTGGGAAGGGGGATTCCAGAGCCAGTGGAGGTTCTGAAACATGGGGTCAGGATCTGGGTTTTGACCAGCCCTAGAAGGTCTAGTAAGCATAGCATTTGAGGAGGTTGGTCCAGCCTGGGCATGAGATGGGGCTGGAGAAGCAGCAAGGAAATGTGGGCAGGTGGCTCATAGGGCTGCCAGGTGGGTTATCACCAGGAGAGCCAGGGTTAGGGTCCAGTCCTGCCTTGCTCTACAGAAGAAGGCTGAGATATCATCCTGTTGGATTTCCCAAGTGGGAGCTCTGTCCCTGGGTAGCTAATGAGCCCAAGGAGTCCCCCAAATGGAAGCTGGACCAGGGTCAGGCCTAGAACAAGGAGGTAGCTGGACAGGGACTCCTGCCTTGGCCAGCCTATAGCAGATGGGATAGTGCAGGGAGACATCACCCTCTGGTTGTATACCACACAATAACCCCGCTCTGCCACACACACACACACACACACACACACACACACACACAAATCCACAGTCACATCCCTTGTGTCCTCAGTGCCTGGGCCAAGGCCTTAAGTAGAAATGCCCCAGCACAGGAGGAGGGGGTAGGATGAGGAATCACAGGCTTTCTGAAGCCTCACCCTCTCACCTCCAGCTCCCTGTTCGTATGTAACCTTGTCCTGACCTTCTTGTGCACTGGCATTCACACACAGACACACACACGCTTACATGTGAACCAGAAGACAAACACATGTCATAAAGGAACACAGATGCTGCCCACACATCCCTGACCTTGCTTAATGACACACTCCCTCAGTGTCATGACACAGATCCAAACAAGACACACACACACACACACACACACACACACACACAGTTTTGAGTCCTAGGCCACCTTGTAAAGACCCCACGCACCTGCACACCCGGCTGTACGTCCTTTCATACCCATACTAAAAAAGAGTCCAGTTCTTGGACCATGCTTCCTATGATTTCCCGAGCATCCCAGTCCAAAATGCTGCCAACTTCCCCCTACATTCAAGGAAGATCCTCTCTTTCCAGAAGACTCAAAGGGAAGGGGGTAGGAGGTTGCATTGACTTCCACCACATTCCCTGACTCCCAAGAAGACTGAAACCATGGCCTTTCCCGAGGAGAGGACGGAAGGGAGGCCGCTGGAGGTGGTGGTGGGGTTTATAGGAGGGTAGTTTTCTCCATTTCCTGAGAAAGCCCTGGGACCAGACATCCCCTCCCGGGAACTAATCACACTGGACCCTCTTAGGACTCAGGTCTGGTTCAGCTTCCCGGTAGAGATCCTGCGGGTGGCCAGTGCGCCCTGACCTCACAGTGAACTTGACCCCATGGCCGGGTCAGGCGGGACTTTCTAGGTTTGGAGCTAGGCTCGGCAGCAACCAGGACTCAGCTGAGTGGGGAGCCGGCAGGACTGGGCACTGCCTCCGGGAGAGTGCACCCCGGGGTAATGCTACTCCAAGGCTGGGCTGCGGGCCCTACACCCCCTATCCTGTCCTAGCAGCCCAATTGAATATGGGTTAGATCTGAGACCCATACTAAACTAGTGCTTGGGGCCGGAGCAGCCCTGAACCCAGATCCGAGCGGGGGTCAGAAACGGGCTCTCTGGAATCCAGCTCAGGGTCCCGGCGGCGCTGGGAGCTACGCAGCGGGGCTGGAGCTGGAGGAGGGCTGGAACCCGGGCTGGAGCGCACTGGAGAGGCAGCCAGACCAAGGCCAGGACCCAGAGCCGGGACATTAGAACTCAACCGAGGCGGCGCTGGAGATGGGAACTGGAGCCTGAGGTTCAGGCAGGACCGGAGACAGAGCCGGACACGCGACAGAAACCGAGCGGGCCGCAGGGACAGGAGGCGGATCTCGGGCCAGACTGGTGCTGGCACAGGCGCGAAGCCTGTAGCTCCCAATTCGTGGCGCTGAGAGCCAGCGGGGTGTGCACTCCGGGCTCCGAGGCTCCGGAGCCAGCCACCGCGAGCGAGCGGCAAAGAAGGCTTCGGTGTGCGCAGGGCCTGCCCGCGGCGGAGGCACTGCTGGCCCGGCGGCCCGGCCTACCTGAAGTAGTCCATCTTGCAGAAGATCTCCTTGTTCTTGATGTAGCAGCTGTTCTGCTGTCTCAGCGACGTGCGGCACACGGAGCACTCGAGGCACCGCACGTGCCAGATGAGGTTGTTGACCTGGGGAAGGGGCAGATTGGGGGCGCTCAGTGCAGACCTTTATGCGCCCAGACTCCAGCTACCCTGCAGGCGGAGATGCCACCGGAGCTCTGACTTGCCCGTAACCTCCCCCACTTTCCTTCTGCAACTCTGAGGCTCCGGAGGTAGAAACAAACTCTTCCCGTTTTTTGTTTTTTGTTTCAGACGGGGAAGACGGGGACCCCGGGGACACAGAGAGACACTGAGACAGGCTCACAGCCCCAAGGTCCCGCAGCGTCTGGGCCTGTATTCCTCATACAGTGTAGCCTTCTGGGCTGCACCCCACGCCCCAGCAGCCCACCCGCAAACAGGCCGCCCTGGTCTCACCTTGAGCAGATACCGGTCCAGGATCTCCAGGCCGCAGCTGGAGCAGATGTTCTTGCCGGCGGACGGCACGGAGGAGGAGGCGGAGGGCGGCGAGCAGACAGACGGCGTGCTGGGTGTGCAGGGGGAGGCCCGGCCCTCGTCCTTGTCTAGGGCGCCTGCCAGGGTGTCCGCATCCGACTGAGCCTGAGGAGAGGGGGGTGAGGGGGAGAGCCGATCGCTGAGCCCGGGGCCCAGCGCCCCAGCAGTTCCTTCCAAGACACATCGGGGGGCCCAGGGCATCCATGGACAGCAACGAAATCCCCCTCGAGACGCCGCCGGGCCACGGGCTAGAGAACCTGGATGGAAGCGCCTATTGGAGAGGACGGGATGGGCTCTGCTAGGAATGCGCGTGTCCTGGGGGTCGGGAGCGGCCGAAGCCCACATTCTCGGTGGGGAAACTGAGGCTCCGAGAGGGGCGGCGCCCTCAGGGGTCCCTCCCCTCCTCCCCAGCGCCAGAGCAGCGCGGTTTGGGGCCGGAAAGCCGGACCAGGTCCCTAAGACGGGACCGCGGCCCGAAGACAGGGCCGCCCTCACTCACCATGGCGGGCGGCGCGGTCCCTTCCAGGCCGCGGGCGGTCGCTTTGCAGCCGGAGCCGGGCTGGGCTGTCACCTGGGGGAGGGGAGAGGGGGCGCCGGCGGCGGCGGCTGCAGAGCTGGCTCCGCTCCGCCCGGACCCAGCGCCTCCCCGCGCCCGTTATATAAACCCGCGCGGAACAATGCGTCCTAACTTTGTAGTGGGCATTTAAAGCCCTTCCCCACAAAAGCGGTGTCTCTCTAATGAAGCAATTTGAATTTGGATTGGATTTTTTCTCCCCTCTCTCTCTCCCCCTCTCCCTGCACTTAACCCGTGGCTCTTGAAGTAATCGCTTCGTTCCCTTGCAATCCAAGCCTCCGAGGGGGGAAAGGAAAAAAAAAAAAAAACCCACGCGCACATACACAAACTACCTGCAATTAGAAATTGTCGTGAATGCCCGAGATAAGAGGTAGCCAGAGTGTCAATTCCAGCTGTCAATCAGGGAGATCCATCAGGCCGCCCAAAGAATTGCAAATTTGATTTTTTAATGGTAGTAATTAAAAAATCGAATTTTTTCTCCCTCTACCCGCCCGCCCCACCCTCCTTCCTTGCTCCCTTCTCCTTCCTCTCGACACCAAATGCAAAAAGGAGAAAAGAGAGAAAGAAAATAAAAAAGGAGATTGGAGGGGGAGTGTTTGAGGGAAATAAAAAGCGGGAGCGTCAGCCCACCCGCCCCGCGCGCGCGGCCAAACCGACAGGGCGACGTGGACGCGGATTCAGGTACCTTTCGAGGGCCCCTCGAAAGGAAACCTGGAGCAAAATGAGGGCGAGATCGGGGGCGAAACAGACCCAAAAGGAGGACGCAGAGGCGTCCGAGAAGAGGAGAAGACGCCCTCCAGCCCCGCTGCGCGCCCGGGACGGCCCCGCGGCGGGATCCGCGGCGTCACTCGCACCAGCCCCGGCGCCCATCCAGAGGGACAATGCCCGCCTCGCCTCCTCTGATTCTCCCGTGTCTTTGCTAAATCGCTTTTTGAGAAATTCCTCCAACATTTGAAGAACGTGTTCCCGCTTTCCGCGACACCCACCCACCACCCCGCGCTCGCGTGCGCTCCCGCACTCACACACACACACTCCCCGCGCCCCTCCGCGCTGGCCGCCCGCCCGCGGCGCCCCCCTGGGCCCGGGCCCCCGCCCGCCCCGGCCCGGCGCTCGGCCCCCGCCGGCGGGCTCACCTGGTCGGCGGCGGGGCCGCCCTCGGCCGGCAGCCGGCAGCCCTCGGGCAGCGCCGGGGCGGCGCTCTCATGCTTCCAGTACATGGGCCGGGCAGCCGCGCCGAGAGGGGCCACGGCCACGGCCACGGCCGCGGCGGGAGCAGCGGCTGCGGCAGCAGCAGGAGGAGAGCGGAGGCGCCCGCTCCGCCGCGCCGGGCCCAGCCCCTGCCCCCGCCCCGGCCCGCGCGCAGCCCCGGCCTCCTCGGCTGCCGCCGCTGCCTCGGAAGAAGGTCCCGACAAACTTAGAGAGGCCCCCGCCGCCTCCTCCTCCTCCTCCTCCTCCTCCTCTTCTTTCACCCCCTCCCGGTAGTCCTCCTCCTCCTCCTCCTCCTCCACTCCCTCCTCCACCCCCTCCAGCTGTGGCGTCGGCCGCCCTGCCGCTGGAGCCCCGCTCGGTTCAAGATGAGTCATGCGTGACCAATCCCCTCCCCGCCAAGGGAGAGCGAGACACACACAGCGAGGCAGCGACCCAGAGACACACACATACAGTCATATAGACACACAGAGTCTGAAACACCGGACATACAAAGGCACTGGCAGGCCCACAGCCACCCAGCTCCCACACGTCCCCTCCCTCCCGGGCACCCCAGCCCTAGGCACAGCCGCACTCCCAGGTACACACCGTATGAACTCACACGCGATGCCCTGTTGGTGCAGACCCACGCCTGGTCCCTCGGCGTCCATGCTGAGGCAAAAGATTGCCCTTCACCTTATTTACAGGAGGTCAGGCATCTGCTGCCCTCACACACCTGCATGGATAACTCTGCTCCGTAACAACCAGAGAGTGCTCTAGCTCTGAACTACTGAATGGGATTTGGCTGGGGAAAAAGCTTCTTGGAGGGGAGGTGTTCCCCTGAATTCTCCTGGGAGGGATTGCTTGGGACATCTCCCTTTCCTTCCCTTTTCTTCCCTTCCCTTCCCTTTGAGATGTGCTGAGCCATCCAGCCCAATTTCCCCACTTGCCTTCTCTATGGTTCTGCTGATAGAGGAGGGAAAGGCTGGGAGGCCCCTGGCATTTGGATAGGACACACAGACACAAACTCTCAAAGACAGAACCTTGGACAACTAACACCCTACAACACACACACACACACACACACACACACACACACACACGTGAACTCAAAGCCTCAGCCCCCTTCTCCACACACAAACTGACCCTAGAGAGACACAGGTAAATATACAGACTCTTCTGAAAATAAATGTGAGCACTCAGACTTAGACCCCGCCCTATCGAGGTGAGGTGTCCTCACTCATGCCATTGCCTCCTTAGTTACCCTTAGTTACAAATGTAAACACCCCACACAAGTGTTCTTACACGTGTACACACATTCATACTCAAGAGAGCACAGACTCCCACAGTGCTTCAAACACATGGCAAACCTCCTGCCCTCTCCTCAGACACCCACAGATGTGCACACACAGGCACTTCCTAATAGACAAGGGCAGACAAGGGTGTTTGCACAGCAACATCTTCGAAAAGTACACATATCTGTTCCTTTCCTGGCACTAAGGTGCACAGAAACAGCCCCAACCCCAGCCAATGGCATCTTCCACCCTCTGTACCCCTGCATTCCAGTCATTTACCAGGATGGCTCTCAGACAGGAATTCAGAGGGAAAAGTTTCTCTCTAAACCTCAATCTTTTACAAGAAGAGCACAATTGCAATGTGAAAGCTGGTGAGGCATGTGCATTTACACACATGTGCACACACATATGCATGCACCTTCAAACATTCAAAAGATCACACAGCCTCGCCCCCTCAAATAATCTCTTTTGCACATAATAAGCCCAGTTACTGCTCCTGGACACTTTAATCTGTGACAGGCTTGGCATTTTATAATCATAGCTTCATTTTCTTTTAACCATAAAGTTATGAGGTAGTGTATGTTATTGCACTGATTTTACTGATGACGAAACTGAGGCTCAGAGAGAGCACCTGATAGGTCCAAAATGGTGTCACATGGCTAATGGCCAGAGCTAAGAACTCAACAGCAGATTCGTCTGACATCAGAGCTTATACAAGAATTCCAGGCTGTGTACATGACTGTGTCCACTCTCTGCATACACACACTCAGGTGTGCACAATCACATTAAAAAACACACACACACACACATTTGTCAGAAGACCTGGATATGACTCCTGGCCTCACCACTCATGGCTAAGCTTCTTTTCTCATCTGCAAAATGAGAGTAATGATAGGATGACCTTTATCTCCTTCTCTTCCTCCCTTTCTGGGTGGCTGGGAAAAGCAGGAGGTCATTGAACATTATGCAGAACTGCACATCTGCCAGATGTGCGAGTGTGGAAAGACTCCAGAAAAGGAGAAGACCAGGAGGATGGTACTGGCTTTGCAAAACTCCTCAGGCAACAAGTGTGGAAGAGGCTTGAGCTAAAACTAGAGGCAGAGGAGCTTTGGGTGGATTCGGGAGAGAAAAGGAAGTATGAAAGGAGAGATGAGTGCGAAGATCCCGGGGATGGACAAACAAGCAGTGGCACTATGAGAAGGAATGTGAAGCACGCACCCTCTGAATGGTAATGGTAATAACTACCGTTTGTCTATCATTTGTTTATTTATTTTAAAATATATTTTAATTGATTTCGGAGAGGAAGGGAGAGGGAGAAAGAGATAGAAACATCAACAATGAGAGAGAATCATTGACCAGCTGCCTCCTGCATGCCCCACACTGGGGATAGAGCCCGAAACCCAAGCCTGTGCCCCGACTGGGAATCAAATGGGGACCTCCTGGTTCATAGGTCTATGCTTAAGCTCTGAGCCACGCTGGTTGGACTGTTGAGCATTTATGTGCCAAGTAACATTTTACCTGCATTTCTCTTTTGGGAACCCTGAAGAATGTCATACTGGTATTATTATATCTATTTTATAGTTGAGAAAACAAGCTTATAGGAGCTTCATTTCAAGCTCTAGTACTCAGACTCCAGAACCCAAATGCTTACTTACTATTCAATTTTGCTCCTGAATTCTGATTAGATGCACAGAAAACCAAACCTGGAATAAGAGGCATTGAACTCAGCAGAGAAGCACAAGGACTGTGGAGCCAGACTGCCATGGTGCCCATCTTGGCACAGCCCTTTAGTACCAGGGTAACGCTGGACAAGTGATTCAGCCATTCTTCAGTCTCAGTTTTCTCATCTGTAAAGTGGGGAATGATAACAGAGTTCACTTCTTATGTTTGTGAAAATGAAGCAAATGCTACATGTAAAAAAAAGGCTCAGAATCATCCCTGGCATGCTGAAAGCAACAAATAAATATTAGCTATCATCACAGTATGGACTAGCTGCGTTGTCCAGTTGCTACGCTTCTAGATGCCACTTCACATATTTTATGGAGGAAGGCAAGGCATAAATCAACCAAATAATCAAATATTATCCCAAATAACTTGCCTGAGGAAGCTGCAGAACGGTTATTGCAACCCAGGGCTTGCCTGACTTCAAAGAAGATAAAAATGAAATTACTTTGGAAGAGAAAACTCTCTTCCAGCAACGCCTGGCTCCAGCAGGAAGGAGAGTCCAGACAGGAGTGACCTTGGCAAAATCAGGATTAGCACATGTAAGACATCCCATCAGGATATTTGATTTCTCCCTACAGGAGACTGGACAAGTCCTTTCGCTTCTCAGAGCTTCAGTTCCCTTACTTGCAAAATGGGGGTAACAACTTGCAAAATGGGGATGTTCCTCTCTGGAGTGTGGTGACAATGAACCATCTATTAGAAACTAATATCTTTGAAGTGTTGCCTCTATTCCTGTGTAAGCACCTACTATTGTACACTGTTATAAGGAGTCTACATAGGCAATGTCATCAGCATCCTGTGTGCCATGTCACCCAATTCTCACCTCAATCCTTCTCCTCGTCCCCAAACAGGATGAGGTGGATTTTGCTACCCTCCTCCACCTGAGTCTAGGTCCTCGGTTTGGGTTTGAAAAGGGGCTTCATTAGTAACTGGGTAATTCTGTGGGATCGCCCCCAGCAGCGGTTCCGCCCTGCCGGGGAGTAATTCTAGGAAGGTAATGTGAGCTGGGGGAGGCTGGAGACCCGGCTTCACATTTATTTACTCTGACAGCTAAATTGGTGAGCAAGGGGGGAAATCAGATGAAAGCCATTTTCAGAGTAAATACTAAATACAAAATTTAAACATTCAGGTTGTGACAAATGGGAAGGGGGCATGGGACACAGGCGGCACACCCCTCCCTACGCAGGACCCCTTCCTCACCTTGTCACCTTCCTGGGCACTTCCTGTTTGACTAGAGGAAAGAGCATGGAATGGGCGTAGCACAGCATGAGCCTGGGCAAGAAATTTACCTCTCCTGGCCTCTGTGTCCTCTTCGCTAAAATGTGTGTGTTGCTTGAATCAGATGAGTGGGGAAGTGATGGAGGGAGCTCTAGCCTTGGAGTCAGAGAGACCTGAGGTCAAGCCCTAGCTCCACGTCCTGGCGGGGTGAACTTGGAAAAGTCGCTTATCTGAACCTGAGTTTCTTAAACTTTGGGGATAATAACCATGGAGGAGTAAGTGAGATAATTCGTGTGGAAGGGCTTTTTGGACTTCAAAGTACATTGGATAGGAGCAGCTACAGTCACCAAGTCCCCTTCCCATTCTGACACTCACTGTGGAACTTCATGCCAGTAGACATTTATGAAGCACTTGCTCTGAACCAGGCTCCAGGCTGGGCAGAGGAAACGCAGAGTGTATCATCCTCGCCCATGTCCATGAGGAGCGCGGTCTACTGGAAGGGCCAAGAGCCAGCATTTGCAGCGCAGTGACACAGGTGCTGGGGAAGGAGGAGGAGGGGCATTTAACCTGGCTTTCAGGTAGGTATCAGGAAAGGCAACCTAGAGGAGGTGACCTTTCAGTGAAGTCCTCAGGGATGAGTAAGGGTGAGGCAGGCCATGCCTGTAGAGAGTTGGCTCAGAATGATGAGTGGGTGCACAGCTAGTGGTGTTCTGCTGAGGCAATGTTGGGAGAGAAGACTCATAAATAGGTAGGAGCCAGACCGTGGAGGACAGAAAGCTGAGTTGAAGGCTGAATTTTTTTTTTAATATATATTTTATTTATTTTTTACAGAGAGGAAGAGAGAGCGAGAGTTAGAAACGTCGATAAGAGAGAAACATCGACCAGCTGCCTCTTGCACACCCCCTACCGGGGATGGGCCTGCAACCAATGTACATGCCCCTGACCGGAATCGAACCCGGGACCTTTCAGTCCACAGACTGATGCTCTACCACTGAGCCAAACCGGTTTCGGCTGAAGGCTGAATTTTTAAGGCGATCCCATCTTCAAAGCTCTGGGTGTACGAGCCAACAGTTCCAGGAAGCAGCCTCCTGACTCTGCAGAGGCACACGGCATGTGGTGCTTAGGGATCCTGGTCTGGAGGCAGGTGCTTGCCTGAGTTGATACCTGACTCTATTACACACTGCTTGTGGGACCTAAGGTGAGTGACAAACTCTATGAGCCCTAGTTTCCTCAACCACAAACAGACATCAACAGAGAACCCATTCACAAACGCTGTGGTGATTCCAAGAGACCAAGACACATCTCTAAGCTTAAACCTTGGCACTGGCCTGGCATCCAATAAGCACCCAGTCACTTAGTGCCATTGTTATCTGTAAGAAGAGAGTACAAAGAAGGCACAGGAGACAGTAGCTAAGGGGGGAGTCCTTTACAGGGTAAATATTCCTTCTCAGAGAATTCTGCCCTGACCTCGCTATTTGAAGTAAGTCCCTTATGCTAATCTTTTCCCAGCAGAGTGTAGAAAAGGCTAAAAATAGACTAGATTGGAACAACCTTGTATAGCATGATAAGGAATTTCAACTTCAAAATATAAATGATGAGGGGCCATCCAAGGCTCTTAAGCATGAAGATGATATGATCAAATTGGGGGTTTGGAAAGATGACCTAAGCAGTCGACCAGTCCTTCATTGAGCCCTAAAGATATTGCAATAACCTTGGGGAGAGGGGATGAGGCAGCTGCAGGGACAAGAAGAATGGAAAGAGGAATATAATGAAAACCGTATGTTACTTTATTGTTATATATGGTCACATATTATAAACATGTTATAAAACCTATAATAAAACAGCCTCCTAAATAATTTTTGCATATTAAATAAAGTTCTATTTAATATGGAATCATATGTGATATATAATACTAATACATATATTATATACAATATATGTAATATGTGACTCTATATAACATCACCTATAATGTTAAAATATAAAGTTCATTATTTAGGAGACTGGGTGTGGGAGTCAGGGAGCAGAAAATGTCAAAGATAACTTCAGGTTTCTAATTTTTTTCTCTCCATATGTTGTTCCCAAAAATATGGAACACAGCAGCAGTTGGGGAAAGGTTCAAGAGGGGGATAATGAGCTCAGTTTGGGTTCAAGGTACCAGGGTAATATTCAGGTGGAGGTGGCCAGGGATGAACTGGATACACAGGTCTGTAGCTCAGAAGAGAAGCTGGAGCCCTTGCTGATTTGGCTCAGTGAATAGAGCATTGGCCTGTGGACTGAAGAGACACAGATTCTACTCTGGTCAAGGGCAAATGCCTGGGTTGTGGGCTTGATCCCCAGAAGGGGGCATGCATGAGGCAGCTGATCAATGATTCTCTCTCATCATTGATGTTTCTCTCTCTCCCCGTCCCTTCCCCTCTGAAATCAATATACAGTATGTGTGTGTGTATATATATATATATATATATATATATATATAATTTTTTTTAAAGAAGAGAGGCTGGAGCTGAGACAGGAACTGCAGAGACCTCAGTGCAGGGATGGGTGGTGAAGCCATGGGAGCTGGGATTTGACAGCATGCAAGACCAACTCCGTGTACAGAAGAGGGTTGACTCATTTGCTTTCTAATTTCAGGGGAAAGCAACTTGTCCCTGAGGCTTATCTTATGTTCAGTAGAAATCATTTTTAAATGACAAAGCATATATGTAGTGATAAGCACTAAACCAGAACCAGGTATTTAAGACCCAGAAAGGTTTTATTAACTGCCGTGGGGGAGGAGAGTGGGGGGAGGGGACTGAGGATGATGGGAAGATGTCTGTTAGATACACGGAGGTGTGCAGAAGGGACTTTCCAAGTAGAAGGAAAGCCTTGCACAGGGACATAGAGAGCTGGGAGATTGCATCGTGTTTGGGTAGACAAGCACTGTCCTGTGGTTAGGGGAGAATACACATTTGGGCAGATCCTAGAAGTCCTCAGCCCCCTGGCTTATCCTGTTTCTAAGTATTCAGAAGTGTTTTAGCTCCTCTCCTGATCAGTTCACTTACTTCCCTGGGCTTGTTCTTCCTCCAGCACTTTTCTTACCCCTTTTGTCTGGCTAGGGCTTCAACATCCTTCGGCGCTCAGCTCAGGTGTTGTTGCCTCTGGGAAATCGTGTATATATGGCCTCACCTCCGTTTCCGGCTTGGTTCGGTGCCCATCTTCTGTGCTCTTGCAGCTCCTGAATCTCCCCTTTATCCTGGCTCATGACAATGCACAGGGACCACAACTTAGCATCCTCCTCCCTGCATCCCCCGCCTCTGGCACATAGCAGATGCTCAGTATGTGTTTGAGGAATCAGTCACTTTCCTTTGGATGAGGTACCTATCAGAAAGCTTGTCCATGGGGGGAGGCCAGAAGAGAAAAACTTAGTTTGTTTTATTTTTAAGGCTGAATTTTAAATTCTATTTCTAGCTTAGAAAAGTCATAGGACATAGCAAAAAATAAAATGGCATTCTATATAATCAGTAATCCTAGCCAAGTAAGACTGAATGCACAGGGAAGGAAGGTACAGCAGCATGTTCTGGGATAAATTCTGACAGACCTATTGTGTTTTTAAACCTAGGATTCAAGTCTTTCTCCAGAGACCACGAAGGAAAGCCTATCTAAGAATGAAACCGACCCAGAGGAAAACACAATCAGGAGATAGACAGATTCCTGACCCTATCATTTGAACACCTGGATTTTTCAGTTACATGAGCCAATAAGTGTCTTACCAGAAGAAAGTTGGAGTAGGGTTTTTGTCACTTGAACTAAGTCTTGACGAATCTGGTCACACAGCTGGGGCTAGAAGTCAAACTCAGGCACCTCTGACACCAAAGATCTTTGGGTCTTAGTTCTTCACACAGATGATGGGATTTAGTCTGCACTTGCATAGTGTTTTCCAGTTTAGTGATGCTTCTAGGCATGGATAGCCAGCTCTCTATCTCAAAAGATGTATAAGGAATCAGAGAGTTGATGAGGAACTGACAGTGCTCACTGCACACCATTCCTTCACCTGGTGTTGATTTGATTCTGTGCCATTAACACCAAAACCTTCAATACACACACAGATTAAGAAAGACATTTCCAGTAATAGAATATAGTTCAGAGAAGGGCTCGGCAAACTTGTTCTATAAAGGGCCAGATGGCACATAGTTTTTGTGAGCCATAGTCTTTGTTGCACTATTCAACTGTTACTGCAGTGGGAAAATTGCTATAGAAAATACACAAATGATGGACATGGCTGTGCTCCAAAACAATTTATTTATGGATACTGAAATTTGAAGTTCATGTAATTCTCATGTGTCATAAAATAGTATTCTTGACTCTTTCCTCAATCATTTTGTGTAAAAACCATAACCTTGTGGGTTATACAAAGGGCACAGGTGTTTGCTGACACAATGACCCCAAGACTAGGTGGGTGTTTGCAGGCCTGGGTTCTAACTAATGCTTGCCCATGAGCTGTGACCCTGGTCATCTCGCTTTCTCTCTCTGGGTTTCTTTTTTTTCCATCTGGACAATGAGATTACATGAGATAGCCTTTCAAGGCCCTTCAGCTCTCAAGTAGCATGATTCTGACTTTTCATCAACAAATATTTGAGCAGCTATTACATACCAGGCATTGTTTTAAATGTTTGGGATATATGCCTGGCTGGTGTGGCTCAGTGGTTGAGCACTGACCCATGGACTAGGAGGTCATGGTTCAAATTTCTGTCAGGGCACAGGCCCAGGTTGCAGGCTCCATCCCTAATGTGGGGCGTGGAGGAGGCTGCCAATTGAAGATTTTCATCATTGATGTTTCTATCTCCCTCTCTCTGAAATAAAAACATACAAAAATATTTTTTAAAATGTTGGGGATATACTAGTAACAGTGAAAAAAAGTTCCCACTAACATGGAATTTACATTTTAATGAAAAAAAATTTAGGGTGGGAGCCTGGGTGAAAAAAGGTGAAGGGAGCAAGAAGCACAATTGGTAATTACAAAGTAATCACGAGGATGTAAAGCACAGCCTAGGAAATATAGTCAATAATAATGTAATAACTATGTCTGGTGCCATGTGGGTACTTACCTTAGGGGGATCACTTCTTAAATTATATAAATGTCTAACTACTACGCTATATACCTGAAACTAATAAAAATATTAAATGTCAACTGCATTCGAAAAAAAAATTGGGTTATGATAAGTATATTCAGAAAATGAAGGGGGAAAGGATTGGGGAGTGACATGTCTGTGATTTAAGTAAGGGAGGTCAGGTGGCCTCTTTTTTTTATTGTTTTTAAAAAATATATTTTTATTGATTTCAGAGAGGGAGAGGGATAGAAACATCAATGATGAAAGAGAATCATTGATTGGCTGCCTCCTACAGGTCCCCTACTGGGGATCGAACTCATAACTCAGGCATGTGCCCTTGACTGGAATCGAACCCGGGACCTTTCATTCCACAGGCCAACACTCTATCCACTGAGCCAAGCCGGCTAGAGCTCAGGTGGCCTCTTGATTATTGACATTTGCACAGACACATGAACAAATGAGCAGTGGGCTCTGAGGAACAGCTAATGTGAAGGCCTTGTGACAGGAACTCTAAATAGGCCAATGGGTCTGGAGCACAGTACACAAAAGGGAAATAGCAGAGGCCATTTAGGCCTTATAGGTCTTTGGAGTTTATTCCAGGTGTGATGGAAAGCCGTTGAGAAGGGAATGACATGCTCAGATTTTAAAGGATTGCTTTGGCTAATGTGTAGAAAATTGACTGAGGTGGCACTGATGGAGGCAGGATGATAGGAAGATACTGCCATGATCCAGGTGAGAGATGACAATGGCTTGAAGGAGAATGGTAGTGTTGAAGATGGGGACAAGTGGTTGGGTTCAAGACGTATTCTGAAGGTAGAGTTTACAGGATTAGATAGAAGCAAGAGAGAAAAAGAAAAATCGAGAATAAAAATGATGGGAGAAATCCTATTTTAGGAACATGATTACATACTGGTAGTTGACATTTAAGTTATGAGCAAGAATTAATCCTGTTCTTTTACACAGTAATATTACAAATCAGATATATTTGCTGACTCAAAAATTAACTGTACCTACCTTAATAAGCAACATGGCTCTAAGATATTTGGTTTTAAAAAACTTTTGCTGTTGATTTTTGACATGACTTGAAAAATCTTTCGTTATGTGATCCTCTTCCACAAAACTGACAAGCCAATTACAGAAAATCAACTGGTTAGGGTTACATTTTACATTTGATAAAACAGGAGCTGAGATTAAGATAGTTCACATTTCATTTGAATATTTCCCTCAATTCTCCCCTTATATGAATCAAAATAGTAAGTGGTGCAATTTTAGCAAAACAGTAAACCAACAAATAATTTTAAAGTACGGATAGCACTTGTATTTTACAAACCTTTCACTAGAGTGCTTCCAGCACATTTATGACACACACATTTCTTCTTTTGAAACTCTGCTTTGAAAAAGGGATTAGTCACAGTGTGATACTTTCAGGGGACTTCCAATAAATTTCTTTTTAAATGCATTTGCAGGGACATCAGCTAGTCTTTTTTCTCATGTCTAACAGCAGAAGTAGGCAGGTGTAAGGTGGAGAGAACTGTCTCTGAGGGCGCTTCTAGCCAGTCTTCTGCAGAGAAGGCTCTTAAAATACACAACCCCCACCCAACCCCTTCCTCTCCCTGGCACACTAGCCCTGAGTCCTGAGGGAAAACAAGCCTAACGGAGAGCTGAAGTCTTTATTCCAGAAAACAGATGAGAGATGACACAACCGCAGAGACACTGTCTTCCATTTATTCACACAGAGGAATAAGAATTGGTACAAATAATAAACATTGCTTTAAATACAAATAAATAATTCTGGTTTCTAAAGGAAACAGCTCTAGATAATTCAAAGTTAGGTATTTTCTAAGTTCCTATTAAAAATAGAAGACTATTTGCATTAAGTGAGTTCTATACCACCACAACCCTTTGAGGACTTAAGGATAAAATAGCGAATTCTATACTCTAAGAAGTCACCAGAAAACTGGGAGAGGATTCTCCCACCTCCGAACACTACCCCCAAAATGGAAGGAGAGTTTCGTGCATCATAGACAGAGCTAATGAATGCAGAAAGTATTTAATACCTAAAGATATCTAGAAAGATTTACCTTGAGAAAGGTGATTAGAGTTTCTCTGAACCAGCTCTGTGAATTCTGAAACCCCACAATGCTGACGTTTTGGTTCAAGTGTCTTAAATTCACTTATGCTCACAGAAAGACCTAAGTTCCTATAGTGAGTTTCCTCTCGCTAGGAATGACAATGGTAAAAAGTCTGTAATCACTAAGAATGGCACCCTAAGGTGAAATAATGATTTACCTGGTGAAGAGACAACGGTGCCGCCCAATGACACAGTCTGTCCACCTGGCACCAGGATAACCAAACCACTGAGAAACACACACTACACTCCTAATCACACTACCAAATACACATGATTTTTCTCTCCCTATTGTTATAAGTCATGCAGTCTTTCAAGCCTTTAAAAACCACATAAAACATGAGGTCATTACCACCTTGGTGCCAGAGTAGTGCCTGCTCCACTGTGTCCACTGCATGTCCCCATCTCACCCCACACAGGCAATCCAATTTCTTCTACTAGACCCCTAGACAACTATTAATAAATAATGTTTGATAGAGATCAATATATTGATAGAAACATTTAGGTTTTCAAAGAAAAATTTTTTTCTATTTAGATTGATCATGATACAATTCCAAATAGAACATTCTCATGCCATAAAAACAATCTCATGCAATAAGTGCATTTTAAAAGCCCCATGTTAATAACCAGATTTGGTATTATAGAAAGCAGGTTTATTTAGATTTAAAAAAAACAATGATCACTATAGAATAAAAGTTGTGTTTCCAAAGAGAACTTCTGTTGTGGTACAAAATGTTAAATTTAATTTTATAGTTTTATTGATGCAAACAATTTTAAGATATATGGCGTATTTTGCTAATTGGGATTTTGAGACAATAAGCATAATTCTTAAACAGATTACCACAACATTTGCTCAAAGAACAAGCTCCCTTTTGCCAAGAACTTCCTTTTTAGTCCACTTGGAGGGATTTCCATAGTAAATTCTAGAACAATAATTCTGAACATGATTCAAAATCTTCCACTTCCCTATCTCTTTTATGTTGTAAAGACACTTGAGCACAGAAAAAAAATGTTTTGTTTTGTTTTTTTTAAGACAGACAATAATAAATTTAGTTTCCTGATTTAAATAATAACACTTTTTGTTTGCCTTTCTCTCTGGCACACTATATAGTGTTTCTGGAGTTACAAATCCAAACAAACCAGCCAATTAGAGCATCCCAGTGTTCAAATCACAATTTTGGAAAGAATCCTATTTATTCTGGATGATGCTCAATTCCACACATACTTCAGGGTAAAAACATCCATAGGAACAGCCAAAAATGTCATTTTACCAAACTCTAACATGGGATTATGCTCTGCTGGCGAGTACCAGTCACATCTACAAAGTACAAAGGCAGAGGGTTTCAGGTGTGGAGACCAATTTGCTTTTGCTGCTACAGTGATTCATAAGCATCATCTTCGAGATTTCCATGCTGTTCTAGAATAAGGAGTAGTCCTTTTTTTATCTGGTGGCTTAAAGTAGGAATAAACAGGCGCTGCTGGGTACTCGGCATCGGGATTTTCTGCCATCATTTTCAGCTTTGCTTCAATGGCTTTTATCTTTGCAGTGACACTGGAAAAAGGACAGCAGAGGGTCAGAATAGCTTTGGATATATTCAGAAACTACTGTGTATTTCATACTCCTTGTACTTCTCATTCATGTCATAGAAGCAACAAGATACTCAAATAGGAACGTTCAAACACACAAAGAATAATCAATGCGCTCATTTCAGGAAAGAGATCTGAACCACTTGTTAAGCTTTTCCTATAAACCCAAACACTGTTAGGAGTACTTTGCATATTGCCACATTTAATCCAGAGGTACAAACACTGTGTCTTGGCAGCTGGTAGGAAATAATTCATGTTGTAATTGAAAGCAGGGTCTGGAAGAGATACTTGAATACCCATGTTTATAACAGCATTATTCAAAATAGTTAGGATGCGAAAGTAACCCAAGTGTACATGGATGGATGAACGGATAAGCAAAATATGATACATAACACATTTTAAAATATTATTCAGCCTTAAAAAGGAAGGAAATTCTGACATATGCTACAGCTTGGATGAATCTTGAGGGCTTATGCTAAATGAAATAAGCCGACACAACAAGACAAATACTATATAAGTATTTGAATAAAAATTAGAGACAGAAAGTAGAATGGTGGTTGCCAGGGGTTGTTTAATGGGTATAGAGTTTCCATTTTACAAGATGAAAAGAATTATGGAGGTGGATGGTAGTGATGGTTGCATAATAATATAAATGTATTTAAACACTACTAAACTGTACACTTAAAATTTGAAAAAATAATTCATATATAATTGAAAGCAACACTGTAAGGTAAGTTATAATCTTTTTTTGCACAGAAAGGTTAATTTACTCAATGTTAGACATAGCCAGTAAGTAGTATTGGTTGAGATTTGACTCAAAAGCCCATTCTAGTAACTATTACATTGTATCACCTTTTGAATCACCTTTGGAATCACTAAATAATGGCAAAAAAAACAATCCTGGAAATTCTATGAAATTTCTTTTTACTGACAAATGTCTACTTATAAAGGCTATCATTTACAGAGTGCTTAAAATGAGCCAGGCATTGTGCCCACATTTTATAGATAAAGAATCAAATACAGAAAGATAGTGTTTGCCCAGATTCACAAGCTAACAAAATGCAGAGTCGAGATTCAAGCCCAATTTGTTTATCAAAGTCCTTGCTTTCCCCTCCACCAGGCTGGGAGCTGAGCAACCCCATATTAGAGAGAAGAGGGGAGGGGACATTGCAGAAGTTATAAGGAAGTCCATTCTGATCAAGGTCATGGCGATCCTTCGACCAGAATGCACTCAGGCAGTGGATGTGTTTTAACTCTGGCTCCCTTTATTCCATCCGTGCTGCTGTTCATGGCCACAGTCAGGGAGAGAAGCGTAGAAGGAAATGTACACATGCCTTTTAGATGTCCTTAAAGGTATGCACTGCTGCACATGCTCACACTTCACATGAGCCATGTGAATTAAAAATGTTATATTACCCAGATGCATTCTGGCACCGCTGTTATTAGTGGGGGGACATTGATGCTGTATGAATTGCACAGAAACAACCTTCTCTAATTAGGTAAAGATGTTAATAGAAAGATGTAAGCTGAGGTTCTAGTGAAAACAATGAAAATAAAGAACTAAAGACATGTTCACTGTAATATGAAGATCACCCAGCAAAAAAGGAGTAATCCTTTTCCTATAGGGTTACATTTATGAAAACCTCTACAGACAACCATCTGTAATCAAAGAGGCTCAATCTTAGTGGGAATAGAGCATCGTGGATATAAGTTCCTAGTGAACCTACTGACGTCATGATACTTTTTAAAATTTCTGGAAGTACAAAACAATAAAGTAGCACAAAATTAAGAAATACCAATAATATTAAACTTGTATTAGTAACACAGAAAAATAATTTACCAATTTTATTTCTCCTGAAAATATTTCAAGATCACCTTCACTTTAATGAGATGTTTGCAAATCTGCTTTGTTTGGTGTAGATGACACAAAAGACAGGCTTTTTGTCTGTCTGTTTTCTCTCTGGCTCTCTATCCAAATAGGCATTGCTCTCCTGACTTTATGGCTGAATACTGATTTCTAATGCTTATAAAATGCTGACGTTCCTTCACATATTTTCTTTTCTCCCCCTGAAACAGGCTTGAGAAGCGTATTCCTGCAGTTACAGCCTGGAATTTCTCTGAAGTAACTAAAATACTGAATTTTGAAGTCCAGTAAAACTAGCATTAAATGTGACTCTGCTATTTGCTACCTGCATGACTTTGGCCAACGTATTCTACCTTCCTCTTATGTAAAATGTGCATAAGAGTACTTTTACCAGAATAATTACATGACATATGGCATGTAAAGTGTTTAACATAGTGCCGGCTTCATAGTAAACTCAATTAATCTTGGCTATTGCTATTATTAATAATATATTTCCCTAGGCTACAATACAAAAAAACAAGCATCCCCCCAAAAAGAACTCCCAAAACTCTCCTTCTGCTCAGCTGTCCATTTAACTTCAACCCAATCCTTAGCTCCTTCCGTTTTGGATTAATTCCAAAGACGTAACTGACAATTTATACACACTAGTACCAAAACTGTTATAGTGGCTGACATGATACACAGAATTAAAGTGCTGCAAAGTAAAATATTGTATAAAGAACTCAGAGTTAGGGAGGAATTAGTGTGTAATGACAAATGCCAAAGAGACACAGGCCTTATTAAAATGCTTATTTTTAAGGTAAAGATTGTGCCGAAACCGGTTTGGCTCAGTGGTAGAGCGTTGGTCTGCGGACTGAAAGGTCCCCAGGTTCGATTCCGGTCAAGGGCATGTACCCGAGTTGTGGGCACATCCCCAGTGGGGGGTGTGCAAGAGGTAGCTGGTCAATGTTTCTCTCTCATCGACATTTCTAGCTCTCTATATCTCTCCCTTCCTCTCTGTAAAAAAATCAATAAAATATATTATATATATAAAAAAAAAGTAAAGATTGTGTCTGATTTACATCTGTATTGCCAGTTCCAAGCACAATGGCTGGTATGTGGTAGGTATATCCAGCCCCCGCCCCCCTGACACCCCCCCCCCCTTTTTTAATGAATTCTATATTTAGGGGGATGGAAGAGAGGAAATGTATACATTCTGGAGTTTAACTGAACACATTCTCTGAATATGTCAAATGTTAGTAGATTCTATTCTAAATTTAGAATCTGAAGAGTTACTAGAGCATGGATGAAGGTTTGGGATGAAGAAATGGCTCAAGCTCTTGAATAACTTTTTCTACAGTACACCATCTTACCTTAGGTTAGACTGAGTGGGCTCAGTGCTAGAGGATGGCTCAAGGCTGATTGGAAGGATCTTATCATTCTTGTTATGATCATATCTCTGGAAGTAAGAAAAATAGAAATCATGTCAGCCCTTTAACTGCAGAGCATGGGTCCATATACTTCAACCCCACCAGAATATCATCATCACATTTCTAGACAATTTTAGGACAGCTTTACATTTAGAATGCCAAACTCCACACAATTTTGGCTTAAAGCTATATATTTAGAAAAAGAAGTTTAGAAGAAGCCTCCCATCAGTCATCAGTTCTCCTTATCTGGTAGGGAAAGAATTCCTAGTTTCAAATTCACCGGTGGCACAGGTATATGGCAGGATTGTCCTTACGTTCTTATTTTAATGGTCACATATCACCTCTTACCATATTTATTTTACTTCATCCAAAACACTTTAAAATTTTGCTAGATTCCTGCCAAGTACCAAGCATAACATTCAACTCTTAACAGGCCTGAGTGGAGAAGAAAAATAGTAGTGGCTTTCAGCCACTGATACAAAAAACATTCTCCAGGAAAAGAGCAGTCTAATTTGATATAATTATATACTTCTTGTAAAAAGTAAAAATAATATGACAGAGCAATCAGAATCCTCTGGTCAAAAGACCTGTAGGAGAAGGGAAGTACGAGGCAGAGTCTCAAATGAAAGAAGGAATGAAGAAAGATTTCTCTTGCATGTCTTTTCAGTAAGATGCAGAATGAGAAAATGACAGCCAGTCTAGCAAATGAGATTTCATTTTCTTTTGAGTAAAAAGGCCTTTGGTAATTTTCCTCATTTCTATTTTGCAGGTAGTGAGCCCTGGAAGCTGAAAAGACTCTGTGGCTGACCATCTGAAATGCAGGGTCCAAAGTATCTGAGCTGTTTTCCAGCTTGGACACTGAGCTCAAATGTTTAATTTCTGACTCTTCCAGAAAGCCTGTTGGGTGGAGTCTCTGATCAAAAACCCATGTTCATATAGCTAAAGACTGAAGCTCCAGTTTTAACGGCCACAAATCTTTTTGCAGGTCTGCCGTCCCCATTGCAGAAGGAAGGGAATCCACTCCAGTTCCTGTACTTCATCACCTCTCCGCTGGCCAGGACAGAAAGCCATTCATTTTTTGAAATGGTCATAGCTTTTCCAGTGTGCTCTCCCAAGAGTCCTCCTACAAGACGAATAAGGCAGTGTGCCACTTCTCAGGCCTTGAAGACAATACAGACACTGCAAACTACCAAAAATAACTCTAGAACTATCTGGTGCAATGAGATGCCAGTGTTTTAAGCACTCATGCAAACTACCCACTTCTCTAGCATTTAGAATAAACATATTCAAACTCTTCACAGACTCGAGAGGCTGGGGAGAGTCTAATAATGCCTAAAGCAACTAATTTAAAAAATAAATACATTTTTTTCTTCCAAAGAACCACCCCACCAAAAAAAATGATAGAGGTCTGAGTATACACATCAGCCACATGGAAAAATCAATCAAAAACAGAATCTGTGGGTATGTGGAGAGAAACAATGAAGGAACTTAATCCCTCTTGAGATGCTTCTCAAAAGAAAAATCTGGCAACACACATGGTAAATACAAGTAGGAGACCAAAGTATGGCTGTTCCAGATGTGAAGAGACTGGGATGCAAATGGATAAGTGGACAACTGTCTTTCGGAAGGCTCATTAGGATAAGCTGAAGCTGCCTTTCTAGCATCTCAGACTTACCTTGACTTGAGCATGGGCCCATCGCACCACCAGCTTCTTAGACAGAGCCAGCTTGCCATTGAGACACTGGATGGCTTGTTCTGCTTCCTGTCCAGGAAAGGGCCTACAATTAGTCAACAAATCAAATGCCCGACTAGCTATATGTATTCACAAGGGCCTCATTAGCTTTGATGGCTGAATTTTTAACCATATCACTTTTGGTAAACAATTGGCAAAAATTTTACAGAGAAAAAAAGCAAAATAATAAGAAGGGTATGAGTTTTTTAGTCAAATCCTGCCTCTGTCACTTACTGGCAGTTTAGTGTTTGGCAGGTCACTTATAAGTCATCTCTCTGAATATTAGCTTTTTCACTGTAAAATATGGAGAATATTTGCTACTCGATGGTTGCTGTAAGGAGTAAAAGTGTACATGGAAAGCATGGAGTGTGTGGAAAGCACTCAACCAACATCACTCAATCAACATAAGCTAATAGTACTGTTCTTATTGGGTGATACCTTCCTACCTACTTCTGTTAGTCAGGGTGGCACTTACTGTGTCAAGAACTAGTACTCCCCCCAGGAACCCAGGAACTGTATCCTGGATTAGGGCTCATACTCCCTGATCCAAAGTGAGAAATAGTAATGGCCTCAAAGGACATGGGAGTGAAGAAAACTAAGCTGGAAAAAACAGAAGTCAAAGAGACTGTGAGCAAGGTATCTGTGAGCCAATCTATGCACCTGGCTTTCCAAGCCAGAAGTCCCCTGACCTTTTCCCTATCGGATACAGGAGCAACCAGGCTGAAAGGAATTCCTGAAGCTGGATAACAGGCACTCTAGGACATTCCCAGGAAGCCTGGCTGTACTTTTCCATCCTGCTGAGCCTTCTCTGCTGTGTGTGTAACCAAAGGCATTTGGCCAAGAGGAACCATGTTCACTGGGGGTGAAGAAGCCCGAAAGGAACAAGAAAAGAAACAGGGATAGTCTATTTGCGACCTCAGTGTGAGACCAGCAGGGACTCTAGTCTGATTTTACTGGTGGTTGCTTTATTCCTCTGGAGCTTACCAGTATGACATTCAACAAATACTTATTGAGTACTCACTATGTGTCAGATATTAGTTACTGGCTTCCTTGCCTCACTATGGCATGTAAAGTTAAAGGGATGGATAAGAGAGAGATTTTATTCTCCTTTTAAGTTTCATTTATTCAATTAGAATTTACATGGCACTCTCTATTACTTGTTGCATCAACACTAATAAATGCCAGCAGTGACAAATGTTTCAAGAAATAACTCCCCATCTCTATATCTTGTTTCAAAGTTCGTGCAGCCAACATTATTGTTAAATGTCAACTATGTTTTCTTATGCACCTTCATCTAGTCTCTCAACTAGAGGTAAGAAGGGTGTAGGTTTTTAATACCCATTTTTAGATGAAAACTGAGGCCAAAGAGGTTAAGAAATTTGTCCAAAGTTAATAAATGAAAGAGCCAGAATAGAAGTTAGGCTTTCTAGTCCAGAAAGATCACAGATTTTAGTGGTCTGTAAGAATTGTCATTACGCTCTATCATTGAGGAAAAATAAAGTATTTAAAAATGCTAACCATATCAGGCATTCTTTCAGTTTCTCCAAAACCTGAACAATTAGAGCAGCAATGTATCACTAATTGCCTATCACAGCTGTAAAAAACAAAACAAAACCCCAGTACAGGGCGGGGCAATGACATCTCAGCACATACTGGCACATTGCTTCTTGACAATAATCTGGCAGTTGTATTATGAAAAATATGCATGGCCTTTGTTGATGCCACTCCATTTTCCTGAGTGTAGTAAATATGCATGGTTAGAGTTGCAAATATATTCACAACTGCACTGTTTACACTTGTGAATCACTAGGGAGAACCTAAATAGCTAACAGTTAATCAAATACCATATGTTCTTATAATGAAATATTATGCGGTCATCAAACATCCTGTTGATTAGCTTTTAAACTGAGGTCTGCTACATGTAATAAAATGTATAAATATTAAAGATACAGATCAATGAATTTTTACATATTTATATCTATACCAGTGAAACCACAATACTATGATACAGAATGTTTTCTTGATGTGTATTAGGTGACAGGAAAAAAAATTTAGTATGCTTTGAGTGACAAACAGGATCATATGATCCTATTCATGTATTATAAGCCATACATATGAGTATGTATAAAGTCTTCCAGGGTTGTTGTTTTGTTTGTGAGAATGTGAAGAAAGAAGAAAAAACTAAACGAAACATAAGTAAAAATTAACTGATTATTTCTGGATATCGGGCTGATAAATTAAGCCACTTACCTATATTTTCATCTATAATAAACATGCTTTACTTTTAATAAATGAGAAAAAACATGCGAATACAATTATTAATAAAACAATAACTAGACAATGTTCTCACATAAAACTAATAGAGCTACAGAGAGTACTGAGCAATGTCTCTATATTTAATAACATTCAAATTCAAGTTCTTTATCAATGCATATCCATCCCAAGGACAAAATTTTTAATACAAGATACATATATATATCATGATTGAGGCTGGATGTTTTCTTCCTTTATATATATTCAAATTTGTATGTATTTATTTGGAGACATTGAGAAGAAGGGTAAATTTTTGAGAAATTAAAAGAAAAAAGAGTTTGTGGGTAGCTCACCACAGACAGGGAGAGCTTTTGTACCACAGGGCAAAAACTACTGGAAGAGAAAGAGGCTTTGTTGGTCAGCCACTAAAGGAAAAGACAAAGCAGAGGAGGAAAGAGGATGTCCATTTGCTTCGTGAGGGCATCCCAAAGCATTTGGTCAGAAAAGTAGGTCAGCCACCTTTGTCCAAAAGCCTAGGGAGGGTAAATTTTGGAAGCTATTCACTAATTCTTGTTTACCAAGGACCTCCTTTAAGACTCGGGGCAAGGCACACAGGCATGAATCAGACTTGGCTCCTGCCCGCAAGGAACTGCTATTCTAGTAGTCAGGAGACATGCACAGATACTTATGGGAGAGTCTAAGTACCGTGAAAGGGGAAGCAGTACAATTACCTGCTTAGTTTCAAAGTTAACAAAACAGTACCCTCTGGGCTGTCCCTCCAAAGCACCTGACTTATGGAAAAGGAAGTCAAACTGCTTTACTGTGCCAAACTTCTGGAGGAGCTTCAGGAGGTGGTATCTGTGGAGAAAGCACAGTCCATGATTACGCTCAGGGAATCTGTTGGCCAATGAGTCTGAATATGAGATAAAAGCAGGAGATAATTTACTCCAGGGATAACATCTCACGGCCCCGCCCCCTGCCTTCCTCCAAACTGCTCTGTTAGTCTATTTGGCAAACAGAATTGTTTGCCTCTATTTGGAATGGGAACGAGAATTGTCATGGCTATGCGTCTGTCCAGCACAAAACTACCAAACAAAAACCACACCTAACAAACAGCTGTCTGGCCCACAAGCACCATTTGTTTTCTTTTGGAGAAAAGCTCAAAAATAGTGTCGATTTATTTATTTTTAACTTCTTGGCAATGAAATAATATTTGTGAATAACTACAACTCCATCAGAAACACACACTCACACTCCAAAACACATATTCACACCCCAAAAGTAAAAAAATAAAGTAACAAACACATACACAATCACACAAACAAGTAATCCAGAAAGATTTCCCTATTAGATTACAGTCATTAACCCCACACTGCGCTTGTGAGAAACTGTCCTAAACCAAGCTACAGCTAGTGGCACTTCCATTATTAAGTGCTTGAGTTTCAATCTCTGATGTGACTGAACGCCAGGACAATGTGGAACCACAATGTGACTCAGGCTGATCTCACATAGGACAGGGGAACCTGGCCAGTTCCATCCAGCTGTGGGTAACTAACAAGCCTGTTTCTTAACACAGTTTAGACTCTGGAACATGGTTGAATAAAGCATATAGCTAGCCAGGGAAAAAATCTGTTCCAAGCTTTTGCTTGCCACTCTGCCCTTCACCCTCTTCTTGGATTCCTTTCTCTAAAACTTACTCCGTTTCTATAGAGCTTTTTAAGTTATTCAAACAGATGTGGCCTTAACAGGTTGCTGTGGCCAATCTCAATTCCGACTTCCTGTCATCTGATGCAAGGGTGAGACAAACCAACAGCTCTCCCGTTTCCTTTTCCTTTGGCCTTCCTCCTGGCATCCTCCGCACTATTCAAATGGAGTCAAGGCTTTCTCTAAACAATGCTGTCCCTGTGATACTAAAAAGGTATCAGCCCACATGCTAAATCTGTTATTACTGGGAATTCTACCCCACAGGGAGTCAGTAAAGCTGTCCTTACAGCCACATTTATATTCACATTGTTTTCTAGGAGAAACTCATCAAGATTTTATTCTTGACTAAGAATCTCCTCTGGGAAGCAGAAAGATAGGAACTGGATCATAAGCTCTACTAAATTTGACACTAACACACATTGACAAGCAAGCCCATTATCCTGGATCAGGTGCCTGACAAAGTGGAGAAAGGAAGACACAGTACAGGTCTTTTACTGGGACAGGATGCAAGGATCCCAAGGTATTCTGTGGATATTCATCTGGTCTTTAGACCTTTTTTGAAAGAAAAAAACAACCCTGTCATTTAAAAACTTTGAGACCAGGAGACCTCAACTGTGAGTAAGAATGTAGGTGATTCATCAGGGGGAAGGGAGACACCTCAAGTGCAGATTTCTGGTTTACTTGATTTTTTGAACAGCAAGAGTGAGTCTCTGAAATGCAGACAGATAGGCTAGAAGAATCTCCCTCAATGTCTTTAATTCACAGCTGCATTTTCCACTTACTATACCCATTCAAACCATAACACTGCACCAGTTGCTATGAATGGTGGGTCAAACCCGTTTGTGTTTAAAAAAAAAAAAAAAATCTAAAGGATTCTGTGGGCTGGTCATCTTTTCATTAGCTCTATTCTGCTTAATAGCAGGAAGGTAAGATGATCGGCATTTCCTAGGAAATGAATTTTAATTTACTCAGGACAAAAAAAAAAAAAAAAAAAAAAAAAAAAAAAAAAAAAAAGCCGGCAGATTATTCTTTGAAAAGCTAACAAATACGTTTTGCCTGAGAAGCCCGACCTTAAGATTCCAGGAACATCTGCTTAGGTCTGTGTCTTTCAGCTTCTTCAGGATTTCTTTTCTTGTTTGATAATTTCTTGAAATTATCAGAACAACGAAACAAAAGGAATGAAATGTTTACTATTTTGCTTCCTGGAGATGGGGACTGCAAGCTCTGATAGTGAAAAAAGCCTGAAGACTCTTGCTTTCACATCTGCAAGCACTTTCATCTGCTGCTGAAGAATGGGAGACCTCACTCCTCACCGGAGCCTTGCTTCGCCGGGGCAGGAAATGTGGGCCCTGCAGATTTCTGGAGCTGGAGAATTACTATACCAGCAACTTAAATCAGTGTGTGGTTGTTTTTTGTAATGGGTCTTTAAATGGCAAATAAGTGATTAATCTGTACAAATGTTAAAGCAGGCAACAACTATGTGTCAAAAACTGTACTAGGCACTTGGACTATCCAGATGAATACAACTAGATCTCTGACTGCTAGGACTTCACATTCTGGTTAGAAGAGGGAGATATGTAATCAATTACATGTCATGCTTGCACATATGGGTAAGCATAAAGATGAAGAGGACCAATTGTGCAGGGAAAGTAGTGGTCAGTGAATGCTAAGTACACAGATACATAGGTGACAAAAAGTCTGATCGATTCAAAGAGTTGGGGAGGCACTAGGAGATGAGATGCTGGAAGGCAGGAAGGGACAGGTTATGAAGCATGTTGTGTGCTTAGTGAGGGAATTTTAATTTGATGCTGAAGGCAATGGGAAGCAACAAAATGACATTTAAAATGATATTTAGCACACAATTGTTTCAAAGAAAAATTTCTTTCTAAACTTATAGAAATTGTTATGTGGTAGGTCTTCATGTTCTCTGCTCTGTATTTAACAGACTGGTCTTACTGTGTTTTAAATTTAAGCAAACAGAAAAGACTGTTTCATAATGCATTAATTTTTCCTTGCATCCTAGTTTATCTGTGAAAGTCTGTATGAGGACATTTCCACCTGGGTGACTCTCTACTGCTTTCAAGTTTACTTAATCTACCCCAAACTGACCTCTTCCCCTCCACAAACTTTTGCCCCTTTCCAGCTATCCCAGTGGTCAGTGTGGACAAGATTCTTTTACATTTCTCAGGCAAGAAACATTAGGACCATCTTTAACTCTCCACTCCTCTTCAATTACTTCTTCATCAGATTCACCACTGGCCTCCAAGTTCACTGTCTCTATCTAGGGGATATTAATGGCAGATCTGTAGCTAAACTTCATCGTTAGTCTTGCTCCTCCAATTCATCCTTCCTACTGTCTAATTTTCCCATTAAAACACTAGAGGTCCAATACACAAAATTTGTGCAAGAGTAGGCCTTCCTTCCCCTGGCTGCTGGCACCGGCTTCCCTCTGGCACCCAAGCCTCAGACTTCCCTCCGGCTGCTGAATGGCACGCAGGACGTGGGCTTCCCTCACAGCCCTGGCTTCATCTGGAAGGATGGAAGGCCATCCGGAAGGACATCCAGTCTAATTAACATATTATGATTTTACTATTATAGATAATTTTCACGATATCAGTCTCTTGCTAAACACCCACAATGCATCTCTTCTACATGAAATCCAATCAGGTTTGAATAACTTTTAAGACTATCTTAATTTGATAGTATTTCTCCAAATATTATCATTTAGCATTCAACCTCTCATTTAGTCAAAAAGGTCTTCCTGAGCCCAGCCAGAATGGCTCAGTGGTTAAGCATTGACCTATGAACCAGGAGGTCCTGTTTGATGCCTGGGTTGCTGGCTCTATCCCCAGTAGGGGGCATGTAGGAGGCAGTCAACTGATTCTCTCTCATCATTTGTATTCCCATCTCTCCCCCCCTCTCCATTCCTCTCTCTGAAATCAATTAAAACATTTTTTTTTAAATAAGAAAAAAAAAAGTCTTCCTGATACTCTGCTCACACAGCCATATTTCTTATTCCTACCTTTATTTATGATTCACCATTCATTCAGAATGCTCCTTCTTAGAGAATTTCTCCTGTCTTAATTCCTGTTCATATTTCTTATGCATAATGCTATGGCTATTAATTTTGCCTTCTATGCAGCACGTTTAATATTTGAAAAAGCAGCATTAACCCATCAGAGGAAACCAGTGTGGAAAATAGACAATATATAAGGACATGAACTTTTCAGTTTTTCTGTTGAAGGTTGAAAATATATTTTTAAAATCTTTGTTGTTGAAAGTATTACTATGTCCTTCCTCCCCTCCTACCCTTTTAATGATATTTAGAGGCATTGTTTTAATTTTATAGTTAGGTTGGGTCCCATAATTTAAAAGAAGTCCTTACATTTTAAAATTTAGACTAGGATACTTTAGGTTATAACTATTCAATTATGTGGACTATTATCTACTTGTGCAAAGAGCACTAAATCAGGCTGTGGGAAACTGAGTCAACTCACTTAACTCCTCCTATAAAAGAGGAAAAATATTATCTGTCCATTGGCTCCACAAGGTTGTCACACCCTTAAATAAGAGAAACTAATGCAATATTAGAGCTAGAAGAAACATTCAGATCATTTTGTTGAATATTCTCTTTATAGGTAAGAAATATTTAAGTATAATGTAATTGAAAGGAATCAGAATATAGTAGAAAGAACATGAGTTTAGAATTTGCTACCTCCATAAATAAGAGATGTCATTATTCCTCTAAATCCAAATCCCTAAGATCTGTTTTGTCATTGGATATTCCTGACCTCTAGCATAGCCCTAAAATGGGCAGTTTTGCAACCACAAAATGAACACAAATAACAAGAAGCAGAATATTAGAGTGCTGGACAGTTCGTTAACAATGCATATACTGTTGAGAGTAGACCAATGAGTAACCTAGTTTAACTTGAGCACAACTCCAATTAATAACTAACAAGCACATGCACATAGGATTACTATGAAAAATTGTGTGGTAAAGTTTCTTAAAAAAAAAAAAAAAAAAATATATATATATATATATATATATATATATATAGTATTGATTTTTTACAGAGAGGAAGGGAGAGGGATAGAGTAAGAAACATTGGTCAGCTGCCTCTTGCACACTCCCACTGGGGATGTGCATGCAACCAAGGTACATGCCCTTGATTGGAATCGAACCTGGGACCATTCAGTCCGCAGGCCGATGCTCTATCCACTGAGCCAAACCGGTCAGAGCATGCAGTAAAGTTTTTAACTGTAGCTGGTTTACATACTTCTGTAACTATTCATGACAGTAAAATACTATAATTTGTCTTCTAATAAGAGGTAAAAAAAAAAGCATTTCTGCCAAAGCCGGTTTGGTCAGTGGTAGAGCGTCGGTCTGTGGACTGAAAGGTCCCAGGTTCGATTCTGGTCAAGGGCATGTACATTGGTTGCGGGCACATCCCCGGTAGGGGGTGCGCAAGAGGCAGCTGGTCGATGTTTCTCTCGCATCGATGTTTCTAGCTCTCTATCTCTCTCCCTTCCTCTCTGTAAAAAAATCAATAAAATACATATAAAAAAAAAAAAGAGGTAAAAAAGCATTTCTATAGGAAGAGTATTCAGATCAGTTTATAAAAGAGATCAGGAGGGCAGATGGTAAAGAGAATGAGTATGCAGAGGAAAGAGAGATAAGAATGGTTTTATTGAATAGAGAACAGGCAAGAACTAGTACCAATCTGTTGGTGGGGTGTCAGTCTCATTATGAAAACCGGAGGGTGCTCTGCAAACTTCTGGAAAATCATTAGAAGTTTAGAGATTTGAATTCAAGCAATACCCTCTGAGATTGAAGCCTAAGCCTGGCACCACAGGTTACACAAGTTTTATCATGTAATTCTTTCAATGTTTGGGAATGACTATACTTTAATAACTAGTTAGGCTATTACTTACATTGAGAGGAACAGGATCCAGAAGTTTCTTTGTTTCAAACACTTTGAAGGAAATCACATATTTCTACAAGATAAGACCTACATACTAAAATGTTAGTTTTCTTTGTTATAATTAAGTAAATCAAATGAGGTAATATTAAGTATTTCATGTTAATCATAGGCTATGATTGGTAGCTATGTCTTTAAAAAAATTATTATTATTTAATAAATGGGCTTAGTAGAGAAAATGCTTTACAATGAGACGTCCATTGAGGAAGAAGAGTGAAAATATCTCTGGTGATACAGAAGTGGGAAGCCACAGGTAGAACTCGTAAGGCCCCAACCTGCAGGTTAGGACTTGCCACCCACCTTTGGCCTGATGTAAAAAGAGCAGAAACACTAGAAGGAAAGTTCTAATTCAGTGCTGTTAATTCCTTCCTGACAAGCAGCAGGACACACTTAGAACAAGGGTCTCATTACAGAGAATTGCAGCCAAAACAATGAAGTTTTCCACCCTCCAGATTTCCATTCAGACAAGCAGGAACAGAAACCATTCTTGGGAGTACCCCCTCACAAGCTTGGGTTTTAGATGATGGAAACAGTTTTTCTGATCAGCACACATGAACTGAGAGGTTGGGCAGATTCACACATTCATCCTCAAAGCCATGAGCCATAAAGAGAGCAAAATCAATGCACAGTCTATATTTCAGGGCCCCCATGACCAAGGTCACATAATATGGGGGCAACACAACCTTAAATACCATAATAATTTCCAGAGAGACTGAATAGTATCTATATTTAGCTGATTTGAGCTTGAGCAGGTTTAAGGAACTAAACTTTCTGTCATGATATGTTAGTTTACATCCCTTTTCCTGTCTCTCTTTTAAAAAAAATATATATTTTATTGATTTTCTTACAGAGAGGAAGGGAGAAAGCTAGAGAGTTAGAAACATCGATGAGAGAGAAACATCAATCAGCTGCCTCCTGCTCACCCCCTACTGGGATGTGCCCACAACCAAGGTACATGCCCTTGACCGGAATCGAACAGGGAACCTTTAGTCCGCAGGCCAACGCTCTATCCACTGAGCCAAACCAGCTAGGGCTCTTTTCCTGTCTCTTAATCAACTCTTAAATGTACCTCCTCTCATCCCAGACTCTGAAGGTTCCGCTGTCTCTTCTCCCCTTCCCTTTAACACTATTACAAAGGGAGTAACTACTAGGACTGAAGATATCTTCCAGCTTACTTTAATTAAGCACTGACCCCATCTGGCTCAAATCACTCACCCTTTACTCTCCTGCTACCAACCACCATCCTGAACAACTGGGATAAAGAAAAACATCTCCATTCTCTTTGCTAAGAAATTCCTTTCCACTGCAATGTCCTCAATGGAAAGAGTGGGGAGTCAGGACAATTCAATTACTTTTGTGACTGTGGTGGGCAGGACACTTCCATCTCTTGGGGCCTCTACTGAAGGTTGAGAGCTGGACGTATCAGAGATTTTCAAATGGTCTTCATGGAGTCCTGTAAGTGATTGCTTTGAGTGCGCCTTCCCCCTCCCCACCCCTTTAATCAGAGCAGCTCTGAGCTTTTACTTTATATATATGTTCTCATTACTTTAAGACAAGGTTCCTCAGATTTTAAGAGTTTGAAAATTGCTTAGCATAGGGCAGTTGGCACATAGAAGGCGCTCAAATCCTTTAATGAATGAGTGAAAACCAAAGGGACTGAGGTGGTCTCTAAGATCCCTTCCAGCTCTGACCTCCCATGGCTGCTTAACATGAATTAGAGTCAAGTGCTGCCCCTCTACCTGCCTATGAATATACTGAGATTTCTTGTTCCTTCATTTTGAGGGAATCATGCCCAAAACTGATTCTAGAAAATAATTTCCTGATCACTGAGTACAAGGATTCAAAAAATTGATCTCTGGCAAGTAGAAAAAAGAATATAGTTTAATGGCTATTCAAGTCTATGTTTTTGCAGTAGAAGAGTCCAAACGTAAGAAAAATACCAAAATAACAGGTTAATAATAACATCACATTTCCTTTAAAAACAACTGAAACATAAGTAAAAGGGCCAAAATATATCCTATATCCCTTAAAAATTCTTCTGAACACCACTACAGACATCCCAGTTTCTAGGCAACGAATCAAAATGACGTTGACTTACTCTGTGATTTTGGGGTCCAGGTTGCCAATCCATAGCCGGTGCCCTTCCTGTAGGGAACCCTCTGACAGGATGGATGCGTTCTCCAGGGGAAGAGTTTTGGTTTCTGCTTCCATCAATCTCTATTAAATACTAAAGGAAACGTGAACATTCAGGCAGGAGAAAAGCAACACTGTGTGAACATGAGACTTCAAATTTAGTTCCACAAACATTTATTCAAGGAGGGAATGCCCTGGGCAGTCCTTCAAAGGCCTCGTTCTTCCACAACCAGGGCCCCAGCACCAGTTCCCTTGGGACAGCGCCTCTGGCAGCCAGAAAGTAAAAGCTTCCATTTAAAGGGAAAGGGGTGTGGTTCTGTGTGTAGAAACTCAAGTTTTCCTCTTCTGAAGCCAGAGGCTGACTGGGCAGGAGGCCAAAGCCTCTCTTACTACACGACACTCCAGTTTAACAATTATAACCCAACGCAAGCCTTGGACACCACGAGACAGAAAGTTTTAATGACAATGAAGAAGATGGGTAAGGCAGAGCAAAAGTATACCTCTTCCCCGTGAAAGAGGCAATACAGGAAATTAAAGGCCATAGATTTTGGAGTTAGAACTGAGTTTGCAAGCAGGTTATATGACTTAATAAATTACCTAAACATTATAGGCCTTCATTTCTTCATATAAATGAAAAGAACAGTTCTTATCTTATAGAGCCATTGTGAAGATTAAAGGCAGTGCATGAATAAAATCATTAAATGCTACATCTGACAACAGTAAATAATAAATATTAGCTATTATCCTGTTTAATATTTTCAGAGGCTGGGAAGAAGAAAGTAACTTCCTCCTTAGGTAGTCCATTTCTATCATTTACTGGTTTTGTAACCTTAGGCAAATTATTTAACCACCATGTGCCTCAGTTTCCCCATTTGTAAAATGGGAATAATACATCATAAGAGTTGTACAGACTTACTGAGTTAATATACTTAAAGCACCTAACAAGCTTTCAATTAATGTTAGCTTAAGTTATTGCTAGTTTTAGTTCCTGAAATGTCTCATCTCATAGACAAAAAAGGAAAAATGAGGATTATGATGGAGACAGTAGTGTATAGAGCAAAAATCTGGTGTCAGAAGACTAGGTTTCAAATGTCTGGAAGTCACTTCTCCTTACGTTTCAGATTCCTCATCTCTTCACAATAAACCTTGCCCTGCTTATTCCTTACGGCTGTTGTGAGGATAAAGATGAGATATAAAACACAACATTCATGAAAATACCGTATAATGCAGTGAAGAGAGATAAAAGGGCTGGGGAAACGGCAGGCTGTGCGGACTTCAGTGTCCTATATAACCAGAAGTGCCTCGGTTGATGTGGCAGGAACTGTTTAATAACAATATTGCTGGCCGAGACCAGTTTGGCTCAATGGATAGAGCGTCGGCTTGGGGACTGAAGGGTCCCGGGTTCGATTCCGGTCAAGGGCATGTACCTTGGTTGCGGGCATATCCCCAGTAGGGGGTATGCAAGAGGCAGCTGATCGATGACTCTAACTCTCTATCTCTCTCCCTTCCTCTCTATACAAAATCAATAAAATATATTTTAAAAAAATAACAATATTGCCATTACCTCTTTACCATCTCAGCACGGCCTATAACATCTAGCACACAGTAGCCACTAGACAATTGTTTGTTGACCGTGTTTATCTATTTCCACAAAAGGATATTCTTCTGCCTTTCCCACTCCTATGTTCAAATCTGTTTGGCAATGTGCGACAAGCAACCACTAACTGCTCAACCCCGGGCTATGTGCAGATAATAAAGAAATGAATAACCCGTAGCTCCTGTTGATTTCATTCATTCATTCATTTAATTTCACACCTAGCAGGACTGAAAAAAGAATACTGGGGTTGGATTACTTTAGAACTAGTGTAAAGGCTTCTCAAAGAGATGATATTTGAGATGGAACTTCTGATTTTCTCATGTCTAAAAACAGAAGTGATACCAATAGCTACTTAGTCTCACAGAAGGGTACCATCTTTAGTGGGAAGAGCACAGGAAATGGGCCCCCAAAAATCTGCCTTCCAATCCTGGTTTTTGCACCCAAGTACTGTATGACTTTAGTAAGTCATGGTCCCTTCTCCCCCTTAAGTGTCCTCTCCTCAGAAAAGCTTTTCCTAATAGAGGGAGTCCTTGTTAGTCTCTATCACAGCCGCCTTTTTCTTTCCACACAATACTAATTCATTTTCTGTGACTTACTGTTTTATCTCCCGTGTCCCTCACTAGAATGGAAGCCCCTAGAGGACAGGGCCTTGCCTATTTTGATCATGGTTCTATCCCCAGCGGCTCGTGGCCAATGCTCAATATTTACTGAATGAATAAATGAATGCATAAAGCAAGCCACTTTTCTATTCGCAGCCTCAGAATCTTCTTTCTTCCAAGAATGGGCACAATTATCCCTATCTCATGGGTCCTAGATGAGGTTAACATAAGACAGTATCTGTGACAGCTCAGCACATCGTTTTTTTGAGAAACGATAAAGTGTAATGAGAAATCAAGATGCACGAGACTTTCAAAATCCTTTGACTCTGCAATAGCGACAACACTTATAGATTGCTAACAGAGTTGACAAGATCGCTTTTTCACCTATCCTCCCAGCTGAGCCGCAACAGCTCCGAAAGCCGGCAATGGTCCACTTGGGGCAAATGAAGTCCCGAGAAGCAAAGGCACCCGTTCCTACAAGGGCTGTTAACGGCGGAGTCCAAGGTGGAACCCCGGCTTCCCGATGCAGGCCACGAATTCCCACCGGCGACGGGTCAGCACTCGGATTGTTATTTCCGGGCCGGCGGCGGGACAATCCGGGGCGGGGCCTGAGGAGCGTCCTCTCCGGCAGCCTCCCCGGGGAGGCCCGCCGGGGCCGGGGCTGTGGTGCAGGGGCCCGGACTCACCTCTTGGCCTCGGCGTCTTCCCCTCGGCTCATGCCCCCTAAGAGCAGGTCCCCAGCCCGCGAGCCGCCACGCTCCGGACACCTCCGTCTCAACGATACCTGCCGCCAGGCCGCGGGTGACGCACTACGCCTGCGCCGCCCGCCGCCCCGCCCCGTGACGTCACGACGCCGGCGCCGCCGCTGTCGCGAGGTCGTGAGAGTGTTTTCCCAATAGCCTGGGTGATCGCTGGTGAGTGGTCTCGGCGCGGCCTGCAGGCGCGCGCGGGCTCCCCGTACCAGAGATCTCTACTCCAGGACTTCTTGGGGTCCTTGGGGGGGGGGGGGCTGATCGTGGTACCCCGATGAGTCCCATGGAGTTCGGCTGTTTGACCTTACCGCGGGGGGCGGGACTGGTAGCATCAGAGCGTGTGTCACAGGTTAGGGGCGGAACACGTGTCATCAGCGAGGAACTTCGAGCATCGGATGTGTGTGGGGGGTCGTTTACCAAATTGTAGCCGCTATTTAGTGGCCCATCACCTAGCAGGAATAGTAGTTTCCAGAACAATACCACGGGTATGGATATCATTATTCCCACGGTGAAGAAACGGAAGCTCAGAGGAAAAAAAAAAAAAAGAAAACTTTACCAGGGTCACGTGGCTCGTCATGAATGGAGCTTAAATTCCAAAGCCTCAACTTTTCACCCTTACTCGGTGCTGTCCCGTGGCGAGACAATTGTCACCTCAGTAGCCCTTCTCTATTTACAAAGCACGTCTGCGGCCCTTATCACATTTGCTCCACAAACGGTATCATCTACACGTTACCGATGAGACTAAGATCATCAGAGGGTTTGACCCATCCAAAGTCACATCTTAGTTAAGTGCTGGTACCGAGACTCACTTCCAGGTCTTCTCTTAAGTTTGGTGCCTTTTTCCTTTCACCACATTCTATTGCATTTCTCAGAATCGTGGAGAGTTTTATAATTGGAAAGGTAGTTGAGGCAAACAAAACCTAGGGATAAGAAGTGACTTAAAACAAGCCACAAGTCAGTAGTAGAGCTGCCACAAGTGCTTTTTGGATACACGGTGGTTATGAATCTAAAGAGGGTGGTTGGCAGAGAATGCTGAGAGAGGAATGTTGTAACCCGGACTTCCTACCTCTTAGGCAAAAGCTCCTCCACCTATGGAAGTGTCTTATCCTTCCTTTGGCTGTGCCAGGGACTTGATTCTGTATATAGATAGTCAGGTCCTATACATAACTTTACATGGCCCTGAATTTAGAGAAAGACATGCCTTGCAATCTAAAGTGAAAAATTGGCAAGCCAGAAGCTAATTCAAGCGGTGTTGTGAAGTAGCGCTCAGGAGCTGCTGTCTGAAGCTTAGATTCTCATTCTGGTGCCAGCATTGTTACCTTGGGCAAGGACTTAATTTTTCTAGACTTTCATTCATGTATCCATTTCATTATTCAGTGTCTTCTGTGTCCAGGGACTGTGCTGGGCACTGGGGATACAGCAGTGAGCAAGACATCCATAGGCCAGTCCTTGTAGTGCTTTTAGGCTCATGGAGGGAATTAGACAATGATCAAATAACTACATGAATTTCAACTGATATTGTTCAAGTAGGTTCTATAGAAAGGCTCAAATGAGTTCATGTATGCAGCACAGCATATAGTTATCACTATTTAAGTAGTAGCTATTGTTTCATTATTAGTGTTACAATTATCTTTTTAAAGGCTCATTAATATCACTATGACAAAGATGCAGAAAGATGCAGTGTACCGTATACTGTAGCTCAAAAGGGATAAATGGTCTACCCAAGGTTACACAGCTAGTTGGTAAGTGTTGGTGGAGGGGAGGGGCAAGGAGAGCTGAGATTCTAGTTCAACACAGCGTCCTAAGCCCAGATGCTTCCTGCCACGGTTTTTCTGAGTATAGGTTAATTTTGTCGGATAATACTTGGGCTCCCATAACAGTTGCTTTTTTTTGACTTCATCTGTGCTGAACTGAGTGTCAATATGCATGTCAAGGTAAAGGGTCCAAGGGACTGCCTTTATTGAACTTCTACTTTGAAATTTCCTGACTTCTGTGCAATTAAAATCTACGCCTTAAGCATTTCAGCAATGTGGTTTATTTATAGAGTTGGCTTCCGGTTCACGTGTACTGGGTCTGCTTTTGGGTGTTGTGTTTTCTGGCAAAGGTTGTTTATTTCTAACCCATTTTGATTTCCTGTTGCTTTCTGGATTGGTATTATGACCTGCAACAGGAACACCAGGAAACCTGTCTTAAATGGAGTAGCCAGATTGAGACCCTGTAGATTAAAAAAAGCAAAAACACACACATTATTATACAGCCATATTTGGATGGCTATGTGGGTTACAAATTGGCTATATTAGGCAAAAACCTAGATATAGAAATCTCAGTTAGAGCCAAACTTTTGTGCACAGTTTTGCTGAAATAGAACAGAGCTATTAGCTCCATGCCCTTAAACAGTGACAAAGTCTTTGAGCCTCAGTTTCTACATATGTAAAATGGAGATTATTATACTTTCTTTGTGGTATTAGTAAAAGGATTTAGTGAAATACTGATAAGCAAGCAACCCAGGCCAGACCTCAATTAATAGTAACTATTGATAATAATCAAAGAAGAGGAAATGCTATTCGTTTGTTGTTGTTTTTTTGTCCAGATCTATTTTTACTGACTTCACACACTGATTACTGGCATCTCTTGCTATTAAAAATCCCATCAGGAGAAGTTATTTGCCTTTGTGCTATTCATTTGCTCTTAAAAAAAAATAATGATATTGATAGCTTTTATTTAGCAGGTGCTGTGTTCCTGGCACTGTGTTAGGTATTTTACATGTATTCACCATCTCATTTTACACTTGATCTTAGCCAAAAGGCCGAGAAGCGATTCACCATCTCATTTTAAGATCAGGATATTTTTCTCATTTTGCAGATGAGGGAAGTTATACCCAGGAAAATGGAGTGAATTGCCCAAAGTTGAAATTTACATCCAGATCTGACTGACTCTGGGCTACCAATACCTCAGTAGTGACATGCAAGATTTTTTTATTATGTCTGACCTTGTCCTGGAAGTCTTTGAAAGGAAAAGTGTCAAAGTGATCAGTAGATACCCTTTGGGGGCTCCAGCTGTCTGTTAGCCACTGGGCCAAGTGTTTTTTGTTGTTGTAGTTTTTTTTTTTTTGTTTTTTTTTTATAATATATTTCTTTATTGATTTCAGAGAGGATTAAAAAAAGCAAAGAGGGAGAGAGAGAGAATCATCAATGATGAAAGAGAAACATTGATTGGCTGCCTCCTGCACGCCCCCTACTGGGGATGGAGCCCACAACCCGGGCATGTGCCCTTGGCCGGAATCGAACCTGGGACCTTTCAGTTCATAGGCTGATGCTCTATCCTCTGAGCCAAACCGACTAGATCTGGGCCAAGTGTTTTATCCACATAATCTCGTTTATTCTTCCTAATCCTAAGAAATAGCTATATCCCCATTTGATAGTTGAGGAAATCAAGGTTCAGTGATATTCAGGGACATTTAGTAAGTAATGGAGCTGGCAGTGGGTTCCAAGTCATTCTGGTTGCAAAACCCATGTTCTTATTCAGGCTGTTGTACTATATCGAAATTTTAGGATGAAATTTTGTTTTGTTTGAATGCAGTATGAGACTGATTTTCAAAGACAGTAGCTTCCAGGTATTTGAGGCTAATTGTCCTTAATTCCTAGATGAATAATAGCCAGATTATTGGCAGAAGCACATTTGTCAGTTTGCTAGGACCGTGTTTTATCCCAGAGGTAGCTGTAGACTCTAGCATATTTCCATAGTCAAAGACCTCAGTCAGAAGTATAATGTGTAACTTGTGTCAGCACAGAAAAGGGTGGCATTTTCCAGAGCTTTAATTCTATAATATGGCAGACCTCAAACCTCAACCATGTTTCAGACTCACATTAAAGTGCATTCTAATTGGTAATCAGTGCATAAGGAACCAAAGAAATTTTTAATTAAGTGCTGTCGTGTGAATTTTCCAGTCGTTTTATGCCTGTTGAAATTGTTTTCTTATTTAAAGTTTTTTTTCCCAGTGCTCTGCCCTCCCTTTTTATAGTAGTGCCTTTTCTCTGATAAGGATTTAATTAGCATCATTTGCTGAACTCTGTGTTCCTTGTGTACTAAGAAGCATTTGGTGCAGTGGAATGAGCATGGGGATTTAGAGTCTTACAGACTGGGCCAGTTACTTCAATCTCTGTGAGCCTTACTTTCGTTGTCCTGTAAAATGGGACTAATCATAATTCCTTGGAGGCTGTTGGGAGGAGGATTAGAGATCATGTATTTAAGTTGCCTAACAAATAGCTGTTTATAGTTGTTTGGTAATTGATACAGATTATTTTCTGAAGTTGTACTAGAGCCTGTTTTATTTAGATCTTCCTTCTGTCTTATTCTTTTTAGATGTTCACACGGACTGCCTTCAGTCATGGCCTTGGGTTTAAGGTGCTTCCGCTTGGTCCATCCTGCCTTTTGCAATTCTCTTGCAGCCTTGACCAGACCTGTTTCGGAAGTTATGCTGAAGACAGTGAGTGGAAGACAGTTTGACCACGGGCAATATGTGGCCTGTGCAGCTGTACCAACCCGTCATTTTGCTACCAAGAAAGCCAAAGGTAGAGACATCTGACCTCCTCACCCCTTATAGTTAGCCCTTGAATTATCATAGCTGGAAGAACATCAGAGATACACTGAATTTCTCTACTTGCCACATGCGGAAATGGTTTCTCACACAATACAATTGATTAGCTTAAAAGGTCACAATGATAGAGAACCTAGGGTCTGTTTTCTCATTATCATGTTGCTCATATGTAACTATAGCTCAGAAATGCCTAATTTCTCTCTAAGTTTAGAATTCAAGGCATAATGCTTGAGGCAGGGATCAACCCATTTTTCTCCTTATAGTAAGATCTATGTTGGAAGTAAAATTAAAACCAGAAGGTTGTTGGGTAAAGGGTATTAGAGCTATGGATTTAGATGGATGATCTTAATGGTTTGTGTCATCCAAGAATGAGACTTTGATATACCCCAGATCTCAGCTTAAATGTCACTTCCTCAGGGAAGCCTTCCCTGACCTCTTAGACTGGGTCAGGTCCCTTGTTACATGCACTCGTGCGCACTGTTATTTTACCTTTGATGTACTTAGCACAGTACTCATTAATTAGTTAATTCATTGTAGGTTCGGTTATTGTTTATTATATGTCTTCCATGCTGGACCCAATGAGGGGAGGGGCTGTATTTTTCTTGGTTAGCATCTAAGAGAGCCTGACATATAGTATGCTTCAAAAAATTTTGTTGAATAAATGAGTGACAGAAAATTGTCAAACAGACCTGCTATTTGAAGTGGTGAGTCAGGGAGAACACTCCCAAGGATGGTGCTAGAAATATGCTGCTAAATATTTTTTTCATTGACTTTCCTTATATGGTTTCATGCAGACCTTTCCTTTTCTGTAAATAGGAAAATTAACAAGTCATTGAAAGATTATTAATGCATAGAAGACTTATGTCCTCTTAATAGTAACAACAGTATTAACTTTGATTTGTATGTTGTATTAAATTTTTTAAAAATTCACCTACATTTAATAATTTAATCCTTATAATTATCCAGTGAAGCACAGGTGTCACCATTTTGCAAATGAGGAGATGTGAGGTACATAAATGAGATATGCACTATATAAAAGCACAGAATCTAGCTCATGGTAGATGTTCAGTAGTCTTTGTTGTAAATGAATTTCAATAAATGTTTTGATTATTTAAGAAATAAATAACTGTAGGATATTATTCAAATATTTTTCTATTTTTCTCCTTCCCTCACTCTTCAAAAATATTTGTATTACTCACCATAGTGGTCAGAATGTATATGAAAAATTGCCATGATGGTTTAGACCAGTGGTCAGCAAACTCATTAGTCAACAGAGCCAAATATCCACAGTACAACGATTGAAATTTCTTTTGAGAGCCAAATTTTTTAAACTTCTTCTAATGCCACCTCTTCAAAATAGACTCGCCCAAGCCATGGTATTTTGTAGAAGAGCCACACTCAAGGGGCCAAAGAGCTGCATGTGGCTCGCGAGCCACAGTTTGCTGACCATGGGCTTAGACAATGCTGTCAGTTTTCTAAAATATAAACCATTGTCACTACCATTGGTGGTGGTAAATGTTTCTGAACTATTGTTCTGTTTGTACCAGCCATCAGATACTTTGCATATCCTTGTTTTAGTATTTATTTTATAATTAATTTATTTCTGTATCTCTGATTAGACTTTATAGAAGCAGCTTAGTGAAAAGTTCATGGGTTTAAAATTAGGAAGATCTGGAACCAAATCTTGGTTTTACTCTTTCATGACCTTATAATATTAGGTAAATCATTTTACCTTTCTCATCTGTTTATTTTTCTGAAAAACAAGGAATTAATTCACTTATGGAGTGTCTGCCATGTGGATAGTGCTCTTTTATGTAATTGAGTTACTTAATTTATATCCATGTAGCATCCTAGCAATATAGATATTATCTCTGTCTTACAAATAAGGAACCTGATGCTCAGAAAAGTAGAGTAACATGTCCAAGGTCATAAGGCTAGTTTGCATTATAGCCAGGATTTTCACCTGGGGTATCACTGTATAAAGTCTGTGCCTTCGCTAGTATCTGAGAAAGTGCTTTTAGCATCATGCTGGGTCTCTAGTAGACACTCAGTAAATGTAGACATTTTTTAATAGGGCAGTGATAATGCTCTGTAATTTTCTAGCACTTGGAATTTTGCCCTGCACATAGTAGGCACTTCCTCACTGATTGTTTATTGTCTCTGTTTACTGTCTGCTATTCTTTTATTCATTGAATGTTGACCTTTTAGCCAAAGGAAAAGGACAGTCCCAAACCAGAGTGAATCTTAACACTGCCTTGGTGGAGGATATAATCAACTTGGAAGAGGTGGAAGAAGAAATGAAGTCTGTGATGGAAGCACTCAAGGATAATTTCAATAAGACTGTCAATATAAGGACCTCACCAGGTTAGTGACTGAACCAGTATTTTGGAGAAGGGTGTGGGGGAAAGATCCTGGCTTTGGCAGAGCTGTGTTTTCGTTCCAGCTTTGACACTTACTAATTGGCGACCATGGACAGTTACTGTCCTTTTCTGGTCCTCCGTTTCCTTGTCTAATTCCTACTTTATAGCTTTGGAGTGCATATTAAAATAAGTGAGGTGGCATATGTAATGGTTCTGACACAGTGACTGGCACATAATTAACATTTATTTATCTATTCTGCAAATATTGGTCTACTATGAACCAGGCATTGAACTGGTACACAGTGGTGAATAAAACAGGCATGCTCTTTGCTCTCATAGTACTCTTAAAAAATTGGAAGTTTTATGATGATGATAATAAACAACTATATAAGTTTGTAGGTATTTAGTCTCATAGTAGCTGATGTCTTTGGTCTGACTTTTTCCAATTTGTCCTATTTGGCCATTCTTATCCCTTACTGGGAACCAACTGGCAGCAAACCTGCCCACCTGAGTCATTTCTGTACCCCTGTGTTTGACCAGGAAGATTACGTTTGGGTTAATAACTTCCTGAAAGTGGCTTTTCTAAGTGGGAAATGTCAGAACTGTCCAGGCGAACTGTTTGCAGATGTGATGGAAGAAGTGAGTTGTCAGCTAATGGTACAAGCAGGCAGGCAGGAAAAATCCAATTGCGGTTAAATTGGCCTTTTGGAAATTGTCATTATCCTAGAGTCAAGCCTGGGACCCCCTCTGAAGATATCTGTGGGAGCTTGGGCGGTTCCCATTCACATCTTGGTTTGGATAGTTCATAAGGAAACCAGAGAATATTTTATGAGCTCGTTCTTAATAAAACCAAGTGAAAAATACACAGCTCCATTTATAAACACCAGCAGAAACATCCTGAGTTCAGCGACAAGATCCAGTGTGAAACCAGAAGACCATTCCGTCATTTGCCAACCTTTAGACTGGGGCATTCTGCTTTTGCTGACAGTAGAGCGTGCCATTCAATCTCTCCCAACTGTTTATTTTAAACTTGCTTATTATTTTAGGTATGAAACTGATAAAGTGCTTTGTTTCCCCTGTGCTTTCTGGCCTGTTAACATTCTGCAGCCGAAACCAGAGAGTAGTTTGAGAGGAGCTCAGGGAGAAATGTGATACTTAAAATTAGCCAGCAAGCTCCACTCTTGTTGAACTTAAAAAGATGATGGCCTGGAAAGAGGGTGGGAGTGTAATTTGTTAAAAGTTAACCTCTGAGAAAATGAGGGGCAGGAATGAGGCTAAGGGAGATTCTCGCTGGGGACAGATTGAGGGAAAAGGATTTGATATATTAAGTCGCTATGGATTTAGAGAATGGGAACACCACGTCGCATACTGGGAAAGCCCATGTTGGGACTTCAGTGGCAGAGGATCTTAGGCAAACCAGGAAGGCTGAATTAAGATCCATTTTCAAAAGGCCCCCCATTGGTATTTCCTCTTTGCTTCTTCCTTTTGAGGGTTATGTTTGTGTAACGTTCTTTATAGAACTTGGGGCCATGAAGAGACTGGATGAAACAGGCTGAATGAAGCACTTTTTTTTTTTTTTTTTTTTTTTCCTAGATTCTTCTATATCATCTTTCATTACTATCTGAACCAGCAGGCACTTTTCTTCTTACACCTTCATCTGTCTACCAACAGTTTCTATCTTAAGGTAGTTGATTGTTTTTAATAGTTGTCTAAACTATGCCTAAACACTTTTATTCGTTTGTCCATTCTTGCTCTCTCTCATTCATCCATGCATATATACATTTATTTATTCATCAAAGCATTACTGAGCACTTGTTTTGTGCTGATTAATAGGTGCTGTCGATACAAAAAAGACATTCTCCCCACTTTCCCATAGCCCTAATTCGAAGGAACAGACTTAATCCAAAATGTGTAAAACTATAGTAAAGCAGAGTGAAGACCTTAGCTAGGAGTTGGTCAGTCCTGGGTTTGAATTCAAGCTCCATTATTAAGAGCTCTTGTTACCTGGAGCAAGTTACTCTCTGTGCCTTCATTTCCTCATCTGTAAAATGGTGGAACTATCTCAGGGTTTTTGTGATAATAAAAACAAATCAATTGTAGACACTTTTAGCACAATTTCTTGCTCATAGTAAGTGTTCAGCAAATATTGGTTATCATTATTATAGATGCATAAGATGTTTGGGAACTCATGAAGGGGTTTTAATACAGTTTAGAAGGGGTTTGTAATACAGTTTAGTAAGTATTCAGCAAATATTGGCTATCATTATTATAGATGCATAAGATGTTTGGGAACTCATGAAGGGGTTTGTTATACAGTTTAGGAGGTCAGATAAGAAACTATTAGAGGTCACAGTTTAGGAGGTCTGAGATTAGAAACTATTAGAAGTCACAGTTCGATTCCTGGTCAGGGCACATGCCTGGATTGTAGGCTCAGTCCCCAGTGGGAGATGTGCAAGAGGCAACCAATGAATGATTCTTTCTAATCATTTATGTTTCTCTCTCTCCCTCTCCCTTCCTCTCTGTAATAAATAAAAATATAAATATATTTAAAAGAAGCTATTATAACTGAGTGTTAAAGAATGATCAGGAGTTATCTGAACAGACAAGGAAAAATATATTATGCTAAAGGTCTTGAGGCAAGAAAGAATAGACTCTATTAGAGAAATTATAAATAGATTAGTTTGGGTAAAATAAAGGAAAGTCAAGAAGTAATAATAATTATCATTTATTGGGCACTTACATATTCTAGGACACAGTTATAAATGCTTTCTGTAAACGCTTTCATTTAATCCTCAAGCAACCCTCTGAGATAAGTACAATTTTATGCCCCATTTAGAGATCAGGACACAGACACAGAAAAGGTTGAAGAGCTTCTCAAGGTCACACAATCATGAGGTGACAGAGTTATTATAGTACTTGAACCCAGGACATTTGTCTTTAGAATGAAGGAAACTTTTGCTATTATACCTGTTGAGCTTTTCTGGAGTAAAGCCAATGGTATCAACCACTTTCTCTTTGTGATGATATTGAATCTGGTTGAGTACTTCTACTTAGATCTTTGGGCCATACTGTGGTACTACATTATTTTAACAATTCTCCATTTGTTTAAAAGACCCCTTCCGTACCACCCCCTTTCCCATGAGTGTTTCTTACTGTTAATAGTATGATCCCCCCCCCCCCCCCCCTTCCCTCTAGTTCTCATTTAAATAGGAAACTAGGGATTTTAAATAATGCCCCTTTTCTATCTGTAACTATGGCTTTATTTGCTTGCCTTATTGGGTTTCTGAAAATTTTGCCCAGGGTTTTCTAGAATTCAGAGGTGGAAGAAGATCAGACCCAGGGTAACAGTTAAGTGTTAATAGTTGGTGTGTGTGTTTGGTTTTTTTCTAAAGAAGATCTAAGTACCAAATCAAGGTGGGTGGTATAAGGAAAGAGTTTCAAACATGGCTGCATGTCAGAATCATGTGGTAATCTTAAAAAAATTATAGGCTCCCCTTAAATCACAGGCTCCCAACCCCTTATAGAATTGGGATCTCTGGGGTGGGGCCAAGGAATCTAAATGAAAAAGCTCCCTGGCGATTCTGACACACAGCCAAATTTGAGTTCCTCGGTAAAAGGGGAAGAACCTTGACTGGAATCAGAATTTAGCATACCTGAGTTTGAGGCTTGGTTTTTTTTTAAGGTGTTGTTGTTGTTGTTGTTGTGTTGACATTATTAAAGACATCCCTTATTTTCTCCCCTCTTCCCTTCCACCTAGCCCCACCCTACTCCAACCCAAGCCTTCAGAAGCTTGGCTCTTGAGTGTTTTTTGTTAGCTCCCAAGTCTCATTTTCTCTCTGTAAAGTGGATTGTAATAAAGTGCTACAGAGTAGTTATAAGAACTAAGGGTTAATAAGAGATATCCTTTTTATGTGCTCATTTTTTTTGGTGCTTACACACTTGATTGTTTATATTTAGCTATAAATCTCACTTTAATCCTGTAAGGTGGTCATTGTTTTAGTGAGTTGGACACCAAGATATAGAGAAGATAAGTAACTTTCCTGAGGTTTCATGGTTAGTAAATGGCAAAGTTGCTGGAGAGGTGACCAAATCTTTCCAGTTTTAGTTATGAAAGTTCTATGTCACAGGAAACCTGTTAGGCCCAGGCACACGAGGATGGTTGGCCACCCGGGTTGCTGATAGGAATTCCAGCCTTGTTTTCTCAATATATCGAAGCTCTTCCCATCACGAGTCACTGCTGTCCTGTGACAGCCCCTGGAATGTCTTGCCACATTGATAAGGGACCCAAACTATTAGTTGAATCTGAAGGAGATAGGGACGTGTGGGGCTTCTAAGGTCCTTCTGAATTCTAAGACTCTATAATTATTATTATTATTTTTTTTTTTTAGGATCCCTTGATCATATCACTGTGGTAACTGCTGATGGAAAGCTGGCTTTAAACCAGATTGGCCAGATCTCCATGAAGTCGCCACAGCTGATCTTGGTGAACATGGCCAGCTTCCCAGAGGTAAGGTGGCCTTCCTCACAAGGTCCTTATTCATCCTGTCTTTTGGAATGGAGGGGGCTGGGTCAAGGCAGCAGGAGGTTTTCCCTCCAGCTTGGGATGAAACAAGAGAGAAGGCATAATGGAGGAAACTTAGGGAGAAGGAAAAGTTTTTTCCTGTTTCTAAATTCCTTTTCTGGTAAACACTGTAGAAGCTAGGTAAATAATTTGACTACTGCAACAGGCCCCATCTATGAAAAACAATAGTGGCGATGTAGGGGTTGGCGCTTGGCCAACGTGGAAGGGACTGTGGTAAACCGGGGAGCCTGTGCCCTGTATGGAGCGAGCAGAAATGTAGGCCTGGCAATCAGCATAACCAGGTATTATGATTTTTATTTTCAGAAGAAGCCAATAATCCAAATTTTTATATACAATTCTCGTTAAATATTGATAACTGATTCATTTTTTTAAGATTGTGAGGAAAAAACCACATTAACGAGCCATTAGTTTGAGACCTCTGCATTAGTGTTTGGAGCAGATCCTGGAGGTCACATTCCTTTCACACTGGACTGACCATTGCAGAATATTGCCCAGAGCACAGTGCTTCGCAGCCTGGAAGGTGGGCTGCATTATTGTTGGCACCTTGGGGCTGTGATATTAAGTCTAGTTGAGGTAGAGAAGGGCTTCTTAGTGGTCCAGTGGGAATGGACCTGGATTTGAAGTCCTGGAGGAACTGGAACTCAGGCCCGTCTCCATTGCTAGCTGGTGTTTGACCTTGCTCCACTCTCGGGGCTTCCATTTCCTCATTTGTTGTTAATGTGAGGTGAAGGAATCTGAAGTCCCTTCCTGTTCCAATGGTCTGTTTCAGTGCGTCTGCCCCAAAGACATAGACCAAAGGTGAGCATGCTAGATTTGGCAGACTGGATTAGAGGTATAGAGTAAGAAAAAAGCCCTTGCTGTGAACACGTTCAGATCATGTGTTTTTTTTTAATATCCCCCCCCCCCTTCCCTTCTCCATACTGCAGCCAGAGTGGACTATTTAAAATATACCTTGGATTATGTTGTTCCCATGCTTTAAATGTATTAATGTCCCATGCTTTAAATGTATTAATTGAACAAGTAGTATTTTTTTTAATTACTTTATTTACTACGGTATCACATATTTGTCCTCATCCCCCCCATTCAAGTAGTATTAAAGAGAAAGATTACTGTGGCTTCGAATGCTTTGTATGATGTGCCCCTACCTATGCCTCCCAGTGTCTCCAGTCTTGTGCCACTGTCATCCTAACACACTGCTCTAGCTACATTGGTCTTTCAGCTCCTTAGACACAACACACCCTTTGCATCCTCAGGGCTGTACAGGGGCTCTGCCCTTTGCTTGGAACATTATTGCCTGGCTAATTGCTCTATATCTATCTGTCTATCTATATTGATTTATTTTACACATTTATTTTTATATATTGGGATGACATTGGTTGGGTCACAGCTTAAATGTCACTTTCTCAGGGAAACCTTCCCTAATCTACCCAATCTAAACCCCTCCTCCACACTAAGCTCTCTTATAGAGCACGGTTCTTTTTCTTTATTGCACTTACCATTATTAATAATTATATATTTGTATCTTTATTTCCCATCTCATATTCACTAGATTGTAAGCTTGGAATGCAAAAAATCTAACTTACTCATTGTGTTGAGCACCTAAAACGGTGCCTGGCACATACATGGAAGCACTCGGTAGATTTTCCACAAATGGATGAATACTTGTTATTAGGTTGATGGAAGGGTGGCTCTCATTCCTTGTGTTACTGAGGAGCTAGAAGTGGACTAAAAGGGAACAGTCAACTCTTTGCCTTCGTGGCCCCCTCTGAACTGCGAGGCCTCTCTGCCTGGTTCACCTACTCCCATTGGCACTGCAGGCCAATTCAGGGAACAGACTCCTAATTACACAGCTTGAAGACCTCATCAGGCAGATTGCTTTTCAGAGCCAGCCACTTCTGTTATTAAATGGCAAATAGCATTCACAGAAGAAGCGTGATTGGCCACCAGCGCATCTTATGAGGTAGGAGGAGGTATTAACAGCTTAATTTTTTTCTTAGGAAGTTGGAGCATATCTTCATTTTTCAACCAAAGCATCTCTGCCTTCCAACTTGAAATTCTGTGGGTTTTAAAGGAGAAAAACAAAACAAAACAAAAACCCACAAAAAACTTTTACAAGCATCTCAGTCGAGAGGTTCTTTACAAGGACAGAATGAGGAAGTGTGAGTTACATTGTCTTTTGAATTCCTTTATCTCATCTGGTGTATATATTAAACAAATAGTCTTAACTAAACATTTCCTTCCTTCATTTTAGAAGCTGTCCATTGAGTACCAGGTTCAGAGCTTCAAAATGCTGAGCTAATCCTCTCTGTGTTTATGTAATTCCTTTCTGTTTCACATGCGGTTGGCTTTCTTTCCAAACCTGCGCTTTTCTGTGTCGTGCTGTAGTGACACGATGCAGATTTACATGCATAATCCTTTCAAATGCATTGGAGACAGAAAACTGTGTTGCATTTGTTTAACATGTGTCCCGCTTGATAAATGATACACATAGTTGCTGCTTTCCATAAACTTGCCTGCAGCTAGAGTTAATGATGGGAAAGAAAAGAAGGGAGTAAAAAAACCACAGCATGATTTGAAGAAAGCAAATGAAAAAAAAAAAAAATCTGTAGGCTCCATTATTTCCCTTGTGGTAGGAAGAAAGCCAATGTATATTGAGTGTCTACGGTGTTGCTGGGCACTACTTTCTCATGTTTTGTTTTTATGTGATCATGTTTTGTTTTTAAGTATTCTCTAAAATTAAGCATTATTTGTTCCATTTTATAGATGAGAAAACTGAGGCTCAGAGAGGTACAATATCTCCCTGAGGTTCACACCATTGTGACAGAACCAAGATTTGAACATAGATCTGTTTTTCACTAAAGCCTATGCTCCTTGAACTATTCATTCATTAATTCAACAAATACTTTTGAGTTCCTGTAAGTTATTAAGTTTTAGTTGAGGTGCTGGAATTAACCCCCTGAGGATAAAAATAGACAAGGTTCCTGCTTTCATAGACCTTACATTCTAGATACTCCTTGGGATATAAAGGAAATGGAAGGCCAGTCCCTGAAAAGGCACTAACAAAGTTGACTTGTTGACCTGTCCAAAAAAGTTCTATCATCTTGTCCTTTAGCATAGATGAACTTAAGAATGGCAATAGCAGGCATTGCTAATTGATGACAGCATTCCTTCCTGCCTGGTCCTAGATTGGATCTGTAATCTTTACAGAGTTCTCCAAGGAGCCACAATCATTTGGTCAGTGTTGCCATTTGAGAACTGTTGAAATGCCTTGGGGTACTGGGGAGCATCCCTTCAGGGAGGGGACAAAAGCTAAGATACAAGATGGAAATGCGATAGAAATATATGCCTTTTCATCTGAGCCCTGAGTAGTTCAGAAGTCATGTTGGGAAAATGACTGTAATTCCCTGAGTTTCTGCATCCTACCACATCAAACCAAAATATACATATTTAGAATGTTTTAGAACTACCTCTTCTAGTAGGTTTCTTTTCAAAATGAAACCTGATTTGCATTTTTCTGCATATGAAAGAACACAGAACAAGTAAAGTACAAAATAAGGATTTAGAGGGGTTATATATAAGAAGTAAAAGTAAGGAGATGAGTTTGTCTAATAGATCTGAGTCCGATTATTAGTATACTCATGCAACAAACTTTTATTGAGCACTTGCCATGTGCCTGGCACTGAGCCTTGTACTGGGAAGATGTAGATATTAACCCTTTGCACTCCGCTGTCCCCTCTCAGGGGACATCAGAATTCTAGCATATCACTCGGATGTCCCCTCTCAGGGGGGACATTGCAGTTTATTAGTGATTACGGGGAATTGAGTTAATTCAACGCACGTTTCCGCCGCAAGTAGCATCGAGTAGCTGGTAGCCAATGTCCAGAATGGTTCGGAGTGCAAAGGGTTAAGACATAGTGATGGGCCAGCTGGGTATCAGCTGTAGGTGTTCTGGTGCCCACAGGAGAAGGCTGTGTGGAAACACTGGGGTCCTACTGTGAAAGGGAGGGGCTGGTGGCAGGATATTACCACAGTGAGTTGTCATTCAGTGAGAAGCATCAGAAAAGGAGGATTGGGAGACTTGAGATCAGGCTATCTCTTCAAAGTGAAGATTCTCCCTTTATTGTTAACTGTAGAAAATCTTTTTCATTTTATTAAGAAAATGGCTATTCTTTTGCAGAGAGATATTTATTTCTTTATCTAGCTCATTTAAGACACCAGACCTAATTCCAAATTATTTTGGGCTATGTAAAAAAAACTCAAATCCCCTGTGCTACTAAATACTTGAGCTGGGTGATCTGGAAGAAAATATGGACAGAATGGCATCACTGGACTGAGAGTTGAGGAACCTACTGTCTCCTCTTAACCTCTGCCAGTAAGTGGAAGTGTGATGGGTAAGGTCCTCACTGTACAGCCCTCGGCTCTCCGGAAGACTGTATGTGCTTAGAGATGTGACTTTATCCAACAGGTCCTACATACAAGAGGAAGGGACTTTACTTGGCTGTCACAGATCCCTTCCAGCTCCAATAGTCACAGGTACCATTTTAAGAATTTACTGTTTTAGCCCGGTCAGCACGGCTCAGTGGATGAGAATTGACCTATGAACCAGAAGGCCACAGTTCAATTCCTGGTCAGGGTACATGCCTGGTGGCAGACTCGATCCTATTGGGGGCGTGCAGGAGGCAGCCAAATCAGTGATTCTCTCTCATCATGGATGTTTCTGTCTTTCCCTTTATTGATGTTTCAATAAAAATATATTCTTTAAAAAAGAGAATTTACTGTTTTAAGCAATAGCCACACTGTTAGATTCTGTGTACAGCCTCCCAAGGAAATGATTCACCTGATGTGAAAGTTATGGTTTATCTTTTGACCTTATGGTTACCCCTCGTGTCTCTGTAGAATTTAAGCCATTTAAATATGAAATGGGTAAGTTTTTCAGACACTTCCTCAAAAACCAAAGAAACCCTGAAAATATCAAATAGGTGTGACACAAACCCCATTCTTTGAACCAGAAGTCGAGGAAGGAACTCCAGGTTGAGAATTGGTCCTGTGAGTCCAAGTGATGTGGATTGGCTCTGGTCAAACCTAAAATTCTTTGGCAAATGTCAGAGGCCTCATTTTCATGAATTTCACACCGTCATGCCTATAAAGTATCTCTCTTCCACACTGCTGTCTTTTACCTTTTAGGATTGCATGCCAGGTGTGGTTATATTATTGCTTGAGGTGAGGTGAGGCGCTTTGGGAAATCAGTACCAGTGCACCACCTGGCCCATTAGCAGGAAGTCGGAAAAGACACTGGAGGGTGACAGGGAGGGTGACAGGCAGGACAGCAGTGCATCGGCTAAGTGATGACATCCACTCAGCCTTGTTTGGGGGTTTTGTGCATCCCTACCTTTATATGCTAAATATATGTAATAACTCTCCTAGGTGTTACTGTGGGCCAGATAAACAAGATGTATTGCTCATGCTACTTCATTCAGTCCTCTCTCAGGGGTACATACCACATGGTCTCAGGTTACAGAATGGAGGCCCACAGAGGTCAGGCTTGTTGCCCAGGGTCACATGGTAAGCAGAGCTGGGATTTGAACTGAGCTCTTTCTGACTCCAAAGCCCATGCGTGCAGCCAGTATATCATTCTCTCTTTCCTGGAGCACACCCACTGGGAGCCATTGTTCATTCCAAAGCATGAGTGAGGTCACTGTGTGTGTAGATACGAACGAGTTAAATTTATTTACTCATTCCAAGTCGGCACGGGTATATTTTGAGTGTAAAATGTCAACTGGAATTTTTAATGTATAAAATCTTTCATCTGTCTTTACACCAATCTTTGTACAGACCAGCCCCCCTCCCTTGAGGATTTATTGTGGTTTTGATCTGTCTTGCCTCAAACCATTGAAATCTTTTCAAAGAAGCAGAGCTGTTTTCTTTTTATTTTTTCCTTCTCTTTGCTTTTTTTCCTCCCGCAGTACACTGGTACCAGGAGTGGACATAGTTTGCTATTCTGCTTGATCAAAGCACTCTACACCAATGTAACTTCCTGATCTTACTGGTAACAGAACTAAATGTTTCCATGTTCTGCCAAGATGGGTTGCCAGTTATCGACAGAGGGCTTGCATCTGGTAATAATTATTTACTAATTCTGTTTACCTTTTGATCTGGTTTTCAGTGTACAGCTGCAGCTATCAAGGCTATAAGAGAAAGTGGAATGAATCTGAACCCAGAAGTGGAAGGGACGCTAATTCGGGTACCCATTCCCAAGTAAGTTTGGCAGAAATTTACATATTTTGATGTTGGTTTCCTTGGGGAAGCCAACACCCATGATACTGTTAGGCTGATAGCATAACAGTACTTCTTTATCTGAACTTCTCCTGGCAAATTCCCACATCTTTTAAGGTCCAGTTTTACTGATTCAGAAACATTTATTGAGTACCTGCTGTGTACGAGGGCTGGAGATGCAGCAGTCAACCTGATAAAGTCCTTGACCTCATGTACTTTACACTCTGGTGGGGAAGATGGGACACATACGCAGATAAAGGCATTCCAGACAATGAGATGCTATGAGGAAAGAAAAGGCAGTGAGACCGGAGCAGGGAGTGACTTGCTGAGGCGATGGTGGCAGGGACAGTGTTGGCCTGGAGGCCTATTTAAGGAAATACCATTTGCTGAGAGCTGAATGACGAGGAAGAGTCAGCCTGGGGAGTGGGAACTGCCTGCACAAAAGCCCTCGTCAGAAAAGACCTCCATACTTGTACTCTCAAATCCATGTTCCTTGAAGAGTTATTTTTACCTTAGTCCTTGCCTGTTGAAGAATTTTAGGCATAAGAATAGGATATTGTTAATTATATAAACATATAGAACTTAGATTATTAAATGAAAAAAATGTACAGCAGTCCCCCTTATCTGTGGTTTTGCTTTCAGCAGTTTTTACCTGTGTTTAGCTGTAACCAAAAAATATTACATGGAAAATACCAGAAATAAAGAATTCATAAGTTTAAAATTGTGTGCCATTCTGAGTGGTGTGATGAAATCGTAAGCCGTCCTGCTCCATCACCTTGAATATGAATCATTCCTTTGCCCAGCATATCAACGCTGTGTATGCTAACCCCCCATTAGTTACTAAGTGGCTGTCTGGGTTATCAGATCAACCACTTGTGGTATTGAAGTCTTGTGTTCAAGTCATCTTTATTTCACTTAATAATAGTCCCAAAATGCAAGAGTAAAGATGCTGGCAGTTTGGACATGCCAAAGAGAAGCTGTAACATTCTCAAGGAGAACTGTGGGGAGGCAGCTGCTGTAGTCCGGGTAAGATATGGATTTTCTGCCTGCTCAGATTCCGTAGCAGGCAGAATTAATTTCTCCTCTGTAATCTCATTTCTTAACTAGCCTCTTTTTTTTAAAGTCCTTACCTGAGGAGTGAAGATACATTTTCCATTAATCCTAGAGAGAATGGAAGGAAGGGGCGGGAGAGAGAGAGAGAGAGAGAAACATCACTGTGACAGAGACACATTTATTGGTTGCCTCTTATCAGCAATCTAGAATGAGTGGGAAGGGGGCAGGATTGGACCTGCAACTCAGAAATCCAACCTATAACCATCCAGTGCACAGGCTGGCACTCTAACCATTGAACACACCAGCCAGGGCATAATTAATTAATTATCTTTAAGTCCCTATTCCTACATAGTGCATTAAATTAATTCATTTCATTATTCAGCAAATATTTATTAAGCACTAACTACATGCCAGGTACTTTCCTAGCTGTCGAGATAAAGTATTAAAGAAAACAAACAACAAAAAGCCCCTGTCCTTACAGGTGAGTAGACATAGTAAACAGAAAACAAAGAAATACATACGGTAATATCAAGTGATGGTAAGGACTGTGAAGAAAAGCAAGCAGGATGAGTTAGAGGGGGTTGGGGTTTTATTGTGGGTCGGGAGGTGCAGGAAGGAAGTGGCAATTGAGTGGAGACCTAAGTGAAATGAATGAATGAAGCTTTCAAATAACTAGACGGGGAAAGGAGTGTAACACTAGTTGAGTGTCTTTCTGTGCCACGTATTACCCTGTATTCTTTTACACATGTTGCCTCATTGTCATACCATCCCCTCCAGGTAGTTTTTTCCGCCTCCAGATATGGAAAGTTAAACTCAGAGAGGTAAAGTAACATTCCCTCCAAGTTCACACTGCTAATGATGTAGCTGGACCTAAACCGGGTTTAGTTAGTTCCAAAGCCTCCAGATGCACCCAGGTTAGCAACAAGAATTAATCCCCAAACTGAGAGTCCAGGAACTTTTTCCTACTTTATGACCAGAAAATGGCAATCTTATTTCATTGTGTTCTCGGTACTCTGTGAGAATTAACACTCTGCCTTGAAATCAAATGAATTGGAAGTGATATAGCTTAGTATTTAAGTATCAGGTAGACCTGAGTTCAAGTCCAGGACCCTATTTGCTTGGTTAATTCATTGATTTGCTCAGCCAATTTTCTGTTAATGTGCCATATGCCAGGCTTGGTGTTGAATGCTGGGAACCTAATGTTTGCCTTCATGGAGCTCACAGACTATGCTGGGCCCTTTGTTTATTTTGCCTGCAGCTTACTTGTGGAGTGTACTATTACCCACTGTTTTTAGATGAAAACACTTAAATTAAGGGAAAGGGACTTGCCCAAGATCACATGGTCAGTAAGTGGCAGTCAGGATTTGAACCCCAAGTTTTTCTGTTACCAGCGTGCCGGCTAAGTATACTCATGGACATTAGAAGTGAGATTTGCAAGTGGAATGATAGTAGTCAGCAGGTTTATTTTTTAGTTCTTGCTCTCCTATCTGAGAAATCTTTGAAGAGTCACTTAACTTTCCTGAGCCTCAGTTTGCTCCTACACTAGACCCCTCTTGGAGCTCCAAAATTCTGCCAGGCTAGGAACTTATGCTGCCGAATACTCATTGCTGGCTTCAGTTCCCCTTCGAGTGGCCTGATTGTGTATCATGTTTTCTTTTCAAAGATCTAGTTCACATAACGCGCACCTCTGCAGCCCCACAGGACTTAACAGGATTTAGCGATCACTCTTGGTGCAGTGTATATTAGTTTGAAGGATCAGTGAGTTTAACTTGAATTTCCAAAGACATGGGGCTCTGTTACATTATATTTTACATTATTTTATGTTAACTAATGGGCGTAATCCAAGAGAAAGTTGACGGACCAAAACCGTCTGCTCCTGCAAACCTCATTTTTTATATACTTTCTTCCCTTTGACAAGGTGGTAAGGTCATGAGGCCCCTTACTGAATTGTACTCTTGGTAGTTTTCCAGATAAAAAATGAATGATCTGTTCTTTATTATGGAGACTGCGTCATATGAGAGGATAAAGGTTGATTTAGATGAAAAAAGGACCAAGGTTTATATTTGGTTTTGGCAGTGACTTCCATTTGATTCTGGGCATGTCACCCTAGCAGCTTGCTGCTTTCGAGTGCCTTATTTGTAAAATAAGTAAAGTAATAATGATAGGTAGAGATTTGGTAGGATTAGTAGAGAAAATAGATTAAGTAGTATGATCTCCTTAGAGGAAAGAAGCTATATAAATATAATTTTATTATTTTAGTATACTTTGAATTTTAGATATATACACACACAGGGTAGAGCAAAAGTAGGTTTACAGTTGTGAGTACACGGAACAAAGTTTATTTTTATGTTATTATTTATTTATTATTGTATTATTTTCCATAGGAAAAACTGTAAACTACTTTTCCCCCTATCCTGTATATATATATATATATATATATATATATATATATATATATATATATATACACACACACACACACTTTAGGAGGAAAGGAAGGAGTGAGGAAGGGAATATGTTGAGTACCTACTATGTGTTAAGAACCATGCTTCCATGTACAGGGAAAGTGGAAGAGTACAGTTAAATTTGTGTTGGTATCACAGAAGCATGAAATTGAGTTCTGGCTTGCCTTTTTATCTGTGTGATAATGGCAACGTCTCCACCTCTCTGAATCTCAGAGAATTCATCCGCAAAATACTTATAGGTCTTGCCTTACATGGTTATTGGGAGATTTCAGTGAGATGATGTGTTGTTTTTTGAGATAATGATTTTAATGTGTAGCAAGCACCCAGTTAATGGTAGCAAATGTTCTTTCATTCCCTTTCATATATAAGCAGGATCATCATTCCCTTTTAAGGAAGAGGAAACTTAAGATTTAGAGAGGTGAGGCATTGACTGGGTCACAGAGCTGGAAGCTGGCAAAGCTATACGGAGGAAACGAACACACCAAAGCTGATGTCAGGGGTTCGGGAGGTGGAAGGGAATCTGAAGCATAACTTCCTAGGATCAGTTTCTGATTATAACATGTTGAGTTTAGTTCTAGGAAAATTTGCCTTTCCTGCTTGATCATGATTCTTCTCTGCCTAATGACAGCCTGCAAGTTTGTTTTTTTGCCTTAATTCTGGATGCCCAGTGCTAAGTTTTATTTTTAGTTGCAGCAGATCTCAGTTAGTGCTTCACCCTCATTACACTCCTTCAGTTCTTATCGTCTCATTTAAAATTAGTTGACTGAGTAAGTGACTCTCACTGTAATCTGCCTCTGATCCTTTGGGGAAGTATGTGGAAGATAATCCTAAATCAATAAGAGGTCAGACTTGGCTCAAAATGGTCCTTGTCACTCAGTCCTCTTCGCAGCCCTGGGGGTGCAGCTGTGTGTGGCTGCGCGGGTTTTTCTCCTGGCTCTCAGCCAAAGGCCAGCGAGCCTCAAGCTCAGGTCATGTCCGTACCCACTGACCATGTGTATAGCTTTTGTTTTCTTCCCTGGCCAGTCTTCTTTCACTTAGAGAAGTCAGTCAACTGGATAGGTCACTTGAACATCCCCTTTAGCCAAGATTCACTGAAATCCATGTAATCAAATTTGGGTGCTATTAGCCAGCTACACTACAGCTGTAGTGCTTGGAGGTGCTGTGCTGAGAGCTTTACAGTTTCTCCCCAAATTCTCACAGCACTATGATGTTAGAAGACTATTCTTATGCCCATTTGACTGATCAGAGACCTGCAAAAATTCAAATCCTACAGAAAAACAAAACTTTTCACTCTTCCCCAAGTATTCTTCCCAGAAGTAGCTGTTGGTAAGTTTAGTATATATCCTTCCAGATTTAAACAAAACAAAAAATGCATATACAATATATAATTTACATAAATAGGATTAAAGATCTCAGTTCCACAATTTGCTTTTTTGCATAACATGTCTAGTGTACACCTTTTCACGGTACTTTCATTGTTTGTGTTGCCGAGAAATTTCCTTTGAGGTGGGTATAATACAGATGAGGAAACTGGGGATTAGTGTAAGTAATTGCTCAAGGTCACAGATTAGTAATTGGAGGAGTGATTATTCAAATCAAATCTGTCTGTTTCTGAAGCCACCATTCTTGCCACCTTATCACATTGCTCCTTGGGATATTGACCGGGAACCTACCTCCTTCCGGCTCTGTGGCCTCCTTGCTAGTGGATCTTGTGCTAGGGATCTTGTGTATAATGTGCACAGTCCAGGAAATATTCCCTTTTCTCGCAACACCCACCTGACACACAGACCTTTAGCCATCTTGACGGGAAAAGAGAAGTCAAAGAATGCCTAATAATTTAATTTGGGCTAGGCAGCCACAAACTGCATTTGAGCAACTGCAGCTGCCTCTCCAGCCCATTCATTTCCACCGCCTGCTTGCCACCCCTGCTTTCTCAGGGCCATTCATTCTGCTCAGTGCGTTCCAGTGCCTTCCAGGCTTTAGGATGCCTGCCTTCTCCTCTTCAGTGTGGCTTCCCACCTGGCCTGTGGCTTTTTCAGAAGAACCTCTTATTATTCCAGGCCCCAAGTGTGTAAGTTGGGGGCTCCCTCCCAGCACAGATGTTCTGGTTTAAACACATAAGAACATTCTATCAGAAATTAGAGTAGAGCATAGAGTCTATGCCATAGACTGAGGAGAAAGTTGCCACCTACGCATATGCAGAAGCTACACCCCAAAAGACAGGCTCGTCCGCATCCACCCCTCCTCTGTTCTCCACCCTTTGTGACCTGCACCTGCTTGCAGAACCTGGTAATTGGCAGCTATGGGTCAGGTCACTAGTCCATTGCCGTTTCTATAGATTCTCTTTCTCCCACTGCACTTGGACTTGTAGGGGAGCTGAAAGAGTAATAACAACCTATATCTATGCAGAACTTAATGGTAGAGCACTGCTATTCTTGTTGCTACCACTAGTAAGATCGGTGCTTAGACTGGTCTGGCACCAGCGAAGGAAGAATGGAACTCAAGAGTCAGCCTGCACTGGGCTCAACTCCAGGTCTCCCGGGAATGTGTGTGGCCTTGTGCAGGTTACTTGATCTGTCTGAGCCTCTCCCTCTTCTAACCTGTAAAGTCCAGGTGAGGATATAAGTGGGCCCTTACTCTGATGGTAAGGTTCCTCCTTCTCTCTCTATCTTGCTTTCTTTTCTTCACAGCAGTTATGTGTCACTTTGTATATTTATTTTCTCTCTCCCTGCCTCCTCCACTAAAATGTGAATATGAGGAACTTTTGTCACCTTGTACATATAAGCAGAAGCTGTTGCTCATATATATAAACTGTCGTCCTTGCCCCTGGAGCAGGTCTTGGCACCTAGAAAGTATGCAACCAATGTCGACGGAGTCAATGAATGTGAGCACTCACTCCGTGATCACCCCTATTTCAGGGGAAGAAACTGAGCCACAGGGAATGGAGTTCTGTGTGCCCAGTGTCACACGGTTAATAAGTGGAAGAATAGGCTTTCTCAGCACCCGGGCTCGTAGCCACCATGCTGTCCTCTCTCAGTAGGACACATCACTGGTATTTTTATTACGGACATGATTAACAGCTGTAGGATAGTCAGTACCTACAGAGGCAGAGTTCTGCAACCATCCCCTTTCTCATTTGCTCCCACACTAACTGTGGAAGAAAAGTAGCATTTACTAGCCCCCCATTTGACAACTGGAGGAAATAAAAACATGTAATGTTTACTGAGCACATCATCACACGCTAGCACATTTAATAACAATATATATAACAATCTCACTAAGTTAATGGTATTGTACACATTTGACAGATGGTAAAACCAAGGCAAAGCGGTAAAATTGCCCACCCAGGCCCAGACAGCTAAGAAATTATAGGTCTGGGCCTCGAACCCCGGCAGTCTGGCTGAAGAGACACTTCTCCCAAACACTTCTCTGGACATCCTTCTTTGAGGTTCAGAGAGGGAAAGTTAATTGTCCCTAGTTACTGATTTACTCTGTAAGGGGCAGAGCTGGGATTGAAAATCAAGTCTGCCGTGGTCCCCAAACCTGTGTTCTTCTTTCTGCTCTTTGGAGCTAAGTGTTACTTTCATTTATTCCTGGACTTGGATGTCCATCATTCTGGAGTGACAAGGAAGAAGAGGAGTGACTTAAGGTCACTCAGCTGAGAGTTCGGAGCTCAGCCTCCTTTCTCTTTCATACCAGGTGGTATGTCTGGCTTAGCCAGGCCTCAGTCACAGGACAGTGCTTTGAAAGCAGGTGGCCAGTATGTTCCCACAGAGAACTGGTTTCTGCCATGGGAGGAGCCTTTCAGAGTACATGCATGATTGCCTTTGGGCAAAAAGGATGCTTACTGTCTTTCTGAGACATTAGGGCACATAATACAGACCTATGAGTCAAAGAGGGGTGGGTGCGAGGAGAGGGGATTGCATGCCTAGAAACATGGGAAGTCTGGCTGGGCTACTCAAACAAAAGCATTTCCTTCAGGCCAGTGCCCACCGACAAGCAGTAAAGCAAGGTGTGTGTCTGCTGATTCCAGGCCGATGCTCCTGGCTGGGGTGGGGTGGGGTCTCCCTGAAATCAGGGAGGAGGTGACAGGGTTTCTCTCCACAAGCTGTCAGAGTTGTGTTCGATGCTTCCTTCTCCCTCTGTCCGTCACCCTCAGCTGCTAGAGCAGAACTTGAGCCTCCACTGCCTGGCTGCCTGCTGCCTGCTGCCTTCTTGGTTTCTATTTTTTTCTCTCTGCTCACCACCCACTCCATAGCCCAAGCTCCAAGTGATTAAACCTGTTCATCATTCTCTCCCTCACCACTCACATCCTCTATCCCCAAGTCCTAGAGATTCTGCATTAAAATAAGAATGCAGCCACCATGAATTGAGTTTCTGTAGCACATACGCACCATCATTTCTCGTAATCTTGCTTCTATCCTCAGAAACATTCTTACTCCCATTTTGCATGCGAGGAAAGTGAGTCCGGAGAAGCTGGAAGCATGCCTACAGTTCCGAAGCTAAGCAGAGCTGGGACTCCAGGTCTTCCTGGCTTTCGCGCATGTCCTTTCTACCCTTTAAACTCGCCTCTAACTGACCAAAGGTCCTTTGAAGTCTAGTGCCGTCATAGTCTCACAGGTTTTTACTGTAAATCCCCGAGCTGAACACAGCTTCCTCTGATACACACCTGGCGAATGGCTTTGTACGGGTGCCCCGTTCTCCTTGAAACCAGAGGAAGCATCTTTCAGTCAGTGCCTCTCTGCTGTGTGAGTTACCAGCGGGCATGCCCTCAGCTCATTGTTTGTGGGAACACGCTCAAGGAATTTTGCAGGAAGGCCCCCATCCAGGATGTTACTGGAAGACCTGCTGGAGGAGTTTGTACAAACAAAGTGTGACCTTGCCAGCTCAGCCAAACCCCTGCCTTGTGCTGGGAGGCTCTCTGACCCGAGCGGAAAAGCCTTCTGCCTCCATCACCCAACCCGGCCCGCTCCTACGGGGCGCGCCCTGAGCTCCCCGCTGCCTGCCTGGAGGCTCCCTCTGCAGACGTTAGCCACATGCTTAGACCTGGTTTGTACATCGCCGTCCACACAAAATACACACCTCACCATGTTTCCTCCAACAGCTATGGTATTCTGTGCTGTTCTTAGGAACAGTCTGCTAAGACTCTTTCCTCCTGCCCACTTTTTATTTTTTGTGGTAAGATATAAGTAAAATTTGCCATTGTAGTCATTTTAAAAATATATATATTTTTATTGATTTCAGAGAGGAAGGAGAGGGAGAGAGATAGAAATATCAATGATGAGAGAGTATCATTGATTGGCTACCTCCTGCATGTCCCCTACTGGGGATCGAGCCCACAACCTGGGCCTGTGCCTTTGACTGGAACTGAACCTGGCGCCCTTCAGTCCATGCCCTATCCATTGAGCCAAACCGGCTAAGGCTAAGCACAAATGTGTTTGATGCTATATCCTTAGTGTCTGACACAGTGGCTAGCACATGATAGGTGCCCAGTAAATAGCTGTAGAATGATACTGTAAACTGAATGAATGAATACTGAAGAAAAAAATTTCACGGCTATATGCTGGGAACATTTTATTTTAAAATGTGCATGAGATGTTAAATTACTAGTCAGATCTCAAAAAGTCATCTTACTGAAGCATAGATTGTTTGCCCTACCCTTTTTCTGTTGATAAAAACTTTCATGAGGAAACTCTTCATTATTTGAAGATGCCTCAATGGTTGCCAAAACATAAACAACAATTGCAACAAAGGCAGCCAACAGTTTCTGATTGTTTATTCTCCACCAAGCCTTGTAGTGTATATGTTCCATGTATTATCTCATCGAATTCTCACAATAACTCTGAACGGTAGGTTTGTTTTTGTTTATTTGTTTTCAATTTCTATTTCCAGATGAGACATCAGAATTCAGAGAGTTTAGCCCTGGCTGGTATGGCTCCATTGGTTGGGCATCATCCTATGCACTGAAAGATTGCCCGTGGTTTCCTGTCAGGGCACATGCCTACATTGTGGGCTCCATCCCCAGTAGGGGGCATGCAGGAGGCAGCAAATTGATGTTTCACTTTCACATCGATGTATCTCTGTCCCTCTCCCTTTCTCTCTTAAAAAAAAAAAAAAAGAAAGAAAGAAAAAGAAAAAAAAAATCTATCAAAATGCTTTTAATCACCTCAGAGTTTAAATAGCTTGCTTAAGGTTAGTCGGCCAGAAAGTGGGGGCCCAGACATGCAGGGCAGTCAGGGTGGAGCTAAGCTTCTAGGCCACACCCTCCCCTGGTGCCTTTTCCCTCAGTAACTGGAATAGCTTTCTTTTTATCAGTTCTATATGCCGTGATTTTCTTTGAAACCAGAGTTTTATGGCTAAAAAACTTAAAAGCTTTGGCCTCCAGAACAAATTTGACTCCGATTGCACCATTTGAAGTCTCGTGCCCTCCTGCCATTATATTTCTCCCTGTGCTTCTGCCTGAAATGCCCTCTTCTTTCTTCTGCAGCTGACAAATTACTCTGAATCTCCTGGGCATTTTCCAAATCTCCAGACAGTATGCATGCTCCCCCCACAGAAGGTCCGTCCCTCTGACCCAGCAGCAGTCATCCTCTTTCTCAGTAGTGGTTGACAGTTGTCCCCACCACTGCACTGAGCCTCCGAGGAGGTGGCCCGGCCTGCCTCTGCTCCGGAGCTCCTGGGCCTGGCCCAGGTCTGGCACGGAGCACAGGGGGCTCTGCTGGTGCTTGAACCAGCGCATGCCCTGCGCAGAGAGGCTGCTCGGATGAACTGGCTGAGTTCAGGAGCCTGGAATACAAACCAGGGTGTACTCAGAATCCACGAATGTGAGATGCAGACGATCGGATGTATTAATCACTGGTTTGGAAAGGCATTAACATATTTCCATAATATAGCATGTTTCTTTTCTAAAACAGATGTGCCCTCGTTTCATGAGAAAGTAATTAAGTGTGTTTGATTAAAACATTCATAAATGCTATCATTTACTCAAGGCTACTATATGCTGCTTTCTTTAGTGGTGCTTTATACATGTGATTGCTCTCCCAGTCACCTTAAGATATTAAGGTGTTTTTACTATTTCCACCTTAGAAATGAGGAAACTGAGGCTCAGAGAGAAGTGAGTCGCTGGCCCAAGTATAGTCAGCTTCTGGGTGATAGATAATGGGAATGAAACAGATCTGTCTGACTTCAGAGCCACTGCCTTTCCATCACCCTCACTGCCTCTGACCTTGTATTTTAGATACCTTCCAGCTCAACACCCCAAGCTCAGCCCTGCCCATGGGGTGCCCCCTCTTCTTCCTTCCCTTTTCCCCCTCCTCACTGAGCTCCCTTCTCCATTTCCTTATATTATTTGCATCCTAAAACTGAAATATTTTTTCCAGTGTCAATAATTGGATACTATTGTGTGGAAACTGGTGTTAACAGTGTGGTAATGTCACATTTATATTAATAAGTAAAAAAGGCACTTAGTAAGGCTAAATTACATATATTGTGATTTTGTTTTCTTTATATTGCCTTTTGCTCTTAAGATTTTTTGAGCCCCAATTTATATATTTTTTAATGTATGGTATTTTCCCCTTCATGTAAAATAAATAAAACAATATAGTGAAGAGGAAGTTGATTAAATACATTTTTTTATTAAAGATTTTCTAAGCAGTAGGATACCTATTTCAAATTATATATGAAATATACAATTGAAATACTTATTGTTAGGGAAGTTTGAGAGGTTTCTTACAGGCTACTTAGATTCATTTATTTTCTGCCCTCCTTGTATTTCAGCAGGATTAAGTTTTTTGAATCAGTGGATCAAGTTTTAATTTTCCTGTTCCTTCCTTATACCGACATATGCTTTGGCAGAACAAAAAAGAGACCTAAACATGTCATCATGATTTTCGTTCAATGAATTAAAAACCATAAAAGTAACAAGATCTGATCCAAATCCCTAAACTCCTGACATGGTGGTTTTGTCCTTTTCAGTCCCAAGCTTCATATTACTGTCTTTGAAAAGCTTTCTGCCTGGGAGCAGAGTCATGGCAGCAGTGCCGAATTTATGTGAAATAGAGTACAAAGGGGGCAGCATGGAGCAGTGGGAATAAGGGCCAGAAAGACCTGGGTTTGAGTCCCAGTTCTGCCACTCAAGCCTACCGGCAAGTCACTCAACCTCTGCACCTCAGTTTCCTCCGGACAGGATGGGGGTATGAGAATCTAGTTCTAAGAACTGTTGTGAGGATTGGTAAGGTAATACACTTAAAGTACTCATCTGTCATAGAGGGGCTTAATGTAGTAATCAGAATCATTTTTATTTTGAGACTACCTTCAATTAGCTGAATCCAGAAGGATTTCTTTATAACACAGCTGTCTACTTTGTAGTGTATCTTTCTTAAAAATTTTTCAGTTTTCTTCTCATTCCATCAGGGAAAAAATACCAGGTAGATACCACTAAGTCTTTACCACATGCTTGCCACTGTTTCCCACGGAGCATGTATCCAGAACTTGGGATTGTCCTTACTGAGCAAGAACTGCATTGATTTGAGGGTCAGGAACCATATGCCACGGATGTCCACTTCAGGGCCCAGAGGGCAGAGGAATTTTGTCATACTAAGACCATTGACTTCTGAGACAGGATGGACGGTTTGGTTTTGTGTAAGATATTTAACATTCCTTTGGGTCTCATTTTTTAATCTGTAAAATGGAGTTCATGATCTTACAAGGCCCTCCCTGTATTGTGGCCAGCAGAAGCTAATGTGGTGGAACACACCCTGGCTCTTAAAGCTTCTGCCCTGTGGTGATGCCCATAATCTCGCTCACATTTCATTGGCCAAAGCAAGTTGTACAGCCACTCTGAGTGGCTGGAGAAACGCAAGGAGTAGGAACCAGAATGCTAGTGAAAAGATGTCACGACCACTACATTAATATATTATTTCTCTAGGAAGGTCTTCCCTTAACAAGGACAGAAGCTTTTAAGTTAGTTTCTTTTGGGCTGTAACACTTGATGCTTTCCCATGCCCCTGTCCACAGCACTTCCCACACCATGTTGTTAATTTCTCACTATTGACCTCTCTCCCCAGCTAAGCTCCTTAGGAGCAAGACAAAATGTTCATCATTTTGTCCTCAGGGCCCAGCACTGGTTTTGATAGGTATTGGGCCCTTGATCTGTACATGACAAAGACATGAAGGCAGGACAAACATGACAGCTTACTCTGCTGCTGGGATGTTGCGATGATTAATGTAACAGGATTAATAATAATTGCCTCATAGAGTTGTTGTAAGGATCACCATATAAAGTGACTGTCCTGGTGGTTTATAGTAGGCCCTCCATGTGCTCCTTGTTGTTATGATGAGATGTTGGCAGTAAACATAACTAACATTCATTAGCATTTATAACACACCAGACGCTCTCCTGGGTCCTTATGGAAGCTGACTGGTGCGTTAGTTCTCTTATGTTACGTTGGGACCCTCGTTGTTTCTCGGTGAGTTTTGAGGTGACTCACAAGTCATTTGCTATAATAGTCAAGATTCTGAAGATTGCTACTTGTTTGTTCTGGGTGAATTAGAGATTTAGAGATGATGCTGTTTCTGTAGTATCATTACTCATTTGCATCGCTTTCTTTTAAAAAAATATTTTATTGATTTTTTTTTTTACAGAGAGGAAGGGAGAGGGATAGAGAGTTAGAAACATCAATGAGAGAGAAACATCGATCAGCTGACTCCTGCACACCTCCCATTGGGGATGTGCCCGCAACCAAGGTACATGCCCCTGACCGGAATTGAACCTGGGACTCCTCAGTCCGCAGGCCTATGTTCTATCCACTGAGCCAAACCAGTTAGGGCGCATCGCTTTCTTTAGTGGGAGAGAAGGGGATGGAGTTATCGCCAACTGTTGCTTCCTTTTATTGAACAGTTAAAATGTGCCCAGGTCAGGAGCCAACACTGTACAGGCATCATCTCGTGATCTTCACCTCACTGCCTAAAACAGGCACTGACAAGTCCCCGTATAAAGACAGGAACGCTGAGGAGAATAAGTCCTACACCTCTTGTAAGTGGCATGGCTAGGATTTGCCCCTCAGATTCTTAGACTCCTTGGCTCATGCTTTTAAGCAGAACTCTTACTGGCTCTTCTCAGCGAGCTTTACCTGACCCTGAGCATCCCCATGGGTGTGCCAGGATGTGAAGCTCATCCGCCGTCGGAGAGGGAGGTTACAAACTGTTGAGCTAACAGACAGTGCGATGTTACATTTTTCTCTTTTATCAGAGTAACCAGGGAGCACAGGGAAATGCTGGCAAAACTTGCCAAACAGAACACCAACAAGGCCAAAGACTCTTTACGGAAGGTTCGTACCAACGCAATGAATAAGCTGAAGAAATCAAAGGACAAGACCTCGGAGGACACCATTCGACTCATAGAAAAGCAGGTACTGTTCCCAGCAGATGTAGCGCCTCTGTATGTGATCCAGGCATTCACTTGTTCATGTCTAACGTGAGGAAAATGAAAATAAAATGCAGCATCCTGGTCCTTCATTGATGTGATTTTCGTTGACTGGATCTCTGTCCTAGGCCTTGCCCTGTGCTGGGCCCTGGGAATAGGGAGGAGGAGATCTGCTGACCTTTCACTGCGTGCCAGGCTGCCAAACACTTTCCATCACTTCATTTATCCTTGTCACTACAAAGCTGTGAGGGGTAGACAGCAAGGAAACAGGTCCAAGGAAGCTGAATGAATGGCTTGCCCAAAGTCATACTGCTGGTAAAAGATAGAAATGGAATCCAAAGACAGGTAGACTGACTACAGAGCCTATATAAATTGTTGCTCTCTTGTCCCAGTTTGGTTGTCTGGGTGCTGAGAAGTGAGAACTTAACAGTGTTCTTGGTGTGCCTAGTGGTGGCACTTACACCTGTCACTGGAAAAAAAGGGGAACATATATAATACTTTCAGTCATAAAGGTAAAAATAAAAAAAAAGAAAGAAATCTGCCCTGGCTGGTTTGGGTCAGTGGATAGAGCATCAGCCTGCGGACTAAAGGGGCCCAGGTTCCATTCTGGTCTAAGGGCACATGCCTAGGCTGCTGGCTCAGTACCTAGTAGGCGTACAGGGGGCAGCCAATCAATGATTCTCATCATGGAAGTTTCTATCTCTCTGTCCCTCTCCCTTCCTCTATGAAATCAATAAAAATATATTAAAGAAAGAAAGAAATCTAACCAGGATATGACAGTGGCTTGACCTGTGTGGTACAAGTGGAATTAAGATAGGAAGATGAACTTACCAGTATTTAGGAGATAGAATTTATAATGTTGAGTGTACTATAAAGTGCTCACCCAAAGCCACCTGGACCACAATAAAAGCATTAGTTAGTAAGCTTTTGAGCAGGATTCGGACCAAGAGGGAAGGGGTGGCAGGCAGGATACCTGGAGGAGGCCATACATGGACTCCCTGCTCCCCTTCTCCTGGGCCAGCTAGTCATAGGCCAGGCCAGACGGTCACCCAGGGGAGAATTTTAGGTGAATTTTTGGGCCCTGCTCCTGAATTTTCTGATTCAGCAGGTCTTCCCAGGAATGTGTATTTTTAAAAAGTTCCCTAGGTGATTCTGCAAAAGCAGACAAGGTGTGGCAGGGCACCTGAGTTTAAAAGGGATTGTTCTGCAGTTGGTGTCCTGTGGCCTTGGGGAAGTAACAGGCTCCTCCTGGTTTTCTTCTGTAACAAGGGATTTGTAATTCTTGCCCTGAGGGTGGCCCTGGGGCTGCTAGAAGCACCATTACCTGACACCCAGACCCTCAAACTCCCTTCTTGCCATCCCTGGACTCCCCCTCTCCCTGTATCAGCTGACAGTTCAGAGCTAGCTGCCTCCCTGAGCCCTGATCAGTCCTGGGAGAGCCAGGCCTGGCCCCACAGAGCCAGCTCCTTGTCGTCTCCCCGGGCTTTCATCTCGACAGCTGACACTTGGCCCCGTGGTTGCTTCCTGGTAATAAGTCTTCACTCAGCAAATCTGGGCCTCTGCCTCAGGACCAGAGCCCGTGCTCCTTGCAAAAGAGAATGATGGATAACCAGCTCTCCTGATGAAACCCGCTTGACAAAGACCTTGCTGGAAGCCTTCAGTCCTTGGCACGTGGCTTCTCACCTTCCTCTTCAGATTAGATATTTTATTCAGTGCTTGTTACTGTACATTATTTTTCAAAGTGCAAGTAACTTTATTCATTTTTTCTGATACTAAACCAATCCATGTTTCGTGTAAATTTTTTTAAAATTAAGAAGTGAAATTTCATCACCAAGAGGTGACCATTATTAACATTAAAATTATCGCTGTAAGCATTTATGTAATATTACACGAAAAAAGATCCTACTATATATTTATTTCACAATTTTTATTTCTAATATATTATCAATTAAATATTAGTTCTTGCCATTATTGATAAAAACTTATTTAAAGTCAATAAGAAAACAGGAGACAATTTTATACATACTTCATTTTGTTTTTTTCCTAACAGAAGGCACCAATCTTCAGTTTTTCGTGTGTGCTTTTATTTAAGTTAAACGGGCGGGAACTGATAGTTGCTTTATCAGGTAGTTTTAAAAATATATTTGTTTACTTTGTTCCTGATTATCAAAGTATTGTAGAAAATGCAGAGTGTTCAGAAGACTGCTTTTAAACATGGGGAAAAATTCACCCATAAATCCCACATTGCAGGAACAACTGCTCTTAATATTTTGGAATTTCTCTCCTCCTCCCCCATTTTTAAACTACATAGTTTTAAACATGATTGAGAACATGTACTGTACATACAATTTGTATACAGCTTTTTATTTTCTGTTTGGCATTAAAACCATTAGCATTTTCTTGTGTCTTAAAAATCTTTTTATAAACAGACATTTCTAATGGTTGCTAAACAGTCTGTGGTCATACCATAATTCATTTCCATAAGCCCTGTTGTTGGACATTTAGTTTGTTTAAACGTTTTTGTTATTTTAAGTAAGGTTGCAGTGCATATTTTTATACACACATCTTTGTTGCGATGATTTCCGTAGGATACAGTCCCAAGTGTGGGATTACAGTGCAAAGGGAATGTATGTTTTAAGGTTCTTGGTACACAGTGCCTAAGTCACTCATGGGTTTTTAGAATATGTATATTTAATTTTTTTTTTTTTGTCTTTTCTGATCCCTAATATTTGAACCTAGAATTTTTAATGTGAGCTTAAAATGTTGCTTATGTTAGGAATGTTGCTTTTACTTCCACACTCCATTGGAAAGATTACGTTATTTTTTGTGTAAATCCATACAGTTTTTCTAGAGGATTGTATGGCAGTCTATACCAAAATCCATACATTTCTGATTCACTGACTTGGGAATTTATCTAAAATTGTCAAAAATCTTATCTTGTTTGTTGTTGTTGTGTAAAGTATTACATATAGTAGTACATATATCTCTTTTTTCCCCCATTGATCTTCCCCCAGCCTCCCCTACCCCCTATCACATGCCCAAAAATCTTATCTATTAAAGTGTGTGTTGATTATGTAAACTGGAAACTGTCTAAATTTCTAACAGTGGGAAAATAAGTTGTTTTACATCCTTAACTGGAATCTACTATAGCAACAATTATAAAAATATTTTACAGATGTGTTTTTGGAATTTATTTTTTGAAGGTAGATTACATAACAGTATTATAATATTTTGTTTTTATAATGAAGAGTTTCATGTACATAAAAAGATTGGCAGTTTATCCACTTAAATGCTAATGGTAGTTATTTCAGGTGATGAGATTATAAACAATTTTAATTTTATACTTTGAGATTTTCTTAATTTTTAAAAAAATTTCCAAATGTCTTCTGAGGTCATATTTCTCAAAATTGTATCATAAAAATGTTTTGTCTTCGGTCTTTAAGAAGGAAATGATTCTATGGTGGGTTCTTTCCCTGTAGTCATGTCCCCTCCACCCATTCCCCCCTCCCCCAATGCTGCCCCTCCATCCCTGCCCCCAGCTCAGGCCAGCTCTGCTGAAGAAGGCCCAGGGTCTCCCAGCCGGGCTCTGACATCTGTCAGCCTGCTGTTTCACCTTCGCTGCAGTTTGCTGTAAATGGGCCTGCTGAACATTAAAGCACTTGGCAGAAACCACCAGTAAATCTGGCCAAGATCCTTTCACTGCTGCCTTTTTCTGAGAAACGGAACTGCTCTGAAGTGACGCTGGGTGCTAGTGGGACTGAAGGAAGGAAAGGCTCCTAGCAGACGGGCAGCAGGCGGGACTGAGTGAGGCGGTGGGAGCCGCTCCCAGTGGCACCCAGGCCTCAGGGAGCCTGCCCCCGATGTACTGTGTGCCCCTGCCTCCCCTCTTCCTCTCTACCTTGCATTTTCCTGAACTTGTAGGGAGCAGATGTGATGGTGATGGTGATGCTGCTGATGCTGATGGTGGTATAATCTTCGTGAGGCAGCACACGGAATGGAAAGGGCTCCGGCTGTGCAGTCACAACGGCTCTTGGGCTTGTCAGCTCCAGGCCAGCACGTGGCTTCGCCTTTCTGAGCCTCTGGTTCCTCACTGTAAGTGGGAGCAGTAAGCTCTCACGGGATGGTTAAGAGGACCAAATCCCACAGCTGCTTAAAAGTGGCGAGTACCGTTGCTTGTCCTCAGTAATTCTCTGCCTGTTTGCTCTCCCATGTCTCTCTCCTCACCCGGGACTGGGATTGACTGTTTTATGAGACTAACGGTTGTGCCTGGAAGGAGGCAGGACTAGGCCAGGGACAGTGGTCTCTGCGGGGGGCTGAGTTCTTGGCTCAGTCTCATTACCGACTTGATGTGATTCAGCTCGGGTTAACATTTTATGCCTTGGTTTAGTCTTCTGTAAATAGGAATAATACCTGTGCCACCTGCCTTAGGTTATGTGAGGTTGTTAGATTTGAATGAAGTAACAGAGAACAAAACACTTTTGTATACTTTAAACTACTATGCAATCGTCAGGTGAAATAATTTTCATAATACATTCAAGGGAGATGAGAATGGTATTTCATACGTTTTGAAGATTATGTGAAATAACGTGTCAACTTTTTAGTCCATAGTCAGGCATGTAGTGAGTGGGAAGTGTTGGTATCCTTGTCGTTGTTGTTAATCCTCATTATTTTAGGAAGTCTGATGGAGATGGAGGAGATGAACTTGCAGGCAGACTGTCCCTAAGGGCGCTCTGTGCCTATAATGTAGTAGAAAGTTAGTAAATATTTTCATTAATTAATTAATTTGAAAAGATGTCAGGAAGTGACAGTACAAATCAGAGTAACACAAGCAGCATTTGCATAGCAAATAACCAATTTAAAACATGCTTGCATATTCATGACTTTAACCCTCCCAACTACGCTCTAGGGAAGGGACCAGCACCCCATTTAATAGATGAGGAAACAAACTCAAACGGGGGAAAGGATGTGTGCATGGTCACCGTGCTGAGAATTTAACCCCACATTATCACATCGTCCCCCTAAGTACTCTTTCCCCCCAGTCTCCATCTCTGTCCCCAAACGCCATTTTCCAGAGAAGGCTTGCAGCGCTGTTCCTGGCTGCCCGGGGCTGCCAGCCTGCACGTGCTGGCGTGCTGCTGGGCACCACGCCATGCCCCATGCAAGGCAAGCTGCTCAGGTCGGGACAGAAGAAGCATTTCCAGGGTTTGCAGCACCCGAGTGAGGAGGGACCAGGCAGCCTTTCTGAGCTCTCCCAGCAGCCCCAGGAGCTTTGCTTTTCAGCTAAAAAATGTGCAGTTGTTGCTATGGTGAGAGCCTGGCTGGCTGTGCCTGGGGCCCATTGCTCCAAATCCTTTTTAGTTTCTACCCTTTCCAGTGCATTTATTTTGCAGTTCCTGGCCAAGGCCTGTGGTCTGCAAATAAAGATGTCAAACAGCCAGTGTGCTTCTGAACACAGATCCTGAGCACTGTGTACCCCTCAAAGCTTCCTGCCGAGGCTTTCTGCTGTAGGTCCCTTTAAGACACGGGAGGGAGACTGCAGCACCTACCAAATTGTGCTGTGTTTTTCATTCTGAGGGAGGATGGGTTTATTGCAGAAAATACAGAAAAGCACAGAGAACTTTAATAATTATTCATTTAGTAACTACTTCCGAGCACTTGCCAGTGCTGGGGACGTGACAGATGCCACATGAATAATATATCAGCTATCTTCCCATCACTGGAAGATAATCACTATTAATATTTTGACAGCTTTCCTCCCAATTAAAAAAAATATGCATAATTTTGAACATTTGAGATTGTTTCTGCTTTGTATACATATACACAATTTCATATCCTGGTTTTTCTTTAATTCAGGGGTAACATAAGTATGTTTCTATGATATTGTAAGTAATATCTTTAAGCATTCTTTTTTCATGATTACAAAAGCAATCCATGCTTGTTATAAAATAGTTAAAATTCATATGTTTCAGAAATATATACTGGAATCTTATTCGTATTTATACCCTCTTATAAGAAATGGATCCTCTTAACCTGTTTTTGTTGTTGTTCATCCTTACCCGAGGACATTTTTTTCCCATTGATTTTTTTTTTTAGAGAGTGGAAGGAAGGCAGGAGATGGAGGGGAGAGAGAGAAGCATCGATGTGAGAGAGATACATTGATTCATTGCCTCCTGCACATTCCCTGACCAGGGCCAGGTAAGGAACCTGCAACCCAGGTACATGCCCTTGACCAGAATGGAACCCAAGACCTTATGGTCCCTGGGTCTGCGCTCTTAACCTCTGAGCAAACCAGCCAGGGCTTAGCCCTTTTGAATTTTTATATGTATCCAACTAACCCATTCTTTCACTTTGGATTTTCTGATTTTTCATTATTAAAAACAAAGTTAGATAAATATCTTTGTTTAAAGAACTTTTTTTAGATCCTACTCATGTGGTAATTTTCCCATTGAGAGAATTTGGGGTTAAAAATGGTATGAACATTTGCATCAATTTGAGTCCCTATTGATGATATGTGACCTTATCCATTTCACCATAGCTTCTTGGCATTGAATATTGTAATTAAAAACCACAACATCAAATTTTGTTAACTCTGATGACTGAATTATGTCTTGTTTGAATTTCCATTTCTTCAGTGTCTATTGAATTTTCCATGTTTGTTAACCAGATGTACTTCATCTTTTTTCAAGACGTTTTTCTGCTTAACTATTGGGATCTTAATATTCTTCTTATCAACTAGTGTGAGGGCTTTATATAGTAGAATGTCCGAGTGCAGGAAATTCTAGAAGTTCCTTAAGGGACAGATATGACTGGCTTCTCTGTTCCCTATGAAATTAGTTAAGAATTTGGAATCAGACTACCCAGGATTCACTTTTGTCATTGCTACTTTCTATCAATAGTTGTGTATCCTGAGCAGGTTATCTAACTGCCTCAGTTCCCTCACCTGTGAAGTGGGGGTAATAATGGGGTACCTGTTAGGAATCAGTAAGGGTGTGTGCATCAAGTTTTAGTAGAGTGCCTGGCTGGGACTCAATGGACATGAGCTTATGTCACCATTATTATTTCCCAGATAACCTTATCAGAGTTCTGGAATGTTTCTCCCCGCCCCTGTGACCAGGCTGTCCCATTTCGTGTTTTTGCAGATCAGCCAGATGGCCGACGACACCGTGGCAGAGCTGGACAAGCATCTGGCAGTGAAGACCAAAGAACTCCTCGGATGAACGTCCACGGGGCCAGTTTCCAGTGACCCACCTGGTGGCAGATTGGCATCTCTGTACCCGTCCACACGGAAGGCCGACACCCTGTGTCATCAGTCCTTGTGAGGCCCAGCTTCCAGAGGGACACCAGGCTTGTCCAGTCTCTCCCTCCAGCCCGTCGCCCCGTTCTGCTCTGGGCCTTCTGGCAGGGGTGGCCCTTTGGAGAATGTCTGCTGCTGCCTAGAGACCAGGGCCACCGGCAGGCTGACCGCTGACTAGTCCTCATCTCAGAGCCTCCTTCCCAAATAATTAGCACAGCCCTGTCCCCAAATTTCGGTTTTGCTTGGTCTGATGTGGGCCTTCACTTGTGACTGGATACTTTTGCTAGAGGCCTATTTTCACCAAGTAATAAAATCAAATTAAATTGAGAGAATAATAACCTTAAAGTAAATGATAGAGTCCGTGTGGAAGAATGATTTCTAAGGAGCTGGTGTGTGTAAAGCAGCCAGACAATACTTCTCCCTCACACATGCTCTTTACTCTCCCCGACCTTTTCCCCACTCCTCACCGGCCGCTCCTATGCCTGCTTCCTTCTCAGCGGGGCTGGCACTTCCTTGGAAGCCTTCTTTCCCCCAGCTGAGGGCCCCTGGTATTGGCTCGCACAGCACTATTGTTCTCACCTGAACCTTAGCTATTCTCTTTGATAATCAGTCTGTGTATCTTCAGGATTTGACATAATGCCTGGAACCAATAGGCACTCAAATGTGTTGTGAATTAATTGCATGTAATACTTGCACAACAAATGCTGGCTTCTTTTCCTTCCTTCCCACTCTTAACACTTTCATTCCATCACCGTGTTCTGTCCTCAATATTTATTTAGTATGAGGTACCTTTCCCCCAGGGTCTGCCTGTTAGTGACAGACAAGCGATTTTTTGTGGCTCATCTTTGGGTACTGGATTAAGTTAGTTTTCCCCTCCCCAATAATTTTTCTTTTAATCGTTCACTTGTTTATTCATTCATTCATTCATTCATTCATTCATAATATATCCATGATGAGCTAAATACAGTTCTAGGTAATATTTTAAAAATATTTTTTTATTGATTTCATAGAGGAAGGGAGAGGGAGAGAGAGAGATAAACATCAATGATTAGAGAGAACCATTGATTGGTTGCCTCCTACACGCCCCTCATTGGGGATCAAGCCTGAAACCCAGGCATGTGCTCCAACTGGGAATCGAACCGTGATCTCCTGGTTTATAGGTCGATGCTCAGCCACTGAAACATGCCCATCAGTTGTGTGTCAGGTACAGCGCCATGTGCTGGGAAGACAATAATGGACTCGATGCGGCACCCAGCTTTGAGTAACTGACCTGCTATTTTAATGTCGGGTGGGAGGTAGGAAGTTCATCCCAGTTCTGTCAGATGTCTGTCTTTAGAAGGGCACCACTTTGGCAGCAGCAGGGACCAGCCACACTCCGAGCAGCGTCAGCTTCTCCACTGTCTGACTCCTTGGTGTCCCTTTGCCCTCTGCTTGCCCTGGTGGAGCACAAGGTCGGCATCAGGTCAAAGGTGAAAGAAGCTGACTCATGTCCTGCCCTGCTTACCTGACTTCTGTCACACCCTGTTCTCTAGCCCCAAGTAGCCATCCCACAACTAGAGGTCCACTCAAGGAAGAACAGGGTCGGAAAGAGCTATCGGGAAGCCTTTTTTGGGGTAAGCCGCATAGCAAGGGCTTTGCAACAGTCTTTTGTGAGTGGCCGAAATCCCCCACTCACTGCAAATGTGCTTCTCAAAGATGCAGGATTTTTTAATAAACAGAGGAAATGATAAATTATGTTGTAATTCCACTCCAAAGGCATTTGGTTCTTAACAGCCAAATCCTCTGTAGTCTTTAAATAAACAAAAACTTATTTGGTGAACAGACGGGGGGGAAATTGAAAGATTTTCTGTACTTGGGTTCCACATGTCAACAATTTCTCTCCTGTGTGTATGTTGGCCAAAGCCGAATATCATGATAAATGAAGAAAGGAAAACCTCAGGCCCAGGCCCGTTAGACAGCTCAGCAAATGGCTTTCAGCTGATTGCTCTATTTCAGTTGACATTTATCAAAGACTTTCTCTGTTACTCGGCGTGTCGGCTTCGGTGGTGGCAGGGACGAGAAGACTACCTGTTTGGATGTGCTGAGTAATGAGTAATGCCGGAACGATTCATTCTTCCTCTCTTCCTTCTTCAGTTTCTCTTTTAAAAACGAAAAGCTGGGTATAGATATTCTCACACTTGTCAGAGGAATTAACCATCTCCCCCATTCAGTTCAACAGCTTTCAAAGTCTCATGAAAAATATAGGCCAAAGGGAATTCAAGAACTTTTTCTGGTTATTTTTTTTCTTCCTTGCGCGTGAGGTGTGTGTGTGAGTGTGTGTGTGTATGTGTAATGACAAGAAACTAGAATGTTAAAAATTAGAAGAAACTCCTTAGGAGTCCTTATGCCCCTTTAAAAATTAGAAGTGTATCCTTCTAGGCTTTTCTCCATACATATATACATACACACATACATACATAATTTTTTTAAAAGTGAGGAGGAGTTATTCTCCTATTCTGAAGCTTGCTTTGTTTACCCAACAGCACGGCCATCCATCCATGTGTGAACATGTGGACACAATTCATTCTTTTTCATTGCAGTGTAGTATTCCACAATGTGAATGCACCATAATTTATTTCCCCGTTACCTCTAACATTTAAAAAAAAATATGTCAAATATATAGAGAATATTTCTATGTAAAGTGTTTTTAAAATAAACAGAAGAAGCCCCATTCTAAATGTATCTGGTAATCTTTTCCTCAACCGCAGAGTAACATTTATTGAATGCCTACTGTGGACCAGGTACCATGGCTGGACACTTGGGTTACTACATTCAAACTTCCGAACAGTCCTAGGTGATGTAGGTGTTACTCCTATCTGTGTTTACCTGTGAGAAAACGGAGGTTCAGAAAGGGTATTTAACTTGCTCAATGTCACACAGGCAGTAAGTAAGCGCCAAATGAAGTTTGAAATTCCTATCTGACTTTAGTCAGAGTGCTTCAGCTCCTAGGTCTTCATTGAGTACTTATTTAAAAAGCACCTAGCATTGTTCTGGGCGCAAGGGTGATAGAGAAGCAGAAAGCTTGCTTTCCTAAAACAACTAGAAAGCTACTTCCAATAAAGGACTTCATGCAAAGTAGCAGAGTAAACACCAAGGAAATGGTAGTTCTTACGGGAACAGTAAAGATTACAAATTGATGCCTCACCTGGTGTCAGACCCCTCTACTATGGATCAGAGAACCAGAGAGTGAGCAAGAAGACCACCCAGCAGTGAGTAGTGGTAATAACAATAACAGTGTTGATAGCATCGGTAACAGATGCTGACTTGGTGCTTTTTAGTTTTCAAAGTGCTTCTACATCCTTTATCCACTAAAACCATTAAGTGAAACTTTGCCCTAATGATGGTCAATGTCATGATGTGCATAAAAAGGGATTTTCTCTATTTGGGGGACAAATTTTGTGGTGTACACAGGAGCTGGCCTGGCCAGAGGTCAGGGCATACGTATCTTCTCTCCCTTCAAGGCTCAAGCCTCAGCCCTTTGCTGATACTGACAGGGGGGGGTGAGGGGGGGAGATACCGTGTCCTGGGCCTTTGCTATGTACCAATGAGGAAACTGAAGCCCAGAGGGTTAAATTGCTTGTGCAAAGGCCATCATACATATGGTGTGGAGTGCAGGGAGTCTGACCCCTAGTTAGGCCATCTCAGTGAGTTATGTTAACTCAGGCCAGAGCAGTGCAGGGGGGACAGCGAGAGCCTATGGGTCCTGTCTCAGTGTTGCCCTTTCTATCCTCAGTAAAGGCCACTCCATCCCCCATGGGTACCAGGGAGGGGCCTGGACAAGATCAGAGAACCCAGGCTGGTACTGACAGCAATTTCACCCATTTGGGGCAAAATAAATAAAACAAAGGCAATGTGACAAAAGTTTTCATACAATAGTTAATTTAACTTAAAGGACTATTCTATCTTTTTACAGTTTGCTCTTTCTATCGATACTTGTGTGTTTGGTGTTAAAATATTCTTATGATAAGAAGTTGGTGATTCTAAAAAAAATTCTAATTTAGAAAAAGAAGTTAGTCCCCTCCTTTTTTTTTTTTTTTTTTTTTTTTTTTTTTTAACTTTACTGATGCATGAATCCCAGTCTGGCAGCTCTGGTGACCTCACGCCTACTCCTAGAGCTGACGTCCCTGAGGCTGCCATCCAAGGAAAGCTGGAACTAACCAGAGGGACGCAGAGAGGCAATTTGAGCTGTGTGGGTGTCAGGGACCCCGTGGGTGAGCAGGCGGTGGCTGAGTTTGGAAACAGGACAATAGACAATCAGGAGGGTTCAGCGGCCCACAGGGAGGAGTGGCAGGTGAGGAGAGGTTAAGTCAGAGAGCCAAGAGAGGGAGGCAGGGACAGAGACAGACACACAAACAGGGCTAGAGGGAAGGAGACAGACAGAAACACACCCACATGCACTCTTCCAGGCCATGGAGAAGCCTGGAGATCAGCAGGGAGAGACAGAAAGATGGTGACCAACAGTCACAGAGACAGGAACAGATGGTGACAGTGAAACAGTTAACAGATATCCGGAAAGAGACACCTAGAAACAGAGACAGAGACACAGAGGGAGATTGAGAAATACACACAAAGGAAGGGACCAGAAGGGGGTGGGGGTGGGGAAGAAGGAAAAGGAAGAAAAATGGAAAGACGCACTTAGACGGGGAGAAGTGAGGGCAGACCGGCAGTGAGGAGAGAGAGGGAGGCCGTGGCCATGCCGGCCGGGGTCGTGCAGGGTGTGGGTGGAGGAAGAGCCCGCGCTGGCTGCCAGGGCTGCGGGGACCAGATAAGGACGCCTGCCAAAGGAAAGCAGGGGAAGGAAAGACGTTTACTGATCCCCGGGGGAGAAAGCCAGGGAGGCTGCCCCAGGCCCCGGAGAACAATGGGTACTTGACTTCAGCGGGTCATTAATGAGACAATTAATGGAAAGAGTAACAGAGTCCTTTCCTGAGAGGCCTTGGAGAGTGGATAAAGTGGAATTATGGTGTGTGTGGTGGGCAGGGGAAGGGGGAGGGGGGAGGGGGGTGCGGTGGTTCAGGGGGAGGGGGCTATCCCCACAATCCAGATGTCCAGCATGCCATCTGCAGATTCCTCACCTGGGGCACGGGGCCTCCCCAGCCCCCTCCTCACATGCCCTGTGCTCCCTCCACCCAGGACTGTACCAGCCCCTCGGTGTGTCCTGGCTTTCCTATCCCCAGCCGTCAATGCTGCCGCTCCCTCTACCTGGCATGTCATCCCTGGATTCTCTCCATCCATGGAAACGCTTCCCATTCCGGGCTAAATAAATGTGCCTCCCAGGATGCAATGGTAAGCCAGGGCCACGTGTCAATAAGAACAGAGCCCCCCAAACACAAGGAGCCATATCTACGGTGTGACGCCACTTACACAAGTTAGAATGACATAATCAAAAAGTGATTCTTTAAAAAAGTTATTCCTGATTCTATTTTGCACCATCAAATTATTTCTAAAAGGGTGGGTGTGAAGGGATACTCACACATTCATAGTGGTGATTGCCCCCCCGGGGATAGGCGGGAGGCTTCAAGTATACCCAAAGTAATTTCATATATCTATATATGAATATATAAAGTTAACACAATATTTATTTTGGGTTGTGAAGATAGGAATTGTTATCTTGTTTCCTGTTTTTAATTTTTTCTATGCTTTAAAATGTGTGCCAGAGAAAGAGAAACACCCTCCAGACCCAGCTCAAATGCCACCTCCTGCAGGAAGCCTTCCAGGAATCACCCAGCAAGCACATGTGGGTGGTCCTTCTTTTCCCTGGTTTCAGATTCTCAGAGCTCACCGTGCTTTCCCCTCTGTATTTCCTTTTGTGATGTTCGTAGACTGCCTACCCCGCTGGACAGGACCCTCTTGAGAACAGGGAATTCCAGCACGAGGCTGGCACAGAGGTGGTGTCTGTGACACCGAATTTACCTCTCCCATTCATTAGGAGCAACTACGAAGACTCTGATCACAGCCCAGATCCAACACACACAATCATTTTGCAGGGGAGGGGAGCGGGTTCCTGAAATTCACGGTGTGCCTTCCGGAATGGGGAGCCCCCAGGAATACAATCCCATCTTCTGCTCAGCTCCTTTCCTCGCTTTTGTTCCTGCCTCTTCGTCTTTACTCATGCACTTCCTTCCCTACACCCAGTTCACCGTTTCAATCCCACCAGGCCTTTGAGACCCGAGTTAGTGCTCCATTTTCTTTCTTTTAAAAAAAATAAGTTTGAGAGAGAGATAAAGGGAGAGTGAGATAGAAATAGAGACACCAATGCGAGAGAATCATGGGTCGGCTGCCTCCTGCATGCCCTCTATTGGGGATCAAGCCCAAAACCCAGGCATGTGCCCTGACTGGGAATCAAACCGTGACCTCTTGGTTCATAGGTTGACACTCAACCACTGAGGCACATCACCTGGGCTCTATCTTCTTTATCCGCTCATCTGTCATGGGCTTTTAGGTTGTTTCCATATTTTGGTTGATGAGGATTTTCAGGCCTCAAGAATGACTCATAAGGCTCTTTTGATGTCAGGAAGTCCATGCCAAAAAAAGCAGCCTCATGATCCACAGTGCCTTTAATTCTCAGAACCCATTCAGTCCGGCGCTACATCCCATTTTAATAATAGGTACCTTGGTAGCCAACCCTGGAGCAGATTGGAAACAGTAAGAATGTGGAGAAGGGCAGCTTCCACATACAGAGATCTGTTGAATGCTAATACATGAATGAATGAATGAATGAATGAATGAATTGCCACCAGGCTGATTCTGCCTCTTAACCTGATTTTCTTTCCTATAGGTCTCAACCCAATGTCGCTGCTTCCAGGCAGCCTTCCCTGACTGCCCCAGGTTGGGTCCCCACCCTCTGTCAGCTGTTTCCACAGCCTAGGACTATCCCCCGTCCCTCCCTGGCCCATTTGATTCTAGGTAATATCTTCCATGTCTGTCTCCTTCCCCAACTCTGAGCTGCAGGAGGTCAGGGACTATCTTATCACCATCATAAGCTCAGAGTAAAGCCTGGCACCCATGTGCACTCCACAGGTATTGCTGAATGATTAAACACAACTATTTGGCTGTTCCTTGAAATGGATTTATCCATCCAACAACTATTTATTGAGCATCTACTAAGTGTCAAGTCTGGTTCTCTGCACTCCACAGCGGTGAACAAACCTGAGTCCCCGCCCTCCTGGGGATCACATTCTACTTGGAAGAGGCAGGCATTAACCAGATAAAGAAATAATACAATGGCAGACTCAGTTTAGTGCTATGGAGGAAAACAAAGCAGCTGAAAGGGAAGAACAGAGTGTGTGTGTGTGTGTGTGTGTGTGTGTGTGTGTGTGACACTTCTGTGAGGAGGCCAGGGTCCCGAGAGACACAGGACCCTCCCCCTCTTGGGCAGACTGGGCCCCAGATGTGTCCAGGTGTGACAGCCCCAGATCCCCACATCCCGCCTGCCTCCCGGGGTGGGAGCCAGGAAGCCAGAAGGGGCCTTTGGGAGGGAGGGAGGCTATGAAGAGAGCGCGGAAGCCGAAGCTGCTCTTCTAAGCAGCTGTGATTGGGCTCTCTCTGCGCGGCGAGGGGCGGCGATTGCTTTGTGCGGGGAGGACTGGGGAGGACTGATTGTGGCCGGCGATTGGCACCCACAGCTCGCGGCCGCCCGGGTTTACCGCGCACCCCGGCGCCGGCGGGCCGTGCGCAGCGCAGCCCAATCTCGCCTCCTATATTCAGAGTTGATTAGACGCTATTTCTGCCTGGATTTTCAGAAGGCTCAAGAGCTTTTTTAATCACTACAGTGGCTCATTACGGCTTTGCAGTGACACTCATGTCCTTCAGTTCTCTTCTCAGATTAGATTCTATAGTCAGATGAATATTGGATGATTTCATTACATACAAATGCAATCAACAGTTTTGCATAAATTTCTTCTCTTTTCTTGAGTTTCAATTGACCCCAGCACCCATGGTGGCAGGCGCGATCCACATGCAAATGAGCTGCGTTTGCAGCCGCGGAGGGAGCGGGAGGAGGCGGCTCTGCACCAGCCCCGGGGGGAGCAGCCTTGATTGCTCCGCTTTGGGCGAGGCCCTCGGCGGAGGGGGCGCAGCTCCGGGACAGCCGCCGCGGCCCTGGCACCCTGTGCGGGGCTGGGTGCCTGCTGGCGAACGGAGGCGCAGAGAAGCTCCGAGCCGGCCGGCCCTCCCTGGGCAGAGAAGGAATGGGAGATGGAGCCCTGGCAGCCGGGCCTTAGCTGTGCTCATTCACTGGTATGGGCATGTTCCAACGTTTTAACACCTGGGAGGGCCTTAACTGTGCGCTCCTGCTGGTTGTCAGCTCTAAGCCAATGAATGCCGTTGCTATCATCATCATCATCATCATCATCATCATCATCATCATCATCATCATCATGGTTTCCCATGGCCGTGAATGAGGACAACCAGCCAAAGTCAAAGCCAGCCCAAGGCAGACGGGAAAGTGGAGTCTGGGAAAAATACCCCACTTTCTTGCTTTCTCTCCTTTTGTGGACCGAGAAGCAGGGTAATCTCGGAAGGCCTCCTTTACCAGGAGACTGAATCCATGGACAGTTATGGCAGCCGGGGCCTGTCCCCCCACCCCCCTACCCCGTGGCTGGGGACCTCTCCCCCGCAACAGCCTCTTCTGCTTACTCGGCGCCTTGCTGAGAGGGCGCTTCTGTGAGCTCTCTCGGCCCTGACCCTGTGCCCTGGGCCCCATCTGGGCCCACAGCCCCTTCTTCTGAGGTCAGCCTGGGGACTGTGCCCTGGGGAGTCACCTTTTCTGGGGCTGCAGCCTCCCACTGGTCTGTCCTCCAGGTGGTTGTCACAGTTCAAATCCAGGCCCGGACTCAACACCAGGACGAGGCTGGAAGCTCACGTGCGGAGAGAGCTGTGTGGTCAGGGCACCCAGGGCTAGGAGCTGTGCACCTGGGTGTGGGGAGGGGAAGGCCCGAGCTGGAAGCTGTGGGCCTGAGGTTCTGCCTCCCGAACCTCACTTCCCTAAGGCAGGTTCTCTATAAACTCAGTGACATGACACAGCGTAGGATCCCGACCCAGAGAGAGACATGCCATATGCAAGTAGTCAGGAACCCAGGAGACATGGGACCCAGCCCCAGGCATCATCAGGGACACGATGGAAGATGGAGCCTTGAAGTGGGTGGAGCCAGAGCCGCAGCCGTGGACCCGGCCCAGGCCCCTGCCTATCACTGTCGCCCTAGACAGCATCTGAACCGCTGAGGGCTGGAGAGAGGAGAGCTGGGCAGAGTCTCAGCATCGAAGCCAGAGGCTCCTGCTGCAGTCTGCGGCTGCTTCCCGCTCCTCTGCCCCCTGAGGGCCACTCCCTTGCCATTCTGGCCTTCTGTGCACAGTCTCTCCATACCTTCTTCCCAGCTGAAGGGACCCACTCACACTGCCTGAGCGTCTGCCCTGCTGCTCTCCGCTTCCCCAACCCCCCTTCCTGGGCACCTCTGCGTGCATCTCTCCCCTGTCTCCCGGTCTCCACCCTTGACTCTGCCTGCCTCTCTGTCTCTGTGTCCCTTCCTCTCCCCTCCCCCTCTCTGCCCCTGGTCCGCTCCCATCTCTGTGTGTCTGTTTCTTCTCTTAGTGCCCGTGCTTCCAGAGCTGGCCTCTGATGGGATTGGTAGATCTGAGACCCTGGGCTGCCCTCTGGGAGCTCTGGCCCCTGGAAGGAGGAGGCTGGGGTGGGGATTGGTTTCTGAGCTCTCTGAGCCGCTGTGTGGCCAGCCCTGAGCCATCCATTTCCTCCCGGCCAAGGACAGCGGGAGAGCAATCCTGTTTCTGTCATCACAGGACTATCCGCACTCTGGCCTGGAAGGGGTGAGAGGGGGAGGCAGGGGTGGGCAGGGGAGAGGAAAGCACAGGACTCCTTCACTGGACTGGGGGCCCACCTTCAGGTTGGGTCCAGACCTGCTGCTGTTGGTGGCAGGCTCCCCCCACGGAGCTCCCCTCCAGCCCACCCTTCCCCCAGCTCCTCTTGGCGGGAGAATCGGTTCCCCAACCCAGTGGAAATCAGGTCAGCTCTCCCCTCCTTACCCCCCCCCCCCCCCTCAGGCTTTCCTAGGATTCCCCTGCTTTCCAACCCCGGGCCCTGGCACTGCAGGGTAGACAGGAAAGAGCGGGGCTCTAGGCTGGCAGGTCCGTGCCAATCCCAGTCCTGCCCCTGAGCCCAGTTTCCTCCCGTGAAAAGGCAGGTAACACTTCTTTCCTGGCAAGACTGGCAGGCGGATGGCGTGAGGAAAGTTACGTGAGAGAACCTGGTAGAGGTGGGCACAGAGAGGACACGCGTTAAGCACTGCTATGGATACAGGAATGAGTGAATGATGAGCGAATGGTAGAATTTAGATGTGCATCGATGGGGCACCGGGAAGGAGGGCCAGGCGCCAAGAATGGCACAAGCAAGGCCATGGAGGTCGGAAATCTTAGAGAACAGGGAGCCGGGAGTGCTCAGCCCGAATGCCCGGAGTCTCGGGGCGTGGGGAGAGGACTGGGCAGAGTGGAAGGACCTCCTGAGTGCCCGCAATGCACGAGGCCGCGAAGTGTAATCGCAGCAGCAGCTCCAGAGCAGAGGCCCCAGGATAATGCGTTTTTGAGCGCGATCTCAGTTCACCTCCACCACCGCCTCTGAGGGAGGAGCTGTTACGGTTCCCACTGACAGCTGAGGAAATGGAGACTTAGAGAAGTCAAGTGGTTTTCCTGGGCTGCACAGCTGAAAATGGTCCCAGCCGGGATTTGAGTTGAGAGAGAGGAAGGGAAAGATAGAGAAGAAAACAGCGGTTGCCTCTGTACATGCCCCAACCGGGAATCAAACTCGCAACACGGCTGTGTGCCCTGACTGGGAATGGAGCCCTCCACTTTCTGGTGCAGGGGAGGACACTCCAACCAACCGAGCCACGCTGGCCAGGGCCCCAGCCGGGATTTGAACACTGGTCTCCAAAGCTTGACCTCAGGCCCCTTCCAAAAGAGGACCCCCGCTCCCCAATTTCTGGGCGGGGAATGCTTAAACATACTTTCAGTTAGTGAAGGAGAGTGAAGAAGGGCATCATCAGAAGGCCCAAGTAAATATCAATCAGGGAAGGCTTCCTGGAGGGAGCTGGGCACAGAGGCAGAGACATGGCCCCGAGTACGGGTGGAGGTGGGGTGTGGCCTGTCACCCGGGATGACACTGGAGCACAATGGCTCTGCTGCCCCAGCGCCGGGCTGGGGCTCCTGACCTGGATCTGCCTTTTCCTGGCCCAGCTTGTGCCCCCTTCTGGCCAGTTCCCAGAAAAGCAGGACGGACAGGTCTCCGGGGAATCTGGACCTGGGCCCCATTCCCAGCCCCGCCGCCCTCTGGCTGCAGGATTTTGTCCACCTGTGAAAGGGGCTGTGTTCACAAACTGGGTGCAGCTGAAGGTCAGAGCGAGCAAGCCAGCACGAGGCCAGGTTTGGGGCAAGCTCTGAGCAATGTGGCCCTCCCTTCCAGGGCGCCTTACCCCTCCAGCAGGCGCTGAACCCCACTTCAGAGCGTGTGTGGTGGTCAGACTCTGAAGCCAGACTGCCTCACTCCTTGCCGTGAGAGCTTGAATGTTATTTAACCTAGTTCTATCCAGTTTCCTCACCCGTACAATAAAGACGACAGCATAAGCCAGGGTCCCTTATTTAAAACCTGAGACGAGATGGCAGATGGTTTCAGAACTTTTCTGATGGTAAAGTCGAACGTCCAAATCCCATCTACTGTACAGCTGCCCCTGGGTCTGGGGCATTTCTTATAATCAAATTTACTCATCAATTTTTTTTTTTTTCTTCAACAAAACACACAAACGCTCACACCAGGGAGTAAAATGAAGACCCCAAAATAGCTGCTCCTTAGTTCAGGTCATTTTTGGCACCACGTAATCTGACACCACACCTGGGTAAAACGTTCTGGTCACCTAAGCTTTTAGGACTTGAACACTGTGGAGCAGGGGTTGTGGGAGTATCTGTCTGATGGGGCTGGCGTGTGCATAAAACGAGTTAGCACACACAGGGCACTCAGCCACGCCTGGCAAAGAGCGAGTGCCCAATGCTCCGGGTCCCCCCGTGGCTCCCCGGTCCTCAGGGTAACGTGCAATCAGTTCCACCCGAGGCCCTTCGTGACTGGAGCCCTGTCTGCAGCAGGTCTGCCTCTGCCCGGCACATCCTACACTTGAGCTTTGCTGCATTTTTTCAGTTTCTCAGATCCACTAAGTTCTCCCTCTCTGCACTTCTGTGTCTTCTGCCTGGAATGCTCCCCTTCCCAATCCCCTGGTCTTTCTTTAAAAATATATATATATTTTTATTAATTTCAGAGAGGAAGGGAGAGGGAGTGAGAGAGAAACATCAATGATGAGAGAGAATCATTGATTAGCTGCCTCCTTCATGCCCTCCACTGGGAATCAAGCCCACAACCCAGGCATGTGCCCTGACTAGCAATTGAGCCGTGATCTCCTGGTTCATAGGGTGATGTTCAATCATTGATCCACACCGGCGGGGCCTGACCCCCTTTTCTTAATTGTTTCTTCCTGTAGGTCTCACAGCCCTCGCCTCAGCACAATCACATGCTGGGAAAGTTGCTGGTCCCCTCCGCCAGACTGTGAGCAGCTCTGGGAAAGCAGTAGCCACATGCACATCTTTCTCTGACATACAGTCGGCGTTGAATGAATGAGCATCCTCACCCATCCATGGCATTGTCATTAGCTCAGGGACTGAATGTGTGTTTGTTGAATGAATAAATGATACACAGGTCTAGAAGGAAGATCCCACTCCCCCCCATATGCTCCCCAGGAGAAGATTCCCGGAATGTTCTCTTTCTCCCTCCCTCCTTCCCTTCTTTCCTCTCTGAATTCCTTAAGTGATTTTTAAACAGGGACCCAGTCCCTGCAGGGGGCCAGTGCGGCCTCCAGGACCGCAGGGGCTGGGGGAGGCGGATTGAGGACATTAGGCAGAAACCACTTGTTCAGGGTTCGTGGAGGCCTCTGGGGCCTGGGGCGCAGGGAGTGGGGCGAGGGGGCCTTCGGAATCCTGGACAATTGCTATAAAATAAACTCCATAATCAGGTAAATGCGCTCGTGTGGGGGATGGTTCCCCTGCAGCTGTGGGCATCCTCCCGGCCAGAGGGGGCCTGTCTAATCTCAGGGTAATGAGAACATGGGTCCAATTACGATGGAGGGCCGAGGCCCAGGCCGGGCTGGAGTCGGGGGAGCTGGGCCCCTGGCAGCGGAATTAGAACATTTAAGCTGTCAGGCCGAATCCGGGACAGGCCTGATTACCTGGTCCACTGAGGGGCCGCTTTGGTTTGGTGTCGACTACAATTTCCTGGCCGCCAGCCGTGAAGCCACGGGCCACCTTCTCTCCTGTGCGATGGGGGTCTAGGCCCTGCCTCTCTGACCTCCACCCCCCCAACCCATCTGGTGGGGGGGGGGGGGTGCTCAACTGGGCCTCCCAAGGTGTCTGTGCGGGGCAGAAAGTGGAACAGGTACAAGAGTGTGTGTGATCCGTGGATGCAGGTTAAGGCCATGTGTGAACGACACGTACACAGGAGGTGGATACGCCACATGTAGTGTGGATACCCTGGGCATGTGTCAGTGACACAAGACACGTGCCTATGTGGATTATGTGCAGCAGAACCAGCAATGGGGTGTGTGTAGGACTCATGCACATCGGCTGTTATATGTACAGGATGCCTGTGTGTGGACAAGTGCACAGAGCAGGGTCGCATGGACATAGGTTATTTGTGGTGTGTGCTCACAGTTGTGTGTCCTGGTCTGTAAGTGCCATGAAAGCAGGGATCAAGTCCACCTTGCTGACTACTGAACCCTCAGCAACTGTCTGGGTGTCTAGCTGATGCATAGGACGATCACACAAGTAAAGCACTTAGTGCTGTCTCTTGTCATGTAGTAAGCGCTATGAATGTTATTATTATTCACACAATACATGTGTATGGGATGTGTGAAACAGGTGCAAAGAATGTGTGGGAGTTGTGTATGTGTTTAAGAGAGACACATATGTAGGTGTATTTGTGGATGTGTACAGTATAGGCCATCCATTCAAACAAGGTTTATGATACACATACTTGTGTACATTCATGTGACATATTTCACATAATGAACAAAAGATGTATAAATAAGTGTAGTATGAAATTAACAAGTACAATAGCTTATGAAGTGAGAAAAAATGCACACTTGAGGTGTGTGATATACATTGGCCCGGCACTTGTGCATTGAGGAATATATGCAACTGAGGTGATAATAGATATGAGGTGCAGGCGTGGTCACAAATGTGCACATTTGTGTGTGCAGGGAGGTGACACAAACAGATACAGATATGCACCGAGTATATATTCATAGATATATACCACCCCTATGCAATGCATTGTATGAGGTCTGGCATGTGCACATGTATGTTAAGTGCTAATGCACAGGTAGAAAGAGGCACTCTGACCAACACACTGTGTTTGTGTAATGCACCACTTGAGGGCATACTGTCTATCTTTCTTAGATGTATATATTTGTGATTCATGTTCTGTGTCTCTGCTTAAATGTCATCTTCTCAGTTAAAATGCCCATAACCACCCTGCTGAGAACAGACCCAGTTTCCCATGCCAGGCCCTTTTTTATTCTGCCCCTCCCTCCCCCAAATACTATCCCTTTTAAATACACTATATGGTTCAGTTGTTCATGATGTTCATGGCTTTCTCCTCAAGCATGTAAAGTTCAGGCAGCCAAGGACTCCTCTCAGGTTTGCTCACCGCTGAACCCCCGGTGCCCAGCACAGGTCCTGTTCCTTAGAGAAGCCCGCGCACAATTTGTGGGGACAAGTGGATGTCTGCGCGCCTGCAAGGGCGGTGGGCCGGACGCACGTACACACGCACTAAGCGGGGCGCTCTGTGCACGTGTCAGTGACAGACGTGCACCAGCTGCCGCCGGGCCAGCGCCGGGTCACCTCCGCCCCTGCCCGCGGCCTCCCCGCCCTGCAGCCTCCCGGGGCGCGACCCGCTGTACCGGCGCGGGCGGCCGTTTCCCGGCGGCCGGGCGGGGAGGGAGCTGGAGCGGGGCCGGCGGCCGGGCGGCAGGAAGCCGCATTGTTCGCGGCCGCGGCCGGGCAGGGAGTTCCCGGCCCCGCGCGGACATAAAAGGAGAAACAGCGCCCGCCGAGCGGCCGGTCGCCCGCGGCCTGGGCGCCCGAGGAAGCGCGGCCCCGCGCTCCGCTGACCCCGGCATCCGCTCCGCCCGCCCGGCCCGGGAAGGTGGAACGCGCCCCGCCCTGCGGCCCTCGAGACCCGGGTTCGAGTCCTGGCTCGCCGCCGCCCGAGCTGCGTGTCCTTACATGAAAATTAAACAAGCCAGTGGGAGCCCCCGAGCGAGCCCCCCAGCCCCCACTCCAGTTTGCTGTCCCCCTAAAACCTCCCTGTGAGCCTCCTCCCTCGGTCCAGAGGAGAAAAGTACAGTGAAATCCAGGCTGCTGGGGGACCCTCCTACCCACCAAAGGAAACCCACCAGCCCAGCTTGAGCCACACCCCTTTGTGCAAACGGGGCTGCCCAGCACGTGAAAACTACACCCTTTGGGTGGAACTTTGTCTGCAGGCACCCCTATGGATGGGGAAACTGAGGTCTGGACGGGAAACACTTGCTCAAGGTCAAGTGTGGCGAGCTGCACGGCCATGGCATACTCGGCCCCACTCAGGCGCCTTATGTGCCTCGCCAGCTGAGCCAGGTTCGGAGACCCTGAGAGGGGGCGGTGAAGGATTGAGAAAAGACAGACAAGAGAAGAAATCTGGGGCTGGGTGGGACCCTGTCATCTCTGATGGAGAGCCAGCGACAGCGCCACGGACGGACTACAAGCAGATTCCACGAGGCAAAGTAAGGGCGTGATCAATACGTTTACAACATTCTCATCGGTTTCCATCCTCCTCAGCTACATGCACCTGAGCTCTATCGAGCCCACATCACTCAGGCACGTGGGGCCAGGTGTTCGGACCAGAGGTTCAAGCTTGCAACTCTAGCCGTTGGCTATCACTGTGCTGCGAGGCTCTGCCCTCCTGGCTGGGACTTGCACGTGGCCATGGGAAGACTGTGCCTTCTCATTAGTCTGAGGCTTGAACCGGTCCAAACACTGTAGCTGCTCCCCACAGTCAAGCACAGAACTGTATCATGCAGACAGTTTACAGATCCGGGGGTTTCCTCCCTGAGCTTAGAAATATGGCCATTTTTGTGGTTGTTGGTTGTAAAGTAGATAAAAGGAACATGGTTACTGATATCTTTTCACACCAGCTTCACACGGTTACCTCTGGAGGTGGGCGTGGGTAAACTGAGGCCTGGAGAGAGAAAGTGTCTCGCCCAAGCAGGTTGGGGGTGTGGGGTGTGGAAAGAAGGTCTTCTCCTGGGTCTGCTTTAGGAGATGTCAGTCCTGACAAGTCTGGCACCTTCACTCTGGGTGGGGATGTGTTACACGAGGATTAAGATCTAATCACGGCAGGAAAAGTAAGGGATTAGCAACCCCACCCCAGCCCTGCCCACAGCACCGAGTTCTGTTCTCCAGCCTTGGATACTCTTGCCTCATTGAGGAGAAGGAAGACTTTTCACCATTTCCACAGAGGCCCAGAGAGGTTAAGTGACTTGCACCAAGTCACACAGCAGCAGGCTATGAAGTAGTGGCCCTACACCCACAGTCAGACCTCTCCTCCTAGGGAGAACCCCCTCCACTGAGTCCTAAAAGGTCAGGGACCTGTCTTGGGGTGCCTTCCCACACCGGGCCAGGATATTCTGATTATAGAGAATGGCCTTCCCTCCACCCCTGCCCCCGCCCAGCCCGGGAACCCTACACCGGGGTAATTGAGATCAGATGCGGCTGTGACCCGTGGAATGCTCCCCAGGAACCTGGAAGCATTTATTGTCTGGAAGGGAATCCAGGGCCCACTTCAGGCCTCCAGGCCGCCCGCCCGCCCGCCCTCCCTTGTTGCCTTCTCCCAGGCGGCTGAAGGTGGACGGGGGCTCCGAGGAGCCTCTGGTGCTGCCTGGGGGCTAGTGCAACGGCCTTGATGAATACGACTGCTGAAAGCGCCTTCCTGGCTTCCTCTTTCCTGGGGATACGGTTACAGGGGGCCAGACTTCCTGCCCAGCCCGCCCCACTGTGCGGGGTGGGTCTGCAGGCCTCCTGTCAGCTGGGGCAGCGGCGGGCCCCATCTCATTCAGAGCTCAGCTCAAATGTCACCTCCTCGGGGAGGCCCTCCCTGACCACCCTATGTGAGCGAGCCCACCTACTGGCAGTCTCTTCCTCTCCCTGTTTAACTTTCTGCACGTGACATATCGCTAGCTGGTTCAGCTGGTCGGTTCCTTTTTCTTTTAATAGTGCTTATTTCTTGACATTCCCACTCTCCCCTCAAGAATCTGAGCCCTGTGAGACTTTGTCTTGTTCACTGCTTTATTTCTAGAGCCTGGAACTGTGTCTGGAACGTAGTAGGTGCTCAGTAAGTACCGACTGAGCGAACGAGGCCATTCCTGAGTCCCTGCCTTTGGCCTCTGAACTTGAAACTTGACTGTGAATCTCTGCTCTGAGCTGAGATTTGCCATCATCCACCTCCACCCTCTGGCTTATCTTGTGTCCTCCACCTTGATTTCACATTCCTGGAATAAAACCCCAGTTTCAAAAGCTTACTCTTCTGCCCTGAGTTTTATTGGCTCAGGTTCTCATCTAGGAGCTGCAGGCTGACTCTGGCCTCACATCCCCGATCCCTCCTCTTTGCCTTCGTCTCCCCAGCTCATACTGTGTGGCTGGGGGCATTTCCCCTCTTCCTAAGCCAGCAGAACCGTTCTTCAAACAGAAGCTTACGTGAGAAGCCCAGTATAGGAGACAGATTAGAGTGAAAGGCGGGGGGAGGGGGGACGCGCAGATTCCGGAGTGCCTGGCTTTTCCCGTGTCCCCTAGTGTTGTCCCAACCCATCTCTGCAGGACCCTTTGCTTCGAAGAGCATTGTTTGAAAACCCTGGACTTGATTTCTCAGTCTCTTTTAGTCCCGTAATCCCCCAATGCCATTTCCCAGATGCCTGGTCTTCGGCGTTCATTTTAGTCCCTCATTTACCGGGCATTAGTAGGCCCAGTTGTGCTCTAGGCTTTTGCTCTGTTCCCTGCTCTCCAATTTCTTGTGTCCAGGTTCCGGCTCCCTTTCCTCATTCAACAAGTAGTCTGGGAGCACAGTTCCCATGCCAGGGCCAGGGAGTTGCAGAGAACACAGGCAGGGTGGCTGCTGGCCACTCCAGCACCTTCTTGTGACTTAGGAAAAAGCGCTCCCTACTGGACGAATGCAGTCACTGGGCCCAGGTGACGGGCAGAAAGTGCCCTTGAGTAAAGAGAAAGGTGACTTCTTGGTGGACTGTGCCGTGCCAGCACGGCCCTAGGTGAACCTGAGAGGGGGCGGCGAAGGATTGAGAAAAGACAGACAAGAGAATAAAAGCTGAGTCAAGGTGAAGACTCACTCTTTGATGGAGAGACAGCACTATGGCCTACAAGCCGAGTCTTTATAGCCAGATGCAAAGTAAGGGCGTGGTCAAGATGTTTACAACGTTCTCCTGGGTTTCGAATCAACTCAGTTACATGCACCTGATCAAGTTTTGTTTACGTGCTGCACCTCAGGCAGCTTATACCACTTAGCCACGTGGGACCACAGGTTTGGAGCATCACCTATTCAGACACCGGACAGAGCCCCACACATGGGTGCAGCTGGCTGGATTTCAGACCCCTCGTGTGTGCACGAACTACACAGGCGGCGCCATGGGCCTGCAACCTACGCCTGGCTCAGTGCTCTGTTATTGCTTCATAATTTAAAAATAATTTGCAACAAGGGATGGCACGTTGTCCTCGGGCCCCACAATGTATGTAGCGAGTCCCGACCCTACACACAGTGCTGGTTAGATGGCAGCAGCCCCATTCCACAGAGGGGAAGCCGAGGCCCAGGAAAGGTGAACCATCTGCCAGTGTGGCTGGGTGAGTGAGGCCTGGACACACTCAGCTACCGGGCAGTCGGCCTGGCTCCCCTGGAGACGCTCAGGAGCAGGAGGGAGAGAGTGGGGGCCACGTGAGGAACGTGAGGTGTGCAGAGCCAGAGGAAGTGCCCGGCCACAGCAGGGGCTGGTGACTGAGGTGTGGGACCATGCCAGGGAGGATGACTCTCTCCATCCGGGGCTCTGGAGAAGGCTTCTTGCGGGGAGGTGACAAAAGACCTGACATTAAGGGATGAGGAGGATTGAATGAGGAGTGGGAAGAAGGGCCTCCCCAAGGGAAAGTCCAGCACAGGCAGAGACAGAGAAGCAGGGGATGTGGTGTGGATGGGAGAGGGGGTTGGAGGGTGGGGATGGCACTGGAGAGGCAGAGAGTGAAGGGCCTATGCCCTAGGATAGGGGTGTCGAACTCAATCAGAGAAGGGGCCAAAATCTAAAATCCAGCCTAAATCGCGGGCCGAATGGTTTACTGAACAGTCATAAACTGTCATTGTGATGGAAACGCAGCGGAGTGCAGTGATGACAGCGCGGTGCGGGCCACATTGCAAGGCCTGGCAGGACGGATTTGGCCCGCGGGCCTTGTGTTTGACACATGTGCCCTAGGATAAAGGGTGAGGGGTCTGGCCTTTATCCCTTGTGTTGTCTCAGGAGGGCCCCAAGACTAGAGCAGATTCATATACATTTTGTCTGTTTTATATATGAGGTGGAGGTGAGGGGGACACAGGATTTTGTTTGTAAAAAAAAAGACGTGACCTCATCCTGACTGATGTGGCTCAGTTGGTTGGAGCATCATCCCTAACGGTGGTGGGTTCGATTCCTGGTCAGGGCCCATGCCCATGCTTGGGTTCCGTCCCAGTGTGTATGCAGCAGGCTATCAATGGATGCCTCTCTCTCATATCGATGCCTCTCTCTGAAATTAATAATAATAAAAAAGATGTTGCTTCCATAAACATGTGTGAAAGCCATGGCTATTAGGGGTGAAAAGCCAGAGAAGGGGTTAAAGTTCCTCTGTCAGCTTCTGGCTCCTATGCAAGGCTCATATTCTTTACAGGGGAGAAACCTGAGCCTGAGAGAGGGGCAAGAGCTGGTTCCTGGTCACCGGCAATACTTAGAGCCCAGGACGCCTGTCTCCTAGATCAGGGCTCTTTCGACGCGGTAGCTGCAGGAACTCAAGTCACAGGCCCCTGGCTGAGACTTCCCCGGTGGGTCTGCAGCCCCAGCTGAGAGCCTTCTCCCTCCAGCCAGCCTTCCTGAAAGAGGCGGCCTGTGCTGCCACCTGGTGGCCACTATGAGGTAGTTGACGATGCCGCAGCTGTTCTGGAACTACCCGTGTTTCCCCGAAAATAAGACATCCTCCGAAAATAAGACCTAGCACATGGAAAGATAAGACATCCCCAGAAAATAAGACCTAGCGCATCTTTGGGAGCAAAAATTAATATAAGACACTGTCTTATTTTCGGGGAAACAGGGTAGCAGCACTGTTCTGTGCCTGGGGTGCGGTGGTGGCCCTGTCCTAGGCCATGGACCCCTGTGGAACTCCAGGGTCATTAATGATGGTGTAGTCCACCCCAAATCGGTTATCCCTTCTGTTTTCCCTGTCTTAATATTCCAGTAGTCTAATCTGGAAGTCTGGGTGTTACCCTCAGCCCCTCCTGCTCCCTTATGCCCTAAATCCAGTCTGTCCCTAAGTCCTATCAAGACTACCTTTTAGGCAGACTTAGAGCATGTCCATAACTCTCCGTCCCCAAGACCATGGCTCAGGTCCAGCTGCCACCATCCTCACCTGCTCGGCTGAAGTAGCCTCACATTTGGTCTTTTCCCCACTTGGGCCTGTCTGCAGTCCAGTCTGCATCTGCATCCGGAGGGACCTTGCTAAAACCCTCAGCTGTTCATACCACTCTCTGCTGAAACCATCAATGGATCCTCATTGACCTCAGGACAAAGCTCAGCCTCTTTACAAGGAAATCCCTCTCGGAAATGCTCCCTGCAAAGCCACCAGCCCCACCTCTCTGCCTCCCCCAGGTGGACAGTATGCGCAGTGGTTACAGGCTTACGGTAGACTCCAGTGCTTGAATACATGCTTCCAAATTGCACCTCTGTGGCTTGCCAACTGTGTGACCTAGGCCAGGCAACCTGGGGCTATTGTGAGGACTAAGTGAATGATCAGGGAAGAAGCTGCTGTAAGTTAGGCCAATGACAAGGCTAGAGGGCACAGTCTGCCCGTGAAACTGCTCTCACTCCTGGCACCAACGGAAAGTTCAGGAGGTGCCCAAAATGGCCCCCAGCTTCAGTGATTTGCTGGAAAGACTCTCTGAACTCAGTGAAAGCTCTTACACGGACATTTATGGTTTAGTGATGGGAAGGATAGATACAGGTTGGCCAAAGGAAGAGCTCTCAGGGGCAGTCACATGGGCCCACAGCTGGAAGGGCAGAGGCAGAACCTAGCCCCTTGAAGCAGTCACGAAGGCGACTGCAGCCGGCCCACCTCAGAGGGGCCATCGCCATCCGTTAGAGGAAGCCACCTGTGCCCTGAGGCCAGTCAGGGGCTGAGAGGGGTGAATGCAGGGGCTCAGATCCCCCCTCCTTGTCTACCCCCCACTCTGTTAGGCCCAGGGTAGGGGTGGGGAGAGGGGGTCTGAGGAAAGGAGAAGGAAGAGCAGAGGTTAATGGGGAGCAGCAGGAAGAGGGAAGGAGGGCCTCTGGAGGGAGCTGGGACACTGGCTGAGCTACAGGTTCTGAGGAACAGGGCACTCCCGGGTTGTGGGGTGAGAATTTGGCCTGTTGGGCATATGGGGCAGGCTCAAAAGCACTCTACCCAAAGCCTGCTGGGGAAGGACCCCATCAAAGACCAGGGGCCCCGGACTCAGGTTGTTTCTCTGCCTTGAGTCCTTGGGCAAACTCCTTCTCTCTCTGGGCTGCAGTCTTCTGGTCTGTTCAATGGAGGCGTGAGCCTCTTCTGCAGAGAGGCAGGAAGCAGGGGGCTAAGAAAAGTGGCGTGAGGTACTGGAGGTCAGGTCAAGACGCCCTGGTGGCCCCTGTCCATGTGTCTAGAATCTAGTTCCTCCTTCACCCCTCCCCCTCCCAGCTTCTCCTCTGCCCCCCACCTCAGGCTCTTCTCCTTTTCTATTTTCAGACATCCTGGAGTTCTGAGAGAAACCCAGGCCAGTGTCTTCCCAGGATCCTGAGCTGCTGAGAGAGGCATCTTCAGCCCAGTTAAACTGGCAGGGAGTCCTGGGCTTCGGAGAGAGCTGGGCCCTCACTTCTGGCTGGAGAAGGGCCGTTCCCCTGGCCTTGCTCTGGCCCAGTCCCTTGGGGGCACTGGTTTCTGCTGGAGCCCAGATAAACCTGGAGGCTGGTGGTGGGTGGATCCAGGGAGGAATGTAGTCCTCGCCCCACCCTGGCCATCAGGGTTCAGCCTGACCAAGACCAGGAGAGATTTGGGGGCTGTGCCTGGCTGGGCAGGGAGCCTGAGGCCCATCTGTCTGAACCGCCAGCTCCACCCCTTGGCAGCTGGCTCTGTTTCAGGATTCCAACCCTGGCTTCCTCCCCCCCTGCCAGGTGGGGTTCCCCTTAGCTCTCAGATTCATGCTTCACCACATACTGGGTCCTGACTCCAGGAGGTGAGGAGGGTCAGGGTGAGAGGTGAAACAGCCTCACCAAAGGGGCATCCCGGATGCTTCTTGTCTCCTTCCCTGACACCCAGAAATTCATTTTAATGGGGGGGGGGGGCACTGCTCTGTGATGGTGTGCAAGGCAGACCTCCCTGGATCATGGAGGTGACCTTTGGGGGTGGTTCTTCCACATCCCTCCCAGCCAGTCCTTCCTGCTGAGGGTCTCCACCTCAGGCGGCCCCCTTCTCTCTCCACTAAATCTGTTTCCCCATCTGTAAAGTGAGAAGATTGGCCTGAATTCCCTTCCAGCTCCATGTGTGTTCTGATATCCATGGGGGCAGCAGTTTTCGCTCCTGGGCTCAGGTGGCCTGGGTGGCTATTGCTCTCTTGGTCAGGAAGAGGTTTAGGGAATGAGGGATGGAGCCTTCTGTGTTCAGGAGTGATAACTCCCAGCCAGAACGTGGACCATGAAGCATATTGTGTCAGAAATAGAGATGAAGATGGAGAGGAACGCAGTCAGCAAGAGGGAGATAGCAACACCAAGACAGTGAAAGAGGAAGAGAGTGTCCCAGAGATGGAGAGACAGGGCTCCCCACAGATTGAGACAGAGACAACAGCAGAGACAGAGAGTCACAGATCAGACAGAGATAAAGGTAGAAATAGGGCAGAGCCATAACGGAGTAGAAAAATAGCCAGGAACAGTGTTCTGTTCCCTAAGGGTGGGCCTGGGTTAAGCCAGATCTTGCTTTTGTCTGCATGGTGATCCTTCTGCCCATTACATACCTTCTAGTACCCTCTTTGCCCCTAACCTAAATGTCCTGCAGACCTCGCCTCCCTGGGGTAGTGTGTACAGATATGAGATTCCACGTAGGCATGGCATCTCTGAGGCTTCATGGCCTTGGGGTTTCATTAAAGCGAAGGGGTAAAAGGTGGGGCCTCAGAGAGGAATGAAGGTTATTGCCTGCAGGGGGATGAGATTAAAGAGAGCAAGGAGATGGGAAACCCAAGGAAAAATGTCCTCCTTGCTTAAATATATATATATATATATATATATATATTTGTTGATAGTATTACAGATATTCCCAATCACCACCCTCAACCCCCCTCCCCTCTGCCCAAGGTCTTCACTATCTTATTGCCTGTGTCCATGGACTATGCATATAAGTTCTTTGGTTTATCTCTTATCCCCCCCGACCCCACGTCAAGGGATGTCAGTCCTCATCTTTCTTTAGATCAGGCATTAACTCCCAGGTCTCACTATTTAAGGAATAATAGGGAATCTGGTAGTGGGGGGAGGGTTGAGAGGCAGGTATTTAGTGTTGGAAGGAAGGAGGAGATATAAAAGGAGAGCTGAGCCAGGCAGGCATGGGGTTAGTTGAGTTAGGTTAAGTGTTGATTTGATTTGGGTGGAGTGGAATAGATCTGTGTTATTTCATGTTGGGGTGGGTTTGGTTGAATAGAATGGAGCCGGATTTGGGTGGAGCTGAATGAAGCTGGCTTGCCATGAATTTAGTAGAGTTAAGCCAAGTTGGGTTAGGTTGGGTTGAGTGGAGTGGAGTTTGATTGATTTGGGTGGATTGAGTGGAAAGAAGTCGAGCTGGGTTGATGTGAGTGAAATTTAGGGTAATTAGGGTGGATTGAGTTGAGTTGCATTAGGCTGGTTTGGCCTGTATAAGAAAAGTTTAAAGATTCCAAGTAGACAGGTGTAAGGAGTAGTCCAGATCCAGCATAATTTATATTATGCCTCCAGGAAAAAAAAAAAAAAGGTGGAGTGAGATGCCAATAGGGAGAGACCTGATGAGGAGAGATGTTCAAGCCTGACATCAAGGCAGCCCTGTGAGTCTGGGTTTGGGATATAAATGATCTAGTTCAGTGTTTCTCTATCTTCTTATACTACACATCTGTGGTGTGGAAGCTCACTCTAGCTGTGATCTGCATTTTGGCATGGGAGGAGGGGAATACCAGAATCTCATTACATGCATATATATGCTCACGTGTGCACTCCCAGTGCTCCTTCTTTCCCCATTCTCTGTCTCCATTCCACTTGTCTGGGAGTACATGTCTTAAGCATCCCATCTAGAGGTTGGCCAAGATGCATCACACATCTTTGTAGGATGGATGGAGTGGAATTGAAAGGAATCACAGAGCAGGGCAGTCACTCCTGTGTGCTGGGTGCTAGGTGCCCTAAGGAGACACCAATTCCTGTCCTGAGGGTGGCTTTGGGGAGGAGTACAGGTTTGGGGGCTCTGGGGTGACCACAGATATAATGTTCCTCTCCACAAAGAGTGGGAGACTCTGGGCAGACAGCTCACCAGTCTTCACTCACCACCCAGTTCTTTCTTGTGGTCCTGTGGTCCTGGCCACATGGCTGGGCCTCACCACAGCACTGGGCAGTCCCATGAGAGCCCAGGTTGGGCAGAATGGAGACTGGACAGCCCCTCCCTGTCCAGGCACTCTGAGATATAGGAACCCCTGCAGCTTCTCCTCTCACTCATTCATTCCTGGCTTAAGAATCTGCATTTGTAGGGGAAGGAAAACACAGAGAAGACAGAATTCTGGGGCTGCAGTTGAACAACCAGAAGACCTTAGCCAAGTGACCTCACCTCTTGAGTGAGTTTCTTGGAGTGTAAAGTGTGCATAACTCACTCTTACAAGGTAAGGGGGACAGTCAAGGAAGATAACTAATACGGAAGTTTTTGTAAACAGAAAACTGATTGTGTGTGTGTGTATGAAGTCATTCATTCATTGGCTCACTTATTTAACAAACAGTGCTCTTGAAATATCAGTCAGTGTCCTAAGCATTTCACAAGAATTAACCCATTTAATCCTCTTAACAACCCTCTAAAGATGTTACTAATACTGTTCCCATTTTCTAGCTAAGGAAATTGAGGCAGAGATGTTTAAGCAATTTGTTCAATACCATAAAGCCAGTAAATGGTAGTGCTAGGGTTTGTACCTAATCCTCTTTGATTTCAGTTCCTACCTTCCTTCCCTCTCGCCCTCCCCCCTCCTTCCCTCCTTCCATTCATTGCTCAAACACTTATTAAGCTTTCTGTGTGTCATGCCCTGGGTCTGCTGAAAGGGACCAGACTTGGTCAGCATGCTGTGGTGGGCCCTGTCTAGAGGCAGAGGTGGCTTCCTGCAGGGGTGGGGTTTGGAAACGCATGGGCAGTTCTTGGCTGTGGCCAGAACTGAGTGTACTCGTAGCCAGCTAAACTTCCTGCCCTGTGTGGGGCAACCCTACACGAAATGTCAATAGTGCCCCATGGAGAAATCTTTCAGGGAAACAGCACCGGTGCTGGAGTCCTCCCTGCTGGCCAAGCCAGCCCTGCCAGTCCAGACTGCAGGGCTTGGGCAAGTGGCTTCACTGTTCCGAGTCTCAGCTTCCATCCATCTCTGAAAAGCACGGCTGGAGAAAGTATGCCTGTCTAGTACCCAGCAGTATCTGGCATGCTTTGGTTGTTCAACAAGTCTGAACATCGTTTCCTGCTCAAGGCAATACCAGGCAGGAGTGCAGAGGAGAAGCAGCTAGGAGTCCAGCATCCCTCCAAACCCTCCTCCCTCCCTCTGGGGAGGTTCTGATGCCTGCTGGGCTCCAGATAGGCAGGAGAGCTCGCTCCCACTCCCACGCTCCCACCTGGTCCTTCTCTCCATCCAGGCTCCTGGCCAAAGGCAAGACAGCCCCCTTCCTACCAGCCCAGAGGCTGCAGGCGAAAGCCACCTCCCCTTGCTGAGCCTGGCTTCCTTGTCCGTCACAGGGAGACAATTGCTTCTGGCTGTCCCTCACCCCTTCCCTCTTCTTTTGATAATAGCACCCAGTTTTCTTTGGGGGGAACATCTCTCTCCACTTTCAGTTCACGTGGGCACACAATCTAGGACTGGCCAGTCAGAATCAGGCATTTGGCTCAGGGAGGCACATGAGCTGAGCCAGAGCAATCGGAAGTGTCCAGAAAAAGGGGCATTTTCCTTTCATTTGGGATTGGGACAGGAGGGCAGAGTCCTTGGGGAGCACCCCAGAGAGTGAAGCCAACTAGAGGGGGAACAAAAAGATGAAAGAGAGAGGGAGTGAAGGAGGAATATATATATATATTTAGGGAGAGAGAGAGAGAGAGAGAGAGAGAGAGAGAGAGAGAGAGAGAGAAAGAGAGAGAGAGAGAGAGAGAGAGGTGGGTGCAGCCATTCCTTTCTCTAAATTTTCAGCTTGGGAGCCAACATTTCCCCTTCTTTTGCCAAAATCACTTGTAATAGAAATAATACTGACTTATTCAGGGGCTAAAGACACCCACGTCAAAAGATTGTCATGAGAATCAAAAGAGATGATAACACAAGAGAATGTTTTTGTAAGATATTAGTGATGGTAAGATATTAATGAGGCGTTAACGCGGGAACTCACATTCCAGGGGAACGATGAGTCAGCCCAGCTCTATTTGAAAGGCTCAAGAAAATGGACTTTTAAAGCTCATGCCTGAGAACCGAAGAGTTCTCTAGAAGCTCGAATTATTGCCCATTACATGTGCAGTTCGCTGGGTGTGAATTTTCAAAGGATGAGATGTCTCCTGGCCCTGGGGCACGGCTGTGTCTGATGTGACTTATTCTGAGGTTGGTCATTTTACAGGAGGCCTTGCGACAGAGGAAAGCTACCTGGCCTGTTTGGACAAGTCCCTGCCTTGCTCTGAGTCTCCTAGTCTGTCACCAAGACAGGTGGGTTGGATCTTCTCCTGAGGAGCTCCTGGCTCTGACCCGCTGTGGTCCTGCACTTCTCAAGCCCCATCCTGGGACAAAGAAGGTCTGCCCACCTCTGGAGTCTGCAGCGCACACCTGCTCCTGGATTCTCCGGAGAAGCCACACATCAGAAACCACAGCCCACACAGGAGACTGCAGAGTCTGGCTCAGTCTCCATTTCCAACTGCCTGTGCCTTCCTGCCACATCCAAAAACTCGATTTCCCAAGCCCCTCTGCAGCCAAGCGAGGTCACATGACACAGTTCTGGTGAAGGGGATGGCAGAGGGACTCCTCTGAGGGTATGGAACAGAGGGATGGAGAGAGCACGGGCTCCTGATGCATTCCCGGGCAGCTGCAGTGGCCTGGGCTGCTCACCTCAGACTTGTCATTGGAGAAGAATCGCTCTACCCTTTAGTTTGTTTCCATGTCTGGGACTTCGTTATGTGTGGCGAGATGCATTCCTGGCACTGTAGGCTAGCACTTGCCTGCAACCATTCTCTCTTAAATTCTTTTTACATATCTAGTACTAGCACCCTCCCTCTCCCATTTAGGACCACATTGACAGAATTCGATTATGTAACTAGTAATAACAATAATTCCACCAATACTACTCATTTACTGAGTGCCTTCCACGTGCCAGGAATTGAGCTAAGTGATTTTATCCTAACACTGCTCCCAGGAAATAAACACTATTACTGTCCTCGTTTTTGGATGAGGGATGGAGGCTCAGGGGTGACATATGGCTGGCTCCAACTCATCCAGTTAGAATACTGAAGCCGGGCTCCAAATCCAGTTCTGCCAGAGTCTGAGCCTCTGCTCCCGATCTCCTCACACAGCTAAGCCTTATTCACAAGCAGGGAAACTGAGGTTCAAGAGGGTGAGCCACTTGCCCAAGGTCAGAATGAGCTCAGGGGGTCATGTTACTAGAAACCAGGGCTTCTGGGGCTCCATACAGGGCCCCTCCTGTGACCTCCTGCTGATCGGTGAATGATGAGTCTTGAAGGCCAGGCTAAGGTCTCTGGCAGTGGGAGCTCCTGATGTTTCTGAGAAGAGGTAGGAGGGAAACAGCTCCTCTTTCTTCAGCTGTGGAGGAGGAGAAGGGGATGTGGGGACTAACCTGTTACAGCTCCAGCAACCTCCCCAGCAACCACTGTCCCTTAGCAAGACAATGGCTCTTTCCCAGGCTCCTCTGGTTAATCCGTCACAGGCGGTTGGTCTCCCAGATCCCAGAGCTGATGACTGATGCTCTTCAGATTAGGCTGCGGGTGGGGGAGGGCTGGGGAGGAAGCCAATGGCGTGAGCATGCGGCCATCCTGTGTTGATCAGATGGCGCCAGCTGCCTAGCGGTGAGGTCTGTAGGACAGGGGACCCTGCAGTGGAAACTCCCCAGATGAGCTTGGGGACTCTCCACTCACCACTCTCCTGCTTGTTTATCTGCCTCTTGGCCAGCCTCCACCAGGACTTGGGTGTTTGTTTTAAACATTCAGGGTTTGGGATCCAGAGCCAGGGATGGAGGGTAACAGGGAGTTAAGCTTGTAGAGGCTGACATCAAACACACCAGGACTCAGATCCCATCTCTCTCCTATTAGCCTGTGGCCTTTAGCAAGTCAGCTTTCCTGTTTGCAATAACGAGGACAGGAAGGCCTGTAGTTACAGAGGCCATGATGCACCAAACCTCTTCACACAATGCCCACCACACAGCCATGGGTCTGACTCCTCCTCCACTTCCTCCTCATCACAGGCATCATCTAGGGAAATTTTTGAGCCCCACTTTCTTTTCTTTTCTTCTTCTTCTTCTTCTTCTTCTTCTTCTTCTTCTTCTTCTTCTTCTTCTTTTTCTTCTTCTTTTAAATAATGGGGATAATGGTACTGTCCTCTTGGAGCTGCTGCGAGGATTTCAGTGAGAGAGGGATGTAAAAATATTTTGTAACTCTCAGTTCCTAGCTTCTCAGCAGAGCTATGTTGTTTATTTGGACCCCAACTCCTCACACCCAGCTGACCAACCGCCCGAAAGGTGCATTTCTGTCTCCTCCAAAAGCTGGCTGGCTGTGCTGGGACTCAGGTACCTGGTACCTAGTATTCAGAACACAGGGATTAGTGGTGCCACCTTGGGCCAGTCCCTGCAGCTCTCTGGACCTCAGGTTCTTTCTCTGTAAATTGGAGGTGAAAATATTCTACAGGGTTGCTGAGTAATTTCATGTGATACTGCATATGAAATACACAGCATGCTATCTGGCACATAGTAGGTGCTCAAGAAATAGTAGCAATGACTATTCTTACCACCCATGCCCAACCCTAGGCTGGCACTGAGCAGGTGACGAGGAGAAGGAAGAGAATGTTGCACAAAACCTTCCTGCTCAGGTAGGGAAGGAGGGAGAGCAGCTGAAAAAATGAGCATTGAGCTCCTACTGGAGCCCGGGGGTGCTCCCATAGACCACCTTTTTCATCCTCGCAGGAACTCTTGCAAGAATGGCATTCACTCCATTTATAGATGGGGAAACTGAGACCCCCAAGGGGCAGCTGGTTGCCTAGGGTCACACTGAGAGCTGATCAGGAATGGGAGGGCTGGGAGCTGAAGATGTTGGGCTGATTCCAGGCAGTTTCTTGCCTGCCTGTGAACTGCCTCCAGAGGTGGGGCCGGGTGGGGCCAGTCCCTGAGTGATTCAGGTAAGAGTCAGCTCTGGATTTCCAAATAGTGGGTGGGACCCAGGAGCGGGGAGACTCTCCAGGGCCAGTAGATTCAGGCTCACCCGAGAGCGTCTGGTGGGGTTGCCAGGAGGGCATGGGAAATGGTGCAGATGGGGTGGGAGTTTACAGAGGGAGACACTTGACTCCATGTCACCAATGGGGTGGGTCTAGGGAAGAGGGAAGGGGGGGTATCCTTGTTATCCTTGCTGGGGGAGGGCCTCAAGGTCTAGAGAACTGTGAGTGCTGGGGGTGCTGGTCAGTGGACCCAGCTGGGGAAGACAGGGAAATTGAGGCAGGACACTGATACTGCTGGTGGTGGTCACAGCGGATGTCTGGGCTGGGGGTCACCTTGATGAGACTGGCCCTGGACCCTCACTCGCTCAGAGGAGGTCTGTTTTCCCATATACTCAATCTCCCATAGACACACCCACTCACTCCTCTACTCAACCAACACTTGCCACACGTCTCCTATGTGCCACAGCTTGTGCTTGGCCCTGGGGATACAACAGTGACCGAGATGCCTGTAGCTTCATGAGATAAAGAGGAGGAGATGTGATCCAGTGTGCCACCTGCTTGGAGCAGGGACAGCCCAGAAAAAGGAGGGGCCCTGGCAGAGGAGGTTTCCTGGGGACACGGGAGTGGAGTGGAAGTTCACCCTCCTGCAGCTTAGGAAAACTCCCCGGATGTTGAGGGTATAACCTTTGGAGTGGAGGGGCAAGGACAGGAGACCCTGTGCTGTGCCCTTCCCCAGGGTTGAGACAAGGGCTGGCCCAGACCTCTCCCCGGATCCAGCTGCCTGCCGGACCCTGCTACTGAGATGGACTGAACACAGGTCCACATGCGAACCCCACAAACCCCAGCTTGCTCCCCCTCCCTGGGCCCTTCCCTGGGGTTATCACCAGGACCAGGCCAGAGACCCAGGTGTCCACCTCCAGACCTCTCCTGCCCTGAAGCCCCAGGGCCCATCGGTCACCCAGCCCCGGTAATTCTCTGCCACCATTTCCCTCGACGTCCTCTCTCCCCCTCGACCCTCTGGGTCTGACCTGTCCCTGGAGGACGGCACTGGCCTCCTGCTTGTGCCTCTCTCTGGACTCCCCTTCACTGCCTCTTGGGCTGGTCACAGAGCCTGGCCACAGTGAGGGCTTGATCTGTTCTCAGACATTATCTGATTTAATCTTTCTTTTGTTCAAATGGGGAACCAGAGGCCTGGAGGCTTGTCCAGGGTCAAATCATGGAAGAGCTGAGGCTTGAGAACTGATATTCTCCTGATTTGAAGTCTAAGTCTTTCTCCCAGTGCCAGGGCCACACTCATGTTTGTGCGTGACTTGGCATTAAGGAGTCGGCAGGAGGTACAGGCATGGCAATTGCTGGGCCCAAGGGCCCGAAGGAAGGAAGGATCTGGGAGTGAAAGAGGAGGCCTCAGTCATGCTCTTCTCTCCTTTCCAGAAAGTTCCCTCTTTGGGTAGCTGGGCTCCAGAGTCCTCAACCTAAGAGGGAAGAAGGAACTAGCCAGCCCGCTTGCCTCTTTCCCCAGGCAGTTGCACTGCTTCCTCTGAAAGAGGCCCCCACAGGAAATAGCGGTGGTGTTGAGCAGTGGGGACCCAGAACACACAGATGAGAGGGCTGGATAATCCATCCCCTACACCCCCTTCATCCCCCCTCCCTCCCGTGTGGGTGGTTATCAGGGACTCTGGATCTGACGTTGGAGGGAAGCCTGCAGCCTGTCCCAGTACCCAGGGCCCTCCAGCTGGCCCGCTCCTTCTCCACTCTGCCCCGGCTTGCTCTTTCTCCCAGGGGCTGCAGGCTTGTGTCTCAGTGGAGCATGGGAGCAGCTCTGGTGGGGATGGAGACAGGGCTTCCCAGCAGCTCTCACTTCCCCACCTGTTACTGCTCACACCCCACAGCTAAGGATGCCTGGGAGCCAGCACAGGGCCTCTGAGCCCTCCTACCAGGCCTTCCCCATTGCAAGGCCCACAGCACGGCTGGATGTGCTGGGGAGACGCGGGGAGAAAACCTGACAGGAGACTCAGAGTGACCTCGGTGGTCCCTGACCCCTGCTACGACCAGTTTTTTCGGTGACCAGGAGAGGTGGGTGCTGGGATTCTGTAAAGTTGGCAGGCAGATGGGAAACTGGGCATTGGCCCTGGCCAGCCCTAGAATATGAGTTAGATCTTTGAAAACTATGTGCTTGGATAACACACACACACACACACACACACACTCCTGAGTGTGTGTGTGTGCGCATCATTCTATTGAATCTTACAACAACCCTCTGGGATGGTTCTTATTATCTCCTCTATATAGAGGAGACTGCTGAGGACCAGAGATTGAGAGTAAGTACCTGTCTAGGGTAACAGCCAGCAAACTCAGGTCTCCCAAACCTGGAGCCTGTGCCCTTCATTTCTGGTGGTGGAGGCACTGGCAGAGCATGTGGCCTCAGAGGGCAGAGCCCAGACTTTCTTGTGGGATCTGTGTGAGGAGGCCAGGCTGGACCCCTCCTTTCCAGCCCCCTTTCTCCTCTGGGCAGCAGGTGTTTGGGTCAGACCTGCAGCTTCTAGCCTCGGCTATTCAGCTCTGCTCCTCAGCCTTGCGTGATCTCCATGTCGCACATGGGCGCTAGGCCTCGGTTTCCTAGCTACCAAATGGACACAACTCTGACACCACCGGGCTCTGAAAAGCTCAAGGGCATCAGGTGAAAACTCGACTTGATGGCAATCACGGAATAATTAATAAAATGTCTTGGCTGGGGTCGGAGCAGAGGAAGTAAGTGGGTGGTGGCCGAGGTGACAGGCGTCTGGAGGGGTGGAGCCAAGGGAATGGGTAGGGAGGGGCGGGCCGGCGGCCAGAGCTCCCACGGAATTAAGACGCGCGAGGTTCCGGCAGTCTGTATCTCTCCCGCTGCACCATGAGTCGTGAGTCCCGCCTCGGTGCCCGGGAACCCTCTGTGCCTCCTGCTGGAGCCTTGAATGCCAGGCTCAGCCCTCCCCGTCTCTCTCCCTGCAGGATGGAGTCTTTCCTTCTGGTTCCCACTGCTCCTGCTGCTGCTGCCCGCGGGCCCCGCCTGGGGGGAGCCCACGCCTGGTAGGCATCCCCGCCCCCCAAGTCCCTGGTCCCTCTTCCTCCTCTCCGCTCCAGCTGGTCCAGCTTCCCCTTTCTGCTCGTGGCGCCTGGAGGAGGGAGGGAAGGGGGCTTAGTCTGTTGATGGGATGGGGCTCTCTGAAGACTTCCGGGGAGTATGGTCTGGGCAGGGTTTTTTTTTTTGGGGGGGGGCGCTATAGGGTTCGTTGGGGAGGGAGGGAAGGAGGAATCGCACCGGCTTGGGGAGGACTGGCTCTCCTCCAGCCCCTCACCTGTGTGTTCTGGGCCCCCAGCTGCCCATCAAAACGGCTGTTTCCTGCGGAGTGTGTGAGCTGCGTGCAGAAAGCAGCGCAACTGCCTGGGGAGAGGCAAGCCGGCTGGCTAGTTCCCTTTCTCCAGCCTCTAACTTGCTGGGGACCCATCTGGATTGCGAGCCCCGTGAGGACCTGGACACACCACTCCTTCTGGGAAGAGGGAGTTGGAAATACATTTACTGAGCTGGGTTCCTCCGGGAGGGATGGATCCTCTCGCATGAGGTCCCTCAGATAGGCGCCGCTACTCCCTCAAGCTCACAGCACTCCTGGGCTCGGGGTTTGACTTCTAGGCTCTTGGCAAGGTCTTTCCACAGGTCCTTACCTCAACCTTTCCCTCTTTTCATCAGCCCAAAGAAGATGAGGAAAGTCAGATCCCCTAAAACCCTACACCCCTTGCCATCACCATACATGCGCTAGGTTCCAGGTGAAGGAATGAAGCTCCTCCCTCACCTTCCCCTCCCCCACTCACTGCTTCTGGGCACGTGTGTGCGCACGTGTGTGTGTGTTCACACATGTGCAAGGTGTGGGCATAATTTTCTCCACTCCCCCAGTATGAGATCTGTCCCTCTCTGGGTCTCCACTTCCCATTTATAAAATGGGGGTAACAGAGGATGGGAGCTGGGCCTGAGCTTTCTGCTCTGATGCTCAGAGAGAGGAAAATTATTTATGTGGACTGGGAACCAGACCAGGTTTCCTGGAGGAGAGGGTTTGAGTGGGAGGCATTTGGGGAAGCCAGGCAGAGGATGGAGTGGGGTCCAGGAAAGAGTTTGGCTAGTTTGTGGGGAGAACAGGAGGAAGGGCCACGTGGCCAGCTCTTTATAGTTGGCAAAGCCAGGCAGTGGGTGCTCACAATGGCCCTAGAGATGTGACAGCCCCAGTCTAAGGAGGGGCTCTGAGGCCCAGGGCGGTGGCTCCTTTGTCTGAGACCCCGGAAGCAGAGATGGGTGACCAGGCTGCCCAGTGCCCAGTCTTTCGGCTCCTGGATCAGCCCAGGGCCCCTTCAGCCCCATGCAGCACCCTGGGGTAACCAGGCTGGTCTGCCTGGCTTTGCCTATTCATTGAGGCCCGGTGAGCCATGGTCGGTGCCGTTTTGTTTTTGCCTTTTCCACTTATCTTTATATCATTATATGTTTAAACAGATTTTTTGTTTTGTTTTGTTTTCATTCCACAAATATTCCTGAAGGTTAGCTTTCTGCTGGTCTTTGGCTGGAGCCTGAGACAGAACGGGGAGTAGCTCCCTGCCTGGTGGGGGAGGCAGAAATGCCAACAGACTGCATCCACCCACAAGGCCTGGGGAGGGAGCAGTCACCCCTCAAGTGTGAGGAACTGAGGGAGGCTTCTTGGAGGCCGAAATGGGTGACCTTGGAGGCCGAAATGGGTGACCTGGGCCTTGAGGAGGGGGCTATAGGGGGATACTGTGAGATTTTACTGTGAAACTGTGCGAGTCTCTCTGGTGGCTGTGCAGGAGCCGAGCCACACGTCTGACTCGGGGAGGCAGATGGCAGCAGAGTGGGCAGTGGAAGGCCTGGCTGCCACAGGCCTTTGTGCACCAGGCCTTGGGCATCCTCACTGGGGGAGCAGGTCGGATGGATGAGTTGGGGGTGAGACTGGAGGCGGGGAACCATCAAGGAGGCTGCTGCAAGGGTCAAGGAGAGAATGAATGACGCGCTGGGTGCAGGAGCAGAGGTTTGGGCTGTACTTCCAAGTCTCTGAGTGAATTGAGATCCTAGGTGCCTGGCCATCTGGCACGGAGATCCAAAGCCTGTGTTTGCCCACGGAGGGGCAGCAAAAGGCCCACAAGACGTGGGCTGCAGATGGACCTGGGGGCAGGTGTCACGGAGAATGCTGCTTCTGCCTCTTGTGTGGTAGCAGGTGGGGTCCAGCACAGAGGACTGGACACAGCGGGGAACACCAAACTGTTGTGCCAGGCTGTGCCAGGGGATCCTTAATGCTCAAGTTCATTGCCTCCAGCTCCTGCACTTGGCTTAGCGCTCTCTCCTTGGCTAAGAATAGGGCTTGGCCTTGGTGTCAGGCAGAGGGCCCTGAGGTCAGCTAACCCTGACAGATGGGGTGAAAACCCAGCCTGTTCCAAGGCCTCCCTGCTACTCACGCAGGCGCTGCTATCTGCAGCACCAGCCGGGTCTGTGGGCCGGGATGAGACTTCCTCTCCAGCTGCCCTCCTCCAGCTCTGGGAGCAGCTGTTGGGCCTGGTGTGGTGATGCCTGCCTCTGGCTGCCACCTTGTAGGGGCTGGAGCCCGGGTCTGGCTAGTAGGTACTTTTTTCCCCTCGTGGTTGCCAAGCCCCTGGAGTTTCTCTAAATATTATTCTTAGGGGATTTCGTTCCAGCCTCTTGCTGCCTGGCGCCTCTGCATCCTGGAGGACTTGGTGTTCCCTGCTGAGCTCAGAGCTCTGATTCCTGGGCTAGGGGACACTTCCATGCCTGAGTCCTCAGAAGGTTCTGAACCAGGCTCTCCTGGACAGCCCTTGTCTGAGGGAATGCGTGCTGAATGGGCCTGCTGACCAAGCCCACCCCTAGGATGGCTTGAAGACTCAGCGAGGGCAAGTTACAAGGCTGTCTGCTGCTGGGACCGGGCCAGAGAGAGGAGGGAATCACATCAATGGAGAGGGCTGTCTCCACCCAGACAAGAGAAGAAGGGGGGATGGAAAGGGAGGTCTCTTCAGAGCTGCTCTGTTACATCCCCTCCATGGGATACACAGAAAAAATAGGTCCAGAGGATGGAAGGGACTTCACTAAGGACACAGAGCCAGCAAAGAACATCTACAGTCTGGCACATCTTTTCCCAGCGCCTACTTGGTGCCTGGCCCTGTGATGAGTGTGGAAACCCAAGACTTGGTGCCTGCATCTCCCCAGTTCTCTTTCTTGGTGGTTTATTATACAAGGTGTGCTCCACTGAGCCCGGAACGGAGCTGGCGTGAAAGCATGTGGGATTTAAGTTAGACTGAAGGAAGGCCTTCTTTAGCTCTGGTTGCGGCAGGAAATGGTGAGCTCGCAGGGGTTCTGATTTCATTCATTTAGAATTTTCAGGTCCACCTCAAAGAAAGGGTGACCACCTACCTCCCCTGAGATCATTCCCAGCCTAGGGATCAAAGTGACCCTCCTTCCCCCTCCCTTTCCCAAATCCAGGCCTGGAAACCTGTAGGAGGAGGAAGGAGGGGAGAGAAAGGGGTTCGAGTCTTGGCTCTGTGACCTTGAGGCAGTGGGGCTTGGGCAAGCTCCTGCCTCCAGAGCCTGGCATTCCTCATCTGTGCCATGGAGCGGTCTCCCAGACCCCTCCCAGGGAGCGCTGGGCAGAGAAACCTGAGTGGTGACTACGCAAGGCTGGTAGAGGTCAGCTGGAGCCCTGGCTTCTGCAGCAGTGGCCAGGCTCACCCCTGGGAAAGCAGCTCCCACTTTCCTGTCTGCCCACCCTGAGCCCCAACAGCAGCTGCCGTCCTTGCTGGGGAGAACTTTTCCTACCCCGGGGCAGCTGGTGTTTGTGGAAAGTCTGCGGAGGAGGAGGAGGGAGGGAAAGTTGGACAGCCAGCCTTGGGGGGAGGAGCGCGGTTCTGCACTCGGGTTCCGCACGTGGCCTCTCCTGGCAGGAGAGGCATTTCTGCTCCTGCCAGGGCAGGACTCGGGCTATGCAGGAAGTTTTCAAGCTAGATTCTGAGCCAGCGGCCCAGGGCTGGGGAGATGAGAGGTCTCTTTGGCCGAACTTGAGGTGGCCTGTGTCTTAGCTTCATTTTATTAATTCCACAAACATTGGCTGAGCTCTGGCCAGCACATCTGGATCCCATGGGTGGCTGGATTTCTCCAGGACCTGGTTGCCTGGAGGAGAAAGTCGAGGGAGAGTGTGGGCTAATGGTGGAGAAAAGCAGGATGACTTGGAGCCTGGGCTGAGGGACAGCGGGAAGAATTCTGTGTGGATATTGAGGGGAGGCTGACTGCTGGGGGCAAGGTGTGGGCTCAGTTGGGAGGGTCAGGTAGACTTGGAGGGAATTTTCAGGGAGCAGCAACAGGCTAATAAAGGAAGAAGGGCTTTTGACTTTGGGACTAAGGGACAGGACCCCATAGAATGAGCTGGAAGGACCTCTTGAGATCCTGCTGTGGGAGGGATGGGGAGACTGGGCTGTGGGGTGGTGTGAGGGCCTGTGTGTCCAGGTTGGGAGCTGGGCAGTGGCGCTTCGGGGCAGGTGAATTCGGCAGGTGAGCAGTGCTCTGAGCGGAAGGGATCAATGAGGAGAGTTCCAGATCCCCAAACCTCCTTGGCATTTCTGGGCCCGTGGTTATGGGAGGGGGAGACTAGGTCCTGCCAGCTCCTTGCCCTGGGTCCTGCCGGCTGCCAGCCCGCCTGTGTCAGCCTGATAAGGCCTTTTGTTCAGCTCCTTTCCTCTCCATTGGCCCCTCCTTCCTCACCCCTGCAGGGGTCACAAAGATGCTATTGTGGGGGTTGTGGGGAGTTGCCAGGGTTTAAGCAAAATTATTTGCATGATTTTTATGATTTGCTTCTTGCTGAGTGTGTGTGATGAAAGGGGTTGGTAGGGGTGCTGGGGGCCCCTCTCTGAGGTGGGGGTGAGGAAGACCCTGCTGCCCAGGCCTCATGCTGTGAAGTGAGAAGGGGCCATGGCTTGCCCAGGGTTATGCCCTCTGATCATAGCACCCTGAGATTACTTCCCAGCCTTCCCTCTTGACCCTCTATAATCGGTTTCATAAAGAAGAGAAGTTCCCCATAACATTGGCTCTGGGCCCAGAGAAGGAAGTACTGCATGTTTGCAGAGCGGAGCCTGGCGTTTCCTGCGGGAGGCAGGGAAGGAGCCCCTACAGGAGCAGGACCCTGGGTCTGCGGGAGGCCCTCTCTACCTCTCCCTGAGCCTCAGTTTCCCTTGCTCAGCAGTGAATGAGCGCTGAGCGAGCTCTAAGGAGCTCTGACTTTGCTCTTGTAGAATCACGGAGGCAGTGAAGGTTGAGCCAGGGGGCTGTGCTCAAGGAGGGGCTTCCTGGTGGGGGTTTCTCCAGGAGGCGGGGGGCTGATGCCAGAGTGCTACCTACACTCTCAGTAGATTTTTCCAGCCTCCTGTCTCCTGTTCCCTTGGTTCCTGACCTATCTAAAGATCCTAGAGGGCAGACCCACCTCCTCTCTCTGCGCTGTGGCCACCCCCCAATCAGGAATGGGAGCTGAGACAGCCGAGACTCCCCTCAAACCCATACTCTCTTTAGGGTTCTGGGAAACCTCTTTCCTTGGACTTTATCGCTGAGTCTGTGAGGTGGGCTGGAAATAAAGGGATGGGCAGTTGGCCTGGTATGACTTGCTGGGTGACCCTCCTGGGTTTCCCTTTACCTGGCCTCAGTTTCCCCATCTGCAAGTGGACATTAGAATACCTGCTCTTCCTTCCCTCCTGCAAATTAGGGGGCTGATGGGTGATCTCATCTTCCTAGTGTCCAGGTGCCCAGAGGTTGGGGGCTGGTTTGAGACCCCCATCCTTGCCCCTTCCCTCAATGCTGCAAACCCTACCCTTAGGGCTGGGCACTGACTTGGCAGGAAGTGAATGTTCTAGAGGCCTGTGGCTTCAGGGTCTTATCAGTTGTTTCCTAGCCTTTGATGCTACAGCCTGGGGCCTGTACTCTTCCACTGCTCCCCCTCCCCCATTGGTGGCAGCAGAAAGGGAGGGGGGACTTCCGCTGGGGACCCTGATGGGGACACTCTGGAGATCAGAGCTGGGCCTAGAGCAGCAGGGCTATTTTTTTTGTTTTGTTTTGTTTTTCTCTCATAGCTGTGGGACAAAGAAGGTCCTTAGGAGAATATTGAAGTCCAGTGAATTAGGACAGAACTGTCACTTAGGTCCACGCTCTGTCCCCAATGACAGGTCACCCAAGGGTGGTCTCTGATCTCTGTTTCTCACCCACAGTGAACCCCTGTTGCTACTACCCATGCCAGCACCAGGGCATCTGTGTCCGCTTTGGCCTTGACCGCTACCAGTGTGACTGCACCCGCACGGGCTATTCTGGCCCCAACTGCACCATCCGTGAGCTGGGCCTCCAGCCCCAACTCCTATCTTGGGCCCCTCCTGCTTCCCAAGGCTCATCCTGAGACTCCACTTCCTTCCTTCACCTCTGGCCATAGCCCGTCTCTTTCCTTGCCTGGCTTTGATCTCTGTCTCTACCTGGCCTCAGTCTTCACTCTCTGGCGTGGGCTCTGTGGCCAGTCCTCATTGCCCAGCCCCACCCTCACTCCCTGGCCCTGGCCCTGTCCAGTCCTCACACCTGGTTATGGCTTTGTCATGTATCATCACTCCCATCCTTACCCCCACCTCTGATGTTCTGCCCTGTCCCATCCTGGCCCTGGCTCCCAGTTCCCAGTCCCCATCTCCCACATTGGCTACTTCTGGTCCCGCCTGGAGTGCAGGACTGAATGGCTCCCACTGCCCTCGCAGCTGATCTGTGGACCTGGCTCCGGAATTCACTGCGGCCCAGCCCCTCTTTCATCCACTTCCTGCTGACACACGGGCGCTGGATCTGGGAGATTGTCAATGCCACCTTCATCCGTGACATGCTCATGCGCGTGGTACTCACAGGTGGGTGGGGGACAAGTCCCCTAATCTGGAGGAGCAAGAAATCCTGCCAGAACTCTTGACATCTGATAAGGGCACTGGGTGGGGAAACTCTGAGATGCCAGATAAAACAAGTCCAACCTAAGAGAAAGCTGGGAAGGAGGGGGGGGGGTATGCCTGGGGGTGGGAACTCCCTTGTCACCATCATCTTTGCCCTTTACAGCACGTTCCAACCTTATTCCCAGCCCCCCCACTTACAACGTAGCATACGACTACATCAGCTGGGAGGCCTTCTTCAACTTGACCTATTACACTCGTGTTTTGCCCTCCGTGCCCCAAGACTGCCCCACACCCATGGGGACCAAAGGTAATGGAGGTGGGGCTAGGGGGCTGGGGATCACAGGAGATGCTTAGTTCTCCTCTCTTGGAAAAAGCAATTGTAAAGATAGCTGGACCAAGGCAAGGCATATGACATATTGAGAAGCAGGGCCCACGACAGGGAAGGGTGGTAGAGGGTCTTACCTGAGGTCACCAGAGAGTCAGTGGCAAAGTCAGACTAGTGCTTCCGTGTTTCCAGGTTGCCTCTTTGCCTGAACCTTGTCTATTGAATGGGTGGGATCCTGCTGGAATGGGAGTGACTTAAAGTTAAAATGAGGAGGGAAGTAATAATGTGCTTTTTAGTTGGTTCTTCACCAATGTAAATAGCTTTACATGCTCCATTAGTGCAGTTTACATATAAGGTCAGATAGTCTTTCCTTAGTTGCCCAACCCCCACTCAATCGCACAGGCAGGCGTCTTTCTTGACTATCCAAACAGCTGAGAGTTCACCCAGCTCAGAGCCATCATTTCAGCTTCAAAGGCAGAGAGGACCAGAGGCATTGGTCTACCACTGCCATCACTTCAGTTCCCACCACATGGTGTCGCTGTGGAGCCTTGATTCTGGGTTGAGTGCAGGCCCAGGGCTGTGTGCTTCCCTGGTTCAAACAGGTGAACATAAAGGTGTCCTTACTTGGGCCTCAAGAGCACTGTGCTGATGGTTTACACTCATGTGTAGCTACTCTCCCAAAGCACAACCATTCTGCCAGAATAGCTGGGTCTCGCAGAACTTCTGGAGCCTGCCAATACTTTGCTGGGACCTGTCCAAGTTCCCTTTTGGGGACTTCCCTTTGGGGTGCTATCTACCCTTTCCTGCCAGAGAAAACAAGTCAGCCATTTCCATTCAGAAGAACTAGTCTTCTGATCTTTAACTGTCAACCCTGGGCTTCACATGAGGTGACATGAAAGGATGCCTTTACCAAAACACAAATGTTTAATTATTCTTTTCTGCAAATGCAATGGGTACTGACTCATCTGACACTGACATGATTATGGAAGGTCTCTTAACACTTATTCTCACAATGACAGACACCTGCTTCAAGGTGACTGTTGTCTTTACCCTAGACATAGAAAGACTGGCATTGCTTAAAATAGGTTGGCAAACTCCCAGTCTGCAGGCCAAACCCGGCCCACTCTCCATTTTGTAAATAAAGCTTTACTGGAACACAGTCACACTCATTACAAAGTCACACAATAGTGAAGCTGAGCAGATGAGACAGAGACCGTATGTTGGCAAAGCCTCACGTATTGGCTATCTTGACTTTTACAGAAAATGTTCACGGACCCGTTATTTAAAAGATCTCATCTCACCAGTTCTCTGTCATGCTTACATTACTTCATGCACTTCTCCAACCCGCTGTATAAGAAAGGTTTCATTTGTCCTATTTTAGAGATGAGGAAGTTGAAGCTCAGGGGGATGACATGACTTATCTGTGTTCACACGGTTTGTGAAGGTTTCGGCCAGTTTCATACACAGGGCTGGGGAGTCCAAGTTCTTTTTTTCTTTCTCTTTTTTCTTTTGTTTCTTTTTTCTTTTTGGTTAAGTTTTTCAAAGTTGCAAACATACACAAAAGTTGAGAGGAAAGGAAAATGGTCTAGGCATCCACCTTCCAGTTTTAAGGCTTATGCACAATCTTATTTCATCTATCTTCTTTTGCCTTATTTTTTATGGAGTATTTGAAAGCAAATTCCAGATATCCTGCCACTTCACCCAGATATACTTCTAGGGTCTTTTGGTAGAGAAAGTGCAAGGGGCCATCTGGTGGGAGTGAGGTGGTCCTTGGGCCGCTCTGGGCTTCCTGCATGGACCAACTTGGTCTGGTGTCTGAGGCCCTGGAGGAGATGCAGGGAGGCGGATGCAGGGAGGCGCATGCAGGGAGGCGGTAGTGACTGCTCTTTTCCCTCCCCAACCAGGGAAGCAGCAGCTGCCAGATCCCCAGCTCCTGAGCCGTCGCTTCCTGCTCAGGAAGAAGTTCATACCTGACCCCCAAGGTGCCAACCTCATGTTTGCCTTCTTCGCACAACACTTCACCCACCAGTTCTTCAAAACTGCTGGCAAGATGGGTCCTGGCTTCACCAAGGCCTTGGGCCATGGGGTAAGTACCTAGGAGGGGCTCAGGGCTTCTCTGGGCCTAATTTGGCATGTGCTGTTGTCACTGGTGGGACAGGACCATCTGATGATCTGATTGGACCCTCTCTCTGTCCTCAGGTAGACCTTGGCCACATTTATGGGGACAGTTTGGACCGTCAGTATCAGCTGCGGCTCTTTAAGGATGGGAAACTCAAGTACCAGGTAGCTATGAACATGGGCATGGAGCTTTGGGAAGGGCCTTCCACCAAGGTCTTCCCTGGCAGAGGCTGTTGTGTTCTGAGAGGGCCAGCTTCAGGAGTTGGAGGTGTGAGAGAGGAAGAGAGACAATAGACCCTGGAGAAGGTGCCAGGCCCGAGATGCAGACAAGGAACAGAAATGTCCCCTCATGTTTCCTGGGTGATAGATTTTAGGGCTCAATAGGAGATGGGCGTTTTCAGTTTACCTTTGCTCACTTACTTTTCCCACCATATTAATTGGGCACTATGAGTGCCTGGCACAGGTTAGGGAGCAGTGACCACGATAATTTGGGGCCCTGCCTTCCAGGAGCTCAAAGCCAATCAGAGGCCACAGATATAACACTAGGATTCTTGTTCCATAAAGTCATTTTGTCTGGAAAGTTTTAGCACTGTCCAATAGAAATATGATGTGAACCACAGATGTCATTAAAACTTTTCTAGTGGCCACATTAAAAGAGGTAAAGAGAAACATAAAATTGATCTTGATAATACATTTCACCTAACCCATATATTTCCAGAATGTTATTTCAACATGTAATCAGAACCAAAGTTATTACAAAATATCTCACATTCTTTTTTTAATGCTAGATCTCAGAAATCTGATCTATATTTTATACTTACAGCACATCTTAATTTGGCTGGCAAATTTTCATTGGGGATATCTGATCTGTATTTAGATTTCATAAAATTCAGTGTTGACATTTACAGTAGGTTCATTTTCCCCAGTTGTTTTAAGTACATTTAAACCATCTCCCAATAGCTATAGTATCTGTTTCAAAATTTAAATAGAAATTAAGTAAAACAAACAATTCACATTCACATCAGCCACACTTCTAGTGCTCCACAGCTATGCATGAATGTCTAAACAAATGAAAACCCAAATAAAAGGTCCAGAGCTGAATCTTTAGGGCTAAAAACAGTCTTCGGCACATAGTAGGTCCTCTGAATGAAGAAACTGCCATATAACCCATTACACTGTGATAACTGACACCAGAGAGAAGTCTTCCCAGGGAATGACACATAAACTAAGAGTTGCATGAAGTTTGAGAGGAGTTCGGGAGGTTAAGAAGGGAGAGGGCCTTCCTGGGTAGCATGTGCCGAGGCGTAGGGGGTGGTGGTGGGAGGGAAGCAGCCTAGTGACTTGAAGGGAGTGGAATGAGGAAGGTGCTCCTGGACACCTGAATGATGGGGTTGGGGGTGGAGACGTCTGCGGGGCTGTGTTAAGGATTTCTGATGTTTTTCCAAGAGCAGAGAGAGAACTCTCGTATCACACCTTTAAGCCAAGGTGTGATACGAGATGTAGGTTTTTAAGGACTGCTCAGGCTACAATGCTGAGAATGGGCTGCGTGGGGGCAGGAGGAAGAGTAAGGAGCCATTGTGAGAGGAGTCAGGGTGGGTTAGAAGCTGGTGTTGGTAATGGGGACAGGGAGAAAGGGATCTGTTTTAAGAGAGATTTAGGCAGTGGAATCAACAAGTCTTGGTTAGGGATTGCGGGAAGGTACCCTGTGTGATACGCAGCTGTAAGCAGGAGTGGGAGGGAGTCAGATGTGGTAGGTGCAGGCGCCCTGCCCCGTCCCCAGGTTGCCAGGTGGCCCCATCCTGCAGATGCTGGACGGAGAGATGTACCCACCATCAGTGGAAGAGGCGCCTGTGTTGATGCACTACCCAAAGGGCATTCCGCCCAAGAGCCAGATGGCTGTGGGCCAGGAGGTGTTTGGACTGCTTCCCGGGCTCATGCTTTATGCCACGATCTGGCTGCGCGAACACAACCGTGTGTGTGACCTGCTGAAGGCTGAGCACCCCACCTGGGGAGATGAGCAGCTCTTCCAGACGGCCCGCCTCATCCTTATAGGTGAGGACCCCGAACCAGCCCCGTCCTGGAAGGTCATGCCCTCCGTTCTGAGAAGCAGGGGGTGGCGGGTTGGGGACACCTATGAGACTTGGGGCAGGCCCATTCCCCTTTGTGAGCCTCAGTTTCCAAATGTGGACAATGGGGATAATGATGATTCAAGTAAGGACTTGTTTAGATGAGGATTGAGAAAGCACTCAACACGTAGTAGGACTTCAAAAAAATGTCTGTGATGGTTGATATTAACTGGGTGACTCGCAGCCAATTTCATTACCCATCCCAAGTCTCAGTTTCCCAGTTACCGCACAGAATGATGTCCCTAGCATGTGTGGGGCAAACCCCAGCTCTCTGACCTTCAGAAATCCTGTTTCCTTGCCTGCGTGTGTATGCCTCCCTGGAGTTTGGTAGCTTCTAGATGACTCAGGGACAGGATATTTTTGTGTCTCCTAAGGGGATGAGTCTGCAGCCTAAAATGTCAGATGGTTTCCTGCCTGGGAGCTTGGCCTCTGACACCCCATCCAGTTCTTATTGACTCTGAGTTACCAGTAAGCCCCTTCCCCACCTCTGGGCACCCCTGGGGAGGGCTGATTCACTGGAGCCTGGAAGAGCTGGGCAACAGGAATAGATACAGACGAAAGAAGAAGAAGGGCTGGTTCTGAATTACAGCTTTGCAGAAACCTTGACCAGAGAGGGCAAGTCTGTGGCTGGAGGCTGCCCAGCATCTCACTGGTGATAAAGCTGTGACCACAGGCTGAAACCGGTTTGGCTCAGTGGTAGAGCGTTGGTCTGCGGACTGAAAGGTCCCGGGTTCGATTCCGGTCAAGGGCATGTACATTGGTTGCGGGCACATCCCCGGCGGGGGGTATGCAGGAGGCAGCTGGTCGATGTTTCTCTCTCATCGACATTTCTAGCTCTCTATCTCTCTCCCTTCCAGTCTGTTAAAAAAAAAAAAAAAAAAAAAAAAAAAAGCTGTGACCACAGTGCTTCATTTAACACTCCCCAACTGCCTATGCACCAGATATGATTACTTTTCTTATAAAAATTAAGATTCAGAGAGGTCAAGTGGATTCTCCAACAACACTCGGTAGAAGACTTGAGTCAGGTCTGGCTGCCACCAAGGTGTATGCTACTTCCACCACTGCACAGGGCAGCTCGTTCCTGAATGGGGAGAGGGTGCAAGACTTAGTGTGGTCTTTTGTGAATGTGCGAGTATGGGGAGGGCATTCTCCCCTCACACCTACACTTGAGTGGGCCTTTGTGTAATGACACTCACTGTGATGCCAGGCCCTGTGCCAAGCAGCTTAGATGCTTTTATTCCCTACTCCTTCCAACAACCCTATGACAATTGTACTGGTATTATTATAATACCCATTTCACAGACAAGGAAAGTCTGTGAAGACAAGGAAAGTTCAGGGAGATTAGGTAACTGGGCCCAAGCACAAGTGGCTAGAAGGAGGCCAGGATTTGGACCCAGGCCAGCTGATTGCAAATCCAGTGGATCCGGATCAATTTGCTAAAAGCCCATTTGTCTAATGGCTGATTGGGCAAAATACCTATTTCTTTTAATATCTAGGTGACCACTTTTCATTTTGGGATGTTCAATTTGTTTCTTCCCTGGCTCTGGTTTGTAGCTGGTTTCTGAGGGAGCAGAGGAAAATCTATGCATAAGAATTCTGATATATAGGAACATGTAAGAAATATATTTGGGACTAGATTCACTTTCTGTCTTCAGTGTCATCTCTTGCTGCAGCAGCTGCTTTTAGGGGGGTTTCTTCCAAACCACCTCTCCCCTCCTTACACTCCAAGAGCCTCCACTTCCAATCTTTTGTGGCCTCTCCAACCTCTTTTTATTTTTTTATTTTTATTGATTTCAGAGAGAAAGGGAGAGATAGAAACATCAATAATGAGAGAGAATCACTGGTTGGCTATCTCCGGCATGGCCCCTACTAGGGATCAAGCCTTTAACCTGGGCATGTGTCCTGACTGGGAATCGAACCCAGGACCCCTTGGTTCCCGGGACGATGCTCAATCCACTGAGCCACCACAGCTGGGCTTCAACTTCTTTTAATGGGCTGTGGGAGGGCTCACAGAACCGGTGCTCTAACACTTTCTTTGCATGTCCTGGGTAGCTGGGTCATAACCTCTCATTTGAATATAGGGGCTGCCCGAGACAGAAAGTTCCATTTTCACACCCCTCCCCAAAAGACAAGTGTCTGTAGCCAAATAAAGCAAACACAACAACAGCAACAAAGAAGCGCAAAGCAAGCCCTGTTTATGAACTGGCCTGCTGCTTCCCAAGCGGGGCTACATCCTGTGCTCTGCTGACTCTGTTCCCAGGGGAGACCATCAAGATCGTCATCGAGGAGTACGTGCAGCAGCTGAGCGGCTACTTCCTGAAGCTCAAGTTCGACCCAGAGCTGCTGTTCAGCTCCCAGTTCCAGTACCAGAATCGCATCGCCTTGGAGTTCAACCATCTCTACCACTGGCACCCGCTCATGCCCGACTCCTTCGTGGTGGGCTCCCAGGACTACAGCTACGAGCAGTTCCTGTTCAACACCTCCATGCTGGTGAACTATGGGGTGGAGGCCCTGGTGGACTCCTTCTCTCGCCAGAGCGCTGGCCGGGTAAGCTTTGGAAGAGCCTTGGTGAGGGTGGGTGGGCTCTCAGTTTTCTTTTCTGCAGAATGGGGACAGCATGCCTTCATTCATTCTCTTGTCCTTTTGTCCATTTGGCGATGCCAGGCATTGCCCCAGTGCTGGGGACACAGTGGTGACTAAGACCAGTGTGGTTCTTGGGTCCTTGTCCTTTTGGTGCTCATATTTTAGAAAGGAACAGTAGTCGTCTGACAGCTGACATCATTTGTGCACTATTGCATGTTAGACCCTGTACCAAATGCTTCTCTGATGTGAACTTTAAAAGAAGAGATGTTAGAAACCACAGTTCTCAAAACTTTCAAAGCCCACAGTGTGTTGGGACCTTAGAGAGGGGCTTTTGAGCCAGACTTGGGGACTGTGGACGAGGAAGTCTTATTTGAGCAGAGATTGGCTGCACAGGGATTGCCCAGGGAAGGGCAGGGATGATTGCATTCCAGATGGAGGGACAGCATGGCAAAGGCCTCGCGGTCAGAGGGCATGGCAATTTGAGGACCAGGAGGACAGTCAGTGTATGGCCTGCACCTACTAGGTCCTTATTACATTATAGGCCTCTGTTATGGGTTGAATGTCCTCACCACCAATTTACATGTTGAAAGTCCTACCCCCCCCCCAAATATCTCTGTCCTAACCCCCAGTGACTGTATTTGGAGATAGGGTCTTTAAAGGGGAAATTAAAGTTAAATTGGGGTCATTGGCTGGGCCCTGGTCTGACTGGTGTTCTGATAAGAAGAGATTAGAATATAGACATGCACAGAGGGAAGATATAGAGAGAAGATGGCCATCTATGAACCTCAGAATGGAACCAACCCTGCTGACACCTTGATCTTGGACTTGTAGCCTCCAGAATTGTGAGGGAATAAGTTTCTGTTGTTTAGCTGGATGGAATTGGAGAACATCATGCTGAGTGAAATAAGCCAATCAATGAAAGAGAAACACCACATGACCTCACTCATTTGTGGATAATAAAGATCATTATAAACTGATGAACCAAAAGATAGATACAGAGACAGTAAAGCAACAAGCAGATTGTCAAATTTCAGTGGGGAGGGGAGGAGGATCTGGGGGAGATAATAGATCAACTGAAGGACTTGTATACATGCATATAAGTACAACCAATGGACATGGAACTCTGGGGAGGGAGGGGATGTGTGGGAGGGAGGGAGGGGGGAAAATCAATAAAATATGTAAAAATAAATAAATAAATAAATAAATAAATAAATAAAAAAAAATAAAGATTAAAAAAAAAAGTTTCTGTTGTTTAGGCTACCCAGTTGGTGGAACTTTGTTGTGGCTTCTCTAGCAAATGAATACAGCCCTTTGCCCTGATTTCCTAACCAACCTCCTCCTCAATCTCCCTGTGCCCACGCTTGGAAGCTCCAAGGTCCTTCATAGCTCCCCTCATCTCCTGTTTGTCTCTAATCCTTTTTTTTTTTTTTTAAATGAATTTTATTGATTTTTCACAGAGAGGAAGAGAGAGGGATAGAGAGTTAGAAACACCAATGAGAGAGAATCATTGATCAGCTGCCTCTTGCACACCCCCTACTGGGGATGTGTCCGCAACCAAGGTACATGCCCTTGACCGGAATCAAACCCGGGACCTTTCAGTCCGCAGGCCGATGCTCTATCCACTGAGCCAAACCGGTCCCGGCTGTCTCTAATCCTCGTCCCCAAGCCCTATCATGATGTTGTGGCACCATATGGATTTAGGTTTCCTCTTGGCAATTTGACTGAAATTAGCATATGCTGCCATCAGTGGGCAGCTGCTGGCTGCTTTGTGGCCTCTCTTTGGAGACAATAGCTTTTGTGTGTGGCTGCATGGTTTCTGAAGAAACTTTAAGGCATGACCATGATAACACATGTGATAGCATGTGTTTTCTGGCACAAGGCAGAAGGGCAATGGAAGTGTGTTGACTCCCAGGATATTAAAGAGAGTGTGAGAAGTGATAAAACAGGGTTTCCCCTGATAATCACCATTCATGGCTACCATCTTGGGGTCAGCATGTGACCAACAGTGTGATAACTGCTTTGCATACTTTATCTGGCTTATTTCACAACCATATCAGGTGGATGCTCTTACCTTCCCCATTTTTGCATAGGAGGAAACTGAGACTTGGTTTCAGTAACCAAAGGTTCCTGTGTTAGTTTCCTGTAGCTGCAAAAGGACCACAAACTAGGTGGCTTTAAACAGCAGACATTTATTCTTTACTAGTTCAGGAGGCTAGAAGTCCAAAATCCAGGCGATGGCTGAGCCATGCTCTCTCTGAACATCCCAAGGGAGAATCTATTTCATGCCTTTCTCTCTGCTCCTGGCAGTTTCCAGTAATTCTTGGTATTCTTTGGTTTGTAGAAGCATCATTTCATCATGGCGTTCTCCCTGTGTCTCTGGTTTTTCTTTTTATCAGGACATCAGATGTTGGATTAGGGCTCACCCCACTAGAGTATGACTTCTAATTACATATATTTTCAAATAAGGTCACATTCATCAATACTGGGGTTTAGGATGTCAATATATCTTTTTTTGGGGGTGGGGTGGGGAGGGAGCACCACACAATTCAACCACAACAGCCCCACAGTTTGTAAATGGTCAAGCTGAGATCGCCACCAGTCTCTGCTAGCTTTGCTCCAACTTGTATGATTTCACCCAAATATGTGTTTCCTCATTCCCATTCAATTATACTTGTTCTATCCAAATGGAACCTTCCTTAATAGGATGTTGGGATTTCCCACCTAAATTGAAGTGGTTAGGGAATGGTGTGAGTTATAGTGGTCCTCCTGGCTCATTCCACAGTTCCAGATGGGGAATATGGGTAGCTTATCCCTATTGTAGACTCCCAGAGGGTTCCTGAGAAAGCATGGCAGTGGCAGACCTAGCATCAGGCTGCTGGCACAGTGAGGGCTAGGTTGAGCCATACTCTCTTTCCCAGCTCAGGAAGGACTCCTGACCTGAGGTTCTTTTCCAGGGCAATGTGGCCAGGCTCTCAGACCATGGCTATATCTCTCTCTTGGCAGATTGGTGGGGGTAGGAACATAGACCACCACATCCTGCACGTGGCCGTGGAAGTCATCAAGGAATCTCGAGAGCTGAGGCTGCAGCCTTTCAATGAGTACCGCAAGAGGTTTGGCATGAAGCCCTACACCTCTTTCCAGGAGTTCACAGGTGAGAAGCTGATTCCTGGAAACAGTCCATGCCCTCAGTGAACTTGCCCTGAAATGTGGGAAACATAGAGAAGCAGAGTGGGCCAATACATGTGGCCAGGACTGTGACTGGGATTACAGGGGTTTGGGATGGCAAATACCCTTCTAGAGGGGAGAAGGTAGCTTTTGAGCTGGGTTTGAAGGATAAAAGGAATATTCTGGGTAAAGAATAGAGGGAACAGCATTCTAGGTAAAGGAACAGAGAGTACAAAAGCACAGAGGTCATAAAAAACAAGTCTACTATGGAGAATAGTTGTAGTTGTGGCTGGACAAGGAGCTTATGTGGGAGTAGGAGAGAGGTAGTGATAGGAGGTTGGGTCAAATTGTATAAAATCTTGGATTTTGTGCTAAAGATTTTGGGCTTTGTTCTGTCTAGTTGATTTTAAATACCCATTTATGGACTAACTGCCTAAGGATCACTTATAAAATTGATTAAAAATACTGAACTCTAGATATCTATTCCAGAGATTCTGATTCAGGAGGCCTGGATGGTGCCCAAGACTGTGTGTGTGTGTGTGTGTGTGTGTGTGTGTGTGTGTGTGTGTGTATTGTTATTGCTGATCCCCAGCTGTTGAGCAGCCAAGTTTGGAAACCTTTGTCACAGACAATGGGAAGCCACTGAAGAGTTTTGACAAGAGTGTAACATGACCTACCTGTAGCTGTGTACTAGTGCCACATGGGAGGGTGGATTTGAGGAAACAGGTAGGAAAGTTCAATGTCTGTCTCCTGTGACAGTCCATAGAGGCAGAAATAGCTCTATTGCTCAATCTCTGTGTGAGGTTGGACTAGTTACATTACGTCTCTGAACTCCAGTAGAATGCAGGCTCTTAGACCTGGATAAGGCCTTACAACCTGCCTGTGAAGGAAACAAAATGGGTAGCTTCTCCCTATTGTAATGATCAGGTAATTAGGGCACAGAAAAGTGGGATGAGTTGCTCAAGGTCACGTGCTGTTTGGTGGTAGAACCTTGACTCTGTCAGTAGCAAATTCCTTCCCTAGACGCAGTCCTGGAGAAGGGCCAGTCAGCCGTTTGTCATTCTAGAACACTGAATTTCTGGTTAACCATCCAGAATGTTAGAACTGGTTCTCACTGACATGCCCGAAAACTGGGTTCCGGTTCGACAACCTAGAATGCCAGATTTTAGGGCATGTGCTCAATTACTCAAGCTGTTTTTCTGAACTCCCTTATTTTCCCCAGAGAAAGGTGGACCTAGAAGGTTTCATCCCCAGATTAATCTCAATGGGTGGTACAGTGATTCTGAATGCAGCTTCTTCCCCTTGTAGGAGAAAAGGAGATGGCAGCTGAATTGGAGGAGCTATATGGAGACATTGATGCCTTGGAGTTATACCCGGGACTGCTTCTTGAGAAGTGCCATCCAAATTCTATCTTTGGGGAAAGTATGATAGAAATTGGGGCTCCCTTTTCCCTCAAGGGCCTCTTGGGGAATGCCATCTGTTCTCCCGAGTACTGGAAGTCAAGCACATTTGGTGGTGAGATGGGCTTCAACATTGTTAAGACGGCCACACTGAAGAAGCTGGTTTGCCTTAACACCAAGACTTGTCCCTATGTTTCTTTCCACATACCCGACCCTCTTCAGGATAATGAGCCTGATGTGGAGCGGCCATCCACAGAGCTCTGAGGGCAGCAGCGTTCTGGAGGATAGGGCTTTTTGCTTGCCTTCCAGAGTGCTGAGGCCAAGGTGAATAATCTTAAACATTGGGTTTCTAGATTGGCATAGAGAATATCTGAGTTGAAATGTAGAATTCTGTGTCTTTCACCTGTTATGTGGAATTTTGTGGTCTTGTCATTCTAGAATACTGAATTCCTGGTTAACCATCCAGAATGTTAGAAGTGGTTCTCATTGGCATGCCTGAAAACTGTGTTCCTGGTTGACAACCTTGAATGCCAGATTTATGGTTGATATGGAATATAGGCATTCTAAAATTTGGAGTTCCTGATGAAATAATTCAGAAAGTTAGAGGGTTCTTATTTTGCATTCTAGACTTCTGATTGGTGATTCAAAATGTTGTTGATCTGGTTGCTGATCCAAAATACTGGTTGGTATGTCAGATCAATCTTGGTCTCCATGTCTAGAATGTTTATTTTCCTGTTCAGGGAGATATCCATAGAGCAGGAGAATAAAATGTCTAACAAGAATGCATTGCCTGAATCTGTGCCTGTATAGAGGGGGCAAAGAGGTAAGTTCTTTTTTGGAAACTCCAATTTAGACTCTGGTCTGAGGATATAGAAAGAACAGGTGAGCTTTTTCCAGGCCACTGGTCAGAAGCCACCAGAGCTCTGTATTCATCTGGGTCTTGACTCATGGCAGCTGTTCCTCATGAAGTGAATAAAATTCTTTTTCCAATTGCCTGTTATGCATCTCTTTTGATCCCATCCCCCCAAACAGAGGCAACACTGAAATGACTTTTCTCCTAGCCACTTGCCAGATGTGCTCAAAGTTGCAGCATGGGACTTTCCCCTGGGATTGCTGGGGCACATCACTGCCTGGAACTCCCACCATCCTATGCTTTATTTACCCCATGAGTTAGGCATCACCTCCTCCAGGCTGTTCTCCTAAAACACTCAATTCCCCAGCTCCCACCATCTGATGAAAACAGTCTCCTCCCTTACAGAGTGTACAAAAGAGATGAAGGACAGCTGAGGAGGAGAGTGCTTACAATTGTACACACTTAATCCTCAAGAAGGAGATGATATAATAAAAATCCTATCCATTTCAAAACTGAGGAAACTGGGACTCAGGGTGGTCACGTGACATGCCCCCACAGGGGCCAGAGCCAGGTTGAGACAGCCATCCAGCTTCTCCTTGCTTCCTGGTTTGACTCAGTTCCAAGCTTAATCTCACCCGTCTGGCTCAGGGTTAAAGGCAGAAGGTGGGGTGCAGCCTTCCAATTACTTGGTGCTATTTGTTTGACCACAAATATTTATTTTCTTAACTGCTTACTGCATGCCAGTTATTGTCACAGGCTACTGAGTGATGATGACAGACAAGGCTTCTGCTGGCATGGAGCTCACATGCCAAGGGGGTAGAGCAGATGAGAAATAAGTATGATTTCCCTTTGAACTCACTCTGCTCTGCCCTCCACTGCTTGGCCCCTGAGCACATATACCATTTTCAAAGCCACATAGACCCCCTTAGCCAGCAGAGAGAAGTCAGAAACATAAAGTAAAAGGTTGAGAAAGGTCCTTCATGCTCTGTACTTTGGGCTTTAGAGATCCTGGAGGAGAACAATGACCCAGAAATAATGGGAGGAATGGAATCCAAGCTGAGGGTCCCTGGGGCTGGGCCTCCTGCCTATGATCCAGGAAGCCTTTGTTTCTCTTTTGTTGGCTGGAACTACCTCCCTTCCCCTGGACCTGTTGAATGCAGAGAATGCAGTTCTTCCTTGCTCCCACAGTTGCTCTGCTCTGGAAGGATCCATAAGGTGCTGGAAAGTGGGCATGAAGTGCTTGTGTCTCATCTTACTTGCCCATATCTATTTCCCCTCTTCTGCTAATACCCCCACTTTGCCTGAGAACCCACCCCTCTTGTTCCTTTCAGTCTTGGTGACTCCCAAAGGGTGGGCCTATGAATCAGTCCTGGCCAATCGAATACTCTCTCCTGCTACAATGGCCTTCAGTCGAGGGAGTTGCAAGGGGATTAAGATGACAGACTCAGACTTGTCCCCTGTCAGAAAAGCCTGTCTATTTGTTCCTGTTCCCAAGATCACCAGAGAAGCCTGGATTCCTGACCTCAAGACTTCAGCTTTTCCTTCCATCCTCCAGGCTGCTCTTTGAATCCCTCTTTCACTGAGGTGGATCAGAGTTGGAGTCTGTTGCTTGCAACCAAACCTTAATGGCTGCCGACTTGGATAGTCATACCCGGGGTATAGGTGACATAGAACTACGATGGCTCTGGATGGAATTTTCATCAGCGGAGACACAATCAGACCAGTGTTTTAGAAAAATAGATGACACAGTAGATCAGGAAGCACTAGAGGCCATTAGAACAGTGAGGAGGCTGTGGCCGAGGTCCAGCTGAGAGGGCAGCAGCAGAGGCCAGGTGAAAGGCTGGGGAATGGGAGGATGGGATGGATTTCAGCAACAGTCTTTTCCTAAATGCAGCTGCCTAGATTGAATGGACTTCGTTTTGTATGGACAACTGTGTATGAATTTTTTGCAAGTGGAAACTTAGGTCAAATGCACCAAGAAGGCTTCTTCAGCGTGAAAGATTTTAATGTTTGTAACGTCAATGCCCATTCCTGGAATATAAATTTGTTGGTGTGATGATTAGCATTGCTTCATCTTGGCTGAGCTACAGTTATTTAATCAAAACTTAATCTAGTTGTGGCTATGAATGTTTTTTGCAGACATGCATGGTTAACATCTATAATCAGTTGACTTTAAGAAAAGGAGATTATCATTTATAACATGGACCAGCCTTATCTAATAAATTGAAAAACCCCAAAGAACAAAAAACTAAAGGCTTCAGAAAAGAAATTCTGCTTCAAAACTACAGCACCAACTCCTACCTGAGTGTTCAGCCTGCCGACATGCCCTATGGATTTCAGACTTGCCAACCCTGATGATCAAGTGAGCCAGTCCTAAAAATAAAGCCATATATGCATATGCATGTGCGCACGCGTGCGTGCGCGCGCGCGCGCACACACACACACACACACACACACACATCCTATTGGTTCTGTTTCTCTGGAGAAGGTTGGCTGACACAGTACGTCATGCCTCATTCAAAGCCTGCAGCACAAACAACAGAATATCCCCTGACCCATTTAAGCAATAAGGAAATTATTATAGGACTAGAGGCCCGATGCATGAAAATTCATGCAAGAATGGGCCTTCCTTACCCTGGCTGCTGGCACCACCTTCGCTCTGGCTGGAGCCACCTTTTTGCCTTCTCACACTGCCCAGAAGCCTGGAGTGGCTGGGGTGGCATGGAATGCCTGCATTGTCACCATGGCACAACGTAGGCATCCCGCCCCACCCTGCCCCTGGCCACTCAGCGTCTGCATATGCAAATTAACCCACTATCTTTGTTGGGATAATTTGCATAATCACTCCTGATTGGCTGGTAGGTGTCATGAAGATATGGTCAATTAGCATGTTACTCTTTTATTAGTGTAGATGTTGCGTAGCTCCTGGAAACACTGGCAGGACCAGAGGATTAGGCTCAGAGACTTTGTGCCTAGGAACAGCAGCTACTGCTCCAGGGAAGACACCTCTGCTGCTGCCACCACATGCAGGCATCTCAGATGGCACCTCTGCTGCCCAAACCCTGCTCTTGCTGTCCCTGAAAGCTGGCTGCTTCTATAGCCACCCTGGCTAGAAAATGGTTCTGGGTGATGCCTGCTTCCCCATTTTTATCTACTTGGAATTGAAGTCATTTATATTTTGCATTTGATTGGCATAGCCTAGCTCACATGCCTACACTCCAGCTCCAAGAGAGGTGGGGAAGTGAGTTTTCTGGCTTGCACTTTGGGGAAACTCTCTGCATGTGGGAAGGATGTTCATGGGGGCTGGAAAACATGGGTGGTCTAATTCAGCAGATCTGGGTTTTCAGTTCTGTTTTGCTTCTGTGGGCCTGTGCCCTAGAACCACAAAGAATACCACTACAGTGGTATCACAGTTAACCTAGCAACAGCTCAAAATAATTGTAAGCAAAGAAACTTGAGAAGTTAAATTGTGGAAGTACAGAATAGCAGTGATACCAGGACTGTAGTCCACTCTGTAGATGCACAGACCACTCTGCTAACAATGTTTGAGGAAAAACAGTGTCAAAATGTTAGGCATTCTTACAACCCACTTTTCTACTTACACATGCTTTTCTATAAAAATGGACTGTAAACTAAAATTTATATGAATGACAGTAAGGAATATTAAAACATCAAAGATGGCTTTATAGGGCACTATTAAGGGAATTACAGCAAAACATTCTCACTATCTTACCTGTTAATCATGTTTGATTTCCTCCTAGCCTAGGTCTGAATAATTTTTTTGTTCTCAATCTCTATACTTTTGCTGAAAGAACTTTTGAACCATATGTACAACTTTAGATGTGGTACTTTGAGTTTCAGGACTATGTGGCAGGACACTATACAGACTTCTGTGGCAGGGAAGCTCAGAAAAAAGACATTTCTATGAGGCCATAAACCTGTGAATGTCCTTGGAGAATAAAATACAACAATGTGCATGTATTTTTTACATAAGTATAAACTCAAGTAACCACCAAAAAAGGCATAGAACATTTCTAGCACTCCAGAAGGCTTTTATTCTATCTCTTCCGTGTCAAAAACCTCCAAAATATAATCATTATCCCAACTGCTATCATGGTTGATTAGTCTTGCCTGGTTTTGAATTTCATTTGAATAGAGACACAGTACATCCTATTATGTGTCTGACTTCTTTTGCTCAACATATTGCTGTGTGTATGAGTAGTTTGTCTTCATTGATGAGTAAATATTTTATGTACACCACATTTTATCTAGCCACATATTTATGTACACTATTATCTAGTCAATAGTCAATGGGCATCTGCAGTTTACCCCCCCCCATTGTTTAACTATCCTATATAATAAAAGGATAATATGCAAATAGACCAAATGGTGGGACAACCAGAACAACTGAACAACTGGTCACTATGACAATGTGCTGATCACCAGGGGGCATGTGCAGAACATGGAGAGTGTTGGCCATGGCAGAATGGTGGAGCAGGTGAGCAGGGGCGCCAGACCAAGGCAGGGTGCTGGTTGCTGTTATTGGGGTGAGCCTCTGGTGGTTACTAAAAATTCTTTGCTTCCATGTACCCTGGTCCTGCCCAGTGCTCGTATCTGCTGCTGGCACTGGAACTTCCACTAGCACTGGTGCTGGCCCTAATCACTCAGCACCGTCAGCAAGTAGGAGCAACTGCTGCTGGTCCTGATTGCCCCTGAGGGCATCTCCACCTCCCTCTGCTCCCAAGGGGCGATTGGGGCAGCAGCTGCCACTCGCACTAGCTGCTGGCACTGACCTCAATCGCTCTGCACTGTCAGCAGGTGCAAGTGGGGTCGGCTCCATTGCATGTGGGAGCAGCAGCACTAGGAGTGAGGCTGCTGGCAGACAGGGGACTGGGGCTGCAGTGGGAGGGGCTGCGTGGGTGCATGGAGGATGGGCCTACTACAGCCTCGTGGCCCACAGTTCCTTTCAAGGTGCACAAATTCTTGCACTGGGCCCCTAGTTATGAATAAATCAGCCTATTTGGCAGGTTTTAACCCTTATAACAAGGGCTCTATTTAAAGTGTCATCTTATATACACGTTTATTATGGGAAATGGTTCCTGTTCTCCATTCAGAATCCCCTGCTGTGTCTTCTCGTGCTCTCTGATCTGATGGAAAGAAAATGAGTTCAGCCGAAACCTATTTGGCTCAGGGTATAGAGTGTTGGTCTGCAGACTCAAGGATCCCAGGTTTGATTCCGGTCAAGAGTATGTACCTTGGTTGCGGGCACATCTCCAGTGGGAGGTGTGCAGGAGGCGGCTGATCAATGTTTCTGACTCTCTATCTCTCTCCCTTCCTCTCTGTAAAAAATCAATGAAATATATATATTAAAAAAAAGAAAAGAAAGAAAATGAGTTCACATATGTGACCTCACCATTAAATACGGGAAAGGAGAGATGTGTTTACTAAGGGCCTACTCTATGGGCTGTACTTTATCTGCCTATTTCATGAACTTGTACAAACAGCCCTATGAGTAGGTTTTTCTGCTTCACAACGGAGAAAGTGGAGGTGCTGAAAAATTAGGTGACTTGTCCAGAGTCTTACCGCTACACGAAGTGGTAAGAGAGAGCAGAGAAAGTCCAACATGTGGCCAACTTCCACCATGTGCCCCACACAAAGACCTCCAGAAGCCGAACGAATCCCAGCAGGGATGGGGGAATGGAGGGTGGAGGGTATGATGATGAGGTGGGCATTGCTGATGTCAATAAACTTCCAGATGAATCTATAAGGAACTTCAAGTGGAGACTTCTGCACTGTAATGTGCTGTCTTTTGGTCATTCTTTTCCTCTTTAGGTGTGTGACGCTTTCTTTCCTCTTCCATGACTCACTTTTTCCAGGCTTGCTGTTTTTCCTCAGATCTGCAGACCACGATGATGTTCAGTGAGAAGTGGATCCCTGAAGTTTGAAAAACTGTTCCCATTATCTCCCCATCTGCTTCTGACTTCCCTTCTCTGGCTCCCCTCTAGCCACATTAGTGAAGCTCCAACCCCAAGCTTCCCCATTGCCACCACAGGTACATCCGAGGGCCTGCTCTTGTCTTTGTTCTCAGTTCTTTTCTTAATGAGAGGGACTCAGGACAGAACCTAGTTTCCACCTCCCCCCACTTACCCTATAGGGTGGAGTAGGGGTCTGCCATACTTTTTAAATAAGTTGGAATTCTTCTTAGATTTTGTAGATGAGATGTCGGAAGCTCAGAAAGAAGAGATTTCTGTGAGGTCATAAAACTTGTAAATGTCAGAACCCACAGTCAAGTGCTGTGTCCAACCTGTGCTAAGCAATCTTTCCTATCCAGACCACGGCTTGGGTCATGGTGCCCCCTAAACTCATGTTCTTTACATTTTGAAGGTCAACAGTCACAAAAACTGCAGTTGGCACATATTCAAATGACTTATGCTCTAGGAATTTTCCTGGATCTAGGATGCTGGGGTGAGGGAAATAGTTTGATGGCAAAATCCCAGGTAGAGTGACCCAAGACACTGTTGGTTGCTGCCACAGATCTTGGGATGGCATGCAGGGCAGCAGAATAAGAAGAAATGGAGTGACTCCAAATGTAAGATTACCCATGTTTATCAGTAGTTTGTTCCTTTTTGTGCTCCAGGCTCAGGGGCTCATGCAGGGAAAGGCTCTGACAAGTGCCAGCTGCCCAGTTCTTGTCCAGTGGTCACTCAGGGGTTTCTCTTTAACAGCTCAGGTTCCTGGTTCCAAGGACCACATAGATTGACTTTCTTGTGGTTCAGAAATGAAAGAAGCAATCTCCTTGTCCACAAAAAGAAAGAGGCATTATTAGATGTACCAGAAAAGTTACAATATGGCTTGTAATCAGGGCAAATGATTTTCTGGCCAACATCCGGTTAAGAAAAATCTGTTTTTTAGATAGCTCATCCTACATCATACCAAACATATTAAAATGCACCCTCATGCTCCACTTCATATAATTTACATATATGTCAAGGTGGGTATTAGTAGACTAGTTAACACATTGTATTTTGTAGACATTTCACTAAACATTTATCATTTCAATTTTATCATTTTATTTTAGTATTTCAGACAATACATTATTTCTTCTAAGTCTCAAATAATTCCAAAAGCCTTTGAAAGGCTCAGTGACCATCAGGCAATGTGTCTGTGGGTTTATTGAATAATCTGGCTTTGTGGCATTTCTGGGTGACCATGCATCATCATTGTTGAGGAACCTTCTTCTCCTTGGTCTAAGTCTGACCATCCTTCTCATGCAGCCAGACAAGAGATCAGAGCTAAGTTCTCTGCTGGCTTGGAAAAATATGGATATAAGTTCCCCAATTAAGTGTCTCCAATGCAATTCTTTTCCATACCCTAATTTATAAATATAGCTGAACTGTATGTGTCATTTAGAGTGGCAGTTGTATCATATGCATTAGCTGGTCTGGAAAGTTCTAATTGCTGAGAAAGTAGGGCATCTCTACACTGAAGTGATGTTAAGCAGTGTGAAAGTTCGTCAAGTATAGGAGTACCTGTGGGCATAACCTTGCTAGAGGAAGAGCAGGGATAGAGAATCACCTGTAATTACTATTCTGACTTCTAACACCATAGATTAGCTTGTTCCTCCACCCTCTTCACTTATTTATGTATGGCCATTTAAAAAAATTGAAATATAATTTGATGTACAACATTATATTAGTTTCAGGTGTACAACATAATGATTCAATATTTGTATATATTGTCAAAATCTTATCCTCGAACTGCATGTGAATGGCATCATATAATTTGTGCATTTTGTTTCTGGTTTCCTCTGCTCAATGTAATGTCTTGTAAGATTACCCATGGTTTTGTGTTTATCAATAGTTTGTTCCTTTTTAATCTGGGTAGCTTTTTATTCTGTAAATATACAGACATTTGTTTATCCTTTTATTTGCTGATGGACATTTGGATTATTTCTAGTTTTGGCTATTATGAATACAACTATTATGAACATTTGCTACAAATCATTTCTGGATATATGTCTTCATTTCTCTTAGATAAATATTTGCAGTAGAATATCTGGATCATATGGTAAGTGTATACTTAACTTTACAAGAAACTGCTAAAGAGTTCTCTTAAGTGGTTATACCATATTGCACTCCCATCAGCAAGGTATGAGAATTTTGGTTGTCCTTGGTCTTCGACAACATTTGATTATTATAAGTTTAAATTTTTTTTTTTTAATTTTAGCCATTCTCCTGGTGGGAATTAAGTAGAATCACAATGCAGTTTTAACTTTCATTTTCCTCACGATGATTGATGTTAATCTCATATGTTAATGCATATCTCCTTTTATGATGGGTCCAAGTTTTTTGCCAAACAAATTAGGTTGTTTGTCTTGTTGTTATCATTATAAGTCATAGATATTGCAAATATTTTCTAATCATCGGTGGTTTGCTCTTTCATTTTATAAAATGTAATTTTAAAGAACATAATTTGAAATATCTTGATAAAATCCAATTTATCATTTCCCCTTTATGGTTAGTGTTTTGTTTAGTTTTCCTTATCCAGGATATTTTGCTTACTGCAAAGTGAAAGAAGATATTATCCCATGTTTTTCTAAACTTTATAGACTTTATTCTCAGGAAGAGTTTATGTCAGGTTGGTATTAAATTATCTTTAAATGTTTGATAGAACTTATCAATGAAGCCATCTAGACTTGGAGGTTTTGCTTGGGAAAGGTTTTAAATTATGAATTTAATTTTTAAAAGAGACATTAAATTATTTAGATTTTCCTTTTCATTTTGAGTTTGTCTTTATCACTTGTGACTTTCAAGGAATTTGTTCATAGGCTGTTGAATTTATCAGCATAAAGTTGTTCATACTATTCATTCATTATGCTTTTAATGTCTGGAGGACATGTACAGATATTCCTCTTTTATCATTTTTGATACTGACTTACTGGGTTTTTGCTTGAGTGTTAGCCCCTCTGCTTTATGCAATCTGTAGTGCATCCCCAGGAGAAAAGCTAATACAATAGGAATCCCACTCAGTGTGGTCCCTGCTTGTAAGGTAATTTATCTCCATTTTCTACCTGCTTTTGCTTACTGTTCAAAGCCTCCATGTTTCCTTCCTAAATTAATAATTTACAATTATTAATATAGGAGGGTCAGTCTGGGACAAGCTACTACTGGAATGCCACTACTGGAATCAGAATTCTATTATGTTGTTACATATTTCCTATGTGTCCTGCTGTTGCTTGCTCTTTCCTTGTCTTCTTTTGGAGCAGTTATTTTTTAGTGTTCAATTTTTGACCTTCTAATAGTTTGTTATTTACAGATTTTAAACTACTCTCTTGGTGCACATTATACATACATGCTTTACTTATTAATGTCCAGTTTATATTATATTAGGTTATTGTTTTTAAAACCATAACCTGGAAAATGCAAGAACCCCAGAACACTCCAATTCCATTTCCTCCCCCTTTTGCCTTGTGAGCTATAGTTTTAATGTATTTAATTCAACATGTATTTTAAATCTCACAAGACATCTTTGCTAGTAATTTAAATGGGCAATATTCATTTTGATTTACCCATCAGTACATGTCATTTCTTCCTGCATTTTGTGCTTCCACCTGGGATAATTTCCCTTTTCCTTTCATGTTTCCTGTTAGTGCAGAACTGCTCAGTATATGTGATTATGCTTTTCTCTTCACTGATTACTCACTCTGCTTGCAACACCCAGGGCTATTATGCAGCTGAGCCCTCATCGGTATCTCTAAGGAGGAGGGCCTCTCAATTTTTGGCCATTCTTATAGATTCTATTTTTGTCTTTCTATCCCCCTGAAAATGTTTCTATTATTTCTGTTTTTCTTTGCCCACCAGAGCATCACTACCAGTCTCTTTTGTGGCAAGAATTTCTCTCAAGAAGTTATTCTTACATGCCACCCAAATTACCCTGCTCATGCAATACTTGCCACAACAAGCTGATGTTAAAAGCCCAATGGAGAGAGTTGTTAATCTCACTGGGACTCAAGATAAGGAAAATGCTAAGAGAAATCTATAGAGGAGAAGTCAGGCTTTAAAGATGACTGCTAGGCATTAATTAAGTGGAGAAGAGGTAAAGATATTACAATCACATAGGAAAACACGGAGGTGTGGAGAAATGTTAAATGTGTGGGGAACACACATGGGTTGGGATTTGGGAGAGAGCATGGATGGTGAACCCTTAGCTGGCATGCTACAATCTCTCCCATTCCGCAATCCATGGCAAACATTGCTAATCCATCACAGAGCAACAATTCTCACTAGAATTGGTCTTTGAATCACTCCCAAATTAGCACTCTAGACAATTAAATAGCGGCAGCATAAGAGATGAAAACTTTTCATTATTCTGGGAATGGAAGAATGATGTCAGGATGAGCAATGAGGCTGGGGAGTCAGGCAGGACACAGACTGGGAAGATGCTTTTGATAATGGTGTCGGTGATTAAATCCCTCGAGGAAGCCAGAAGACTTTGAATGTGAAATACTTTAAGAAAAGTTTCAATGCTCGTGGAGCTGCCTCAGTGGGGCCTGGTCTATTCTCTGATCTTGTTAACAAGGCCCCAGGGAAACGCCATTTGAGAACTTTCTGGCTACACTGCTTTAGCACTAATGAGCCACTCAGGAAAGTTCTCTGTGGTTTAATTAAGTGACATCTCTAGTTAAAAGTTTGCCTTCTCCTAATTAGTGAGCGGTGATCAGGAATTAAGCATGGTCTCTGTGGATCAGTCTCTTAATTGGAACCATAGCCTTTGCCTGTCACAAATCCCAAGTACTGCAGAAACACATATCCTTTCTCAGACTAACACCCCTCCCCACACTTCACAATGAGAGGCTCAGGGTCATCATGGGTCTGGTCTGGAATTGAAGTACCAAGTTGGAGGGTGGGTCTTGAATGGTCATCTCTAGTGACTTCCTTTCTATTGAAGCCAGTGGATGAGTATAAGATGGGATTGGTGAAAGCTCTGAGGCAAAGTGTGTCTGGTGTGTTTAAGAAACACAAAACTGAATGAGCAGAAAGAGGCAGGACATGAGGCCAGAGGGCCAGTTCATGTGGAACCCTATAGTCCATTGCAGATTATGGCTTTAATGCTGAACCATCTTTATTAATATTTTCTTGTCAATACATTTATATCTTATTTTATAAAACCATTTCCCTATCTCAAAGTCTAAAATATAACTATCTTTGTTTTCTACAAAGTATTTTCTTTCTTTCTTTTTCTTTCCATTTTAAGTTTTTAATGAAAGTTGTATATAAGATTACTTTATTCCTGCATCTTCTCAATTGTTTCTTCCTTGTATTTTCCCTTCTCCTTTCCTACTTGGTGAGATTTGGCTTTACATTCAAGGATCTTTTTGCAGTCTTTGTTCAGCTTTAGTCTAGTGATAACCACCTTGCTGAGGGAATGCCCACATGAACAGTTGTACTATTAGCTTTCTCCTGTTGCACTCATTCAATGTAGTTGACATATTTCTTCTTGTAAACCTGGACTACTTTGCCAGTTTTCTGCCCTTTGTAATGTCCTCGAACAACCTGAACTTCATTATCCTTTCGGATGGGCATGGACCGAACACTGTACTTCTGTCTCAGCTCTTTGGAAAGAGGAGACGACATAATCTTCCTTCGAATATGGGAAGGTGCATTGAAATGCCTTTTACGGTTCTTGCTCCGGTCAGAAGTCACAAAGGGATTGAATTTCATTTTGACCACTGGTGCTCCTACGATGGCCATAAGAGGGAAGAGACCAGTATTTTATTTCTTAAAGTATAATTTATGTACAATAAGACTGGCCTATGTTTAATATCCATTCAATGACTTTTGACAAATGTATACTGTTATGCAACAATCACACTCAAGCTACAGACCATTCCATAACCCTGAAAATTTCTTTCCTGCCCCTTTGTAATCACTACCTTTTTCCAAAATAAGAAATAATTCTGATTTCCTGTTTCCTATTCCTGAATATCACATAAACAGAATCATATATTATTTTGTCTTTTTGTGTTATTTTGTTTGGCTTCTTTCACTTTGTATACTGCTTTTGAGAATCACCTAAGTTGTTGCACATATCAGTAGTTCATTCCTTTTAATTACTGAGTAATATTCCATGTATGGATATATCACAATTTGCTCATCCATTCATCAGTTGCTAGACCGCCTCCAGTTTTTTGGCTACTATAAATAAAGCTATCCCCATTGGGCCCTAGTTCTTCATGTAAACATATATTTTTATTTCTCTTGGATAAATACCTAGGAGTGAGATTGCTCTATGTATGGTTAAATGTTTTAAGAAACTGTCAAAGCATTTTAAACAACTGCCAAAATGGAAAGTGGTTATTCCATTTTGCAATTGGTAAGATTTCCAGACACTCCCCTCACTAGCACTTGGTATTTTAGTGGTGTGGAATGGTACCTCATTGTGGTTTTAATCTGAATTTCTCTAATGACTAGTGATGTTAAACATCTTTTCATATGCTTACTTGCCATCTGTATGACTTTTGTCTGTTCAGATCTTTTGCCCATTATTTAATTGGGCTGTTTGTCTTATTATTAATTTTGAGAGCTCTTTATCTTTTTGGATATTAGTCATTAGCAGATATGAATTTTTGCAACCATATTCTCCCAGTCTGTAGCTGTCTTGGATTTTCCAAATAGTATCTTTCAAATAGCAGAAGTTTTAAGTATTGATAAAGCTGAATTTATCATTTTTTCTATTATGGTTTGTGCTTTTTATTTCTTGTTAAAAAGAAATATTTGCCTAGTCCAAGATTACAAACACTTTCTCTATATTTTCTTCTAGAAGTTTCATAGTTTTAGCTCTTAAATGTAAGTCTATGATCCATTTTGAATTAATTTTTTAAAAATGAAGTGAGTTAAGGATTGAAGTCTTTCTTTTCTTTAAAATCATATTGATATTCAATTGTTCTAGCACCAATTGTTGAAAAAAAAAATCCCTATGTTCATAGCAGCACAATTTATAATAGCTAAGTTTTGGAAACAGCCTAAGTGCCCAACAGCAGATGAATAGAATAAAAACCTGTGGTACATCTACACAATGGAATACTACACTGCTATAAAAAGGAAGGAACTCCTATCATTTGCCACAGTATGGATGAACCTGGAGAGCATTATGCAAAGAGAAATAAGTCAGTCAGAGAAAGATAAATATCACATGATCTCACTCATTTGTGAAATATAATGAACAACATAATCTTATGAACAAAAACAGATCCAGAGATAGATAAGCATTGATCAGACCGTCAAACCTCAGAGGGAAGGTAGAGGAGGGTGGGGGTAAGGGGGAGAGATCAACCAAAGGACTTGTAAGTATGCATATAAGCCTAACCAATGGACACAGGCACTGGGGGGGGGGGGGCATGAGTGGGGCATTGCGGGGTAGGAGGGCAAAGAAGGGATAAGGACACATACATAATACCTTAATCAATAAAGAAAAAGAAGTTCGCTGATTTAAATGTTAATCTCATCCAAAAAAGACATTCACAGACACATCCAGAACAATTTTCAACCAAATATCTGGGCACTATGGCCCAGCCAAGCAGATACATGAAGTTAATTTCCACAGTCCCCCTCCTTGCAAATGTCTCTGTCTTCACCTTCAACTTCACTTTTACCAATATTCCAAACAAATAACATTAGATATAATTTTATATTTTATAATAAAAATATATCTTTATAAAAGAAACAATGTCTATGGTCAGAGAGCTGGGACCCTTTATGAAGAAGCAAAAATTAAAAATCACATTCTTACACTCCCCAGGGATAATCATTGTTTCTAAATTTTGATGGATTTCCTTCTCTGATTATTTATATTTAACTAAGTTTTTTTTCTGGAGAGTTTAAGAAAGCTTGAAATAAAGTACAAAATACAAGATAAAATAAACTGAAAATTATGTTGGACAAGAAATAAAAGAGAGAATAAACAGGATGGGGGCAGAGCACTGAGCCAGAAATGACTGTGAAAATGCAGACTATACTGGCCCTTGTTGTGGCTCCAAATCTGAGTTGGTCAGTCACTGAATTCACAGTGAACAACAACAACAAAAAAAACAAATGGGTGATTTAGGTGAAAAATTAATATGTGTGTCCTAAAAACAGACATATTGCCTGGGATTTCTTTTAACCAACTTTAATATAGGCTTTTGGCAATCTTTGGTGCATAAAAATTCACATAAACAACAATTTATAGACAAAAATACTGCTGCCTAGGTGCTCAGGTCTCCAGTGACCTGGGTTAATATAGGTGGGATTTCCAGGTTTGAGAAAGCATGGATGGGCTCTGCATGTCCTTTGGGCAATATCCCCTGAATAATGTTTTCCTTTAGTTAAACTTTATAAACACTATCAATAATTATTCTCTGTTTGGTGCTTCAACTACACCTGGTGTTTATTGTTAATTACACATAGATGAGTTTCATTTTGAGTTGGCAATCAACATATTGAGGGCAAGGTTTTGGGCCAGACAGATATTTCAAATCCCAACTCCATAATTACACTAACTGTGTGTTTGTAGCAAGCTATTGAATTTAACCATGTCTCAGAGTCCTCATATAAAATAAGAATAATATTAGCATCGATCTTGCAGGGTTCTGGTAGAAATTAAATGAAATAATAAACAAAATATTTAACTTATTAAGCATAAGTAAATACTTTTTAAGCAGATGGACTTAGCGAGACTTGTGCCTAGAAAAGAATGTCATTAGACATCGCTTCAAGATGAGCTGAGATAGCACTTTCCAAATATGCTCCAGGACCAAAGTAAAATCTTAACCTCAGATCACAGAGTCTGTAACTACCTCCCGGGTTCCAGTATGTTCCTCACAAGTGCTTCTCAAATGTTCACCTGTAGACCAGCAGTGTTCCATGATGAAAGCAGAGAAGAACTGCATATTTCATTGGCTACCATCCCTGTGCCTTCCTCTATCTTTATGTTTAAAGCATATTTCTTGTAAAAAGCATTTAATCCTTTACAAATAATCTGGCTGACAATCTCTTTTAAATTTCTGCTAAGGAGGCAGTTAGAATAATTACATTTAATATAATTACTGATAGTTTGAAGTTTAAAGCTACCATTCCACTTTGGTGTTTGTTTTCTATTTGTCCCATCTGATTTTTTGTCCTCTGTTCTTTCCAGCCTCTTTTTGGATAAGCTGATAATTTTTTAGTATTCTATTTTATTTCTTCTAGTGACTATTTAGCTATGCCTCTGTGATTATGGTTGCTCTAGAGACTATAATAGGCACTTTCACACACAGACACACATGTCATTTCAGAGACATTGAAACTGCTGAAAATTGAACAACTTGATCGCTGCTGTTTCTTAAAATATGTAAGGATATTTGGAACTCATATTTATTGAAAAAGAGAAATTTGGTCAAGAAAAATTAATGAAAAATATTAGTTTTCACTCTTCTTGGAAGGAATGAGTAGGAAAAGAGAGTGGGAGTGGGGAAAGAGGAATGGTGCAAAGACATTGGGCCATCCAGGCGGCCCTAATACGGTGGCCTTGACTGGTGGGTATATGTATACGATAGGAATATATATGTCCCAAAAATGAATATACATACTTCTAATAATTTAAAGGCACTTTTAAATGTATGTTTATTAAAATACATTTCCTTTTCAAAATTGAACTATCAGCTGTTAAAGTTTACTAGTATATATATTTTTGGGGACACCCTATATTGTATATTTATATAGTTATTATTATATATGATAAATGTAGGGTGGGGCAAAAATAGGTTTACAGTTGTTTGTATAAAATAATACAACAGTTAATATATAGTAATACAGGATAAATCTGTGTTTCCCATACTCACAACTATGAACCTACTTTTGCTTCACCCTGTACATAAGATCAGGTATAATAGTATGGTCTTGTCATCATATGATTTTCTGTGAAGACAGCTTAGGCATGCTAACCTCCAGTAGCTCAAGATACACACACCAAAAAACAGTAGAAATGAAGGCTTATAGGAGTCGTCCCAGGATTTCCCTAGGACCATGGTTGGCAAACTGCCGCTTGAGAGCCCCAATGCGGCTCTTTGGCCCCATGAGTGTAGCTATTCCACAAAATACCACAGCCTGGGCAAGTCTATTTTGAAGAAGTGGCATTAGAAAAAGTTTAAGTTTAAAAAATTTGGCTCTCAAAAGAAATTTCAATCATTGTACTGTTGATATTTGGCTCTGTTGACCAATGAGTTTGCCAACCACTGCTTTATGAGATGCTGCTATGATTTCCTCTTGCCCATCAGCTTCATCAGACCCTGTTTCATGCCTTTGTTTCTCAGGCTGTAGATAAATGGTTTAGCATGGAGGACAAAACTGTGTAGCTAACTGTTGCCACCTGGTCCTTGTCAGTGAAGCTGAACAAAGGTAGGAACTAAATGCATATAGTACTTCCATAAAAGAGTCACCATGGTGAGGTGGGAGTTCCATTTTGAAGAAAGCTTTATGCTTCTTAGCAGCTGAGGGGATCTTTATAACATCAATGAGAATCCTAGGTAAGAGATGATAATGCATAGAAAGAGGGTCACCAAGGTTATCAATCCTTCTATGTTAATTACAATTACATTGCCAAATGTGGAGGAGAAGGACAATTTTAGCAGACAACTGATATCATAGAGGAATCGGTAGGTAACACTGGAGTCCCAAAAGAGAAGACAATTTATTAGAACTAGTAAGAAGGAATGAAGGTAAGAGACGGAACAGGTAAAGGCCACCAGTAGGACACAACAGCAGTGGTTCATGGTGGTCATGTAGTGGAAGGGTCACAGATGGCCACCTAGTGGTAAATGGCCATGGCTGCCAGGAGGTTCATTCTGTGTGTGCAAAAGCCAAGAAAAATACATCTGGATCATACACTCAGCATAGGACCTTTACTTCGACAGACAGTTCATCAGCATCTTGGGAATGATGGTTGTGTAGCAAACGTCAATGAAGATAAGATGCTAAAGGAAAAATACATGGGTGTCTGGAGCTGATGGCCAGGATGATGAGCAAGTTCCCCACCACGATGATGGTGTACATGATGAAGAAAAGGGCAAATTGTAGCTTTTGGTCCTCCAGTCAGAGGAGAGTCCCAGGAGGATGAATATGGAGACACTGCTGGTTTGGTTGACTATCTCCATGATCCTGCATACACCAATGGATACAGAAAATCCCAGAATTTTCAATTCCACAAGTTTCAATTTATTGCTCTAGGATTCCTTTAAATGATACATGAGTCTATCTTCAATTCCATAATCCCCAAAAGGTTGAATAATAAAAAAGTTTAACCTGCATCAGATTGGAAATTCATCAGAGTGGATTTCCTTTCAAAAAAGAATACCAGCCGAAACCGGTTTGGCTCAGTGGTAGAGCGTCGGTCTGCGGACTGAAAGGTCCCAGGTTCGATTCCGGTCAAGGGCATGTACATTGGTTGTGGGCATATCCCTGGTAGGGGGTGTGCAAGAGGCAGCTGGTCGATGTTTCTCTCTCATCGACGTTTCTAGCTCTCTATCTCTCTCCCTTCCTCTCTGTAAAAAAAAAAAAAAAAGAATACCAGGTGGACCTCAGTGATGCATTTTTTTTCTAGTTCTCTATAAACACTTATTTAGATATTTCAGGTTGAGGTGCATCTCTCTACTACCCTTGTAATCAAACACTTACACAAAAAGAAACAGTTAAGTGGATCAGGTAAATAAGATGCCTGCTGACTTAGCACACGGTGTTTATGATCACCCTTTCAGCCACAATTTTCATTAACACCAGGCAAAAAACTATATTATAAATGAACATATTTCTAAAACACTCCCAGTAACTGGGGATTTATGCTCTCATGGTTATCCAATACCATTGTATTAAATAGTCACTGGGTACCTAATACTGAGAGTAAAAATATGAATGATTCTGTTCCTGATCTTGGCTTATAGATGCATCACTTCAATCTCTTCCTCTTTCTTCACATGACTGCCTTTCCTCTGTCTTCCTTCTGTGTCTGTCTTCATGTGGCATTCTCCTCTCCATGTATGTGTCCAAATTTCCCTTTTCTTTTAAGATTTACAGTTATTGGATTAGAAACCATTTAAATCCAGTATGGCCTCAGCTTAACTTGATTATTTGTATACAGACCCTATTGGCAAGTAAAGGGACATTCTAAGGTTCTGGTGAGTATGAATTTTAGGAAGACACTGCGTAAGCCAGCTCAAAGTCCCTCTTCATTTAGTACAGCGGTTCTCAACTTGTGGGTCTTGATCCACAAGTTGAGAACCGCTAGCAGGGTTTCCCAAGACCACTGGAAAACACAGATATTTACATTATGATTCATAACAATAGCAAAATTATAGTTATGAAGTAGCAATGAAAATAGTTTTATGGGTGGGGGTCACCACAACATGAGGAACTGTATTAAAGGGTCGCGGCATTAGAAAGGTTGAGAACCACAAATTTAGTACTTGTTGAGTCCCTACTCCTCTCCAACCTCCCCTCAGGCTTACTTGCCTCAGGGGCTTCACCCAGTTCCTCAAATGTGTCAGGCTCCTCCCTGCTCTGGCTTGTTGTTGGTCCTTGCCCTGTATGCTTTTCTACTCTATTGTCCTTTGGATCTCATTCAGCCCAGCCAATACTTTCCTGGATCAAGTCACCTTGTTTTATGCTGTCATAGAGCTTTTGCCTTCCTTCAGACCACAGTCTGTAATGAGTCATTTATTTATGTAATCAATATTGGTCTTGACATATTACGCAGCAATCCTGTTTCCTTTACCTCACCATTATATCCGCAGAGGTCAGTAGAGTCTCTGGCACATTGTGAGTGGCCAATAAATATTTGTGGAGAAAATGAACTCACACGCATTAAGCCTGGGGGAACCGCGAGATAAAAGTCAGAACTGGTTGGCAAGCGGAATGTGGTGACTCTTCAGTGAGTCCCCAAGTTGCCTGTATTATAGAACTCATGCCTGTGGTTCTGGATAGAGTGGATGACTAGCTTTTACTCTGGCCACATGTTTATCTGAACTACAGACACGGACCAGGCACTGCCCTTGATTTCTCATTTCTTCCCATTTCTCAACCTATGATGATATCCTGGAGATTTTACCCCTACAACCTCCCCAGCCTGCTGCTCTCTCTATCTCTGTCTTCATTAGCCTCATGAAGACCTTTATCATCTCCTCCTTCAAAACAACCTCCTTGCAGCCATTCCTGTCCCCTTTTAATGTGTTCTCTATACTATATAGACAGATCACTTATTCAAAAATGCAAGTTTGAAGAAGTCACTGTATTAGTTTGCTAGGTAACAAAGTACCACAAATTGAGGGACATAACAAAAATTTACCATCTCACAAGTCTGAAGGGTAGAAGTCCACAATTAAGCTATTGGTAGGGTTAGTTCTTTCTGAGGGCTGTGAGGAAAGAGTCTGATACATGCCTCCCTCCTTGGCCTGTAGACCACTTTGGTGGTCTGCTCCCAGCATCCCTTCACATCCTCTTCCAGTATTCATGTATGTTTCTGTGTCCAAATTTCCTTCTTTTATGTGAACACCAATCATTTCGGATTAGAATTCACCCTAATGACCTCATTTTAACTTGATTCCTGCCCCCGTGAAGATCCTATCTCCAAATGAGGTCACATTCTGAGATACTGGGAAAAAGGACTCCAATATATCTATTTTGGGGACACAATTAAACCCATAACAGTCACTTTCCTGCTGCATATGCCTCCCTTAACCTACAGACAAAAGGCCAGCTCCTTCCTGTGGCCCACTGAGCTTCCTCTGATGGCTTCTACTGGCCCAATGGCCTTATCTTGTCTGCCTCCCTCCCCTTTTGCTTTCCATGTTCTAGTTGTAAGACATCTCTTACTTCTTCTTGCCTTAGGGACTTAATATTGACTGAAATACCCATTCTTCTGTCAGCCCAGGTGACAAATCATTTAGGCTCAGAACAGCTCTCACATCCTTTCAGAAGTCTGACTGACATTCTTCCACCAATTCTGGATTAGGCAACTCTCTTGCACACGTAACATGGAACTGAATCTTAATACTTGACAATATTGTCTTCCCTATTAGGCTCTGAGCTGCCCAAGTATGAGGACTGTGTCTGGTTTTTGGTTACACCATCCGCCCTGGAACGGTGCCTGGAACAGAATAGTCCCTTGATAAATATTTGTAGGATGAAAGAATGCCTGGATGGTCACTTAGGATTCTAAGCAGATGTAAGGAAGAAACACAGTGGACCTTGAGCTGACGTCTAAAGAGCAACATTTCATTTAATTCACTGTGGGTAGAGCAGAGACCATCCTGGAATGGCAGGGCCCTTCCTTCATTCCCAGAAGGTGACTCTGGTTTCTTATTGCTCGAATTTGAAAATGACTCAGAGAAACTTTGAGCTGAAGATACTTTTAGACACCATGTAGTTTAACCCCTTCATTTTAAAGAAGAGTAACTTGAGGACCGGTGGAAGGAAGGACCTTAATTATCATGACATTTCATTATTTGAACTAAGACTGGAATCCAGGCCTCTTGGCTTCTCCCTAAAGAGGGAACATGTTTTGGCTGCTATAGAGGTGTCACTGCATGGAGACAAAGAGCATGGCCCACTTTCTCGGTATGGGTCCTGTCCTTACCAGGTAAGTGGTCTAGGGCAAGTTAGTTAACCCTCTGTGACAGTTTCTCCATCCATCAAGTGGGGACAATGGGAGTACCCATCTCATAGGGTTATCAGGAGGACTCAATGAATTAAAGTATGTAGAAGCACAATGCCTGGCAAGTGGTCACCTCCCAAAGTTAGCTATCTGTATTGTCAGACAGAGAAAAATATTTGAGTAAAGTAAGTAGCCAGTCATGGTAAAACCTTGGAATCTGCCCAGTCTGCACTTAGGTTAACCAAACATGAGAGAACCAGAGGCTGAGTCATAGTAATCACCCATTCCTTTTTGTACACACAGATAGCCCTCGATTTTGTTTGGTGAATTCTGACAATAACACATGGATATCCCTTTCCTGATTCATTGATATCTTATCAAAACACTCAAAATTAATTTTGACAATTAGTTTGATTCATGAACACTTTTGGAACTCACTGTTCTCAGATGGCAGGCCTGAGGAAGGTATACCAGGCAGGTGTGGACTGTGAAGGTGGAGTTATTTAGTCCCGGTTGCTTCCGACATCCAGATGTTTTCTCTCCACTGCAGTCTTTCCAGATGCAGAAGCCTTTTCCACACCATATCTGCAAATTTATTCAGAATCCACACTTCAGCTAAAGGCTCCAGCCTCCTTACATCCTCCCCTCCCCCACCTCAAACAAGGAAGGTAGCACTATGGACGACAGGGATAACAAGTCCCCAATACTTTCAAATTCCTTTCTAACTCCCTACTTCTGGCCCCCAGCCCCACACTGACTCATCATTTCAGAAGACAGAGTTATCCAGAGTCACTGAGCTCAGGACTTACATGTCCCAAGACCTCTCCAATCCTGTAATGGCTTAATCTCTGTTCACCAGGCCTCCTTGGATTTCCTTGCGCTCTGAGGGAAAAGGGTATTCTCTCTCCATGCTGTCCCCCCAGGGAACTCTGCTTTTTGCCTTCTCCAGGTTTAGAAAGCAAAGCATAGCAAAGGGAATGGAGAATGTGAGGTCCTTCCTACTTGGTGTTGAGAATATTCCCAGAGTCTCCTCTGAATGGTGGTCACATCTAATATGTGTGACTCAGCTTTCCTATTAGTAGGTGATTAAGGGTTGAGAAACAATGGTGAGTATTTTGGAAGAGGGGGTGTCAATAGAGGTGACTTGTTATTATTTTTTGATATAGGTGGGATAGGTTAACATGGGGAGACAACACTTTTTAGGGAACGAAAAGGTATGGTTTGGTGTGTGTCTATATGTGTGTGCCTTCATCCAGGGACAGTGATGAAGGCAAATTGGATTGTGCATTGTTGTATGAGATAGCATCAGGTTATCTGGGTTCAAGGGATGTTGATATCAGGGTTCCTTAGTGTAGGATTTTCAGTATGGAGTGAGAATAATGCTTTATATGGTTTATCCCTTGGGGAAGCTCTTAGAAATGTACCAAGCTCAAAAGTGGCCTAGCAGCTCCTCCTAGCTACTGGCTTCTGTTAGTGGAAGTGAAGTCATCTATTCTCCAGGGATCTTGGATCAAGAAGAAGAATGCAGGCCTTACTAATTCAATGCTGAGAAGGGTCCTCAGGAATTTCTGTACATATCAAAGGAGAGGGGGAATGCTCAGGAGAGAGACTAGACTTTCCATTAATCTAGATTTTAGATTCTTGAACCTTATCCTCTGGATTCTCCAGATTCACAAAGAAACAACTAGTCAAATGTTTTGCTGGGTGAGTTTTTTCACTTCACTTTCCTTTCCTTTCATGCTTGCTCTCTCCTTTCTTCTCTTATTTTTTCTGCTTTATTCTCTTCTAAAAATAATGGGGTTGTTTAGAAAGATAGATACAATGAACAACATCAAATAAAAAAAATAGTTGACAGACAAGAAGAAAAAAAAAAAAAAGAGAAGGTATTAGGAAGATGATAATGGTGTGAGGCAAGCACACAAAATTAGTTAGGAAGTTCTGATAACTTGATTAGCAGCTCATTTAACTCTGAGCTCCCTAATAGCCAAAGGGAAAAGGTGAGAAGATCTTTGATATAGTTTTCAGTATCCAAGAGATAAGAGTAAATCTCTCATTTAGGAGACACACTACCAAATCTGGCTCTGTGATTGGGGAAAAATATCTCTTGTGGGTTTTCATGAAGAGATTACTGTGCAATATAAAGAAAAGCCTTGTCCGCAAGATCCTTACAAGAAACAGAGCAAATTTTCCTAAAGGTCCTCGGTGGAAGGAGGTATCCTGCCAAGATCCAATTTAGTTCAAGTGACCCTAATAGAGTCCATAATAGATGCAGGTATTCAGCTCTGTTGGCCTGGCTCACCTCAATGTTAATCTTTACTTAGATCAAGAATTGCACCAGACCTGGGGTCCCTTTGTCTTTTATGTCCTGATGATCATGCAGCCCTCTCAAGGATGTATTTCTAGCTCCTATATTTCTGTATAGCTGACTTTTGTTAATTACTAGTTACCCAATAGGTAATCTTGACAAACAGGCACACACTCTGGTTCACTAAATAGAATGATCCTAATATATCTTAGGTCAGGTATATTCTTTGAATTACTGTTAAGAGATGTGGAACCAAGAGTCAAATTCTCAGGCTTTCCGGAGAATGAAGAAATGATTACAGTTCATCTGTTAATTCTTTTCATTCAATTTACCTCTGACAGTTGTCAATATTTCTTTGCCATATATTCCTAAGACATTTAAAAAAATAATTATTTTGGCAGTTACCCAATAGGAGAGGGAGTTGGGGGGATGGGTGAAAAAGGAGAAGGGATTACGAAGTATAAGTTGGCAAGTACAGAATAATCATGGGGATATATAGTTAAGAATCTTATATAATAAAAGAATAATATGCAAACTGACCATACCTCTACCACACCCAACAGCCACACCCATCAGCCAATCAGAGCAAGTATGCAAATTAACCCAAACCAAGACAGCTACAGCCACAGAGAGGTTTAGGTTTCCCAGGCAATGGAGGAAGCCAAAGTTTCCACCTGCCCTCGCCAGCTTAAGCCTTCACTCAAGGCTACAAAGTTTTGATTATAGAAAGTAAACAAATCCAGACAGAAATGGAGGCAGCCAAGGAGCAAGCAGAAGGCTTGGCTCTGCTCCAGGATACAAAGTTTTAATTGTAGAAGGTAAATAAATTCCAGATACCAGGGCCTCTGCTTGGGTCACCAGGGGCCATGGCTGGACAGTAAACCACCACAGGCCTCTCATCCAGGACGCCCCACGCCCTAAGGGAGCCCCCACCCTTCAGGGCAAACCAGCTGGCCCCCAGTCATGTTCTAGGCCTCTATCCTATCTAATAAAAGAGTAATATGCAGATTGACCAAGATCAAGATAGTTGCCCCCATGTGGTCAAAGATCCTGCCCCCATGTAAACATAAGATGGTCACCAGCAGGGGAGGGCAGTTGGGAGAGACCAGGCCTGCAAGAGAGGGCAATTGTGGGTGATCAAGCCAGCAGGGGAGGGCTGTTGGGAGGCACCAGGCCTGCAAGGGAGGACAGTTGGCGATGATCAACTCTGCAGGGAAGGGCAGTTAGGGGTGACCAGGCTGGCAGGGGAGCAGTTAGACATCAATCAGGCTGGCATGGGAATGGTTAAGGAATGATCAGGCTGGCAGGCAGAAGCGGTTAGGGGCAATCAGGAAGGCAGGCAGGCGAGCAGTTGGGAGCCAGCAGTCGTGGACTGTGAGAGGGATGCCCGACTGCCCGTTTAGGCCCGATCGGTGAGGGTGCAGGTTGGGCTGAGGAATTTCGTGCACCAGGTCTCTAGTATTATAATTATGTATGGTGTCAGGTGGGCATTAGATTTATTGGAGTGATCACATTATAAGTCACATAAATTACTGTTACATACATAAAACTAATATAATATTGTATGTCAACTGTAAGTGAAAAAATAAAAAAATAAAATTAGAAAAAGAAATAATGCAAAAAAGTCTTGATATAGTAATATATATAATATTTGATACACAAAAGTAGACATTTAAAGAATCTGCAACATTAAGACATCCATCATCCAATTAGTAGTTAGAATACTTCCCAATAATCACATTGAACCATGACTATATTCCCTCATATTTCTGATACATCTTTTTCAGTTTATTTCCCTCCCTCTTCTTTCCCACTATCATTTGCATTTTATAGGCTTTAAAAAAGGCATTCAGTTATATATATTACTTTTCTAAAGTTAAATTTACTTTTCTCTCTTGCCAGTAGGCCTCCTGAGTAGTACATCAATTGTAAGTTCTAGTTTGATTTCCCAAAATATCTTTTAAGTCTGGCAACCATTTTATACCCTTGTTCCATTTTCATAACTCAGTGTAAAAATTTCTTACTATTCCACATAGTTGTGGCAGATAGATTAAATAATGTGTAACATGTCCACATTAGTTATAACCTTGACAATTTCCTAACCTTTCCTGTAAAAATATCATTTTCTCAACAGCCACACATTTCCCACAACTGGTGTAATTATTAAAGGTCATTGCTCAGTAAACTCTAGGTTCTATCTGGTCTGGGAGCATACACTACTCCACCCACCAAGGAATAAGTTTTAGGTGGGTGGATTTAGATATTATTGTGGTACACTGCCTATTTGTATCCCATGAGGATGATTTATGGTTGATCCTTAATCTGTTCAGTCTCTACCAGTTGTATCACAGAAAGTAAAAATTCCTTTCTACTTTTTTGGCACTATGGCTCTAAGAGAATACCAGTAAATATCATGCTTAGCAGTAACATCTTGACATAGTTTAGGCTTGTCATAATGTTCCCTCAAATGAACTTTTTCTTATCTGATCCTAACTGGCCACCACTGTTTAAATACATTAGATCCTATTGCTATCAACCTGGCAATTTTTCCTTCTTGGGTGAGGGTGTGTGTTCTCTCTCAGACTCAACAACAATCAAGATGTTGAGTCAGTTTAGTAAATGCATGGTCTATTCAAATACAGCTTCATCCTATTTCTGGGTTAAATGCTGTTTTGCCAGTTTCCTGGAAGAGGACTCCCTCTAGTGGCCATTTAGAATATAATGGTAATTCTCTAGGAAAGAACTTTCTTCATTCAAACTCCCAACAACCCTTAGTCCCTTTTAATTCTCTAGGCCAAAGTTATGTGACCACAAGTATTGTTGCCATGCGTATTTATGACATGAGCTTAATTCAAGTAACCTACATGCACAAAAAAGTATTGTATTCTTCAAGAGATTGCCAGGTGAGCATATTCACTTGGTAGGTGCAGCTCTGTTCAAGTACTATCCCAAAGACTTCCCGTAACCATTTGCTGAGGGGGTGGGGGGGAAGAGGGGGAAGTTCTAAAGTGACAACCATGTTACTCTACCATGATGACCTGCCTAGATGCTATTAGATTAGGATATCATTTTAGTCACATTTTATTGTTATACTTATCATGCTGATTCTCTGTATCGCTAAGAGGATTCCATTCATTGAACCTTACTGGATATACTAAGACTGTCAGCTAACAACTGCTACATTATGTTTCTCTAAATCAGGACAACACCTTGATTAAGCAAGTCTTTGGGTATGAGGGAGCCCCCTTGCTGTTGTCTGCTCAGTATGTTGGAATCTAAAATTCGCTCTTTTGACTACACCAGATATGGGTTTGAATGGAAAACTACACCAACAGGCATTCAGGGAATCATAGTGATGTCCAAGAGGCAATATTGGCACAACCACGTTTGCCTGGCATTAATCTATATTGCGCATCAATGCAGAATACTCCCCAGAGTCTTTGCTCATCATGTCAAGGTCATCCACTTCTTTTAACAAATAATAATTCAAATACAGTGAGATGATTTAAATATTAAGTGTATGGCTTTATACTGATGATTTATTTATCTGTTTCCCATTGAACACTTGGGCTGTTTTAGTTTGGCTTATCCTATCTACTAAAAGAGTAACATGCAAATTAACCATCATTCCATTACAACCACAAGCCATGCCCACCAGCTAATCAGGAGAAGTATGCAAATTAACTCAACCAAGAGTGAGCAGAGTGAGCAGGGTGAGCTTGGGTTTCCCAGGCAATGGAGGAAGCCAAGCTTTCCACATACCCTGGTGGGCCCAGGCCTCCACTCAAGGCTACGAAGTTTCAATTACAGAAGATAAATAAATCCCAACAAAAATGGCGGCAGCCACAGAGCTAGAGAGAGCAGGAGGCTTGAATTGCCCCTGGTAATGGAAGAAGCCAAGCTTTCCACACACCCTGGCGGGCCCAGGCCTCCACTCAAGGCTACAAAGTTTCAATTATAAAAGATAAATAAATCCCAGATACCAGGGCCTCCATTTGGGTCACTGGGGGGAGGGGGGCGGCGTGGCTGGTCTGCAAACCACCATAGGCCCCTTGCTCAGACCACCCCACACCCCAAGGGAACCCCCACCCTGATCCAGGACACCCTTCAGGGCAATCCAGCCAGCCCCTACCTGTGTACCAGGCCTCTATCCTATAGAATAAAAGAATAATATGCAAATTGACTGTCAGTCCAACACACAAGATGGCTGCCCCCATGTGGTCAAAGATCCTGCCCCCATGTGGACACAGATTGCTGCCACAAGATGGCCAGCAGGGGAGCGCAGTTGGGAGGGACCAAGCCTGCAAGGGAGGGTAGTTGTGGGTGATCAAGCCTGCAGGGGAGGGCAATTAGGGGTGACCAGGTCAGCAGAGGAGGGTAGTTGGGGGCAACTGGGTCTGCAGGGAAGGGCACTTGGGGGGAATCAGGACTGCAGGGGAGAGCAGTTTGGGGGGACCAGGTTTGTAGGGGAGGGCAGTCAGGGGCAAACAGGCTGCAGGGAAGCAGTTAGGCATTAATCAGGCTGGCAAGGGAGTGGTTAGGGGTGATCAGGCTGGCAGGCAGAAGTGGATAGGGACAATCAGGAAGGCAGGCATGTAAGCAGTTGGGAACCAGCAGCCCTGAATTGTGAGAAGGATGTTTGACTTCCAGTTTAGGCCTGATCCTGCATGGACCTAAATGGGAAGTCAGACATCCCTTGAGGGGTCCCAGATTGGAGAGAATGCAGGCTGGGCCGAGGGACACCCCCCCACCCACCGTGCAGGAATTTCATGTACCTGGCCTCTAGTTGTGAATAAAGCTGCTACAATTTTTTGAAACACTTTAAAAAAATAAGTAAGGTAGTTGCACATTTCATTTTATTGGGAATTGCCAAAATGTTATCCAAAGTTATTCTACAATTTTACATTTCCACCACCAATATACAAGACTTTGAGTTATTCCAAAACCTACCAAAATTTTGTATTGCCTTAAACTGTAGCCATGTTATTGAGTGTTCAGTAGTATGACATTGTGGCTTTAATTTGCCTCTTTCTGATCAGTAATGATGTCAAGTCCCTGTTCACACTTGATCTTGACCATTTGAGTTTCTTCTTTTATAAAATGCCTGTTTATGTTTTTTGCCCACTTTAAAAAAATTGAGTTGTATGCTTTTGCTTATTGATTTGTATGAGCTCTATATGTATATTCTGAGTATATCTTTTAGCAGATATATGCACTGTGAATATTTTTATCTTTCCCCTTTCTTAAGGGGTCTTTTGATTAGCAAAAGTTTTAAATTTTTATAAAAGGCAATTGAATAACTTTTCTTTGGTGGTTAGTCTTTTTTTTTAATTGGCCTATCTATAGGGCAGGGAAAACTTCTAATTACTGAACATCTCTTTTTATTGTCCTATGAATGACTTTCCTACCCCCTAAAGCTCCAAGGTACCTTACCTCATCCTCAGCTCCAATTATTTTATATGCCTCATTTTCCCTTTCTATCACTGAACCTCTCAGGTATATAAGCTCTCTGACTCTCTCATGTATGTGGAGTTCCCATACATACCTATGTAATTTAATTTGGCTATTTTCTCTTGCTGATTTAATGTCTAGGAAGAACCTATTAATAGAAGAGTAAAGCTGCTCTCTCTACCACAGTAGTAAGAGCTCATCTTAAAAAAAAAAAATAACTTTGTGAATGTGGTTAGTCCTTTTTGTTTTGACTGAGAAATCTTCAGTCATCTATTTTCTTCAAAAAATTTTATATTTTTAGCCATCACGCTTAGGTCTCTGAGCCACTTTGAGTTAATTTTTGTGTATGGTGTGGAGAAAGGTCAAGGATTGCTTTTCATGTGTATGCTCAGTTGCTCCAGTATAATGTATTGAAAGGGCCTTCCTTTCCCCATTAAACTGCATTGACACTTTTGCCCCAAATCAAGTAATCATATAAACAAGGATTTATTTCTAGATGCTCTATTTTGTCACATTATTCTTATACAAATGCCACACTGCCTTAATTACTTCAACTTTGTAGTTAAGTCTTAAAATTTGCTAAGGTGTGTGCTCCAAATTTGTCATTTTTCTTTTTCAAGATCATGTTGGCTGTTCCAGGTCATTTTCATTTCCATTGAGATTTTAGAATTAGCTTGTCAGGTTCCAAAAACAAAGATCAGGCTCCTGTGCCCAAGCCTGGTATAAAGCCTGGACAGAATTAGAGTCAGCCCTCCCAACGCCTATGCAGCAGCAGCATGGCCACGTTTGGTGTGGTATTTCTATAGACTGTGGTTATGGCAGAGAGCACAGAGGAACACAGAGTGATCTCTTGTTTCTCACTGACAACATCTGTGAGAAATGTGCAGCAGGGCAACAGAGATGCCATTTTGGTAATTAGAATGCCAAATCACATCAAACTACCATTCAAGATAAGGATGTTTGTCAGATAAACAAGAACCTAAACAGTCTCTCTTCAGCTGGTATCTTACGAAAAACCATTGCATTGGTCATCTAATTTATTCATAGTTTTAAATTCCATGAGCTATGAATATTTATTTAAACAAATTCAGACATTACAAATCTGTATAGAGTGGAAATTCTCTCCTCTCTGCCCCGCTTCTGCACTTCAATTCTTTCTCTAGTGACTATATACACATATATATTATATATTTAAAACATATTAGATTCATATTTATATACTTTGTTCATATCTCAATGTATCTACTTAGTATCTTTTCAAGAAAATAATAGAGATTTTTTTGAACTTGCTGTATATCATTACATTCTATGGAATTAATCGTAATTATTTTTTCTAATCTTTATTGATATCATAGTAGGTTGTGGCCAATTTTTTACCTACTATAAACTAGGATTTTATATATACACTAGAGGCCCAGTGAATGAAATTTGTGCACTCAGGGGAGGGGAGGCCCTCAGCCCTATCTGTGTCCTTTCACAGTCCGGGAGCCTTCAGGGGCTGCAGGGAGTGGGCCTAAGCCATCAGCTGGACACTTCTGAGCTGCCTCGGAGGCGGGAGAGGTTCCCGCCACTGCAGATTCGCTCGCCAGCCATGAGCCCAGTTCACAGCTTCTGGCTGAGCAGCGCCCCCCTCTGGGAGCACAGTGACCACCATCATGCATTGAGCATCTGTCTCCCTGGTGGTCAGTGTGCTTCATAGTGACTGGTCCTTTGCTGTTTGGTTGATTTGTATATTAGCTTTTTATTATAAAAGATACATATATATTCAATATACATTTGTGATAATATTTCAATATGTTAGATTTCTAAGGGTGGGAGTTTCTGGAATAAAATATTAAATCACATGCTTTTAAACTTTAGTTTTAGGATAGATGGAGTGAAAATGGTTCTAATCTCCCCACTGTGAAATGGATAATGTTATCACTCTTGGTTCTTGTTATTCCTGGTCATTAGCATTTTTTAATTGTATGATAAAATATGAGAGGAAATTTAAAAGAAATAAAGCCATAGCAATATGATAAAGTAAGGACAGAAAAAAATGATGGTGAAAGATAAGTTTTTTGAAAAAGTACAATAAGGCATTATAAAAATCCTCAAAATGTTAAAATTATCTAAAATGTAACCTTTTACCTTCTCCTCTTCCCTCTCTCTATTCTTTCTCTCTTCAAGTATTTGCAAAGGCATTCAACATCTATACATTAAGTAATGATTTTCAGCAATATATTGAAATGTGAAGGGCTTTGGAGGATGACTTAATAAAAAAAGAAATTTGTTTAGGAAATATTTGGAGGAAAAGAATTATAACAGTATTTGGAAGATGAGAAAGTGAAGAATCTACTTTGTAGGGAAGTGGAGGAATAGTGAGGAAGGGTATCATATAAGCAGAGGCAGGGCCAATTGGTGGAGCTGTCATCAATGGATGTAAGTGCCCTCAATAGCCTTGTCTCACATGGTTTAAAGGTTCTAACCTTCAACAATATAACTGTTCATCAAGAGCCAGTAGAAGCCAGATCCAAATGGAGCAGATTCCAGTGGGTTTGTCAGGAGGGAGCTGCCTGGGCTATTCTCTTGCCCATCAGCTTCCTCAGGCCCTGTTTCAGGTCTTTGTTTCTCAGGCTGTAGATAAAAGGATTTAGCATGGAGGTCAAAACCGTGTAGACAATTGTTGCGATGTGGTCCTGGGCAGAGTAGGTGGAGAGGGGCTGTAAGTAGATATAAAAGATGCTTCCATAAAAGAGTGTTACCGCAGTGAGGTGAGAACCACAAGTGGAGAAGGCTTTGTATTTTCCAGCTGCTGAGGGGATTTTGAGCACTGTGATGAGGATTCGCATGTAAGAGAAAGTAATGAATAGAAAAGGGGTCACCAAAACAATAGGCCCCTCTGTCATTATCACAATTTCATTGATAAATGTGGAGGAGCAAGACAATTTCATCAGGGGACTAAGGTCACAGAGGAAGTGATGGATAACATTGGAGTCACAGAAGGTGAGATGATTCAGCAGAAGTGTGTGTAAAAGAGAGTGCATGTGTGTAAATGAGCAGGAAAAGGCCACCAGCAGAACACAGCGGTGATGGCTCATGGTGGTGACATAGTGGAAGGGGTCACAGATGGCCACATAGCGGTCAAAGGCCATGACTGCTAGGAGGAAGCTGTCGGTGTTGCCCAAAGCATAAATAAAATACATCTGAGTTAGACACCCAGCATAAGAGATTGTCTTTTCTAATAGAAAGCTAACTAGCATCCTGGGGACAATGGTTGTTGCGAAGCAAATATCAGTGAAAGACAGGAAAGTCAAAAAGAAATACATGGGGGTCTGGAGTTGGGGATCAGAGCGGATGGCCAAAATAATGAGTAAGTTCCCTGTTAGAGTGATCAGGTATATGATGAGGAACAGAATAAAGAGTGGCTTCTGGTCTTCGGGCCGGGAGGACAGTCCCAGGAGAATGAACTCGGAGACACTGCTGGTTTGGTTGACTCTTTCCATTGACTTGGGTTTAGTTTTATATAGAAGTTTTGTTATTTAACATGCTCTGATTCCATAACCCAAATCTTGAGGACCCAGAAAAGTCTTTGCTTCCTCTATTTAATCACAATTAGCTGCTGTGCAGGAACAGCTTGTCAACCTCATAGTTCTTGATGTGGTCCTCCCTTTCCAAGTCCATGAGCATCACAAAGTCTTGATACAGAAAGCTGGAGGGAAAGAATGAGAGTTTTCCTTTAAAAATCATCAGAGATGGAACTCTCTGATTCAAGTTCATTAATTCCTATTCTTTCCTTGTGGGGACATAGCAGTAAAAACAAATCCTTGCTTTGGTGTAGTTTATGTTCTAGTTGGAAAGATAGATGATCAACAAACAAAATACAGGATATAACATAAAGTAGGGATAAAATCTGTGAAAAAATAAAGCAGTATTTGAAGGAATGGAGATGGATGGGGAGTATTGATGCAGATGTTTTAGATAGAAAAGTCACAGGACACTCAGTCCCTATCAAAGAAAATTTAAGTGTGTCTTGGAAAAAAAAACAAGGGTTTGCCAAAATAACCTACTGGGCAAATTTAAGGGGGAATTTTGGGCCCAGTTCAATAAAATGTTGATTTTTTACTTCTCTGGGTACAGAGTGAGAGGTTCAGATTCTGTAACTCATAGCAATCTATCATCATCAGTCTGTGTATGTCTCCTTTTTTTTGTCAATTGTTTTCCTTTCTTTAACCTCCTGTCCTAAATCACATTTATACAGAATGGGCATCAATTGTTGAGTATTCCAGTCAGGTTTTAAAGTTCATCTTTCATATATGTATCTAAAAATATCTACGAAAAACATGTTAATTTTTAAGCTACAGTATATTTTTTCATAGCTACCTAGATAGACATCAAAATGGTCTCTGTTTCTTGATACTACAAAAACTCTGCAATGGGAGATTGGTATCAGTGAAGTGTTTTAAATCAATTTTTAGAGTTAGCGTATTCATCCATACCTTGTGAATAGCCATATTACATAGGGAATTTCCAATATTTTGAGACATTATTTATATATTCTCGGTTACCATAAAAATTTCTACAGTGAACAAATTCTATCACTAAAGTGTTTAAAATAATTGATTTAGGATAGCATATTCTTTTACACATTTTGAATGGGGCACATTACACTGAAATTTTCATGCATTTAAAAACACCTCATATAGTATATCATAATTGATATATTAATATATTAATTCATTTAAAATTGATATATTAATATATTAACTCATTTAACAGTTAAAGGCTGTAATTTTATTAACAATGTAGTGATAGCTAATAATACTAATTAAATATTTGAAAGTTGCTGAGAGACTACAACAAAGCAAAAAAAAAAAGCTTTAGTAGTTGCAAGATACTAAACATCTTTAGACTCAGTTTCTTACTGTATGATACTGGACACAGATATCCACATTCTCATGAGAACCTACTAAGATAATGCATTTAAAGCACTTAGAGAGAGAGAGAAGCATATTGGAAACACTCAGGAGAAGCTGTTGATTCTCATCAGTCCCAGCATCACCTTCCCTCTCAGGATTCCTGATGTTCTCAAAATCAATGAAATTGCACGCTTAAAATATCATACCCTTCACTGCCAAATCATCAGACTAATTTCATGATTTTTTGTAAGATTTTACATAAGGAATATTTGTTTATGCATTGAATGATTTGAGTGAATCTATAATAAAATTAATAATAATGACCAGTATTTATTGAAAATTTATTACATGCAAACAAGCTTATGCTAAGCATCTCATTAAATCCATGATGAGGGATTATGAGGCATGTGTTGTTATCAGATGAGGCTACAGAGGTTACAGAGGTGAAGTGCTCTGCTCAAGATCACTAAGGAAGTGAGCAGCAATCAAACTTGAACCCCAAGTTGACTCACTCTAAAGCTCATGCTTGTAAACCTGCTGATCCACCTCCTTGTGTTTTGGTGTCTATGTTGTTTTCACTGTGGTCATTTCTCCATGAACTACTCTTCCATCCCCCTTAACTGACAATCTTTCAACTCCCATGTTCAGAATCTGTGCCTGTAGTTGTAGGGGAAGTGACCTATGTTTCTGTGTTGTACAGATGGTGGAATTTGAAAATTTGAATATCCATGATTAACTGGCCAAAACTGGGTGGAAAAAATTGGCCAGGCATGGGGTGTGTCTAGTGTATGGAGTTATGGTCTTACACTGGACAGTGCCCTGGATTTACTACAAAAAAATGGGGGAGGGAGGTCACCTATCTACTAGCTGATGCCTGTTGTTTTATGACTAGCGAGGGAGAGTTCATGTCTGAAAATCAGTTTGTCAAACCCAGGTCAGTTCACAAATGGATCAATTGTGAAAGGGCTGCCTGGGGAATGCAAGAAAATAGCAGAGATTTGGGTTAATTAATGAAGTTGAACACTCCGATTGTAGATATGAGGATCACCCATCTGATGACTAAGAAAAAGGGAAGAAGGTCTTAGATTCGAGAATGAGAAAGAACAGTTCTAAAAGCACTAGTGAGTGGAAGAGCGGAGAATACAATAGTTTTTTGTTTTGTTTTAATATACTGATGGGGTTTTGCTTCCACTGAAAGGTACAGTGTAGATGGACTAGACATGCAACCGGATGGACTTAAAATCTAAAGCCAGATGGAAACTTTAGTTGCACCCTATGGCTTCTTAATCCGTGAAATATTTGAAACTTTCAGGGAGGAAAGAATAGGCACCAAAGTGAATACTGAGCAGCCAGTTTCCTGAAGCTCACCTCCATATCGATGCTTTTCTTTGCTTCCTGGTCCAGAAGCTGATCTGGACCAAGTCTGCTAATCAGCTCCGAGTCTGCTCTCAGCCAAAGTACAGCTCCTTTATGTTTCTCCCTTGAAATCCTGAGCTGATTAACCCAGAGAAAAACAGGAAAGGAGGGAGAAGCTGAGGAACTACTTTAAAGGGTAACACGGTTCCATTCCAACCTCCATTTCTTTCCTAAAGTCTGGGCCGCAGAATGTGGCTGCTTCTTCCCGCTCCACACCTCAGAAGGCAGAGATGCCCTCATTCAATGACAAGGACTGTTCACTCAGCTTCTTATGAGCTTGAGCTCCATTCTACTGGTCTCCAGGACTCCTGCTAGGGGAGGGAGTTGTGCTGTGAGGATCTCTCAGGGGAGTTTCTCCTGTGACCTCTTAGGCAGAATAAGCAGACAGGGAATCACAGTTAGCAGAGCTGACTCCAAAGAGGAAAGGGGACCCCTGGGGCTTCCTGTTTAGATATTGGGGCTAATCTCAGAGTTTCTTAACTTCTTAACATCTCAAGGGCATGCTTCACTTTCCCCAACTATAGGCTGGTTAGCAAGGGCGTGCAGATATTTATGTGGGTGAATATTTTTAATGTTTGGAGTTTCTGATGAGGACTGAGGTGTATTCTAGAATTGGGCAGGTCATAGGTCAATAAAGAGGGATTGCAGTATTCAGGGGACTCAGTGAGGGTAGATCAGTGGTGGGTATGTATGCCCCAGTGACTGGGCAGGCACATGGATTAGACTTTCTAAATTGGATTAGGGTAATTTATGTATGTTTAAAGCACATGGTCAGGCAAAGGATAGTGTCATATATAGCGAAGGGGCTTTGGAAAACTAATATATCTTCAGAGTTTAGGCACGGAGCAGTGTTTTGAGGGTTAGAGTATTGGAAAGGAGATATTTATTAGAATGCTGGCCTTGCCAGTTAGTTGCTTTTAATATGTTACTTAATCTCTATAAGCCTCAGTTTCTTCATCCAAAAAATGAGGATAACAACTATTCCTGGCACTGAAACCAGACAGATTTCATTTTGAATTGTGTATAGAGAGTATCGTGTTATCTGGTGAACAGCATTCACAACATTTTATAGGAAATACAAGCACACTTTTCTAGAGCTATCAGTGTAAACCACTATCTCACAAAATACATGTGCCTTTTTCCTCAGTCTTGAGTTTAATTTTTAAATGTTAACCTACATCTGAAAAGTAAGTACTACAGAGACAGAAAGCCCTGGGTCTGAGCTTAAAATGTATTTGAATGCCTCCTCCACTTACTCTTCCTTCTTCCCACTCATTCAATCAACAAATATTTATTCATTTATTTACAATTTTGTTGAGGTAGAATTGACATATAACATTAAGTTTAAGGTGTATAATTCAATGATTTGATAATATATATATTGCAAAATGGTTGCCACAATAATGTCAGTTAGCATATCTATCCCCTCACATATTAAAATTTCCTTTTTGGGGTGAGAACTTTTAAAATCTACTCTCTAGCCCTAACTGGTTTGGCTCAGTGGATAGAGCATCGGCCTGCAGACTGAAGGGTCCCAGGTTCGATTCCAGTCAAAGGCATGTATTGTACCTTGGTTGCGGGCATATCCCCATTAGGGAGTGTGCAGGAGGCAGCTGATCAATGTTTCTAACTCTCTATCTCTCTCCTTTCCTCTCTGTAAAAAATCAATAAAAAATATTTTAAAAAAGAAAAAAAATCTACTCTCAAAGCATCTTTTCAACTACACAATACAGTCTTATAGTTACTGCATTCACTATCCTATAAATTATGTTACAATAAGAACTTACTCATCTTATACCTGTAAGTTTGTGCTCTTTTATCACTTTCACCCAGTTCTCCCATCCTCACTCCTTGCTCCTGGCAACCACCAATCTACTCTCTGTTTCTATGAGTTCTGTGTGTGTGTGTGTGTGTGTGTGTGTGTGTGTGTTTTAAGATTCCACATGTAAATGAGATTATATAGTATTTGTCTTCTCTGACTTATTTCATTTATATCCTAGAGGTCCATCTATGTTATTGCAAATAACAAGACTTCCTTCTTTTTAATGGCTGAAATAGATGATAGAAAAATAGATCTATGTATATGCCACATTTTCTTTACCCATTCACCTGTTGATGAACATTTAGGTTGTTTTCTTGTTTTGGCTATTTAAATAAAGCTGCAATGAACATATGGGGTAGAGATATCTCTTCAAGATAGTGATTTTACTTCCTTTGGATATATACCCAAAAGGGGATTACTGGGTCAGTTCTATTTTTAATTATTTGAAGAGTCTTCAAACTGCTCTTCAAATTGTAGAGGCAGCGATTTACATTCTCACTAATAGTGCACAAGTTTCTATTTCTTTTTAAAAAAATATATATTTTATTGATTTTGTATAGAGGAAGGGAGATAGAGAGCTAGAAACATCGATGAGAGAAAGTCATCGATCAGCTGCCTCTTGCACACACCCCCCCCCCCCCCACTGGGGATATGCCTGCAACCAAGGTACATGCCCTTGACTGGAATCGAACCTGGGACCCTTCAGTCCCCAAGCCGATGCTCTATCCATTGAGCCAAACTGGTTTCGGCAGTTCTAATTCTTAAAAAAAAAAAAAAATAAATAAATAAATATATATATATATATATATATATATATATATATATATATATATATGTATATGTATATAAAATAGATTTTTCACAGAGAGGAAGGGAGAGGGATAGATAGCTAGAAACATCAATGAGAGAGAATTATCGACCAGCTGCCTCCTGCACACCCCCCATCAGAGATGTGCCTGCAACCAATGTATTATACATGCCCTTGACGGGAATCGAACCTGGGACCCTTCAGTCCGCAGACCAACGCTCTATCCACTGAGCCAAACTGGTTTCGGCAAGGGTTCTTATTTCTTCACATCCTTGCCAGCACTTATCTCTTGTCTTTTTTATGCTAGCCATTCTATCAGGCAAGAGGTAATATCTCATGGTGGTATTGATGTGCATTTACCTGATGATTAATGATGATGAATATCTTTTCATGTACCTGTTGGCCATTTGAATATCCACTTTGGAAAAATATGTTCAGGTCCTCTGCCTATCTTTTAATTGGATTGTTTGGGAGGGGTATTAAGATCTATTAATTCTTCATATATTTTGGGTGCCAACCTCTTATCAAATATATGATTTACAAATACTCTCTTCCATTCTGTAGGTTGCCTTTTCATTTTGTAAATCAATGTTTTGCTGTGCAGAAGCTTTTTAGTTTCATGTAGTCCCACTTGTTTTGCTTGTGTTTTGGGTATAATAACCCTAAAATCATTGCCAAGACCAATGTCAAGAAACGTTTCTCCTTTATTTTCTTCTAGGAGTTTTATGGTTTCAGGTTTTACATTTAAGTTTTTAAATTCATTTTAAGTTAATTTTCATAAGTGGTATAAGATAGGGTCCAGTTTCTTTCTTTTGCATGTGAACATCCATTTTTTCCAGCACCATTTATTGAAGAGACTATCTTTTCTCCATTGAGTATTCTTGGCTCCCTTGTCAATTAGTCCATTGTGGGTTTATTTCTGGACTCTCTATTCTTTTTAAAAAAGTCCTCACCTGAGGATATGTTTATTGATTTTTAGAAAAAGAGAAATGGAGAGAGAGAGAGAGAGAGAGAGAGAGAGAGAGAGAGAGAGAGAGAGAGAGAGAGAGAAAGAGAGAGAGAGAGAGAGAGAGAGGGCGAAACATAAATCAGTTGCCTCCTGTACGTGCCCCTACTGTAGATTGAACACAAAACTCAGATGATGCTCCAACCAACTGAGCCACCCATCCAGGGATGGGCTCTCTATTATTTTCCCTTAACCTATGTGTCTATTTTTTTTGTATGCCAGTAAAGTTCTGTTTTGATTGCTATATTTTTGTAGTACAGTTTGAAAACAGAGAGTGGCATGCCAGCAGCACTGTTCTTTTTTCTTAAGATTGCTTTTGCTGTTAAGGGTCTCGGTGGTTCCATGTAAATTCTAGAAAAAAATTTAAATTTCTTTATTGATTAAGGTATTATACATGTCCTCATCCCTCTATTAATACCTCAATTCACCCCCCTACTCATACCCTCCCTCCCCTCCCCCCAGGTGTTCATGTCCATTGGTTAGGCTTATATTCATGCATATAAGTCCTTTGGTTGATCTCTCCTCCTTTCCCCCACCCTCCTCTATCTTCCCTCTGAGGTGTGGCAGTCTGATTGACGCTTCTCTGCCTCTGGATCCGTCCCTGTTCATCAGTTTTATGTTATTCATTATATTCCACAAATGAGTGAGATCATGTGGTATTTTTCTTTCCCTGATTGGCTTATTTCACTTAGCATTATGCTTTCCAGTTCCCTCCATGCTGTTGCAAATGGTAAGAACTCCTTTTTTTTTTCTTTCTGCAGTATAGTATTCCATTGTGTATATGTACCACAGTTTTTTAATCCACTGATCTGCTGATGGGCACTTAGGCTGTTTCCTCTGTCATTGTCCCGAAAATGCTAACAAACATGCAAACTCAGGTACAATCCATCTCATATGTGGAATGCATGATTCAGTTGTATTTCTTCATGCTTTTTGTTAGTCTTGACAGTTTTCTCTGGCTGTGATGGCATATGACAGGTATGTGGCTATCTGTCACCCTCTGCACTACACCAGCATCATGAGGGAGGGGCTGTGTGTGCTGCTGGTGGTTAGCTCCTAGATTCTCTCCTGTGGCCAATCCCTGTTGCGAACACTTCTCCTGGTCCAACCGTCCTTCTGTGCAATTTACATGTTATATATCAACGTTTATACTGTTCCCATCCTCATTCTTTCTGTCCTGCTCCTGACCTGCCTCTTATGAGAAAACATGCTTTTTGGTCTTAGTTTCTAGATTTTTCCTTCCTCTGTTTCTTTTATATATATTTCCATTTGGATTCTCTGATATCATTTTGAATCTTTGAAAGCAACAAACTCATTCAAAGCTGCAAAATGAATTAACAACTGTAATGGATTATAACTTAGAGTATAAGAAACCATGAATACATAATAATCCTATCTAATAAAAGAGCAATATGCAAATTAACCATCACTCCACTACACCCACAAGCCACATCCACCAGCCACATCCACCAGCCAATCAGAGTGAGTATGCAAATAAACCCAACCAGGATGGCTATAGCCACAGAGAGCAGGAAGGAGGCTTGGGTTTCCCAGGCAATGGAGAAAGCCAAGCTTTCTACCTGCCCTTGCTGGCCCATGTCTCCACTCAAGGCTACAAAGTTTCAATTATAGAAGGTAAACAAATCCAAACAGAAATGGCGGCAGCCACAGAGCTGGAAAGAGTGGGAGGCTAGGGTTGCCCCCAGCAATGGAAGAAGCAAAGCTTTCCGCATACCGTGGCCAACTCAGGACTCTGCTTAAGACTACAAAATTTCGCCAAGACCGGTTTGGCTCAATGGATAAAGCGTCGGCTTGGGGACTGAAAGGTCCCGGGTTCGATTCCGGTCAAGGGCATGTACCTTGGTTGCGGGCACATCCCCAGTAGGGGGTGTGCAAGAGGCAGCTGGTCGATGACACTCTCTCTCATCGATGTTTCTAGCTCTCTATCTCTCTCCCTTCCTCTCTGTACAAAATCAATAAAATATATTAAAAAAAAATAAAAAAATAAACTTCACATTTAAATAAAAAAAAAGACTACAAAATTTCAATTATAGAAGACACACAAACCCCAAAAGAAATGGCTTCCAGCCATGGAGCAAGCAGGAGGCTTGGCTCCTCTCAGGCTACAAAGTTTCAATTATAGAAGATGAATAAATTCCAGATACCACGGCCTCTGCTTGGGTTGCCAGGGGCCATAGCTGGCCTCCAAACCACCACAGACCCCTTACTCAGGCCACCCCACACCCAAGAAAATCCCTCCCCTGATCTGGGACACTTTTCAGGGCAAACCAGCTGGCCCCTTCCCATGCACCAGGGCTCTATCCTATCTAATAAAAGAGTAATATGCAGATTGACTATCCACTCCAACACACAATATGGCTGCCCCCATGTGGTCAAAGATCCTGCCCCCATGTGGATACAAGATGGCCACCACAAGATGGCCAGCAGGGGAGAGCAGTTGGGAGGCACCAGGCCTTCAAGGGAGGGCAGTTGGAGGCAATCAAGCTTGAAGGGGAGGACAGTTAGGGGTGATCAGACCAGCAAAGGAGGGAAGTTGGGGGCAAACAGGCTGGCAGGGGTTTAGTTAGACATCAATCAGGCTGGCTGTGGAGTGGTTAGGGGGTGATCAGCCTTGTAGGCAGAAGCACTTAGGGGCAATCAGGAAGGCAGGCATGCGAGCAGTTGGGAGCCAGAAGTCCTGGATTGTGAGAGGGATGTCCACTGGGATTGGGCCTAAACGGGCAGTTGGACATCCCTCGAGTTGTCTCAGATTAAAGAGGGACCCCCTCCCACCTCCGTGCACCAGGCCTCTAGTATAAATGAATAAATAAAAAACTAACAGGTGTTGGATAAGAATAATTTCCTTCTTTTAGGATAGCACAACTAATAAAGAAGAAAGTATAGAATTTGAAAAATCACCATTTGGCCTTCACATTTGCAATAATTTTCTCAGTTAAGAATATCCAATGATGGCTTTCATAGGGGAGTTTTACCAAATATTTCAAGAACTAACACTTTATCTTCAAACTACTCCAAAAAATTCAAGAAGAAGGAAAACTTCAAACCTCTTTTTATGAGGCCAGCATTATCCTAATTCCAAAACCAAATAAGGACACTACAAAGAAAGAAATTACAGGCCAATATTCCTGATGAACATAGATGCCAAAATTCACAATAAAATATTAGCAAATGAGATCCAGCAATATATTAGAAAGTTCATGCACAATGTCCAACTGGGATTATCCCAGGAATGCAAGGCTGGTATAATATTTACAAATTAGTAAAACTGATACATCACATAAATGAACTGAAAGACAAAAATCACATGACTATATGAACAGAGGCAGAAAAAAAACACTCAACAAAATCCAACACCCATTTTTGACAAAAATTATCAGCAAAATGAGATAGAGGGATCATAATTGAACATAATAAAGGTCATATATGATCAACCTACAGCCAAAATTGTACTCAATGTGCAAAAACTAAAACCATTTCCAGTAAGAATAGGAACAATAGGGGATTTCCATTTTTACCGCTCTTATTCAACACTAGAGGTCTTATGCACGGAATATGTGCAAGAGTAGGCCTTTCTACCCCTGGTTGCCATCACTGGCTTCTGTCTGGCAGCTGGGACTCAGGCTTCCCTCACAGCCCTGGCTTTGTTCTGAAGGTTGTCCAGAAGGATGTCTGGTCTAATTAGCATATCACGTTTGTATTATTATAGATAGTACTGGAGTGCTAGGACTGTGACCAAACAAGAAGAAAATATTAGTCATCCAAATTGGAAAAAAGGAAGTAAAATTCCCATTATTCGCAGATGACACATTATTGTACATAGAAAATGGAAAACTAGATTTAATAAATTAATTCGGCAATGTAGCAGGATAAAAAATTAACCAAAGAACTAATATGCATATATGCAAACCATGGACACAGACATTAGTGCAGTGAACGCATGGGGAATGGGTGACAGTGGGGTGGAGGAATCAATTGGGAAAAAAGAGGACATCTGTAATACTTTCAACAATGAAGATAAATTAAAAAAAAATAAAATAAAATAAAAAAGAAGTTACAAGATAGTCATGAAGATCTAAGTTACAGCATAGGGAAGATAGTCAATAATATTGTGATTAAATGTGTGTTACCTGATGAATACTGGAAATATCAGGATGAATACTTTATGAAGTACACGGTTGTCTATCCACTATACTGTACATGTGAAACTAATAGAAAATAATATGGAATATAAAGTGTAATTTAAAATTTTAATTAAAAATTAGTAAAATAAAGATAGGCATCACATGATCTCACTCATATGTGGTATCTAAAGAATATGATACATTAATGAAAAAAATAGATCCAGAGATATAGAGGCATGGAATAGACTGAAGTATCTTAGAGGGAAGGTGGAGGTGGGGCAGGTAGGAGTTATAAACCAGGAACTTTATATGCATACTAGAGGCCCAGTGCACAGATTCTTACACCGGTGGGGTCCCTCAGCCTGGCCTGTGCCCGCTTGTAATCCGGGACCCTTTGGGGGATGTTAGACTGCTGGTTTCAGACCAATTTCCTCCAGGGATATAGCAGTGCATGAAGTGGCAGGTGGTTGGGGAGGAGCCCAAGCCCGGCTCAGGTGCTGCACCACTCCCACTCAATCTGGCCCCCTGTGCCCGCTGCTGCGGCAATCGTGGTAGCACTGCTGTGGAGGTGGGAGAGGCTCCCCCAGCTACAGCTGCGCTTGCCACCTGTGAGCCTGGCATCTGGCTGAGTGGTGCTCCTGCTGTGGGAGCATACTGACCACCAGGGGCAGCTCCTACATTGAGTGTCTGCCCTCTGGTGGTCAGTGTGCATCATGGTTGACTGGCTAAGCTGTTGTAATGGTCACTTAGGCTTTTATACATATAGATATGCATAGCCCATGAACACAGACAATAGTGTGGTGAAGGCCTAGGAGGAGTGGGTCTGGGTGAAGGGGTCAAGGGGGGAAAAGGTGACAACTGTAATACTTTAAAAAATAAGGATACATTTAAAAAAAAATACAGAGATTTTTTTGAGGTTTAAATGACATATAATAAATTTAATATATTTAAAGTATACAATTTGGATAGTTTTGACATATGTATACACCCATTAAGCTATCACTACAGGCTGTCAGGACCAGGAAGTTTCCCCATGCCTACTTCCTGCTCCCTCTCTGCTCCTCACCTCTGTCCCCCAGGGGAACCGCCGATCTGGTTCTATCACATCAACTAGTTTGCACCTTCTAGAAGTTTATCTAAATGGGATCATATAGAATATATTCTTTCATTGCTGCCTTCTTTCACTCAGCATAAGCATTTTGAGATTCATCTATGTTTAACGATGAGTATGTATCAAGGCATTTTTATATTCTTTTTGCTCTTTAGATTATTCTTTTTTATTGGCAAATCCTATACTACTGTACAGATATATATATCATTTAAACTTCAAAAAAAATCTCTGTATTTTTAAAAAATGTATCCTTATTTTTGATACATTTATTAAATGTATCCTTAATTTCAACTCATCTGTTGAAGGGGCTTTGTGTTCTAACAGAGGTCTGTATATGACTTCCATTGAAATTGTGAGGCAGAGGCCACAGGTAACTGGGAACCTTCTGCTTGCCATTTGGAGTCTTGGCCAGAGGCCCTAGGTATCAATGACATTATGGAAACTGCTGGGACTCCAGTTACAGTTCTGTCTCTCTGGCCCCTCACCATGTTCCTTCCCAAGGGGCCTGGAGGAAGTTGGGCAATTATTCCAAAGACTGCTGCTCTAGTTGGAGTCTTGGGACTATCTCCCTATGGGGTCTCTTTCTGATGCTAAAAGGAGATCACCTGCCCACTGTTTTGAAACTGGTAAACAGACATAAGAATCTGTGAAGGTCCTCAGACCATGAAGGTTTGTTCCCTTTCCATTAAACCTGGGTCTCCTGCACACAAACTGAAGATTTGGGAAGCACCACAAAGAATGAGGTATCAAAACTCATAGCTCTGGTTTAGATTAGAAGGGACCCAGAAATCTCCATGGTAGTGTGTGTGTGTGTGTGTGTGTGTTGTGTTGTATGACTTTGTGTGTATATTTGTCACTGACTCACACACTGAATGCCTCCCCTGAGGACATGTAGAAGTCAGAGAAGGCGGTAAGTTTCCTCAGCAATGTATGCCTTATTTTACTTGTGTTTTGTTGCCTGTGTGCTGCATAGAAGAGCTTGCGCATCACTTGTGATTTGAATGTGTGTCTGCCTGTGACTGGAATGTGTGTGGTGGAGGATGCCTGATAGCTATGTGTGTGCAACTGTGTTGCACACATGTGAGCGTATTTTGTGTGAATTTTTGTGTGAGTTTTGCATAGATTTGTGTGACATTGACTCACACTCTGGCTGTATTTACCTAGCTTGAGTGTAAGCCAGGGAAGTCTGTAAGTCTCCCTTTGGCCAGGCTGTGACTGTGATATTGTGTGAGTGTTCTTATGTGTAACAAACGCACATCTTGACTTTCTTCACACAGAAGATATGTAGGATGGAGACTTTACACCAAGATACTGAAAAAGGCCAACAAATATCCTGATTTCATATGTCTGGTCTCACCATAGCTACAGATTAGAACCCACACAGGCAGCTCCAAAAAAATCCCATTTTGAAGAGCTGTTGGGGGCCATTTTCAGTGATTTGAATAATACAGGAGTATCCCCGGAAGCCCAATGTTTTTGAACTTCTTCATCAACTTTGTTACATAGTTTAGAAACTAAATGCTCATATCTGAGGTCACATATGTCTACACTCAACTCTTTGTCTTTTCCCCACTTAATAGCTTTGTGGTCGTACATGCTCAGCAGCCTCCATTGTCAAATGGGAATAATGACAATCACTGTGGAATCTGGTCTATAAGGTGCTTAGCTTCTAGCACATTGTAAGCACTTAGTAATTTGTAGCCTGTAGAGGCCATGACACCTGACTCTCCATTTCCTCAATGCTAGAGGACAATACCTGGTACACTGACAGGAAAATTAGTCCAACAAAGACTCCTCTTGACCTTCAGGCAGCTGCTTCTCCTCTATTACTGAGTGTCTCCCAGCTACCCCTTTCACTCAAGGTGCTAACAGAATCAAGGCACCATTTCAGTATTGTTCCCTTCTCTCAAAATGGGTCTGCTCCAGGAGATATTTGAAAGCCTAGTTGGCTTGCTGGCATACCTTAACCTTGTCAGACACACACACAATATCAATGCCAAGTTCCTCTCCCAAGCTTATGGGTATTTTGACATTCAACATCCACTTAATCATTCTACCTCCCACAGGAAGAAATGGATGAATTCTCTTCCCAATGAAAAGATGATCAGAAAATATACCTTTGAGACCAGGTTGCGCTGGGCAATATCAATGTGAAATTGTGTAAGCCATCCCACTACTGTTAGTAAGTGAAGGAACAAAAACCACCATCTTCTCTACTTCCCAGATACAGAATAAACAATGATAGATTGAGTGAAATTGAAGGTCCATGAAAGCCATTTGCAAAACACTGGGCTGTAAGTCTATGAGTGGTGACTGCTGTCTGAGCACAAGGACTTCCTCAAATCCTGAGACTATATTTCTTAAGGTCCTCACTCTTTTGTCTAATTAAAAAGAGGGAGAAACAGAGGGTCATAGGAGCAAAGATTCCAATAAATCTAAGAAACATGAGAGAATTGAGACTACAGCAGTTACTAACTATGTGATCATGATAGTTCTCACAACTTCTGAGTATGTATATGATGAAGTTTTACAACATCTATCTCCTAGAACTATTGAAATTTAATATGGCAATAATGCAAAAATGTATTGGTTTGACAGAGTGCTCACTAAATGTCAATTATTATAAATATGAAGATCACTACTAGAAATAGTGGTGGCCAACCAGGTAACAGTGAATCCTAAAAGATACTTCCCATCAGGGTGCCCAGTTCTCACATGCCAGACATGAGATCTCAGGATTTCCTGCCTGTGGATCCTCATTTTGGAGCTATCTTGAAACACCAGATGCAGATGGAGATAGATGCACTGAGGTAAGTTTACTTCTTCGCAAGAAGATGAACATGCATTAAGACTAGATTCACCAGAACATTTACCCAATGACAGGATGTGAGCTCTGAAATGCTTCTTGAGAAGGTGAGAGCTCAGATAAGGTAGCACAAAGAGCTAGATCAGCTCCTTGGCCCTTTGCGCTGATCTTCTCAAGATGCTGTTTGATTAAATTCCTTCATTTGATCTTGGCTTTATTTGGGTAGTTAGCACATCAGAAAAATACTAATTAATATTCTGTGTGTTTATTTTATACAGACACTGTTCTCATATATTAATGTGCCTTGAATTAGAACCCTATTATTAACTCTAGGAATGTATGATATTAGTATCTTCACATACTGAGGCACAAAATGTGGCCACTATAGATTCAGCTCCTTAAGTCAGCTGCCCAGAGAGTGATATCACCAGACTCCCAGCACAAGGAATCTACTTGCAGAGCCTTAACTTCACTCAGTCCTCTGTCAGGTGTGCCCAGACAGTCAGAGGGCAGAGGAAAGAAGTCCTATGTGTCCCACTTATTCTTGCATCTCTAATTAATAGCATAGTGCCAGGAACCTAGGTGATTAAAAAAGAATAAGGATGAATTTGTTCTGGTTTCATTTGAGAGAAGACTATATTGGGAATTAAAGTCGTGTTGCTTGCAATAAACTCTAGCAGATTACATGAATGCAAGGGATGTTATTTTCTCCAGGAGAAAGTAGGAAACCCTACAGTGGTGACCATAATCACATTTTCAAAGTCTCTGGCCTTTTTCATCAACCTTTCATCCACAGAAGAGTGAAGAGCAGCATGATGTTTGAGAACCAGAGCAGCGTGTCCCAGTTCCTCCTCCTGGGGCTCCCCATCCCACCAGGACAGCAGGACGTGTTCTTTGCCCTGTTCCTGGGCATGTACCTGACCACGGTGCTGGGCAACCTGCTCATCATCCTGCTCATCAGGCTAGACTCCCGCCTGCACACGCCCATGTACTTCTTCCTCAGCCACTTGGCCTTTTCTGACATTTCTCTCTCATTTGTCACTCTCCCAAAGATGCTCAGGAACATGCAGACTCAGCATCAATCCATCTCCTATATGGGGTGTATTTCTCAGGTGTATTTTTTCCTACATTTTGCTTCTCTTGACAATTTCCTTCTGGTTGTGATGGCATATGACAGGTACGTGTCCATCTGTCACCCTCTGTACTACACTAGTATCATGAGGGAGGAGCTATGTGCACTGCTGGTGGCTGGTTCTTGGATAGTTGCCTGTGTCCATTCCCTCATTCATACCCTCCTCTTGGTCCAGCTATCTTTCTGTGCTGACAATACCATCACCCACTTTTTCTGTGACCTTGCTGCCCTCCTGAAGCTGAGCTGCTCAGACACCTCTCTCAATGTGCTGGTCATATTCACTGAAACAGGAGTCATTTTCTTTCTTTGTCTTGGTATTATTCTGGGCTCATATGTCCGCATAGGGATCATTATTCTGAGAGTCCCCTCCACTCAGAGATTCTTTAAAGCCTTGTCTACCTGTGGCTCCCATCTCTCTGTGGTGCTGTTATTCTATGGGGCACTTGCTGGTGTTTACTTTTCTTCCTCCTCATGGGGTTCCAAAGACATAATTGCTTCAGTCATGTATACCATAGTTACCCCAATGCTGAACCCCTTCATCTACAGCCTGAGGAACAGAGATATAAAACAGGCCTTAGACATGTGTGTCAATAGGGTTAAGTTCTTTAAGCAGCAACCACTAAATTCTCTTTTTGCAATCAGGAGCACAGTGAGATAGATCTCCTGAAATTATTGTATGGTTGATATCTCCATACAACTTTCATACAATATACTTGCTATCACATGTATAGTGTTGTTAATCTGTCATCTATGTTGAGTTTTCTTCTTGAATTCTTAATAATTTTCTATTCCCAATTAATATTTTTCATATGTCCATCATCTCTTAAAATATACTAGAGACCTGGTGCATGAAATTTGTCCCTCAGCCCAGCCTGCACTCTCTCCAATCTGGGACCCCTTGAGGGATGTTCAACTGCCCATTTAGGCCTAAACGGGCAGTTGGACATCCCTCTTACAATGTAGGACTGCTGGCTTCCAACTGCTTGCCTGCCTTCCTAATTGCCCCTAACCACTTCTGTCTGCCAGCCTGATCACTCTGTAACCACTCCCCTGCCAGTCTGATTGATGTCTAACTGCTCCCCCGCCAGCCTGTTTGCCCTAACTGCCCACCCCTGCAGGCCTAGTCACCCTTAACTGCCCTCCCCTGCAGGCCTCGGTTCTCCCCAATTGCTCTTACCTGCAGGCCTGGGTCCCCCCTAACTTCCCTCCTGTGCCGGCTTGGTCACGCCTAATTGCCCTTCCCTGAAGGCTTGATCACCCCTATCTATCCTTTTTTGCAGGCCTGGTCCCTCCCAACCGCCCTCTCCTGCTGGCCATCTTATATCAAGAGGGAGGCAGGTTCTTTGACAACATGGAAGCAGCCATCTTGTGTATTGGAGTGATGGGCAATCTGCATATTACTCTTTTATTAGATAGCATAGAGGCCTGTTGCATGGGTGGGGTGAGAGGGTGGGTGGTGGTGGTGGCTGGTTTGCTCTGAAGGGTGTCCGGGATCAGGATGGGGGTTTCCTTGGGGTGTGGGGCAGCCTGGGAGAGGGGCCTGTGGTGGTTTTCAGGCTGGCCACATCTTTTTCCGATATTAATCTAAACAAGTTATATCTATATAGATATAGATACATATTCAGATAAGATACAGCTAGATATATAGATACTACTATAGCATAGTATTGCATGGTATGGTATGGCAGGGCATAGTATAGTATAGTGCTGTGTATTTTAGTGTAGCATAATCATAGCATAGCATCACATGGCATGGCATGATATGGTTTGGTATGGCATAGCTTAGCATAGCACAGCATAGTGTAGTGTATGTAGTACAGTATAGTAAGTTTGGTATAGTATAGTCAGGATGCTGCTTTCTCCTGGTTGGTGTTTAAATGGTATTTCTTTTCCATCAATTTATTTATTTATTTAATATATTTTTATTGATTTTTTACAGAGAGGAAGGGAGAGAGATAGAGAGCTAGAAACGCCGATAAGAGAGAAACATCGACCAGCTGCCTCTTGCACACCCCCTACTGGGGATGTGCCCGCAACCAATGTACATGCCCCTGACCGGAATCGAACCTGGGACCTTTCAGTCCGCAGACCAATGCTCTACCACTGAGCCAAACCGGTTTCGGCCTTTTCCATCAATTTAAACATTTCTTTGTCCTCATATCTGTGAGGTGTGCATTATTCAATATGTAATGTTTGATAGTGTTCATTTTATGTAAAGCAACAATTATTATATTTCTGGATATACTGTCCATAGACATCTAATATAATTATAATTCATTCGAATTTATATTTTCCTTATTATTATATTGGCCATTTGGTTCATCTGTTTCATATATATTCCTCTTGTCCTCCTCTGTTATATGTAAATAAATATATTCAGTTCCATTTTCCCTCTATTAACATATTAATCATACATCATTATTGTTGTTTTATAATCCTTTTATGTGCCATAGGCAGGCATCACTTTTTAATTTCTACTTAGTTATGAGGTATACAATTCAGTAGCATTTTGTGATCATTAAAGAAAACTCTTTAAAAACATCAGCATGAAGGGACCTGCATAGTATTATACTAAGCAAAAAGCCAGTCAGAGAAAGACAAATATCACATGATCTCACTTAAATGTGGAATCTAATGAACAAAATAAGCTGATGAACAAAATAGATCCAGCGACACTGAAGCAGAGAACATATTGTTGAATCTCAAAGGGAAGGCAGGAGTGGGTGGGTGGGTGGGAAAAGATCCACCAAAGAACTTGTATGCATGTATGCATAACCAATAGATCCGGATAATAGTATGGTGAAGGTCTGCGGTAGGAAGTGGAGGCAGGCTAGAAGGGTTGGGGGGGCAGGGGGGAGAAGAGGGACATAGTTTAATACTTTCAACAATAATTATTTTTGAAAACTTGCTAGAAAACTTTCTACTAGCTATTGAAAACATTCTTATATGCCTTCTGATATTATGTACTGGTATATCAGCTATATATCAAAGCCTGAAATATACATACAAACATACATACATATATACATATACACACAGAGAAGGTAAACATAGTAGAATGTTCACCAATGGGGAATTGGCTGAAGATTGTCTGATAATTCTTAATATAATTATTACAACTTTTCTGTATCTTTAAAAATCATTTCAAAATGGAAAGTTGAAAAATCTTTCTTCTCAGCTGGAGCAATGTCCCAAAACAAAGCAGTCCAGGGCATGACTGGAAAAGCTGTGGTCCATTGACCCCATGAAATACTATGCAGCTGTCAAAAAGGATATTTTACCCTTTGGGACAGCATGAAGGGACCTGCACAGTATTATACTAAGCAAAAAGCCAGTCAGAGAAAGACACTGTCACCTAGGACTCCAGTCCCTCTGGCTCTTGGACACACAGCTCCCTAAAGAGCAGTCAGAAATTAGCCCAAGCTTGGGGACTTGCTTGCAGCCTCTCATTAGCAGTTAAGTGTTACCTTTGGACTCATTTCTCTGGAGCTGGTTAAGGAAAAGAAAAGTCTGTAGAAGGGCCAAGGCCCCAGATATTGCATCTCTGTGTCTGGATGTGAGGTCTCCTGAAGAAAACCTAGGAGATGAGCAACAGTCTGGAGCAGAAGCTGTCTGAACTCACCAATGATGAAACCAGGTGAGAGGAGCTGGAAATCTGCCCTTAGCTATGAACCTGCCTATGTGCCAGGAGGTTAATGTGTGAGATTTTGTGTCCATGACCCTGTGTGTGCGCATGTATTGTATACACTTGTACAATATATGTGGTGATAATTGAGTGTGTATGTACTATGAATCTGACTCACAGTCTCCTTTTAGTATATGTATACCAGGTTATCAGCCTCCTAGCATGTGATAAAGGACTCCTGATTCATGTTTGTGAATGTAAATTGGCATCACAGCTGAGAACCAGAAGTGAGACTGTTGCTTCATCAGAAATGAGACTGTTCCTCATCAGGAATCAAGGTCAGCTCAGAGAGAGCTCAGACCTCTGCTCAGTAGTGTGTTGTGCACATGTGTGCTATGCCTGTGGGTGACATTCTCGTGTATAAGAGCTGGAAGTTATGTTATTGATTTTCTCTCTGTGTATGTGACATGTGTGTGACTGTATGCATGGGTGTCGGTGGTGGTTTAATGACTGTGCCTGTAAACTGAATAGACTTAACAGCCCCATGCTGACTGCCCTCCCCCAGCAAGGGGAAGATCAGATGGATGGAAGCTCATTAATATACTGTCATTTATAGGAGCTTGTGTATACTGTTTATGCATATGTGGTGAGTTGAGTGTTCACCTGGCACATCATAAAACAGGTGTTGATGTGAATTATGAGTGTGTTTTGGGGTGAGAGGTATATTTTCATACATTTTGGTTGTCTTGACAATTTTTTTCTGGCTGTGATGGCATATGACAGGTACGTGGCCATCTGTCACCCTCTGCACTACACCGCCATCATTAGGGAGGGGCCGTGTCTGCTGGTGGTGGCTGGCTCCTGGATTCTCTCGTGTGGCAATGCCCTTTTACATAACCTCCTATTTGGCCAGTTGTCTTTCTGTGCTGAAAATACCATCATCACCCACTACTTCTGTGACCTCACTGCACTCCTGAAGCTGAGGTGCTCAGACACCTCTCTCAATGAGCTGGATATATTCACTGAGGGAGAAATGGTTTTATTTTTGTGTTTTACTATTATTTTGGGCTCCTATATCCGTATAGGGGCCATCATCCTGAGGGCGCCCTCCACTAAGAGACTCTCTAAAGCCTTGTCTACCTGTGGCTCCCATCTCTCTGTGGTGCTGTTATACTATGGGGCACTTGCTAGTGTTTACTTTTCCTCCTCCTCATGGGGTTCCAAGGACATAATTGCTTCAGTCATGTATACGGTAGTTACCCCCATGGTGAACCCCTTCATCTACAGCCTGAGGAACAGAGATATAAAACAGGCCTTAGGCATGTGTGTCAATAGGGTTAAGTTCTTTAAGATGCAATCACCAAATCCTCATGTTTCAATCAGAAGCATAGTGAGATAGATCTAAAATTATTGTATGGTCAACACCTCTACATTACTGGTAATTTCACAGTATATCCATCATCTTGTTACGTATAAATGTTGTTATATGGTCACATTTGCTTCTAAGATTCTTAATAATTTTTATTCATAATTGGGAGTTTTTGCTTGTTCATCATCTCTTATAATATACTAGAGACCTAGTGCATCCCCCCTCAGGGGATGTCCAACTCCTGATAGTCAGACTTCCATCCCACAATCTAGGACCATAGGCTCCTAACTGCTCACCTGCCTGCAGGCCTGATCACCCCTAACCGCCTCTACCTACAGGCCTGATCCCCTTCTAACTGCACCCCTGCTGGCCTAATCACTGCCTAATCGCCCACCTGCAGGCCTTATTACCCCCATTGCCCTCCCCTGCTGGCCTGATTACCCTCTAATTTGACCTCCCCTGCCGGCCAGATTGTCCCCTAACTGCTTGCTCCCCCATGCAAGCCTGATATCTCCCCTAACTGCTTGCTCCTTACTGCTGACCTGATCTCACACCTAACTGTTTGCTCCCCTGCTGGCCTTTTCACCCCTAAATACCTCTGTCTCGGCCCCCACCACTGTGGCTTTGTCTGGAAAGAAGTCAGACGTCCAGAAGATGTACAGTTGATCTGGATTAATTAGAATATTACTCTTTTATTAGTATAGATATGCAAAATCCCATGTACAACTGTTACACAATCATAATTGTGGTTTGTCTCATTCTGTTTTGAGATATCTGATTTTTTGCTTATGCAGTTTTTAAAATTTTATGCTATAGCCGAAGCAGGTTTGGCTCAGTGGTAGAGCATCGGTCTGTGGACTGAAAGGTCCCAGGTTCGATTCCGGTCAGGGGCATGTGCATTGGTTGCGGGCACATCCCCGGTAGGGGGTATGCAAGAGGCAGCTGGTCGATGTTTCTCTCTCATCAATGTTTCTGGCTCTCTATCCCTCTCCCTTCCTCCTCTCTGTGAAATATCAATAAAATGTATTTTAAAAATTTTTATGCTATAGAAGACTCACTTATTTAGCATCATGATCTGCACCTGGTGATCTTTTTCTTTTTCGTCTTTTTTTTGAACTGATATTTTTTATGTTGGCTTAAAGCTGATTGTGCATATCTCTTCCTAATTCATAATCAATCACATCATGTGTCTGACTGCAATCAGCCATAGAAAAATTACACTATGAAAATGATGTGCTGCAAAGCCTGGTTGCTAGAAAAAGAGAGAAATAGAGTTTTTAAAAATGCATTTAAGATCAATTAGGAAAATTTTCGAGTAATGAGTCCTATCTTAACACCTCATCTGCTTCTGATAACTGTATATATACTTCATATCCACAAATATATATACAGATAGAGATAGAGATACCAGTATAGTATAGCTGGCCAAGATGCAGCTTTCTCATGGTTAGTGTTTAAATGTTATTTCTTTCATCACTTTAAACTTTTCTTTGTCCTTATGTCTGTTAGGTGTGCATTGTTAAAAATGTAATGTTGGTTTTCGATTATTTTATGTAAGGCAACAATTATTATATTTCTGGAGGATATTATCTATAAGCAGCTAATCATAATATATTTGAATTTATATTTTCCATATTACTGTTTTTTATTTGATTCATCTGTTTCACAGATATCCTCTCTCATATTTCTCCATTTTAATTAAATACACACTTTAAAATTCAAATTTTCCCTTATTAATCATACATTTTCATTTTTCTTGCTTTATAATTATTTCTGTGCTGTCTGTAGATATCACTTCTTACTTTCTCTTTAGACATTTGAGGTATACAATTCAGTGGCATTTAGGTCATTCATCACCTATATCTCATTTTATGACCACTAAAGAACACTCTATATGACAACAATTGAGATTTTGCAAGTGTGAATAAAATAAAAGCAAAGATATCTATGAAGCAATGTGGAGAAATATGCAGATATGTTGCTAAATAAAAAACAGCCATGTGTAAAAGAGCACTATAGCATGTTTCTCTTTATGTAACAATGAAGGGGAATAAAATACACATGTGTCTGCCCATTTGAGCAGAAAGAAGCAAAGGAAGACTAAATCAGAAACTGAGATTGTTTACCCACAAAGAGGTGGGCTGAAGGCCTGGCGAGATGAGTCAGATATTTTATGTAGTTTTGACTGTGCTGTATTTTGCCACTAAAAATAAATAGGAGAGGTGGTGAATAAAGCAAAATAGATTAAAACAATACAAATAAACTGAAATTATATTTCAAATTAACTCCAAAATTAGATTAAAGGTGAAAATAAAATAACCTAAGCAATTCTTGAACTCAGAATTTTGTCTATATGCTCCCACAAATAAAAATAGTCTAAACAAAGTTATAAGCTGTTGAGTATCATTAACAGTGGTGTGAGTTCAAGATTCTGAAACAAGTCACCATATATCCAAAGACTCAGCGATGAAATAAACACGGAAGAAAAGGGTTTTGCTCTCACTCTCAGAAAAGGAGCTCTGTACATGGAAAAGGAGAGGCTGGGAAGGACTCTATGGTGTCAAACTAGAAATGGAGATATCAATCAGAAATCATGGGCTTTTAAATGTATAAATAGATCACAATTTATAGGTTATATATGAACACCTATACTGTTCCTTTTCCCCATCCTTTCTGTGCCACTCCTGACCCATCTCCTGTGGTAAGAACTTCCTTTAGTTTCTTAATTTCTGGTTTTTCCTTTTGGTGTCTCTTTTATACATATTTTCCAGTTGTCTTCTCTGTGATCATTTAGAATATTTGTAAGTAATGAAGACACCAAAAGTTTCAAAATAAATAACACTGGTAATGTATTATAACTCAGAGAATAATAATCCATGAATCAGTAATGATATAAATGAATAAATAAAGAAATGAGTGCAGAATAAGGATACACGTTCCTTCATATAAAGGAATAGAGTATCACTCACACCTGCAAGAATGGTTACTACCAATAAATCAACAAACAACAACTGCTGGCAAGGATATGGAGACAAGGAAACCCCAGGGCCCTGCTGCTGGGGATGCAGACTAGTGCAGCCACTGTAGACAACAGTGTGGAGTTTCCTCAAAAAATTAAAAATGGAACTGCCTTTCAACCCAGTGATCCCTCTTCTGGAAATATATCCTAAGAATATCATAACACCAATAAGAAAGAATATATGCACTCCTATGTTCATAGCAACACTATTCACTTTTCTTAAGGTATGAAGACATCCCATGTACCCATCTGCAGATGAGTGGGTTAAAAAGCTGTGGTACATTTACTCAATGGAATACTACATGGCTATATAAAAGAAGGAACTCTTACCCTTTGCAACAACATAGATGGACCTGGAGAGTATTATGCAAAGCAAAATAAGCAAGTCAGAGAAAGACAAATACAATTATGTGGAGTCTAATCAACCAGCTAACTGATGAACAAGATGGAATCAGAAGCATGGATACATAGAACAGAAAGGCAGAAACCAGAGGGGAGAAGGCTTGGAGTGACTAGATAATGAAGTATTAGCTAAAGAACACATTCGCATACCTCATGGCCATGTACAATAGTGAAATGAAGGCCAAAGAAGATGGAGGACAGGGTAGTGGAGGTGACAAGGGGCAAGTCTACAATAATGTCAACATCAAATTTTTTCATAAAAAGAAAAGAATACAACTAAAAAGGAAGAAGAAATGATAGAATTAGAAAACTCACCATTAGACCACCATATTTGCCATGTAGGCATCAGCAATGGATGTGAAACACAGTGGGTGAGATTTTAGTAAGAAAGATGTTAATGTTATAGTATCAAAATAGCTACCCAAATGATACCTATTAGTTATAAATTTAAAAGAATAACTTAAAAAAAGTAACATTATATTATAGACCCACCTTAACCAATTGATCAAAGATAAAAACTCTAGTAATTGGAAAAATTAATATCACAAACCTAATTATATACACTGTGGTATATATGCCGAAAACAAATGTTGAAAACAAAGCCTGAAACATATCCTATCTAATAAAAGGGTAATATGCAAATTGACCATCACTCCAACACTCAAGATGGTCACCCCCCATGTGCTCAAAGATGGTCGCCACAAGGGGCCAGCAGGGGAGGGCAGTTGTAGGTAATCAAGCCAGCAGGGGAAGGCAGATGGGAGGAACCCAGGCCTGTAGGGGAGGGCAGTTGGGGGAAACCAGGCTGGCAGGGGAGGGCAGTTGGGGGGGATCAGGCCTGCAGGGGAGGGCAGTTGGGGGGTTATCAGGCCTGCAAGGGAGGACAGTTAGGGGTGACCAGGACAGCAGGAGAGGACAATTAGAGGCAATTGGGCTGGCAGGGGAGCAGTTAGGCATCAATCAGGCTGGCAGGGGAGTGGTTAGGGGGTGATTAGGCTGGCTGACAGAAGTGGTTAGGGGAAATTGAGCACTCAGGCAGGCGAGCAATTGGGAGCTAGCAGTCCTGGATTGTGAGAGGGATGTCTGACTGCCCGTTTAGGCCCAATCCCACTGGGTTCAGGGTAAATGGGCAGTCAGACATTCCTTGAAAGGTCCCAGTTTGGAGACATACACCACCACCCCTCCCCATGCACGAATTTCATGCACTGGGCCTCTAATATGTATATATGTATACACTCATAAAAGGTAAACATCATAAAATGTTAATCATTAGAGAATCTGGCTAAAGCCTGTCCAGGGATTCTTGATACATTTTCACAACTTTTACATATCTTTAAAATAATTTCAAAATAAAAGTTGAAAAACCATTTCCCCAGCTGGAGCAATGCCCAAGGACAAAGAAATCTAGGGCATGACTAGAATCAAGGACACTGTCCCCCAGGACTCCAGTCCCTCTGGCTCTTGGACACTTAGCTCCCCAAAGGGCAGTCAGAAATTAGCCACAAGCTTGGGGACTTGCTTGCAGTCTCTCATTAGCAGTTAAGTGTTATCTTTGAACTCATTTCTTTGGAGCTGGTTAGGGAAAAGGAAAGTCTGTAGAAGTGCAAAGGCCCCAGATATTGCATCTCTGTGTCTGGATGTTAGGTCTCCTGAAGAAAACCTGACGAGATGGGCAATAATCTGGAACAGAAGGTGTCTGAACTCAGCGATGAGCCCAGGTGAAAGGAGCTGAAAATCTGCCCTTGGTGATGGATCTGCCTGTGTGCTAGGGGGGTTCATGTGTGAGACTCAATTTCCATGACTCTGTTTGTGTGCATGTGTTGTATATGCTTGGGTATGTGTGCGCGCGCAAGTTCTGTGTTTGCTAGGTATCTGACCCACACTCTTGTTTTAGGGTGTGCAGACAAGTTACCTCCTGGCTTGTGATTAAGGACTCCTGATTCATGTCTGTGGTTGTAAAGACTGGCATCACAACTGAGCACAGGAGTGAGATTGTTGACTCTGCTGCTGGACAGGAAGACGCCCAACTTCACAAGGAACCAAGATCAGCTCAGAGAGGGTTCACACCTCTGCTCAGCAGCGTATGCTGGTGCATGTGCAAGCTCTGTTTATAGGGGACACACTCGTGTGTGACAACAGGAAGGTGTGTTGTTGGATTTTCTATTGTCATATGTGTGACCACGTACATGGGGTGTTTCTTGTGACATTTTCAATTGTTTGTGGCCTTGTGAGTTTTGGTGATGCAGGTGTATAGTATAGAGTTATGTATATGTGGTGAGTTGAGTGCTTTCCTGGTGTGTCATGAGTCACCTGTGTTGGTGTGCATTGAGAGTGTTTGTGGGCGAAGGATGCATCATTATGTATCTCATTTTGTGTTTTACTTGTGACTTGTGCATATATATATGAGTATTTATTAGCTGAACCCCACATTGACCATCTTTTTATTAGGATGGGAAAATGGTCACAGGTGACTAGAATCCTCAAATCAGCTATGTGTGTGTGTGTCACTTGTTTGTGTGTCTGGGTCTTCCAACTTGCCCCATGACCACAAATATTTCTTTTAGAGCACTTCTCTTTGGGAACCATTGGCTGAGATAAAATTCAAAGTACCCTTGTTTCTGACAGATCTGCTGAGTTCTCAGATACCTGAGTGTGATTGCATCACTCAGAGATTTTTAACAGTTTCAGGTAAAGAAATATTAGATATCATGGTGCATGAAGTCAGAGTGCAGGACTGCTACAGTGTTGACCTTGAGACCGTCACTTAACTTGGTGGCCTCTGTTAACAATCTACAAAGTGGAAGGAATGATACTTGCCTCAAAACACAGGCCGTCAACTAACATGTAAGCAAACAATTATGAATGTAAAGGTCATTTGTCAATTGAGAAACATCAACAATTATAATGAGAATTCTCTAGGTATGGATCTAAGAAAATTTTGAAGAACTGGCAAAGGGTGTTTCCAAGGAAGGAGGAAGTTTCCGAGGGGAGTGGGTAAGAGCATGAGCTTTGATTATGCAGACATATTAGACTGAATTGCATGACAGTCAATATTTGATCATTTTTCTCCTTTACATTTATTGTTAATTAAAGTAGACATACAATATTAGATTCTCGTTTGTACAATGTAGTGACTCAACACTTATATACCTATTTCCACAATAAGACTAGTAACAGTCACGTACAAAGTTATTATAATATTATCGGCTGTATTAAAGGGTATGCGATACTTTTAACTTATAGAATATGAAAATACCTACAATTTATATATGTATTTGGAATTTATATCCCTTATATTTCTACTTCCTAACAACTGAAATAGGAAAAAGAACATTCATTCTTAGTGCAGCTGGGAAGATATTTAGTCTGGGAATGTAAGGTTGATGTTGGATTTAATTAGGGATTTTCAATAAAGCCCTTAACCTTGTGTTAAGCAGTGTTTATTCCCCAAAAATGCTCAGCATTATTATGAAAGATAGTTTTTGGAATATTCTGTTCTGGAGTTTTTCTGGCATCAAGTGGGTTTCAATGGCTACCCATTTCTAGAGTGTCTCTGAGTTTACAGCTGAGGGTCAATGGGACCCAACAGGTTCACAGGAAGTCTGACAATGCTCCAACAACACCCACTCAGCACTGGAGTGTCATATTACTTTCAGGCAGAAAGAACTTTCACCGGTTTGTAGAGGCTCATCTTCTATTCCTGCCACAGTGAATTATGGTTTGGCTCTGACCTGGTGTAGAAATAATCCATCCATGCTCATCAAGATATAAACTCATAGGAGAGAGGATCTTACTTTCCTTGTTCACTGCTGCATATCTGTCCTTAGTAGAGATGTTAAAAGTAATCCTACATAATAAAATCCTAATATGCAAATTGTTTCATTGGGAGTTTGACCAGGAGTTTAATTGCTTGCTATGATGTGTACTGACCACCAGGGGGAGGCACAGAACATGGCAGGTGTTGGTGACAGGATGCTAGCAGTGGGTGGCAGTGGAGGTGCTGCAGACCAGATGGGTCCCAAGGAGAGCAGGACTGCAGCAGGATGGAGGTTAGCGGGTGGCACCTGGTCAAGGCAGGTGCGATCAATAACCCGGCAGATGGTGACCAGTGACAGTGGTGGGGGCTGGCCAGCAATGGGGGGTAGGGTCACTGGCTGGCTCCCAGGTGCTGAGGGAACTAGGTGGGGGGCATGGCCTTGATCCATCAACCCACAGGTGTGATGGTGAAACAGGGGAGGGTGACACCAGGCCACGGCAGGGTGCCATGAGTGACTGCAGGGCTGCGATGCTGGGGCACGATCCCTGAAGGCCACCCTGAGGGACCCTACCCATTCACGAAATCATGCACTAGGCCTCTAGTATTTGAATGAAACAGTGAACCTCCTCTTGTTCTGTGTGATGATGTCTGTTTACTACTTTGGGGTTCAATGTTTTCCTGGAGCCAGACTAGAATGGGGGGAAGTTGTATACATTCACAGATATGAGAAATTAATATGAACATATTTAAAAATGATTTTCTCAGAGAATGACAGTATGAGATGTGATGGTTCTAGTCATCATGTTTAATTTCCTAAGATTCCCACATTTTCTTCATCCCCAGCAGACAGAAGAGCAGCATGAGGCCTGAAAACCAGAGCAGTGTGTCCCAGTTCCTCCTCCTGGGGCTCCCCATCCCACCAGGGCAGCAGGGCGTGTTCTTCTTCACCCTGTTCCTAGGCATGTACCTGACCACGGTGCTGGGCAACCTGCTCATCATCCTGCTCATCAGGCTGGACTCCCGCCTGCACACGCCCATGTACTTCTTCCTCAGCCACTTGGCCTTCTCTGACATTTCTCTGTCCTCTGTCACTGTCCCTAAGATGCTTATGAACATGCAGACTCATCAACAATCCATCTCCTATGTGGGATGCATCACACAGTTGTATTTTTTCATACATTTTGCTGGTCTTGACAATTTTCTTCTGGCTGTGATGGCATATGACAGGTATGTGGCCATCTGTCATCCCCTGCACTACACCAGCATCATGAGGGAGGGGCGATGCATGGTACTGGTGATGGGCTCTTGGATTACTGCCTTTGGCAATTCCATGTTGAACACCCTCCTGGTGGGTCGACTGTCCTTCTCTATGAACAATACCATCCCCCATTTCTACTGTGACCTTGCTGCACTCCTGAAGCTGAGCTGCTCTGATGTCTCCCTCAATAAGCTGATGATTTTCACTGAGGCAGGAATGCTTTTCTTTTTGTGTTTTGGTATTATTGCATGCTCCTATATTCGTATAGGGACTATCGTACTGAGGGTGCCCTCCACTAAGAGACTCTTTAAAACTTTGTCTACCTGTGGCTCCCATCTCTCTGTGGTGTTCTTATACTATGGGACATCTGCAGGTGTTTACTTTTCCTCCTCCTCATGGGGTTCCAAAGACATAATTGCCTCGGTTATGTATACAGTAGTTACCCCCATGCTAAACCCCTTCATCTACAGCCTGAGGAACAGAGATATAAAACAGGCCTTAGAGATGTGTGTCAATAGGGTTAAGTTCTTTAAGCAGCAATCATAAAATCCTCCTGTTGCAGTCAGGAGTATACGGAGATAAATCTCCTAAAATTTTTGTATAGTCTACACCTCCATATAACTTTCCTAGAATATGCATTCTCTTAGCCAGTGTAAGATTGTTATATGTGAACTAGCTCATGTTTGCTTCTTGCGTTAATAATTTTTTTATTCCTAATTGGTGATTTTTGCTTGTTCAACAACTCTTATAAGATAATTCAAAATCCTATGCAAAACAAGTTACACAATCATAATTCTGAGTTTGTCTATTTCTGTTTTGAAATATGTCATTTTTTATTATGCATTTTTAACATTTTTTTAAATTAGTAATCATGTATTGAAAGCAGGAAGAGGTTCCACAACATCAGATAAACCAGTTCTGAGATTTTCCCCAAGATAAATTTTAACTGCTCTAGTTTCAGAGTTTATCAAAATACAAAAGAAAAAAGTAGAGGTTGTTGTTTTTGATGTCAATCTGACCTTTGCAGGCTGAGGGAGTGAAAGCACATGTGGTGGGGACTCTGAGGAGCTAGGCTTTAAGATGACTGGTCACCTGTCTGCATTCCTATTGGTGATTCACGAACAACCTGGAGCGTGTGTGTGTGTGTGTGTGTGTGTGTGTGTGTGTGTGTGTGTGCGCGCGTGTGTGTATGTGTAAGGACCATGGGGAGGGGGGTCTCTTGTTCTGGTCAGAGTGGTCCCACCAAAGCACCTATGCTGACCCACACTGACAGAAAGGAAGGCTGGGGTCCCTCCAAGGGGTCTGAGTGGTGGCCACCCCCCTCCCCCCCCAGCCCACCCCGATTGTCTGTGGTGTAAGTACAGGTACAAGCACGAATTCAATGGGATGCAGATGAGCCAGCGAGACAAAGCCAATCAGGGATCGTAAGTGACCATGCAGAACGTATTGTGGCTGGTTGTGCCCACTGCACGCTCCAGATGGGAGACAGACCACAGGCAGACTGGACTCAAGCTGTTACTGCAGAACCTACACTAGGAACATTTCTCCCTTCTCTGTGTTAAAGTGTCTCCAAACCTTGTATTTATATTATTAAAAATGTACTTAGTTTGTGTTAAAAACCAACTACCCAAATGGATCTCAACACAGACTTAAAGCCCAGCAGAGGAGCATTGAGGTGATCTCACAGAAACTCCTATAGTCCGCGTACCAGGTGCCTAAAATCCCTTCTCAGTCCTAAACAGTGGGTTGATTCTGTTTTACTTGGTTTGTTTGTTTGTTTGTTTGTTTACAACAAGAAAAGCTGAGTAATATGGCATAGGTGTACCAGAAACTCTCTCATTGAAAACAAGAACTATTTACACTAAATAAAAACCCAGTTGCAGGCTCCATCTGCACATGTACAGTGTGATGAAGCACACTGGGACCAACCGTGGAGAGAGCTTCTGGCACTCACACCACAGGGGCACATCTGCCACCTGAGGGGAAAGCAATGGTGAAGGAGGGAGTGAGGGGGAAGGGAGGAGTTCCGCTCATTTCTGCTTCTGGAGCTGATTGGACAGCCAGTTCAGTCCCTCATAGATCCCACACCTCGGGCGGCACAGGTAGCCCCAATGGACCAGTTCCTGGGCACAGAGAGTGGAGGCCCAGCTTGTCTGTGATCTCATCTGCATTACTGGCATTGGGGAGGTCCTCTTGTATGCAAACATGAGCAGGACAGCATCCCTGAGCTCATCCTCCGCCAGCATCTGCATAAACTCCTCTCCAGCCTCATTCACATGTTCTTGGTCATGCTGTCAACCACAAAGATGAGACCTTGTGTGTTCTGGAGTTATTGTGCAGATCACTGAGCCTAGATCTTTGTGTTAATTCTGACTTATATGTACGCATATGAGTGTTCATGAGATGAGCCACATATTGGCTATACTTTTATTAGGATGGAAATTTGATCAGGGTTGATGTACATTCTCCAATCAGCAGTGTGTGTGTGTGTGTGTGTGTGTGTGTGTGTGTGTGTGTGTATACCCATGACTATTTCCTAAATTGTCCTCCTTCTGTGGCACAATTACTTAAGATACTCAAATTCTAAGCAACACCCTGTTTCTTGAAATGGTTCTGCTATCACTGCTATTATTTTTTATGTACCTGAGTGTAACTGAATTGCTCAGAATTTTCCAACCTTTCTTTATTTTTAATAAGCATTCCAGGGAAACAAACAAACAAATAAACAAACTAACTAACCATAAACTGCAGGCATCATGACGTGTGAAGGTATTTGGCAGAATTACAATTAAGTACTGATAGGACATTGGAGAAGTTATATAAAACATTGGTCTCACTTTCATCTCTATAAAATGGAAAGAATTATACTAGTTTTATGAGAGCCCTAACCGGTTTGGATAGAGCATAAGCCTGCAGAATGAAGGTTCCCAGGTTCAATTCTGGTCAAGGGCATGTACCTTGGTTGCAGGCACATCCACAAGAGGGATCTATTTTTCTCATCAATGTTTCTAACTCTGTATCCCTCTCCTTTCATCTATGTAAAAAAAAATCAATAAAAATATTTTTAAAAATTTTTTTAAATGTGCAAAATAACTAAATAGACACTTTTCCAAAGAGGACACACAGATAGCCAAGAGTCATATGAAAAAATGCTCAAAGTCACTAATCATCAGAGAGATGAGATGCAAATTCAGATTACAATTAGGTATAACCTTATGCCTATCAGAATAGCTACCATCAACATTATCAAAAAGTGACAATGGTTGGCGAGGCTGTGGAGAATAAGGGACCTGTATACACTGGTGGTGGGAATGCAGATTGGTGCAGCTATTATGGAAAACAGTATGGAGTTTCCTTAAAAATTAAATACGAAACTGCCATTTGACCCTGAAATTCTACTTCTAGGAATACAGACTAAGAAACCTAAAACACCAATCATAAAGTAACTATGCACCCTTATATTCCTGCAGCACAATTCACAATAGCTAAGATCCAAAAACAACCCAAATGCCCACCAGTGGTGAGTGGATAAAAAAGCTGTGATACATTTACACCATGGAATACCATGTAGCTGTAATAAAAAAGGCTCTTTTACCCTTTGAGACAGCATGAAGGGACCTGCATAGTATTACACTAAGCAAAAAGCCAGTCAGAAAAGAAAAAATATCACAGGATCTCACTTAAATGTGGAAATCAATGAACAAAATAAACTGATGAGCGAAATAGATCCAGCGACATAGAAGCATGGAACATATTGTTGAATCTCAGAGGGAAGGCAGACATAGGTGGGAAAAGATCAACTGAAGAACTTGTATGCATGTATGCATAATCAGTGGGTCCAGATAATAGTATGGTGAAGATCTGGGGTAGGGAGTGGGACAGGCTAGAAGGGTTAACATGGGGGCGGGGGGAAGGGCACATATGTAATACTTTCAACAATAATTTTTTTTGAAAATTTGTTAAAAAGGATAAAAACACTAGCTTCTGTTAACATTATCATCCTCCTTCTGATAATATGCACTGGTATATCAGCAATAAGTCTAAGCCTGAAATATACATACAAACATATATACATATATAAATATTCACTCAGAGAAGGTAGGAAACTTAGTAGAATGTTAACCATTATGGAATTGGCTGAAGATTGACCAGGAATTCTTAATATCACTATTACAACTTTTCTGCATCTTTAAAATCATTTCAAATTAAAAACTTGAAAAATATTTCTTCCCAGTGGAGCAATGCTCAAGAACAAAGCAGTCCAGGATCCAGTTCCCCAGGATCCAGTCCCTCCTACTCTTGGACACTCAGCTCCCCAAAGGGCAGTCAGAAATTAGCCACAAGCTTGGGGACTTGCTTGCAGTGTCTCATTAGCAGTTAAATGTTATCATTGGACTCATTTCTGTGGAGCTGGTTAGGGAAAAGGAAAGTCTGTAGAAGTGCCAAGGCCTCAGATATTGCTTCTGTGTGTCTGGATGTGAGGTGTCCTGAAGAAAACCTGAGGAGATGGGCAATACTCTGAAGCAGAAGATGTATGAACTCACCAATGATGAGCCCAGGTGATAGGAGCTATAAATATGCTCTTGCTGATAGATTTGCCTGCGTGCTAGGGTTTTCATGTGTGAGACTCTGTGTCCATAACGGTGAGTGTGCATGCATTGAATATGTTTGTATATGTGTTGTTTGATAGTTGTGTGTGTGTGTGTGTGTGTGTGTGTGTGTGTGTGTGTGTTATGAATCTGACACTCTGTCTCATTTTAATGTATATAGACCAGGTTATCAGCCTCCTGGCTTGTGATTAGGGACTCCTGACGCATGTCTGGCACCACAACTGACCTTCAGGAGTGAGTCTCTTGTCTCTGCTGCTGGATAAGATGATGCTGACCACTTAAGGAACCAAGGTCAGCTCAGAGAGAGTTCAGACCTCTGCTCAGCCGTGTGTTGTGCACATGTGAGCTGTGCCTGTGGGTGACACTCTCTTGTATGAGAGCTGAAAGTTATGTTATTGATTTTCTCTGTGTGTATGTGACCATGTGTGTGTGACCATATGCATGGGTGTTGGTGGTGGTTTAATGACTATGCCTGTAAACTGAATAGACTTAACTGATCCATGCTGACTGCCCTCCTCCAGCAAGGGGAAGATCAGATGGATGGAAGGTCATTAATATACTCTCATTTATAGGATCGTGTATCCTGTTTGTGTATATTGTTTATGTATATGTGGTGAGGTTAGTGTTTACCTGGTGCCTCATGAAGCAGGTTGATGTGCATTATGAGTGTGTTTTGGGGTGAGAGGTATATTATTGTATATTGTATGTCCAACTTTGTGTTCATTATGACTTATATGTATGCATATGAGTGTATGAGTTGAAGTACATGTTGGTTATTCTTCCTTTAGGATGGAAATTTGGTCAGTGGTGACTTACATTCCCAAATCGAGAGAGAGAAAGAAAGAGAGAGAGAGAGAGAGAGAGAGAGAGAGAGAGAGAGAGAGAGAGAGAGAGAGAGGCATCTATGACTATAGTATTTCCTAAAGTGTCCTCCTTCTGGGGAACCATTACCTAAGATACTGAGCAACACCCTGTTTTTTGAAATAGATCTGCTATCATTTTTATGTACCTGAGTGTGACTGAGTTGCTCAGAATTTTCCAACCTTTTATTTTTACTAAACATTCCAAAAAACAAACAAACAAACAAACCATAAACTGCAGGCATCATGATGTGTAAAGGTATTGGGCAGAATTACCATTATATAGTGATGAGACCTTGGGGAAGTTATATAAAACATTGGCCTCACTTTCACATCTATGAAATGGAAAGAATGACACAAGTTTAATGAATCTTGCAGAGCCTCTCCATAAATAGATATTGCATGAATAGAACTTAATGTATTTGAGAACTTTCTGTCAATTGGAAAATAAATAAACATGAAGGAATAAAGTTATCTATTAATAGTAAAGGGAATAAAAACATTTGGACAACTCTGGGTCCTCACAGCTCTAAAATAATATATTGTGCTTGGCTCCTAAGCAAGAAAAGGGAAGTTTCTGATCATACAGTCATATCAGCCTGAACTCCATGAGGTAGCTAATAGTTGGTGATTTTTAATTAACAGAAAATGGAAATATATATATATCAATATATAGTTATAAACATTACATAGCAGATGTTATAGATACTAATATACACACGTGTATTTGTGCGCCATTCTGTCCCTGCTGTACTGCAGTGTGCCTACAGAATTTGTGTCATTCATGTTTCCATAGGTCAAAGAATACAAATCCCTAGAGTAGCTTTGAAGAGGTTTTAAAATCTAGGAATGTAAGGCTGATAAGTGGATTTGATTAGGAAATGTAGGTAAAGTCCTAAGCCTGGTGGTACCCAAATGTTCACCTAAATGTTCAGCGTTATTTTGAAAGATACATGGTGGGCAATTTTGGTTTTGAAGATATTCTGGTATCAAGTGGCTTTCAATGGCCACCCATTTCCAGAGTGTCTCTGAGTTACAGCTGAGGGTCAATGGGAGCAGGAAGTCCGACAATGCTCCAACAATGCCCACTGAGCACTGGAGTCTCACATTACTTTCAGGCAGAAACAAATGACACCATTGTGCAGGGCTCATGTTCTATTCCTGCCACAGTGAATGATTATGGTTTGGCTCTGGCCTGGTGTAGAAATGATCCCTCCATGCTCATCAAAATGTAAACACCTAGAAGTAGGCACCTTTCTTGTTCACTGCTGCATTCCAGTCCTTAGTAAAGATCCTGACACAGACATGATATTAAAAGTAACGGTTGAATAAAACAGAGAACCCCTTCTTGCTACTGTATGATGAGGTCTTGTAAAGTACTTTAAGGCTCAATGTTTTCCTGGAGCCAGACTGGGAGAGAGGGAAGATGTATAAATCCATAGGTGTGGGAAATATGAACCTATTTAAAAATGAATATGTTTCCCAGAGAATGATAGTATGAGATGTGATGGTTCTGTTCATCCTTTCTAGGTGCCTGAGACTCCCAACCCTTCTTCATCCCCAGCAGACAGAAGAGCAGCATGAGGCCTGAGAACCAGAGCAGCGTGTCCCAGTTCCTCCTCCTGGGGCTCCCCATCCCACCAGGGCAGCAGGGCGGGTTCTTCACCCTGTTTCTGAGCATGTACCTGACCACGGTGCTGGGCAACCTGCTCATCATCCTGCTCATCAGGCTGGACTCCCGCCTGCACACGCCCATGTACTTCTTCCTCAGCCACTTGGCCTTCTCTGATGTTTCTCTTTCATCTGTCACTGTGCCTAAGATGCTCATGAACATGCAGACTCGGCAACAATCCATCTCCCATGTGGGATGCATTTCTCAATTGTATTTTTTCATACTTTTTGCTAGTATTGACAATTTTCTTCTGGCTGTGATGGCATATGACAGGTACGTGGCCGTCTGTCACCCTCTACACTACACCAGCATCATGAGGGAGGGGCTGTGTCTGCTGCTGGTGGCTGGCTGCTGGATTCTCTCCTGTGTCCGTGGTTTGTTGCACACCATCCTCTTGGTTCGACTGTCCTTCTCTGCTGACATTACCATCCCTCACTTCTACTGTGACCTTGTTGCACTCCTGAAGGTGAGCTGCTCTGATGTCTTCCTCAATAAGCTGATGATTTTCACAGAGGCAGGAATGCTTTTCTTCCTGGCGTTTGTTGTAATTTTGGGGTCCTATATCCGTATAGGCACCATCATCCTGAGGGTGCCCTCCACTAAGAGACTCCATAAAGCATTTTCTACCTGTGGCTCCCATCTCTGTGTGGTGTTGTTATACTATATGACAGTTGCAGGTGTTTATTTTTTCTCCTCATCATGGGGTTCCAAAGACATAATTGCTTCAGTCATGTATACCGTAGTTACCCCCATGCTGAACCCCTTCATCTACAGCCTCAGGAACAGAGATATAAAACAGGCCTTAGACATGTGTGTCCATAAGTTTAAGTTCTTTAAGCAGCAATCATGAAATCCTCTTGTCACTCTCAGGAGCATAGGGAAATATATCTCTTAAAATTATTGTATAGTCAACACCTACATTTAACTTTCCTAGTATATGCATTCTCTTGTCATGTCTAAAAATTTTTATATGTGTACTAGCTCATGTTTGCTACTTGCATTGTTAATAAACTTTTATTCCCAATAGATAATTTTTGTTTGTTCATTATCTCTTATAAGATAATCCAAAATCCAATATAAAACAAGTTTTGCAATCATACTGGCAGGTTTGTCTCTCTCTGTTTTGAGATATGTCATTTTTTTTTTTTTTTTGCTTATGCATTTTTAAACATTTTATTCTCATGTATTGAAAGCTGGAGAGCATTATTCTAAGTGAAATAAGCCAATCAGAGTAAGATAATCATCACAGGATTTCACTCATTTATGGAATATAACGAACAACATAAATGGGTGAACAAATACAGATTCAGAGACAGAAAAGCATCAATCAGACCATCAAACCTCAGAGGGAATGTAGGGGAGGGTGGAGTTAAGGGGAAGATATCAACCACAGGACTTGTATGCATGCAAACCTAACCAATGGACACAGACAGTGGGGAGGGGCATGAGGGAATGAGTAGGGGGAGTGGAGGAGGTAATGGTGGAATGACACATATGTAATACCTTAATCAATAAAAAAATTAAAAAATAAAAATAAAGCAATAAGAGATTCCATGACACAAGATAAACCAGTTCTGAGATTTTCCCCAAGATAAATTTTAACATTTCTAGTTTCTTCAGAGTTTATCAAAATACAAAAGAAAAAAGTAGAGGTTGTTGTTTTTTATGTCAATCTGACCCTTGCAGGGTGAGGGAGTGAAAGCACATGTGGTTGAGGTCTCTGAGGAGCTAGACTCTAAGATGACCAGTCACCTGTCTGCATTCCTATTGGTGATTCCCAGACAACCTGGAGCAAGTGTGTGTGTGTGTGTGTGTGTGTGTGTGTGTGTGTGTGTGTGTATACACCATGGGGAGGGGGGGGTCTCCTGTTCTGACCAGAGTAGTCCCACCAAAGCACCTGTGCTGACCCACACTGACCGAAGGGAAGGCTGGGGTCCCTATAAGGGGTCTGAGGGGTGGCAGCACCCCTCAGCCCACCCCATTATCAGTGGTGTAAGCACAGGTACAAGCACAAATGCAATAGGATGCACATGACCCAGCGAGACAAGGCCGTAAGTGACCATGCAGAACGTATTGTGGCTGGTTGTGCCCACTGCACGCTCCAGATGGGAGACAGACCACAGGCAGACTGGACTCAAGCTGTTACTGCAGAACCTACACTAGGAACATTTCTCCCTTCTCTGTGTTAAAGTGTCTCCTTACCTTGTACTTATATTATTAAAAATGTACTGAGTTTGGGTTAAAAACCAACCACCAAATGGATCTCAACACAGATTTAAAACCCAGAAGAGGAGCATTGAGGAGATTTCACAGCAACTCCTATGGGCCCC